>NC_091392.1:2500000-3125000 GCF_032191515.1 Phaenicophaeus curvirostris | reverse complement strand
TTGCCCAAGCAAGAAAAAAAACCACTTTTAACTGCTTGATTCTCTGCTTCCCTAGTGAAATCAAATCTCTGCATAGAGGTCCTTCTCCTCGCTGTCATGGGGGAGACCTCTTTCTGGAGGGATTACTAGGCATTTTTTGACCCCTTAATATGGCAATGCTATCTGCTGATGAGTATGGATCTACCCCTTGCCTTCTGTCACGGAGGAGACTGCAGACCCACAATGGAGTAGGGGTGGCAGGTTCTGTGCTCCCTTTCAAAGTGAGGGCTGTATTGGGCTCTGATGGAGCTGAGATGTTATAGGTTTGCATGTTTAGGCCCAGTTGTGCAATGCAGTCATGATGCCTTCTTGATGTTCTCTATCCTACATGTGATGGGAACCAGCCCTGATATCCGAAGCGCATGAAGAAGAACTGAAGCAGGATCCAGGCACAGTACCGGGGCTGCACAAGGGAGCAGCTGCTGCCTGTGGCCTCATTCCTCTTCAGGAAATACTGAGAGAAATCACCTCTGGCATCATCTCTTATCTCATGATAAGAGGGGAGAAAAAAGAGGAGAGGGCACTGACCAGAGAGCATTTCCACAGCAGAAAGGAAGCACAAGCACAGAATCATAGAATCATTTAGACTGGAAAAGACCTTTAAGATCATCAAGTCCAACCATTAACCTAGTGTTCCCAAGTCAACCACTAAACCACATCCCTAAGCACAACACCTACACGTCTTTTAAACACCTCCAGGGATGGTGACTCAACCACTTTCCTGGGTAACATGTTCCAATGCTCGATGATCCTTTCCATGAAGAAATTTGTCCTAACGTCCAACCTAAGCATACCTGGCACAACTTGAAGCCATTTATTCTCATCCTGTCACAAGGCTAGGAGCTGTATGGATGCCCTTACTTAGGCAGAGAATAGAGACCCAGTCCCTGGCCAGGATGGAGCAATTACTACCTGCCTACTTACCTACCACCCACCTTCAGTTTGCAATGCCCACGGTCTTCTTCTTTCCCAATCAGACAGCCCAATGTAAAGTTTGCCACTTTCCACTAAAAGCGGCTGCTTTTCCAGTGTAGTTGGAAGGGTTAAACATTTTCCTTCACCTAAACCACATGCACAAAGCAATAACCGTAACAGCAGCGATTACAGCAGCACTTCAGAGTCTCAGGCAAGACCGCAGCACAGCACCTGGCACACAAAGGCAGCAGCAGGTATTCCCTACCTGAAAACCCCATGGGCTGTGGGGAGAAAAGGGACATCATCCTTCTCATTTCACAGGGAGGCAGCTGAAGCTCAGAGGGGTTCAGCAATGTGGCCTATGAGCAGACTGCGGCAGAGCTGGTTTTGCACCAGGGCCAGGTAAAATCCTTACCCATAGGCTGTTATTCGAAGTACTCTGCTGCAGATGTATTGTTGCTCTGCAGTTCAGTGCCTCCAGTATGAAGCAAGACTGGGTATAGCAACAGGAAGACAGTGAGATGCCTAGCACGGTTCTCGTAGTCACGTCGCATCCTGGGGATCTCAGGGTCCACAGGTATCCTCAGGAAACCAGAGGATCCAGATAACATAAGCCAGGAAAAGATATCCCACTGCCTTGTACCATGGACCTACTGGAGATAGAATCACAGAATCATAGAATCACCAGGTTGGAAAAGACCCATCGGATCATCGAGTCCAACCATATCTCCCCAAATGACCGATTGTCTCTGTTTCTATGGTGAAAATACTGTTACTTAGGATGCTTTGCCATTCTGGGTAACCCTCCAGTTTTCTGGCCATCCCCCAGCCCAAGCAGAGCAGAACACAGCTGATATCCAGAAATCCCAACACATGTCACGAAGACTCCATGTGACTGCCTGTGCTCGTAAGATAGGGTGCATTAAATTAATCTCTGTGTCTGTTAGATATGTTAACCTGTTCCAGTACAAAATATGCTACTGTTTTCCCAAGAGCCTCCTCTGCTGTTTCACAGCCTGGATATGAGGACAATTTTCCAAATATCAGCAACCCTTGCTGGAAATTAAACTAACTATGCAACTTAGCTTTCTGGGAGAGCTTCAGGGACAAATGAAAAGAATTGTTCTTCTACTAGCTGCACAAAGTTACAAAACGATGCCTACTAAACCATATCACGGATCGCCTCATCTACACATTTTTTGAACACCTCAAGGCATAGTGGCTCCAATGCTTCCCTGGGCACCTTGTTTCAATGCTTCACCACTCTTTCAGTAAGGAATTTGTTTCCTGATATCCATTCTAAAGCTCCCCTGGCACAACTTGAGGCCATTTCCGCTTATCCTATCACTTATTACTTGGGAGAAGAGACCAGCACCCACTTCACTACAGCGTCCTTTCAGGTAGTTGGAGAGAGCAATGAGGTCTCCCCTCAGCCTTTTCCTCTCCAGGCTAAACAGTCCCAGTTCCCTTGGGTCAGTGCCCCTGGGCTGGCCCAGCACTGCACACAGTAGTGCTCTTTTTGGATATTTATTGCTGCTCAATACCACTCCTCCACTGCTTTCTTTTTAATTCCTCTTGACTTTAGCTACTGAAGCAATCAGTAATTATCACTCTAGGCAGAATTCAGAGCAAGTGGAAAGAGCGAGGGAGGGAAATGCTTTTTCCTGAATAAACTGTGTTTTCCTGAACAGAACATCCCCAAGTGTCTGGAAATATTGACTCTAGATCCAGCCAGGCTTGGCATTCTTTCAAGGGAGAGCCTAACTGGAGATGGAGCAGCGGGCTATGTGTGTTTCAGAACTACAGATGGACGATGAAAACAGATAGCACTTTTGCAGGCTTACTAATACCTAGAATCCTGAGACAAAATGTTCCTCTGGGGAATCAGGGACACCAAAAAAGGACTCCTTTGGCTTGGGTTAAGTTCATGGTCTGATGGTTTCAGTGGGAACCTCTAAGTTAATTCATAGTGGGGTCAAGCTTTATTTCAGCCTGACCCACCCAATAAGTCTTTAGAAAATTCAAACATTTCTTTACTATGCTGGAGAGCCCTGTGCTACACAACCCAACTCAATTCACTCTGCAGATCTTTGCTCTGTGGTGCTGCATCTGATTTCTAACCTATTATTTCCAGTAGTTTGGTCTCAGCCCTCTTCCCTCACAAGGTAGTGCTTTGGGCTGTAGACCTGCTGTCCATCCAAGTCCTTGATCTTGGAAAAGGAGAAGTCTTTCCAATATAATAACTCCTCCAAACACCCTCATAAATACTCCTTTAATAGCAACCAGCTTCTCCTATGCTTTACTGGAGAAACTGTCTTAATTCATATCAGCTGCTGAGAGATTAATCTTGGGTGTCTGGCCCTGCCTTAGAGAGGGGCATGTTAACCCCTTCTCTGTGGAGATCTCAAAGCATTCTGTCATGAGGGCTTGCGGGAGGGCTCTTCTCCATGGGAAGGAGGTACAGGCTGCTGGAGATGATGGGCAGACAAAGACAACCTGAATTGCAGCTGCGACTAACATCACTGAGGAATTCATTGTCAGCCTCCTGAGGATCCACGTGGAAAGGAAGAAAAGTGAAGCACAAGGTGCCTGTTGTTCCCAAGCCTGCCATGACGTCCTGGGCTATGAGGAGTGGAAATTAAGTGTCTTGGATGAACATCAGGGAATGCTTACGCATGCTGCTTACATCCAGACTGGACATGAGTGAGGGATTCTTTGGTGCAACTCCTGATACTTGTGTATCCCAGGAAGCAGGCTGGGCTCAGACCACTCCTGATCTCACTATTTCTTATGCAAACAACATAAGCTCTCCTTAAGAAGGAGCTAGGATCATATTCTCTGTAGACCATATGATATCACTGCAAGATGGGTTGGAGGGGGCTCTATGCTGAGCTTCAAAAGGAGAGAGCAAAATGAAAGTCCACAGATTCAAAATTCCCTTGAAAGCTAGATCTGGCTGTCATGCCTTGAAAGCTGGATGTCCTCAGAGGTGATGCTAAGAAACCTCCTGCAGGCAAGTGTGTTGGGTGACAGAAGAGCACATCCCTGCTTTGGAGATGCAGCCCATCAAATAGGCATCTATCAGGACACATGCTGTCATGGTACTGGGGGTCTTGATGGAAACTAATAGAGAGGAAATCCTATGGGACCTAAAAACTCACTGAAAAATATCATGTACCTGTTCTATGACTCAAAGACATCAGTGCCAGCAGCTCCTGTGCTGGAGCAGAGCTGGTGATACGCATGCACTTCTTTGCTTAGACAAAGGGAGCATGGACATGCTGATCCCAATTTGCACTTGACCATGAAGGGTGACTGCAGAATCTTTTCAATCAAGTTTTCCTCCATCTTCTTCTCTCCACCAAGTATCAACTCATTATAAGTCATTTTTGGGTAGCTGTGGTTTTTAAGTCACTTAGCACATTTTCAATAGGTTTTCCTTGTGTTGAATGCTTTATAGGACACGAGGCACAGTAGATAAGGCTGTAAAAAGGGAATTAGGAGTCTTTGAGATCTTTTTACTTGTGCCCTGTTTTTTCCCTTAGTTCAAGATGACTTAATACCTGTGGCACACCTGTAGTCATGATGATAGCTATGACGAGGGCTTGGACTCTGGCACCACTTCAGTTCTGGTATTTCAGTTTGTGTTTCAGTGTGTGAGTCCCTGCTGCCATGCTCAGAGGGGTGAAGTGATGTGAGTGGAAATTGGTTTTCGGGGTCTGTCACAGGGTGGGTTTTAATTGAGAGGCAGTGACTGATTTTTCTGATGAATGCAAGAAGATTTTGGAGTACCGGACTTGAGCAGCTTTCGAAGGGAGAGGTCCTTATCAGCAGGTGATAAGCAAAATTTCTAGTTTGAGCAGGTTGTCTAGGGTCCCTGGAGAAGGCAGTGGAAAGACAGATGCTTGGGAACATGATTTAGTAGTAAACAGGTATGGTTGGAGCTGATGAACTCTAAGGTCTTTTCCAACCTAATGATTCTATGATTTTCAGGGAAGATTTTCTTCTACCTCTCTCCAGCCAGTCTAATAACCTCTGAGAAGTATCTGTCTCTATCCACCCACTATCAGGGGACCCCAGATGACTGTTCAGCCTGGAAACCTTCTTGGCTAAATGCTTGTATTAAGTGACATTACTTGTTCCTAGGAGAACAGTTATTCCTCCAGTGAGGACAAGGGTCACTTCAAGTGCTAGAGACCTTCAAGACAATGGGGAACTCTTTTGGGTGTTAACTCTGGAACTTCCAAGGAAGACGGCAATCATCCAGTTGGTCAGCATATGAGATTCTGAGCAAATTTCCTTCCTCTTTCCTTTTCAATCTTATTCATATCCTGGTATACAGCAAAACTCAAGGTGATCGGTTGCCCTTCCTGAGAATGGCTGATGTGGTTGAAAAGAGAACATGGTCAGCTTTAGGGCTTTTTATTCTTCTTTACCTCTGCTCCTCCCAGTCCCTCTTGCAGCAGAGAATTGTTTGAAGTCTGTGCTGAAAAACTCCTTTCTCTTCCACCCACCTCAGCAACTCTAGCAGGCATGTGCACGCATGCACACACGCCACAAAAGGCTAAAATTATCTTTGTTGCTGTTGCTGTTGTTTTGATGCTGAACAAAAGGCCTGGCTCCTGCCCCCCTCCTTGCTGTATCACCTTCAGGAGTGTGTGTCAGGAATCAATGCTACAGATGTTGACTTAGCCACGATGCTAGCAGGAGACTTTTAATACATTTCGGATACAACAACAAAGAACAGATGCCAATTCATAGGGAGGGAAGAGAGATGTTTTGATCTGGGTTTTTGGAAATGAATTTTCACGCAGCCTTTATTTCCAATTTTATAGTTTTTCTTTTCCCTGGAATGCATATTAAATGCTGATAGCCTGTTATCCTTGACCTTTAGAGCCGGTGAATTTGAAAATCCAATTCCCTGTGAAAAGCAATGCATACAATATGGACTTTGAAGAAAATGCCAGTAAGAGTGTTATTTTCTTTTTTGGCCCTGCAAGGACCTGCTACCAACAGAAAAAAAAAAAGGCAAGAGCACAACTTGGGTGGAATACAATCGACAGAAGGAGAGGTTTCTCTACCTCCTTGCAGGCAGTGGGTTTGCTCACCCAGTGGAAGGAAGGAGCGTTATGCTGTTAGGAGATTTAATTCCTTTTCTCTTTCTCAGCACTCCAGTTACTGTGCTCTTTAACTCCTCCAGTGCTGCCAGATGGGCTCAGAGCATCTTGGTAGAATATATCTCCAGATGTGCCACCAGATACATCCAGATATCTCCAGGTATGTCCTCGTGGGGTTTTCTTTAAGTGCTGCCAGGTGATGGTGAGAACATTATGATCATCGTTTTCTCTCTGATGTGCTGAAAGCATTTTGGTGACCTCCAGTTGTGTCAGGGGTATCCCTTGGGTGCTTCCATGTGTGCTGGAGACGCCTCAAAGGAGTTTTCTTCCAGCTGTGCTTGGAACATCCCTGGGGAGTTTTCTTCCAGATGATGTGGAAATAAATTTGGGGTACAACTCCTCTGACTGTGCTGGTGGGCACATACAACCTAGCCAAGCTACTGCAGTGCCCAAGTTGCCAGATACTTCCCTTCTGTTGTCCTCAGTCAGTCACCACCTTCTCAAAACTGCATTTCCTTGGGCAGAGACACATTGACACTTAAACAGCCTGCCTTTAGCAGGCTGGAGAACAACTCTCCCCCGCCTCTCTAGCTTCTGGAATGATGGATATCTTATTTTTGCTTTTAAGATGTGCTGGGTTCCTTTATGGAAAGAGGAGAGTGTTTACCAAAGGCTGCTGGATGGGGTAGGTGAGGTGGGAAATCCAGCTGTTTTAAGAACAAAATAAGAAACTCCACAAGTAAAAAGACAGTTTATGAATGACAGACCCCACAGACCTGCCTGCTTCTCTGGGCATCAGAAAGGCATAACAACACAAAGGAGTAAAAGTTGAAGTTTCTGTTCCTGAAGCATCCTGGCATGATCTCTTTGCTTTTCAAGTTGAAGGCCCTTGGCAGATACACAGGACCTCTGCAGCCTGAAGGGAAGAGCTGATCTCTCTTTTTCTCCATGAACAGTAAGACAGGAAATGTGGCCCTTGCCAATTTTTTTGGCCATCAGCTACCATCACAGGACCTAAAAGCTTTCATGTAGCTACTGAGAAAGGGCTGCAGGAGGAATTACCCGTGTGCAGGCACTGCTTCCCAGGACCAAAACAAAACACAAATTCTTTGGAACTGGCTTTTCTGACTTTTATGAGGAACTCAAACTTTATATGAAATCCAAAGGCTGGGAAGACACATGGACCTAAACTCCCCAAAGTTGCAAGCTTTCTGAATCATTTGGCTGGCAGCTAAACTCTGTCTCAAATAAGACACAGCTCCTAAGTCCCTTTGTGCATCTGAGCCCTTCTGCCATGCTCATACTCAGCCAGGGAGTCTGTGTTAGAGCAGGAAAGAAATCCAGGTTTGTCAGACTTCAGGATGGGACTGTGATTGCCGGACATCTTGCCGCTGGCTGTGCTGCCTGTGAGTGGCATGAAATGAATCTTCAAAGGACTGTGCAGAGCCTTTGACTTCTTTCATCCCCATGGTGGCCAGACCCTCTGCCTTTGCACACAGACAATGAAACTGCAGGGTGGTTGGCACACACAGATATGCTGTGCCATGCTTGGCTGTCCTCATTTTTTTCTTCCCCTTCTTGGTTTTTTTTTTTTTCCCCCCACTTATTTCTTTCTAATTTGGAGCTCTAGATTAAATTCAACTTCATTAGAAGGATTATACAACTTATAAATTTAATATTTAATATGCAAGCATAGGCTCTTATTAAAGGTGTCCTAGGAGGAATGGTAATGAGTTATTCCACAATAAATAGTCGGATGAAAATGAGGGTGATAAAGGAGAGGAACTTCTGGAACAAGGGTGGGAAAAGGGGATGTGTATGCTTGGGAAACATCACTAGTGATTACTCAGAGTGCTACTGTCATCTCTCTGCTGCTTACACAGACACCAATCCAAAATCAAGAGGATTTTTCCTTTGGAATAGTCAGGAAAAAAGATCCCCAGGCTAGGGGGAGGGAAGGACGAAGAAGGTAGGAACTAAAGATCCTTGCAAACAGTAGAAACTCTAATGTAAAGTCTTCTGAAAACTGTGAACAGGAGTTGTAAACAGCTCACTCACTGCCTTCATAACTGGTGGCGGGGATGGATTGAATGTGGTTGGAGGCCTTTATTGCAGGACCCAGCTGTGATGCGTGAAGTGTCAACAAGACCCTGTTGTCATGCTGCCCCTTGAACTGAGAGCTAAAGTGGAATTAATCTCTTCAAGTGTCTGTAATGTGGGTGTCTTGTGAGCTGACATCTATGTTCCCACCATAGACAATGGAGATCTAATTCATACCATCAGCAGGATTTAGGGTGTGAGTCACTGGGCCACGCGTAGGTGTTTGTTTTAGGATGAGACAAGTTGGACTGTAAATTCTGCATGCTGCACAGGCAAAGTCTCCAGTGACTACAAGGGATCAAAGGCTATGTTTGTATTGGTAAATAAAATTGGCCAGAGACTCCTCTTCAGCCTTGAGGGCAAATGGACCAGTTTGATTCACACTTGGCATTTTCTGCAAGAGTGTTAGTGGGTCCCTTCCTCGCTGCTAGGATGCTTAACAATGAAATAGCATTTTCTGTGGTCTAGATCTGGCTACTGTACCTGCTCTGAGTTTGTGTCCTGGGACAGAGAAACCACTGGTCAAATGCTGTTGTCTGCACTGAGGGCACTCAAATGCATATTTCTCCTTCTGTTGAACGATCTAGTGAAGAAGGGGGTAATTTTGCCATCCTGGCAGAAGCCCTGGTAAAGCTGTGTAGCTTAGGTGGCCAGTGTCCCCACAGTAGATCCTGGCATTCCATGGTTGTTGCCAGTCAGCTGATCATAAAATCATGGAATCATAAGGTTGGAAAAGACCTTTGAGATCATCAACTCCAGCCATACCTATCCACTACTAACTCACATTCCCAAGCACTTAATCTACCCACCTTTTAAACATGTCCAGGGATGGGGACTCAACCACCATCCTGGGCAGCCTCTGACAGTGCTTGATAACCCTTTCTGTGACAAAATTTTTCCTAATGTCCAATCAAACTTCTCCTGACGCAGCTTGAGGCCATTCCCTCTTGTCCTATCACCTGTCATCTGGGAGAAGAGACCAACAGCCACCTCTCTACAACCTCCTTTTAGGTAATTGTAGAGAGCAATGAGGTCTCCCCTCAGCCTCCTCTTCTCCAGGCTAAACAATCTCAGTTCCCTCAGCTGTCCCCTATAAGACTTGTTCTCCAGCCCCTTCACGAGCTTCATTGCTCTTCTCTGGACACACTCAAGGACCTTGATGTCTTTCTTATAGTGAGAGGCCCAAAAGTTCACACAGTATTCGAGGTGTGGCCTAATGATGGATAGTAGCTCTTCTGGTAGCAAATCCATAGTATTACTAGGAGTTGTGCATTTTGTCTGGTTCCAAAGCAGAACTAAGTCAAGGTACATTTGGGAAAACGAGGCTGGGGAGGTGCTGTGATGCATCAGTGAATATCCTTAGGGAGTGTCTGGTGCACAGGGAAAGAAGGTACCACCACACAATTGGAGTCCCAGTGTGAGGATGTGGGGAATACTGGGAATAGTCTGACAGTGTGTGGTGGAAGGATGACAGCTGGGTGATGGAGAAATGCATTCTGGCGTATATCCATGCAGCCGGATACAGAATTGAGCCCACGATTGTCCACAGGGTAATTGAGATCAAGAACCATCTGACTGATGATGATCTGCCATGGTCTTAACCGGCCAGTGAGAGAAGAAGCCACTTCCTCCTGGAAATGAAATATTCCCAAGGCTTTGGCAAGTGGGAGAATCCCATTAAGTGGTCCTGTCACACTTCGTGTTTATGCTTTCAAGGACTATCCTTTTACTGTGCCAACTCCTTTCCCTTCCACTCAGCCAAGATTACCTCAGCTGGTTTTATGCTGCCAGAATAATCATCTCCAGAACTATTTATGTGTATTTCTGTATGGGAAACTGCTTTCTGGAGAGTGTTTGTACCCGGGTGCGGGTCTCCTTGACTGCCTTCAGGATTCATCTCAACTCCCAATCAATGCATGTGTTCTTCTTCAAATTATTCCAATAAGTGCACAGGATTTAGACAAAGCTGCCACCCATGGGACTGGCAAACAGGCTTCAGGGCTCATGCAAAGAAACACCTTTTTGTTTCAAGCCAGGGCAAGGTCACTGCCCCTGGCAAGAACAGAGTTAAGGTGCTGTGTAAATACATAACTTTATGCCCTTCGTATTTGTGTAAGGAAGCTGGAAAAGAGCTGGAGCCATCTTTGGCTGCTCTGGTCATCAAAGAGGGCAGTTGTTATCTCTGCAGATGGCCCCCATGGTCTCCCATGCATGATATTTGTAATTATGAGCAGGGATTATGCTGGAAGTAGATGGAATCAACTATGAAGACCCAACAGACAGCAGAGGAGCTCAGGCACCGGCTGGTTCCTCGCGAATGACGGCAGAGATAGTACCAAGATATGTGAGTGGGCTTGGGGTGCATATGTCAAGCCTATGGGGATTCTGATAAAGGGATTAAAACTGAGGGGAGGGGAAGTGGGAAAACATCCGATTAACATTTTTGATGCATACCCAGGGCTAACACAGTGTGCTAATGAATTCTCATGTAGCAGCAAAGCTTTCTTGGTGCTCTCTGCCCTGGACAGCCTCACAGTAATACTAGACATGGATGAGATTTAACTACTGCATTTTAAATGCAGCTCGGGTGGACCCTTTGAAGCACAGATTGAAATGAGGGGTGTATTTTCTGGGTAGGAATGTTGCAGGAGGATGAAGTGAAACTCCCATTCCCATGCATTGTTGTGGTGAGATAAAGAGAATATCTGGCACCTTTGGTTAGATATTTGGTTATGGGAGATGTCTAGTTGGCTGGTCTGTTGCCCGCAATTCCAGGAGCCCTGACATTTCCCCTTAAAAGGATCCATGCTGCAGTGCCTGGGGATGCTGGGCACTGAGCACATGAAGCTGCTGGGGAGGCAGAACAAAGGAGACACCAGCACTGGGAGCTGTGCAGAGACATATATTGCAGCGTGAATAGTTCAGGGACCTTGTAGAGACACAGCTTACAGTCCCTCTACGTCCTTGGGGAGGTGGGATGGTGGAGTCAGCAAAGAGTCCTTCCAGAGATCAATGCTGGCCACCATATTCCAGGTTTGGGACAAACTTTATCTCCTTCATCCCCTCAAGGAGTGCGATGAGGATGTCAATCCATATTCATAACCAAAGAATAAGTCAAGAACAAAAGCCCAGGGCAGCTAGCTGTATGCTGTTCCTGCAAATAATGAGGAGTCTTTGAACTACAGGGAGCTGGCCTCTTCTCCCAAGTGACAGGGGACAGGACAAGAAGGAATAGCCTCAAGTTCCACCAGGGGAGGTTCAGGCTGGACACTAGGAAAAAAATTTTCATGTAAAGGGTCATTGGGCACTGGAACAGGCTGCCCAGGGAGGTGATTGAGTCCCCTTCCCTGGAGGTGTTTAAAGGATGGGTGGATGAGGTGCTGAGGGACATGGTTTAGTGATTGATGGGAACGGTTGGACTCGATGATCCGGTGGGTCTTTTCCAACCTAATGATTCTATGGTTCTGTGATTCTGTGGTTCTATTACAGGGTTAGTA
Source organism: Phaenicophaeus curvirostris (assembly GCF_032191515.1). Taxonomy (NCBI): domain Eukaryota; kingdom Metazoa; phylum Chordata; class Aves; order Cuculiformes; family Cuculidae; genus Phaenicophaeus; species Phaenicophaeus curvirostris. The sequence goes on along the minus strand of NC_091392.1, from coordinate 3,113,332 downwards.
TGGCTGGTAGGAAAAGGGACATCCAAACCCTTCGACAAGATAACCTCCGTGATTACTGAGTTTATTATGGTCACCTAAAAGAACAGGCCTGAGTGGGACCAGGCACTGCACAAACAGAGCAGGAAGATACTCTCTTGTTTTCAGGCAAGAATACATTCCTGTACGATGAAGACATATAGGGAGTTGCAGTGTTGGCAGGGTCTGAATTCAGCAACCTTTATGAGAAGGTCAACCCATTATGGATAGTTACAGCATATAATGCCTCTTGTTGGGCTCAAATGCACCTCACAGGGCATCCTGCCCTAAAACCAGCAGTGAATTCCCCTTTTCCTTCCTTCTCTCTTCTTCCTGGGCAGAGGACTGGGAATTCCTGCTTACTGGGAGTCAAAACAGACAGAAAATATGGGTGATTACTCTCTCTAATTCTACTTTTCATCATCAGAAGAAGGAAAATTTGTGGTGAAAGAAAAAGAGAGAAGGGAAAGATATTGTTTGGGTCCAAACCGTGTTTGCAGTTCTTTGCTTTATCTTCTTTAATGAAAGTATCCATACAAGACAACAGGAGCTGATGATTCAATAATGCGGAGGGCTGGGAGACAATAGGGGAAAGAAAAACAACAAAGCAAAGGGAGTTTTAATAACCGTTCATCGAGGCTGTAATTAAATCCTGGTTTCTGTTTGGAAAACAAAAATCTCATTTTATGTGTGCATCCCGTCTCCCCACCACATCTGCACCCATGTTTTCTTGTGGGCAATTACTGAGCATGCTGTGAGCTGATGAGCAAACACAGGTGTGGCAGGGACTCTCTCCAGCAAGGGAAAAGGGAGCAGGAGAAGAGAGGATGAGGAGCTTATTGCCATATCTGACACCAGCCCTGTGCAAGTGGGAAGCAGGAACCCATAAACAAGTTGTGGAGCCGGACTGGTACTTCTTCAGTGATCCATATATCTCCCTTTCTTCTCCTCCATCACATGGGCTAATGGGATCATGCAGGGTATGTGTTAGCTCTTCAACCTTGCCAGGGCTTTGCTTGTGAGGGTACTGGTGCCATTGCCCAAAGCTCTTCCAAGAACGGTGCTAGCAACTTTGTCCCTGGCTTTGGTTAATGGGTTTTTCTAGGCTTAACCTCAGAGTTGGGTAGTTTTGTAGGAGAACAAAGAGCACACCAGGAGCACAGCTTGATGCTCATGTGGAGAATCGTGTCAACAGTGGGCTAACACATAGCTGTGGCTGGACAATGGGAGACAGAAATATGCATATGTTGTCCAGCTGACTATCCATCTTAGAGAGAATACAATATTCCACTTGGAGCTGCTGTTTTCTAGCAGCTGTCTTTCCTCCTGCTGCTCTCCTAGCCTGATGAAATTCGATGAATGACTGAGGAAAACTTTACCCTACCTGGGCCAGGCTTTCTCTGTGACTAAATCAGCATTTCTCCCTCTCACTCTCCACCTGCATGGCTCATTGCTTAATTGCTGTCTGCTCATTAGAAAGCACAGCAGTAACGCTTCTGTGGTCACTGCCTCAGAGCCCATCACCTCCTTGCATTAGTTCTGCCAGCTAATGGCCAGGAGATGAGTGGAGGCACTGCTCCTGGTCTCTGCCAGAGTTTATCCAGGCAGAAGGGCTGGGTTCGACCTTCATTTATATTCCAGAAGCACCACACACTTAGCAGTATCTCCTGCCATCAATAAACCGTTGCAAACAGAGATAAGCCAGATAAAGCTAAAGTAGGTCACTTCTGCAGCACAATGACATCCAGCTTGGTTATTCCTTACACAGCCCTAAAAGTAAACTATCTCTCCCATCACGGCATTTCTTTTCTCTTCCTCCTTTTTACTTAAAGTTGCTAGGGAGCTGAGGCAAGGCGATTAGGCAGATATGAAATCTGCTCATAGCTCTCCCATGCACCAGATGGAGAGTATCTGGAGATTGCACTGCAGCTGTGCACTGGATGGATAGATGGAGGGTTTGATACCATCCACAGATTCTCTAAACTCTGTGTTGCTTTTCTACCAGTTAAAATCCTGGAAAAGTGCTTCATGCTGATGGCTGGGGAAAACTGGCTTTGCCTCTCTCAAGGGCCCATATTCATAGAATCATAGAACGCTTTAGGTTGGGAGGGAATTTTACAGGTCTCCTAGTTCCATGCCCCTGCAGGAGCAGGAACATCTTCAACTAGATTAGGTTGCTCAGCGCCCCATCCAACTTGACCTTCAGTATTTTCAGGGATGGGCCCTCTACTACTTCCCTCGGCAATCTGTACCAGTGTTTCAGCATCCTCTCTGTAAAAAATGTCTTCCTTATATCCAAGCTAAATCTACGCTCCCCTAATTTAGAACCATTACTCCTTTTCCTGTCTCAATAGGTCTTACTAAAAATTCTGTCCCAATCTTTCCTATAGGCTGCTATAGGTTCTCCCTGCAGCCTTCTCTCCTCCAGGGTGAATATATTCTTTATATTCCCATATTCCTTCCTGTGTCTGCAGAAAAAAACATCACCACTATATATTCATCCCTTAGTATTGGCTCATCTTCAAGCCTCTATGTTGACTTAAAGGCACAGACTTCCTCTGGTAGTGAGGAAAGATTCCCGGTTGGTTGCCTATTACATCATTAACTTCGTCATAGAGAACCTAAGAGCTGGTTGATGTCCCATAAAATGTCACTTTTCTATCATGAGCTGGCAAAAGATTCCTGCTGATGTCATCTGAGATGAAGTTTAAGCTGTTCGCATGTAGGTGAAAAGCTTAGTGACCTAACCACTGTCACCTGAGCCACCCTGGCACCTAGGTTACGTGTGATATTATTATCACAAAACGTCAGTCCTCCTTATTTGCCAATACATAGGTTTTAAGGGCTTTTACAAATGCATAAGAACCTCTGGAGATGTTTGTAAGGCCTTATAGCACTGAAAAAAACCAGAAGAATTAGCTCACACTTGGATGATCTCCAGAAAGCAAGACAAGTAGGGATGATCCAGTGGTCTTCTTCAGAGATTTCTGTAAATGCTGTTCTCATTTACATTACTGCTTGTGGGAAATACATTTTAAAACTTCTTATTTAAGCATTCATTCTTACAAAAAAAGAGGTCCTAAAAGTGACCCTTATCCATCCAAGAAAACAGAAATGACACTGTAGAATTTAGGTGTTTTGTGTACCACCAGCTTGAATGGCTGAACAACAAATAATCTCTTCTTTGCGCTACTTCCACAGCGGGAAAGGAATTAATTGTAAAGCAAAATGGTGAAATACATAAATCTCAGAAAACAATAGTCTTCTGTCAGTTATTCCACAAAGGGAAATACAGCAGCATCCAATAAATAAGTTGTTTTGGAGTGAACAATCTACTGAGCTTCAAACTCTGTTGGCAAGACAAGCCACTGGACGGAGCACCCAAGATCCCAGCTACTTCCAGGCATGTGGCTGTCAGGGATCACTGGCACATCTGTAGCATGGGTAACAAATTTACTTGTATTAATCAAAACATTTTTCTTGCCCTCTGAGCCTAGCTGAAGAGCCTAACTTCTCCTAAAATCTTTTCTCCTGCCTTTCCCAAGCCATTGCCCCTTTGATGCCTGAAGAACAAGGAGCAGAGATGGCCATATCTAGCTAGAAGTCCTTACCAAGGCTCTGAAACCAGTGAGCAGGTCCTGAGATGCCCCGGCTACTTAGATGATCTTGGCTTACGGTCCTTTGAAGTGCCATCATCCCTTGTGTCCCTTCCTCTGAGAGATCATCCCGTGCTGCTTAAGCAGAAATCACTCTTCCTAGAACCACTGCTTCCAGCTTCTCGCTCTCTAAGTCTCTATATTTCTCCTTCAGGGATGCTCAGAGTATTCACTGTGGCTGGCATTACCACTACCAAGTCATGCTACTGATCACCTATCTTGAGAGGTGCTAAGTACTTGCAACCTTTTCCCATCGAGAATTAGATTGATGAACTGGTTTGTTTTCTCATCACTTATTCAAAGGGAAGAAACGCTGTCTGTGATGCTCTGCAAGTTGGTGCCCTATATTCTATCACACTCATCATCCTGAATTTATATTCCAGGTGCTGCCAGAACCCTGCATACACATTGTTTTGGGATGAGGTGGTGCTAGTTCATGGAACCCACAGAGCCTTAGGAGACAACAGTCCTTGCTCTTTATTTTAGAAACAGTGTGACAAACAATTACTAAAACCTACTTTTTGTGTCTGCCAACAAACCTCACATCCCACATCCAAGGTGGAAGAGTGTATTTAGGTCCTAAAACCTCATATTTCCTGGCATTATACCTACAGACCATCTGCATGATCCTTAGCAAAATTTCCCCTTGTCCCCTTTCACAAAACCTGGGAAACAGCATTTTATTCCATACTGTGTCCATCCAGTAGAAATTATCGCCATGCAACTACAGCTTCTGCTGGTATTTGCCTATAACCGGTCCCATTTCCTGACAGACTGGGGTTTATTTTTGCTGCCTGGGAGGATGATCTGTTTGTAGTGGCGTTGTCCTTCTGGTGCAGAGGATGAACTGGGAAAACGTGGCTGTTGGCAGAGACATCAACCCATGGAGCAAGCATTTTCTTCTCTCCTCCAGTGGCTGCAGATCCTGCAAGCAAGTGTGAGCTGGATGACAAACACACGGGGCCATGGAGCAGGTAAAAGCCTGTGCAGTCAGTAGGAGAGCTGAGGTGTCCCACAAACCCAGTTACATAGTGCTTTCTCCAGCTGCAGTTTTAAGCCTCCTGCATGACAACATCATGGATCCCAGGAAATGAGATGGGTGGATGGGGAGGAAAAGCTGTTATGGATCATTCCCCTTCATCTGTGCTTCAGAGGCAGAGGAGGAACAGGAAGGCTCTGGTTCTTGCCTTGGAGAGCTAGCATGAGAATTTCTTCCCCATTTTCAAGCAGAAATGGATGTTGGCACTCCCAACAGGTGAGTGCCTGCAGGACTCATCTCAGCATGGATGAACTTTCTATACTGGCTTGTTATTCCCTTAGAGGATCCATCCTCATTTCTGTATCAGTTGTGTTTCTTTGATTACTGCTTATTTTCCCATTGCATCATGCTCTCCCAACAACCCATCCAGCACCCATGAGGATTTGTGAAAACCAAGACACCTTCCCCCTTGTGTGTAAGATCTCTCCTCCACCCAGGTGAGCTCTTGGGCCAGCAGAGATGCTAATGCAAGCATGCCTGTAGCCAAAGGCATTGGAGAGAGGGTGAGGCTGGCTTCACACCCTGCTCCCTCTTCTTCCTTGACTTTGTGGCTAGGCAACCACCAGCACAAGAATTAATCGTGTAACCTTCTGTCCAAAGCCTCTGTTGAGTCGCCAAACCTATTTCCCAGGGGAGGTCAAGTGACCTGTGTAGAGAGCTGAGACAAGAATACTTGGAGTTGAATGCCAAGTCCCAATCATTCGCTCAAATCTCTACCACCAGTCATCCAAGTTTATGGCTTCCACCATATATGCCAGTATTAAACATCCCAGGAGGCAGCAGGGAACCTTGTCCTGCTGCACCCCGGATTTGGTGCTGTTTACTCCATGCATCTAGTTATCTGTTTCTGTTCTCCCTGATACTCTTTGGAAATCAGGCTTTGCTGGCAGCATGCAGCATGGCACGTGCCCTGTCTGGCAATGAAGCCTCCTCCGGAAGCTCTCCCATTTTCCTTGTATGTTAATATGACCCTAATGGCCTCATTAGTTTTAATTTGTTTGGCCACCAGATTTAGATGAGTATTCCAGTGATGATGCGAGACCTGGAGAGAGTAAACAGTGCCTAATTAATGCAGTTAAAGTTACTGCATTGGGTGACGGTTGAGAAGGAGGATGGTGCTGGAAGGCACAGTTTCAGGCACCTGGATGCTGCTGGCCACAGCTACTGATTCGCAGATTTTATCCTGCAGAGGCTCAGAGCTGGTAAACAGCATCTGCAACCTGTCCAGGACGGAGGTCCAAGAAACTTCCCAGAAATCTCTGGCTCAAGGGCAACACCTCAACTGCCACAGTAAGTACAGAAATGTAGGGATCAATCCAAGGGTCTCTGATAGAGGTGAAATGCTTCACTGCCCAATTTCACCAGGGTTCAGTCAAGTCAGTTTAATGGGCAACTGCCTACATAAGCTGCTGCTAGACAGCGTTCTCTGTATCAGCACAAACAGAGGGAATTTGCACCTTCAGGTGCAAATGTAGGTGTGAATGAAGGAGTCCCAAGAGGGTGAGGTGGTGGCCAATGCATATTTTTTAACATTAAGAGATATTCCCAGAGGAAAAATATTCCAAATAGTTCCAAAGTTCCACTATTGCATACCTCTGCTCTGACACAGACCCCCTGAATCCTTTGCGTGGAGTACTCTGATAAAAGTAGGGTAAATCATAGAATCATAGAATCACCAGGATGGAAAAGACCCACAGGATCATCGAGTCCAACCATTCCTATCAAACACTAAACCATGTCCCTCAGCACCTCGTCCACCTGGCCCTTAAACACCTCCAGGGAAGGTGATTCAACCACCTCCCTGGGCAGCCTGTTCCAGTGCCCAATGACCCTTTCTGTGAAAAATTTTTTCCTAATGTTCAGCCTAAACCTCCCCTGGCGGAGCTTGAGGCCATTCCCTCTTGTCCTGTCCCCTGTCACTTGGGAGAAGAGCCCAGCAGCCTCCTCTCTACAACCTCTTTTCAGGTAGTTGTAGAGAGCAATGAGGTCTCCCCTCAGCCTCCTCTTCTCCAGGCTAAACAACCCCAGCTCTCTCAGCCGTTCCGCATAAGGCCTGTTCTCCAGCCCCTTCACCAGCTTTGTTGCTCTTCCCTGGACTCGCTCCAGAGCCTCAACATCCTTCTTGTGGTGAGGGGCCCAGAACTGAACACAGGATTTGAGGAGCAGTCTCACCAGTGCCGAGTAGAGAGGGAGAATAACCTCCCTGGACCTGCTGGCCACGCCGTTTCTGATACAAGCCAAGAGGCAACTGCCATTGCAGTTCATCAGCTCATATGTTGGCTGCAGACCTTCAGTGGCATGTCTGGGATGTCCAGTAGATGCATGCTTGTGGTGTCCTGTTCTCCCCACCATCCAGAATGGAAGCCTGACTAGAATGCATGGCTGTTTGCTTCCAACACTTGAGCCACCTCACACACCTGAAGTTCCTTCCAAAGGGTGCCAGTGCAGGTGTCTATGGTCAGCACAAAGCTGCATGTCCAGGGCACTGCATGCTCTAAGGAGATGTTCCCCAGAACACATTCAGCTCTGAGAACCCAGATTTCCTCCTGTTTCCCAGTTTGAGCCCTGACTTTGGCAAGGCTGAGAGCCAGCACTGTCAGGAAGAGCAGACAGAACACAATCAGCATCCTCAGCATTTTGCAATTCAATCATACCCTTAAATTGCCCACGCTCTCTGACATCTCTTCTGTACTGTTTGAGCAGGATCCTCATCATCTGGGCAATATAGAAATACCTTCAAATCTACCCATGTTCAGTACTCAAGCATAACTCCCTAGCCTGGTACCTTTATGTTCCTTCTCCCACTGCCTCTGAAGCGCAGAAATAAGATTTGCTTTTGCAGGAGACAACAGCAGCCCTTGCTCTCATTAGGTCATAGTTATCATCATTAGCTGTCTGAAACACAGCATGGGCCAAAGTATATATCAGATACAGCAAGCCTGAGAAAATTGCTGGAGGGTTCATTACAGCCAATGATCCCGGGGAGACAAGCACCTAAAAAGACCTTGAGGTTGAATTCAGCTGAGCTGGTTGTCTAGACCTCTGCTTTAGTCGGAGAAAAACAGGTGCTTCCAAAGCACGATTAATCTCATTCTGAAGCAGACATCTCAAATAGGTCAGATGACTCATGTCCTGGCAGTGCTCGTTTCTCTCTGCAGACTATAAAGGGAGCTGAAGGTGACCAGCTTAGCAGCAGATGATCAACGTGGTAGACATCTAATATCGGGTAAGATGAATCCTACCCTGTGAGACAAATCAAAGCAGTGGACTTTGCGCACTACAAGGAGGAGGTTAAAATTGCCTGGACAGTCAAAGCCACTGAGAAGAGTTGTTAAGAGATGTGAATTTAAAGAGATGCAGTATCAGACCAAAGAACAAATCTTCTTGGGTACGTGTCGGCTGGCAATTATTGTCCCAGAAATTGTGTTTTCAGAAAAGAAAAAATGAGGAAGAGGGTGAAGTGGAGTCAGTCATGCTAGCGGATTTGCAGAGGGCTCTAAAGATGTCAAGTACTTTCCATTTCCACCACAACCATAAAAGATGCGTGAGTGCAGGGACTCAACTGCAGATGGCTCTTGAGAAGACACAGATGGATGAAGCTATGTAGTTTGGTGAGGTGAGGAGTAAGCAGGACAAAACTGATCAGGGGTTGCAAATCCAGCCTCTTTCTCCATGTTCAGTGCTTCTACAGTCCTTCAATACCAACTTATGTGCCACATGGGGCTATATCAGGGTGCAAGAAAGAAGGGACAATATCTTTTGTGTCTTGTTTAATGAGTAGACTCACCATTCGTCCTAGGCATCAAACTCAGTCTGTGAGTTCTGGGACAGCAAAAAGTGCAGCCCATGCTGGTTGTCTCTGCAAATGCTGATTGTCTCTGCAAATGCACGGGTCTGAATGTATTTGGTATCTTGGATGTATCTCCTTCTCACAGCTTTGCTGGAGGAAGGAGGGCCATTAGGAGTTCTTACAATGTCCACACTCTCACTGTGCTCCTGAGAGTCTTCTCCACATAAGAAGACTTCCTATCTGCTAGAAAATCAACCTGTGGGCAACCAAACTAATTCACTGTTCACCTCCAGGCCTATCAATGCACGGCAGCTTCTCCTCCTGTGCCACTCTGCAGCAGGATCAAGGCTCAGCTGTGCTCAGCATGCAGGAGGGATGGGCATGTTTTGCACCAGATTTGTTCCAACTGCATCCTATGGCTGCTGCCAGGAAATGAGCTTATTTCACCGTGTGGGAACCTTCTGGGGTGTGTCTGGGGAGCATTATTGGATTCTTGGCTTCAGAGGATTTATAACTCCCTCCATCCTGTGGCTCCAGAGTGAAAGCTCACAGAAAGGGTGCTGAGGAGTGATTCTCATGTATATTTCAGTCTGGAGAACTTGTACACCACCAAAAACAGTTATCACACACCTTTTTTATTTTTTTTCTTCCTTTTTTTTTTTTTCATTCAAATTCCTTCCAGCTCCCACTAGATTTTAGCATCTGATTCCCTCAGTGTGGGGAAAGGATATGGAGGAGACCTTCCCTGTTAGCCTGTGGGGTTATTGAGTGGGAAAGCTCTGGTCCAGGAGTACTCCCATTTCTCTTTGCATCTGCCAAAGGAACAAGTAAAAATATTTTTCTCTGCTTAACACCTGAGCATTCTTCCCTACAAAAGCCCATCCCTGCTGTTGTCTGGGCACAGGTCCCTTTTGGAAGAGGAGCTATTAGCTCTTCAGGAGCCTCGTTCTCCCAGGAGGAGCACAGCCCTCTGAGCAGAATTGTTGGTTTGTTAAAGCCGCCTATTTGATAGGTTTAAATGCATTGTACTTGGACGGTAATTGCAATTCATACTGAGCAATCACCATGTCAGCTGTCACAATAACAAACTGCTTAATAGATGTACACTGATGGGCTGTCGCTGGAGCTCCAGAGAGAGAAATACTTTGGCTCAAAGGGAGATGTCATTCCTGGTTTGATGAGATCTAAGTAGTCACAGGGGCAGCTGGACCTGATGTGCAAGTGTGCCCAGGACTTCCTTTGGGCCTTTATCTGCTCCTTCCTGATGTTTTGACCCAAGTTAATATTTTGTCTGACACGCTCGTCACAAATCCTGTTCTGCTCCTTTTCCTCCAACGTTTTCACCCCATCCCAACCCTGTCTTGCTGCTTCTTCTTGCACGTTCACTCTATGTTTGAAGGTAAATGCAAATGCCAGGTGCTGTGTGTGTGCATTGAGCAGGAGACACTCGCTGATCCCAGGCTGACATGACCAGACCGTGGTTCTTGTCCTTGTTATACAGACAGGTCCAAGGCCAGACGAGTCAGGCTTGTGATGACAGGGTTTTGTTTGAATTGCAGCACTGCCTGGGTCCTTCTGCTGAGAGGAAATAGAGGACAAAAAGACAGTAATAGTCTGACTGAGAGAGGAGATGGTGGGTGTTGCTTACATGATGAAGCAGCAACAAGGACTTAAACTTCACTGTCTACCTTCCCTGGTGTGAGGGATGCTGGAAACACTCTTCCTCTGGAAGAGGTTGTAGTGAAAAAGGAAGAAACTAAGGATTTGGGAACATTCAGGTAACTTTATGTGTTCAGCACTGCAGGTGAGACTCTGCATAGAGAGGCTGAAAGGTTAAATACACAGAAAAGTATCATCTAGTGGAATTGTTATGTACAAATTGGAAAGGAAATCATGCTGCTGTGGTCAGGGATGTACCCACCCTGTGTGTTGCAGTGGCATGCGGAGTTTCCTTATCCAAAGTGGCTCCAAACCAGACATGGGGTAAATTGCATCAAGATGAACTCTGCTCCCACAACAAGATCACTCTTTGTGCACAGAGTATCCCCAAACAGGTTACTTAGCACCTCTTTATGATTCTATGATTCTGTGATTCTATGATTCTCTGCCACCCTCCTCCATACCAGGTGGAATGGTAATGCAGAAAGTCTTACCTGGAAACCTGGTATGTAGCTTAGAAGTACTAGGACAGACATCTCAGATAGCAGATCTTGCACGGGGGTGCTACAGAACCAGAGAAAGATCCATAGAGATGTGAAGTTGTGATGACAGGTTTGTGGCCAGGTCAGAGGGATCTGCCCAACTCTGAAGTCGGGAACATCTGAACTGCACAGCAACATGCAGAAGGGGTCTAAAAAATTGTTCCCTCCAGGGATTGTGAGCACTCTGGCTGGGAGCCCAGTCCATACTCTGTACAGACACTGTTTGATGTTTTATCCAGGTGCTACGCAAAAGGAAGGATGTCTGAGCATGTCAGAGAGACATGACAACTTGAGGTCTAGGGACTATTTTGAGCCCACAAAAGCCATAATTTACCATTACAAGGAAAAGGGTTGACACATAGGAGCTTTCTATGAAGTCTCTGCATGCACATTGTTATTGCAATGTTATAACGGATTTTTCCTGAAGAAGAATCAGGCCCTGAGGGTCTTTAGTAGGACAAGAGCCAACACCATCGAGGTTTCTGTTTGCTATATTGTGCAAGGACCATCAACCATATCCTGGATGTTACTGGGATTGGCTGTACTGGGAAAAGAAGTGAACCATGTTAGGGTAATTAGGGAGAAAAGAGAAGGAAAAAGGGAATATTTGGATGCTTTCTACAGAATCTAGGATGTGCAAAGAGATAAACATAGTCTGACTTTGCAGCCGCTTTTCAAGCAAGCCATCTGAATGCTGTTGTCTCACCACAGATTTAGCTACTGCGGCCACGGAGCTGCTGTGGCAGAACATGCAAGTCCCTTCAGCATCTCCTCTATTAAGACGTGGTCCTGGGGCTTGAGTGCTTCTGACAGATCTCCATGCTCATAATGCACAGCAGCTGCCCGGTTCTGCCTGGGTGCACACTGGAGATGGGTGGAGGAGGAGAGTGGATATGTTCCCTTTCACACCTGAAAGGACATGCTGAGCACTGCGTGCTTCTTCTGACAGCTGCTTCCCCTGCCTCTCCCCCTCCTCTCCCCTTTCCATCTCCTTCCATGGAGAAAAGCTTTGCAAGGTATGGGATGTCATGCTGTGGAAAATGACGTTTGCTGGACTTAAACAGGTTGTCACATCAGCAGGGCATGGGAGAAAGGAGCCTGTATCTTCCAAGCGGGGCTGCCCGTTTCAGCAGCTTGCAAGGTCTCCTTGCCAGGGCTTTGGTCTGAGAAGGTGAACAGGAAAGGAGAAAGAAGGGGAGCTTACTGGTAATGACAACTTGGTTGCTTTGCCCGAAGATTTCAGTTAATGAGTGGAAAGGTTGTTGTCTTGTTTTATTCGCAAATAGGGCTTAGAAAAGTTACTTTCTGCACCATCACCAGCCGCTACATTACCAGCATTACAGTGAGTTTTATTTGGTATCTTCACCCCTTCCTTCCCAACATGTGTGTGGGACCATTCCTCAGCCAAGAGCTTATTTCTGCTTTGTAGGAGAAGCTCAGGCTTGTCCCAGCATTTAGTACCTGGGGCTTAACTCATACCTGGTTGCTGTCTAAACATTGCTCTGGGAATCTGTAATTTAGAGCTGCCACCTGCAAGTGACACTTTCCCATTTGAGTACAGAAGCATGACACCCTGCTGAAACCCCTCTGTCCACAAAACTTACCTCCTCTCCTAAGGATGCTAAGGGTTGGGGACGCCTGCAAGAGAAGTGCCTTGGTTGAGGGCTGCCACTCAGGTTTTAGTGAAGAGCAGATGCTGCCCTCCCTCTGCAGCTGGGAAGCCAGGATGTGCAAGTAAAGTGACTTTACCCAAGTTTCAAAGCGGAGTCAGGAATAGAAGCAATGTCCCTTGGCTCTTTTTGGGATGAATCATCCCTGTAAATCCGCTTGCCTTGACTGATCCGGTAAATATAGGGTGTGAGAAAGGGCGATTAAGTGACTTATCTGAAGTCACATGTGGCATTTATGGGATTTGGACACAATCCTAAACCGACTCCACTGCTTTAACCACTATGCTTTCCCTGCTGTAGCTGTGACCCTGAAAGCATGCAAACACCATCATGTATTACAGCAGCAAAGAATAAATTCACAGCCAGCCTGGAAAATCAGCTCCCTAAGGAAATACAAGATTAATCCCATACGGGAGAAGATGCAATCTAAAGCAGCCTGTTAATTAATTATTATTATCTTAACCAACCCAAGTATGGAGTCAGGGACACAAGTAAGGTTACAATTTTTGACAGATGCAGATTGATTTCTTAGAGCATCCACACCAGGCAGAGCAGCTAATCCCTTTCACAAAGGTGCAAATTGGTAATCTGATTTGCATGCTTGGCTGGCTGCTTTTGTCCCACCGATTAGTTTAGAAGTCACTAGCCGGTGACGAATAAATGAGAAGTTGTGACTGAGCTCCCTCCTGAAATGAATTTCTGATTGACTTTCGAAAGCATCTCCCTGGGGCTGCTTTCTGTTTTCTGAAACAACCCAAACCAAAAAAGGAGGGAGGAGGTAGGTGGGGCTGGAGAGAGAAGGAATGAAATTAAACAAAGGGCAGCTCTTAATTAAGGCCTAGAAGCACATCTGAAGACACTGACAGGTGGTAGCTGGCTTTAGTACCTTGCAAGTCAACTCATTAAACACCAGCTTCTGCCTGCATTTTTAATATCTGCAAAGGGGGCGGTTGAGTTCCTTCTCTGAGGAGAGCAGATATGTTTAGCATTATATTATATTTATAGCACACAGCAGTACTAAAACTGGAACTAGAGCCCCAGACCTGTTAAGCCAAAAGGCACAGTTCGTTCTGCTAATTGAAGCTGTCACTTATAACGAGCTATACTCTTTTCCTGTTGTTTATGAAAGTTTCTCTTATTTTATCTTTTAGTCTCTGGCAAGTCATTGTAAGTGAGGAGTTGCTGAGTCTCAGGCTATCTTCTAAAACTGCTGAATTCATTGTGGAAGACAAGTCATCTGAACAATTGCAGGCCTGCTATTCAGCATTCCCATGAAGGCATCTAACACAGGGGTCTTTCCTTGGGAGGTGGTATGGTATCATCAGCTATAATTAATACCATCACAGTCAGACCCCATTGACTGCATCAACTACACCTCCAGTGACCACCCCAAGACCTCAAACAGACAGCTCACACAGAGACACCTATGGAGAGACACCTAAATGTGGATGCTATCACCTGGAAGTCAAGTCTTACCCCTAGATATCCAAAATGCTTACAAATGAGTTTTCACTCTCAAACTCCTTTGATAACCAGTCTGATATGACTTTATGCCTTTTGGAATAAATTCCTGTTGCTTTTGGTGGGGATGATTTGAGCCCTGTTGGTGATAAAGGGATCTGAAGGAAATAAATCCATGAACCTAGTCTTTTGTGACTCCCTTGTCAGTGGTGCAGAGAGCTCAGAAAACCACCAAGACCTGAGACTGGTACGGCTTTGATTCCAGATACAGAGAGCTTGTGCTAGTGCTTCTCTTTTCTTACATGTTTTTAGCTCCTGGGGAAGAGTGGTACGCTTGAAAGTTACCAGCCAGTCGGTGAAGTATGTCACTTCATAGCAAGTGCTTCATCTGGTCTTGCATATCTGTGTATAGAATCTTGGTGGTCATTTTCCCCAGCACACAATTTGTGTTAAATTCTCCTCTGTGACTCGCCCCATCCCTGAGTGGTCAAGGCAGAGGGTATCTGGCAGCTATTTGGCAGCAGGGAGCCTACAAGAAAGATGGGGAGGGACTTTTTACAAGGGTATGGAGTGATAGGACATGGGGGACTGGCTTTAAATTGAAAGGGAAAAATTTAGATTAGACATTAGGAAGAAATTCTTCATGATGAGGATGGTAAGGCAGTGGCACAGGTTGCCCAGTGAAATTGTGGGTGCCCCCTCCCTGGAAGTGTTCAGGGTCAGGTTGGATGGGGCCTTGAGCAGCCTGGTCTGGTGGAAGGTGTCCCTGACCATGGTACAGGGGTTTCAACTGAGTGATCATTAAGGTCCCTTCCAATCCAAACCATTCTACGATTCTATAATTCTATTTGGTAGGTATCTGCCTATTCATCCATTTTTCTATCTTTCTATTTTTTTGCGACTATCTCCTGATTTATCTTGTCTCCTTCATGTCTTGTCTTCCCACCTCTCTTCCTTTGCATCTTCCAGAGTATTTAACATCTTAGCTGTTCTTTCAAGTAGGTAGAAGCTACTGTGTGTATGTTATAGATTGACAGCTGTGACACACAGTACCTGTATTCTAGTAAATCGAAAAGTTCTGGCCCATGGATCTCAGCATCAGGAAGCTTAAGCACTTGGCATAGACCAAACAACATCTGTGACAGCCAATTTGGATGAGGATTCCCTGTTTTGGAAGCTAGGAGAGTAGTAGTAAGAACATAATCACACAAGTGTTTAGTTAGCATGAAGCTATGGATTTGCCACCACAGTATTCACAGAAGTGTAGGAGGGCCGATCAGAGATAACCGTTAATGTTATCATGGTGATCAGCATCAGTTTGGCTACAATCTGTCCCTCAGGAGCTGTACATGTGTACCTTCAGGTCCAGCTTAACTATGGACCTGGTTGCTAGAGGAGGTTTTGGTTCCAGTTGGATTTGGGAGCAGGCAGTGACACATCAGAGTCTGGGTGAGCTAAGGTAGGAAAATCCTTTAGAAGACAAAGCTCCATGAAGTGGAGACACCTGGCAGGAACCTTGCAGACATAGTGGAAATACAACCAGGTCTAGGGAGAAGCAGGGTGGCTCTTGAAGAAGGTTAAATCACTTAACACCGGGGACTTCAACCTGCTCCAATCCTCATGCAGCTCCAATCGTGGCACCATGGAAAGGTGCATGTGTCCCAATCACTTTGCCCAAGGCCAAGCTGGGCATTGATTGCAGAGCTGAAAACTGAACAAAGTTAAAAACCCAAGCCATGAACTTTCCTTCCCTTCCTGTGCAGATCCGAAGGTGATGTCTGTGCGATACAGCAATTAATCCTGTATGATGTCTGGCTACTGCAGCAAGTTTGATGGCTGCAGTTGGTGACACTTACTTACCCAGAAGTGCTATCAGCTCTGTAACACAATTTGCAATAAGTCACCATTAATTAATGCTAAGTTATGAAGCACTTCTAGGGCAAGTGGCACACCAAATCGACACCAATGTAAGAAGAGTTCATTATGGCTAATGTTGCGACAATAAAAGACGGAGGGATTAATGATGAATTTCAATGTTAAGTAACACTTTTCTCATGCTTTAATGCATTGTCTCAGAAGGGAGCGGGCACTTGGATAGGATCTGGAATGGGGCGACGTAATTGTGCATGGAAGAAAACCCCATGTTCTTCAGCTTGTCTGTGTACACAGTATCTGAGCTGTGTCCTTTTTATAAAGCCACAGTCACAAACTCTTGGAATCGCGCACATCCTGGTGATCACTAACTGTGTAAACACATCCTAAAGTCTGCATTTCATGTGCTTCTGGGTATTCATCACTCTCCACATGGAGGAGATTTGACTTTGATTACCCTCCTTCAACTTACAGCTTTATTTTCACAGCTTGACTAGTCACTGAGTGTTTGAGGTCCCTTCCAACCCAACCCATTCTATGATTCTATGATGATTCTATGATTTTGCTAGATAAGGCTGATACTGAACTCATGACAAGTTTATGTCTTTATACAGTTTTAGAAAAAGAAATGATGATTTGAACATTGACTAACAAACTTCTGCAAGATGAACACACACATTTTTTAGGAAAAAATTCTTCACAGAAAGGGTCATTGGGCACTGGCAGAGGCTGCCCAGGGAGGTGGTTGAGTCACCTTCCCTGGAGGTGTTTAAGGCACGGGTGGACGAGGTGCTGAGGGACATGGTTTAGTGTTTAATAGGAATGGTTGGACTCGATGATCCGGTGGGTCTCTTCCAACCTGGTTATTCTGTGATTCTGTGATTCTATGATTCTATGAAATGGCTACGCTTAAAAATTGGGAAGGTTTCTTATGACATGAACTTCAGAGAAATTATTCCCAGGGATTTAAGAATCCAAATATAGTAAAGCCACAAGTTTAATTTTAAGGAGAGATTTTGAAGGTCTCCCATTTTAAATTCTGGCTAAACCTAGCTTACCTATATTCCTACTCCCCCAAATCTGCAAACCTACATATGTCCGTCACATAGAAACTCTTCCACAATGGGCTACAAAACCAAGCCAAAGCAATTCCCTCAACTAATCAATATACAAAGTGCTGCTGTGGTTCTGATCTCAGTCAAAGCAACACACGCTCCCCTCATCACAAAGGCCTGTGAGATCAAACCCAGAAATTCAATAAAAAACACACTCTGCTCCTGTGTAGCTGCACTTCGGAGATGAAGCAACATTGATACTGAAGTGCTTGGTGCTGGCAACCCCACCGAGTGACAAATACGCCTGTGTCCTGGGAGCAGGCCCTAAAAATAATAATAACAATCCAATATGTGGGGTGCTGGGAAGATCAGATGGGAAACAAGAAGCTGAGTTGTAATGGATCAGTGCCTGGATGCCTCACTTCTTCAGGCTTTGTCTCAGCAACGAAAAACATGACCTCTTCTTTTGTCGACACCCCAAGGACACACAACCAGAAACTTGAAGATGAATGACTGCAATGGCCTATCTCTCAGGAGGAGAGTCTGAAAGAGAAAAATACATTCTTCTGCATTGTTCCAAATCTGGTGAGATATGAAGAAAGCTCCTTTCTCAAATTATCTGAAAGAATAAGAGGGAACTAACAATCTCTAGATGAAAAAGAGAAGGAGAAAAAATGTGGGGGTTTTTTTGAGTCTTGTCAGTGGTAGAAATAACTGAATTGAAGACGGGAAGTTCTGTCACTGAATTAAACAGGAATGGTAAGGCTGGATGAGCATGTGGATATTGATGTTTTTAGCTTTCCTTTTTGGCCATCGGATTGATCAAATAATTGTGTTGCTTCATTCCCTGTTAGGTATTCTGGGTATCACATAGAGTAGCCCTAACCCCAAACATTCCCCTCCCAAACTCTCAGAAGTCCTCTGACCCACTCATTTATATCTCAACATCTTTCCAGTCCTGTAGGACCCCTCCACAACTGGTAGACAAAGTACCATTTGCATCTGCAGCAATATCCTGAAGGTGCTAGACATTGCAATGGGTGACTCTCAGGCATTCCTCCTGACAAAATTAGCAACTGAAATAGAATTAAAGTTGGTAGTGATGTGTACAGTGGGTAGAGGAAAAGTATCATTCAGACACTATTAGACGTGACATAATCCAGCCATGGATCTAAGCTCTGTAGGAAACTAAGCTTTATGACTTTTGCGCACAGAAGTGTTTGTCAAACTAAATTAGGATTGGAAGCTGAATTTGGAAAAGAGGTATACAAAAAGTCTTTTCCTTTTTTTTTTGGCTGTATTTTCCTCCCATTCCCTTTGTATTTGATATCTCTTTAGCGTTAAGAGGTCAGGAGGAGAACTAAATCCCATCTCCTGTTTTTCACTGCTGTATGGTCCTGCACACCTGTCCCCAGGAGTGTCTCTCTGGAGATGGTCTGAAGCTCTGTTGTCCCTTCCAAGGAGCATATTTGGTCTTCTTCCACACCAGCAACCTCCTTGTCTGGCATGCTCTGTCACTGACTGAAATCCCGAGTGTTCATGCCCTAAATTTTTTGGTTTGTACCCATTCTGAGACCTCTTTGCTCCACTCTTGTGAACTCACTTCACCTCCTTTGGTGCGCTCCTGACCTGCGTACTGCTGTCTTTTCCACATCTCTGCATCTATGCAGATATCCATACCCACACTTGCACACTGCTACGGTTGCAATGAGATGGAGATTAAAGACACTAATTGCACACAAACAAGAGATTATGAGGGCAATTGCAAAGCATGCCCCACCCCTGCACTAACTCTTCATTCCCTGCATGGAGTAATGCCCTTTTGTTCCCCCAGATAAGTTCCTAATGTTGTTAGGGGGCATGCAAAGAACACGGTGGCACCAGGATGAGCTCGTTTATGAGATTAGCTGAATTTTAATTTAGATGAAAAGTAGGCAAGGCAGGGAACAAGGCCTGTTATTATTTAGCATTACAAAAGATGGGTTTGGGAAGCAGAGAGGCGTGGAGGCAGCAGGCTGAGGGGTGGGCTGGGGACTTCATGTAGGGGTTAGCAGCAGTTGTCACGCTGAGTCATTCCTAAACTCCTGTCCTAGACTTGCTGATCATCACCTGCTTACTCACACGTTCAAGTTGAGGGAACATGAGGGGACATGGAAGGAAATTTCTGTTTTAATATTTTTGTGTGTGTAGAGCTGTGATTTGACTTGCCTTTCCCAAGAAGTTGCTAGGTGTTGTCACGAAGCTGGTCTGTATGCCCAACACGATGCTCATGGTTTTGCTCACTCATGTTTTTGACCTGAGGCAGTTGCTAGAGGAGGTTTGTGTGCATGGGTGGGCAGAGATCACTTTCTGCTTCTATCTGTTTTGCTACCAGGGCTCTAGTGGTAATCCTGATCCCAGTGCTCTGTCTGAAAGCTGCACTATGGTCTGCCCCACCACTATGTAACTTCTGTTTGACTGTGCCACCATCTCCTTTGAAGATCTTCTCAGAGCCCCTCTAGACTGCATTAATATTTACTTCATGAAATGCTTTGAAGGAACCCAAATTCCTTCTACTTTTTCAACTAGGGCATAGGGTTTATAGACCAATACTGTCCTTAAAGGATACCAGATATCTGCTTTGAGTACCTATACTCAGCATGAATGAAGTACATGGTAGGTTCATTGGAACAGCAACTCTAGAAAGGCTGTGGAGCTCTGAAGACATTGAGAAAACTGCCTCATCTATGTATCCACCTGTGTATGTGCCTTGTGTATATGTTACATCTGAGGCGCACAGATGGAGCCACGTGAAGACCAAAGGGTGGTGCATGAGATCCTTTCACCACAGTGTCTCAAAGGAGACCACTTTCATGGTATGTGGAAAGATATAGCCTGAGTTGGGCTGAGAAAAGGGGTGCCCACAACTCTTCGTGAGCAAAATGCAGGTGCTGTGAGCCTCTGGGCAAGCTGGAGTCATGGAGTCTGGTGTGGCTGATCTCCTTTGTTCTTCACTATGATATAGTCATTGGGTATTTAATGAGGAAATGGGATAAGGAAACATATCAGACTTTCCCATCCCTGATTTGACATCCCCCTTCTTGGATTTAGAAGTCCCCAGGTGAACCCAGAACCTTAAGTACTACAGCCTCTGGTGGACTTGTGTGTGGGGGCCCAGTAAGGAGGAGCAGAGGTAAGGAATACAAATGATTGGAAGTGGCTGGCAGATTTCTGATTCAACACACACTTCTGGCCTTGATGGCAACAAAGCTAATCTAGAGCTAGCAGAGCAGCAGGCAGAAGGTTGTCTCAGCGTTATCTGCTTGTCACAGAGTCTTAACCTGCCTGTGCAGTTATGCAGGAGAATATGGAGTTGGTTGTTTGAAATTCTGTAACAGCTTCCTATTCCTGCTCCCATGGGAGAGTCAATAGAGATGTGTGAAGACAAATTTGGCACCAAAAGGGGAAAGGGAAACTGCTCACTGTACTCCCACCACCTGTATTTCGCAAGCCCATTGGCTTGTCTTATCCTGCCAAATCCCATTGATGTTTCCTGTTCTGTTTTCTCTACACATAATCCCCTGAAAATCCCATTTATCCCTTCCAGTTTAGCGTCATAGTGCTCCTCTCTTCCTCCTAGTAAGAGGAACTCCTTCCTCTACTCAGGAAGCTGTTCTCTTCTTCTTCTTCCCTGAACTCCTGTTGAGATATTTGCTTTGGCTGCTGAAGGAGCTAGAAAGAGTGTCTGGGTGGAAGGCTATAACCTACAGCAAATCACTTAGTTCTTCCAAGACTCACCCTCAGAGAAAATCCTCATATAGTGTTTTAGGCAAACAATAATGGTTAGTGGCCCCAGGACCTTCTGAGACCTGTAACCTGATGACAACAGGCAGTGGTTTGCAAAACACAGCAGTGAAATAAGGGGCTATTGCCTCCTATGAGTTTTGACTGAACTAGAGCCTCTCTCTGCCTGTTTCCCTAATGCATCTGAATTTATTCTCCTGAGCTATTATTGAGGAACATCTCCAGAGAGACTCTCAAAGACAAATTGACAGAATCTGTCATATCTCCTGCTCTGAGTGAGCATCTCTCTTTGAAGTGCAGCTTATTTGCTGCAGGACCTCTACCCCAGTATTTCTGAGAGATGCATTGACCAGCCAAACCTAGTGCAGGAAGGAAACTGTGACCTTTTAGGACAGTATCTCCTTTTAGAAGTAGTCCTTAAGTGGAGAGGGGAAAAAACTTCGGTTTTCTTATTCTTCCTGAAACACAACTCGACTTTCCAAATCGAGGGAAGTCTCATAACTTCTTTCCTGGCAGGGTTCCCTCCCTCTGTGCCTGTCTCCTTATCACCTTTGGGGATTTGTACCCTTACTCAGGTCTAGAGTAGGTTTGTTAAATCACATTGCCCCCTTTAATTTGCAGTGCTGAGAGTTTAGGCACTAAGGGAAAAGTCTAACCTCTGTCAAACAATCCACATTTGATGGATTTCTGAGCAGCTTGTGATAATTAGAGCAAAGCAAAGAAAGAAGCACTTTGTAGGTGAAGAGTGGGATATCTGGGAGACCTACCAGAATCAAAACTCTTGGAAAATGCAGGGGAGACAGAGAGATATTTCTTAAGCAGTACTTTGCCTGCCTCTGCAAGCCATGGGTGCCTGCAGAAAATGGAAGTCAGTCAGGCGGTGGCTTTATTTCTGTCAGTTGCTGGTTGTGAATCACTTGATACTTTTAATGGTTTTCAGTTAGCTCAGGCAGAAGAGGCTAACTACAGGACACTGAGAGACAGACCTGAAGAGCATTTCATGCTGTGAAAAAAGCTAAACCTAGAAGGGAAAAATGAAGCATTCATAGAATCATAGAATCACCAGGTTGGAAAAGACCCACAGGATCATCGAGTCCAACCATTCCTATCAAACACTAAACCATGTCCCTCAGCACCTCGTCCACCCGTGTCTTAAACCCCTCCAGGGAAGGTGACTCAACCCCCTCCCTGGGCAGCCTGTTCCAGTGCCCAATGACCCTTTCTGTGAAAAATTTTTCTCATTGTCTCTTATTCCTGCCATGAGATGGGACAAAAAGAAAAGTAAAATGGGGAAAAGACAGGGATTTATCTATGGATGAACAGCTGAATTTGTAAGGATATCAAATAATGGATGTATATTACATAGGGATCCTGGACTAAAAAGACCTCTAGGAAAAGATGCCTGAAAGATCAAGAATCACACCTAAAACCACTCCCAGAATTCACTGAGAAGTGATTTTTATGATATAAACTGGTGACATCAGTTGATTTAAGTGCCTCTGAGACCAGACAGCAGCCCATCAGACTTATCCTCAAACAGTTCTAGAGTCAATGACCCCCTAGTTTTGTACAAGCAGTGGTCCCTCTGAAAACAGGTAGTGGCGTGCCTAAGAAAGGTTCACACACATATAGAAGGATGATTGGTGATCACCTCCAACTCACCTTTGCTTGTGAGGTTTGGCAAGCCACATCACTTTCTTTTCTTTGTTGTAGGTAATAGGCTGCCTCAGCCACTGATGTCAGTGGGATTACGTCCTTCCACATCTGCTGGTTTTTGTGACCAACAATGGTGTTGGCAACACATTTATCCTGGAATTCACCCGGTTCCTGCAGGCTGTCATACGACAGAGGTCCTGAGCCACAGGAGATCTTAGAGTGGTCCAGTGACTGGAACTAGGCTACCATAAGAGAGGAAAACCTGTCCACCCACAAAAATGGGCAAAAGAAATATTGAAATTCCCTCACCATCTTATGTATTCCCCATCTTCCAGCTTGACTGCAAATCTCCTGTTTTGAGCTGTGGCAGCACTCAAGGTGGAGATCAGCTGGCAGCTCAAACACTTTTTGCAGAATCAGTAGCAGCTCTAATTACAACTCTTACATTCAGCCATGGGAAGACCAGAAAGTCCTGCTAGTACTGAGTTCTGTCTCCTTTGACTCCAAGAGGTTATGGAAACCACAGCACTGCTGCAATAAACGTGAACTACAGAGACAAGAGAAGCAACCTTTGGGGCTGGCATTAATTTTAAATAAGGCTCTGTGTCTTTCCTTCTCGTTTTACAAACTTGTTTTCTTTCAGAGCTATCTGTTTCACAATAATAGAGCTATGGGAAGAGGTAGCCAGTTTACTGGGAGGTGTCTACCTCTATTTGCAGGGAACAGAGTGGGTTGTAAAGGGTGTGTCAGATAATGGGGGTCAGTGTGGGCATGGAGCTTAAAGGCATGAAGTGCACTGCATTGATTTTTGTGTCTGTGCTTGTTAATGGCACCTTTATGAGCATGATGACTTTGGCCTTTGCTCATGCCATCTCTCTGATGATACAATATTGCTTGCCTGGAGTAAAGAATGAAGATTCACTGTGAGGTTAGTGGTATTGATGAAGAAATGAAGTCCCAAAGAGGTTCTGCGCTGTTTCTAATGACCCTTGAAACCCCTGCAAATCTCTGTGTTGACATTGGATGGGAGCTGGGAAAAGCCATAAAGGCTTTGTCTGTGTTGATGAAAGAGTGGGAATAGCACAAAGCTCATGCTTTAGCACCAAAATCATCCATCTGCAGAATGGCAGTGGATAAACATAACTTGTAGCCTGATTCTTTCTCTCGTCTGGAGACAGATCCATCCCTTCATATAATGGAGACCTTACTCTAGCAGAGTTGTTTAATTCTCAAACCAAATGTTGGATGGTAAACCTTTGCCAATTCCTGTTTCTCTTCATGTGGTTGCTGTGGCGAGTCCAAAATTAAGTAAAAAACTTGATGATATATGGGTTCTGACTATTCACCCTTCTAAAAATGGGGTTTGTGAAGAGGAATGGAAAGCTGCTGCTGCAAGGGCTTGGTGGCATTAAACATCTGTTGAGATGAACAGCCCAGCCAAAAGATGTCCTGGGATTTATGTCTTGAGGGTGATGCTTGATAGCTATATCACTTGGATTCAGGAAGGTTCCAGCTCCCCCTAAATCCTGTGTCACTCTCTCTTGTGTCTGTGTGGTGGGTCACGCAGAATGGCTCATCTGCAGCTAAGGGAAGACAATTCTCTTGACGGTGATAAGCCTTAGAAAGAGTGGATCTGATCACAGATGGACAAGTTAGGATGGTTTAAGAAGACATAGCACCTACTGTTGGAAGAATCTGCCTTGCAGGGGAGATGAAGCCATATACTTAGCCTGGAGAAGAGGAGGCTGAGGGGAGACCGTATTGTTCTCTATAACTACCTGAAAGGAGGTTGTAGAGAGGAGGGAGCTGGCCTCTTCTCCCAAGTGACAAGGGACAGGACGAGAGGGAATGGCCTCAAGCTCTGCCAGGGGATGTTTAGGCTGGACATTAGGAAAATAATTTTCACAGAAAGGGTCATTGGGCACTGGAACAGGCTGCCCAGGGAGGTGGTTGAGTCACCTTCCCTGGAGGTGTTTAAGGCACGGGTGGACGAGGTGCTGAGGGGCATGGTTTAGTGTTTGATAGGAATGGTTGGACTCAGTGATCCAGTGGGTCTTTTCCATCCTGGTGATTCTATGATTCTCTATTTGACCACAGGCTTTGGCAATGAGAAATAAAACAGTGTCACTGTAACCCCTGGAGAGCCCCTATCCACTCCTGCTGATGGTTAAAGCCATGCCAAGGATGGGCACCTCTGCTAAGTTATGTTGTGTTTTATTTGGGTACATTTGACTGAGCCAACTCACTTCTTCAATGCACTCAGCTTGGTCAGTTAAGAAGGTGCCCTACTGCAGTTAATCAAAATAAGCCAAAATCCTACACAGCCATGTTAGGTTTTGAGACACATAATTTCTCCTGCTACGACTGATATCAAGTCTCCCTGTGACCTGGAGGCTTGGACTGGAGATGTGATTCTCTGAAGAAAATCCTTTCATCGCTGGTGGGTCCCCTCCTCCAGCAATGTCAATGTCGTTCTCCACAAAGGTCTCAGCTTCTTTGATCTGTTTAGTCCTCCACCCTGAAAGGCTCCTTCACCACCTTCCCCTGAGTGCAGAGACTTTCTTAGCTACAGTTACAGGTTTAAAGGCTTTCTCTGAGAAACTTCTTCCCAGTCCATGATATTTGCCACTGCCACATTTTGCATCTCCTCCGAGATATGACCCCAGCAGGAAGATAAGACTGCAGGCTAGGGTAGATGTGAGACAGCATCAGCCTGCAGAGATGTCAGTGTAGCTCCTGAGACTTCTTGTTGTCTGGTTGTGAGGGAGGAACCAGAGCAGAGGGGAAAAAAAACAAACCAACTTTCAGCATTAAGTGGATTATGGAGATGGATTGTGATGTGAGAGTAACTAGATTTCTCCCTAAAGTGATTATCGCCGCACAAACTTGTAGCACGTCTTTTCTTTGAGACCTCATTTAGATGTCTTTTACGTTAAAGCCCTTTGACTGTCACTGTGCCTTATACACCCTCAGCAGAGGGAGATAATGCTGTTGCTAACAGTGCTTTTACAGAGTGTTTATGTCGTAGCGAATCAGGCATCCTGTCTCAGTCCAGATGGGGGAATCGGGACCTGCTCCTGGCAGCAATGCAATTGCAGAGAGATGCTGAGTCTGAGTCCAGACTGGATCCAGTCTTGAGCAAAGCATTAAGTAGCATCTTTGGCAATAGCACAAATCTTTGCCAAATAATGTTGCCCTGGGTCCTTTATGGGATAAACCCTGGAGATTCTGTGAAACTTCAGGTTTTGAGGTGAGAGAGAGATGCCTCCAACAGAGTCATGTTTATTGGATTGGCCACTACTCAGAGAGACCAGCAGGGGCTGAAAAAGCCTGAAAGTCAGGCTTTTAAAAAACTCAGGGAGAACTTCAGCTTTATCAGTGTATGAATTGGAACCCATTTGACATGACTGACCAGCTCTGAAATTCCCAGGGCAGTGATACTGACCCTGTAATTAGGGTCTTGTAATCAGGGGCTGCTTCTAGCAGAGGGCTGCTCTTTCACCACGGAGTGTGTAGAAATGCCCAGTGATGGGAAAAGTGGGGCTGGTCCGGGTTTGCAGGGGTGCAAAGTGCACCTGCGATGCATGTTCTGCTCTCCAGGGAGATGAGCCTCACACAGCACTGCTGGGGGATGACTGGGGAGTACCCATATCTACCTAACAGTTTGCTGGTGGCACTGAAGTAGGAGATGAAACTGGAGCAAGAAGAGACAAGCCCATGTGTCTTTCAGTGCATACTTGTCACCGTGACTTTTTTTGTGAGTATCACAACACCTACTCTTTTCTTTTAAAGATCCTTGTGGTTCAAGGATATCCTTGCATACAAATGAAAAAAAAAACCACAAACCCCAAAATATTCAAATAGACAGAAATTTTAAGAATGTCTTCATGATTTAGGGTCTGTCCTGCCCAGTCTGCAGAAGCCAGAAAATGTTTATCCTAGTGTAACCTAACAGTGAAAACTCAGGATGCAAGGAAAACAATCCTGTGTTATCACTTTACATCTTTATTTAGTCAATTTTAAGCCAGTGTTTTGATGTTGAGGAATCTGACCCTTAGTTTAGGATGTGGGCCAGATGACTGAAGGTGGAGGTGCTGGCAGTTGTCCTGTTTGCTCAGTTGGCAGCAGACTGGCCTGTCACTCTGGGTCACCAGAAAGAGCAAAACATGGCCAGGCTGCCTGATGCAGTTCAAGAAAATGCAGTTTGTCTGCACTGGTGGGATTTTAAGAGACAGAGAAAAATGATAAAGACGGCAGGGAGAAGATGCTTCTGTTGAAGAGACTTATATAACAACTGTGCTTTAATAGCATTAATTGGTGTTTGACTCTAGTGAGACCAGAAAGATAGAGATAAATGAACAAGCTGCAGAAAGAATGATCCTTGCTGGAGCTGCCTGGCAGGAAGAGACAGGGAAAGCACGAAGGTTAAAAGTCTAATGACAAGCATCCTTAATGATTGCTCTTCCTTTATTCCCTCTGGGTAACATTTCCTGACTTTAAATTGTCTTAAAACCACTCTAACATGGCTGAAACATTTCTAAATATAAATCAGCACTACTAACGTTAAAGGATATAATGGTATTTCAGGAAAGAAAATCAAGAACAGTTAAGTTTTTAACCATTATATGTTATTCAGAGCAGGTCAAATGATGCATGAATTTGGGTAAACAAAACCAGCGCGCTAGCTGGAGTGGAAGTTCACCTGTCTGCAGCAGCACATGGTTTCCCTGAAGACTGTATCTCCTTAGACAGGGTGAATGTCTCACTGTGACAATAATAGAAACTCCACCCACACTCCCATGGGAAAAAATCAAGGCAGTTTCCTGAAACACAATTAAGAGCTGTCACAGAGTGATTTCTCACTCCTGGGCAAGTAGATGTCTCCTTTGGTAGTCACAGGTATGCTGGAGGCTTGCATTGCTGCTTCTGCAGCAGCCTGAGCTCATGGGCTTCTCACAGAGCTTGGCTGCAGAAAATGGCTTAAAAGCACAATTAGCTTTCTGTAACAATAGCCTCTTTATTCTTCATTATGAAAAGGCCTGAAAGGGAATTTGTTTTCCAAGATAGATGTGAAATGAAGCTCTATCAGAACAAGTAACCTTGCAAACCAGACACAATAGCCGGTATCTAGCCATCGCTTCCTCCCTTGCCCTGGCGAGGCAGTGCACAGCAGCTCATGAAAAGCATGGTTTTGTCTGCGCCCCTGCTTATAAATTACACTCATTAATAATATTTTCATTTCTTGTGAAAGCAATAAAATAATAAATGTGCCTCCACCGTTCCTGCTTTGCTCGGGGCCACGCTCCCTGCCTCCCCCAGGCAGGAAGGTCAGTGCAGTGGGCTGGATTCATGCCCATTGTTTAAAGGCTCCTTTAGCCGCCACGTTCTGATGTCATTCTCCCCCTTCACTGACCTTCCTTGATCCAGCCCCAGATCTTGTCCATAAGTTGTTAAAGAGATGCTCCCAAACAGAATAGACTCAGTCTCCAAGTACAAAACCCACATGATGAATCTGTTTGTGCATTTACATCACCCAGCATTTGAGCAGTTAATGAAGCTAATGACCAGTCTCATGTTCTGGCTCAATTTCCATGTAGCAGATGTCAGTGTGGACACCTGAGACAGCTTCTCCCATCCTTGAGGGACTTCAGACCCACACCTGCCTCTGAAAATTGCTGCTCAGTTCTTCTTGCAGTTTCTTATGAGCAAATGTGAGGATGATGCAGTTGCTTTTAGTACCATGCTTTTAGTACCATCCTTTTGTTATTTCAGTCATCTTTGGAAAGTCTGGAAATACAAAAAAAAAAAAAAAAAAGGAATGACGGGGATACATACACACAAGGTGCTGGAGAATAAGAATTGGAAGTGCTCCCGTGATATTAGAATCAGGAAATAAAATTTGCTGCAAAGATATGAAGTAACAAGGACAAATAGAGAGTGACTTGTTCCCAAATAGTTCCAGTCAGGAAAAACTGGACTGTTCTTACAGCAGGAAGGTAGAACACCCTTAAGCACAAAACCTGGTGCAGTAGTCTCTAGGTACCGAAACTGGGTGCTAGATGTTTTTTGAAGAGTAACCAAAGGCCACGAGTGCATGAGGGAAAGGGTTATCTTAGCAATTAAGCTGGGAAAATCCTGGGGAAAGGATTTGTTTTCCCAAGCTTTGTCAGAAAGTCGATAGCAGAACCGAGGTGTGAACAGTGCTTCCTGCTGACAGTGGGAGACTCATCTCCCTGGGAAACTGGAGGGAGAGGTAGCACAGAACTCAGCTCTTTGGATCTTCCAAATAGTTGAATTCAAAGGGAAGCACACGGCTCCTTTCCCTGGTAAAGATG
Source organism: Phaenicophaeus curvirostris (assembly GCF_032191515.1). Lineage (NCBI taxonomy): Eukaryota > Metazoa > Chordata > Aves > Cuculiformes > Cuculidae > Phaenicophaeus > Phaenicophaeus curvirostris. The sequence goes on along the minus strand of NC_091392.1, from coordinate 3,084,799 downwards.
CTGCATTACTACATTCCAAATCGATCTGTGGAAAGGTTTTTGGGAAGCCTGTTGCTTTTACAAGACAGGAAAGGGTCATATCTTTTGAATGCACTACAGTCAAAAGTAGTGACTGACTCCCTGCCCTCCAAAGGCCTTTTAGAGATCTGACCTGAGTCTGGATGTTAGTAAGTTACTCAGATCCAGGTCTGGTCCCTTCACGTGTGCACACTTCATAGACAGAAGTGCTGTGCTGAGAGGTGCAGATGGGTGTCCAAGCCCATCTTGGGGCACAGCTGGAGCTCTTTAGCTTAGGAGAGTCCAAGGATGTTGTAGCAAGGCTGAAGGCAGACAGATGGGGATAGCCAGATGAACAAGGAATAGCTAGTGTACAGTAAGAGTGAAGCTATTCCTATACCAGCCAGATAAACAGGGCCAGAGCACTGGTCCAAAAGCTGTTTACAATCATCCACAGGCTTTGCTAGTGTGCTCGTTGGCACTGTTTTTGATGAAGCTCAGCTAAACACTGTCACAGACAATGTCCAAGGGATAATACAGGCCAAGGGCATCCCAGCAAGCAGAATGGGCAAGGCTGCCTTGTTCTGGTGTGGGGAAAAAAGTTTAGTTGCATGGAAGGGAGCTGTGCCCCCTGGGCCAGGAGGTGATCCGTGGACTGCTTTATTTACTGGCACAGAAACAGTCTGATAATGTCTGTGTTTTAGCCCTGGGAAGTCAGGGCATACAGTAATCAAGTCACATTGCCTGCGTGACTGCTCAGCTCAGATGGCTGCTGGCATTACGGAGTGCATATTCCTATACCTAGGAGGAGTTATTAAATCCTTCCAAAGCCCGTGGGTGCTCAGATCCATCTTCTACAGGCACAGAAACAAATTCCCATTCCCTCTGCAGGTAATTACTTGCCTGCTCAGGCTTCTTCTACATGCATGTGCATATGTGATTTGCATGTAGCAAAGGCCGTCTGTTTTCTCTGTGACAGTGCCTATAAAATCAGCAAGGAGGCACTGACTGTGGCTGTCCCCAGGCTGGTTTCCTACTTCTACAAAAGTAGCTGCTCTTTCAAGGCTCAGGAACAACCTCAGGGCAAAAAGAATGAATGCAAGGGCGTAGGAGTGAGGTAGGACTGAGGTAGTGATATCTGCAGCCAACAGGTAAAATCGTCTGCTGGAATTTACATGGGAGGAGGGTATCCCAGAGGACAGAGGGGAGGAGAGAGGAGGCTGAGAAAGACAGGAATGAAACATGGGGAACAACTCTCATCCAGCAGAGGCTGCGACAGGATTCAGACAGGATTCTCACATGGAGCCATATCTAGGACCCTGGTTAGTGGGCATTTGCAGTTTCTTCCCCAAATCTTCCTTAGACCTAAGCTAGACTAAATGGAAATCAATAAAGGTGTGTGGGTTTACTGGAACTACAAGCTGAGATGGTGCTATATAAAAAAAAAAATTGACTCCTACTCCCTTTGTAAAGACCATGGTGGATCTTAGAAATTGTACTTGCATTGACTACTGAAAAACAAGAACCTTCACCACAGACAGCCCTGCAGGACCCCTGTCCTTGCAGGGTGTGCATGGGGAAGATGTCTTGGTTTCTAGGCTGGAGACTGCTTATCTGAAGCAGGAAGATCCCACCAATGTCTTTGCAATCTGCATCAAGGCAAGGAAAACTGCTGTCGTATTCAAGCTGGCCTGGAGATAACTGAGTGGGTTTATAAGAAAACACCTGGGTGACAGAAATCTTGCAGGAAGTGTCTCTCCTCTCTGAATAACAGTCACACAAAATTTGTTGTGGCAGCTCTTCTCTCCAGGACCTTCAGGCTAAGACAGGTCTTTCCAGTACTGCATCCAGAGCTTCATCCTGGCCAGGTGGAAGATGTTCAGTTGGCAGCTTGTGAACATCCCATCTTCTGCATTTCTCTTTGCTGTTCTGAAGTGGGTTGAAGCGCTCACTGGGCTGATCCTCTCTTGCTTCCTCATTTATATTTGCTGACTCCAAAGTGAGTGCTTATTGAGCTGCAGGACCAATACCTCCAGGCTGTTTTCGCTGCTCTCCCACTGTCTCCCAAATACCACTCCATTGGAAGTGACCACAAAAGCTTTCACTTCCATCAGATAACAAGCATGAGCAAGAAGGGATCTGCCTGGGGATACGACAAACAGGAGCAAGTCTGAAGTTTGCAAGCAAAAGCATTCAAGCCAAACACAAGTTGTCCCAGCTGCTCCTACCATCACTCCACAGAGCGTGGTGGTGATGTTTCTTATAAGGTCACCCAGCCTGCAGTTTAACAAGCACAATGAACAACTCGCTGGGCTTCCTCCTACTATAACAACATATGGTGGTGGGAGGGTGATTGACTGGTACAATGTGAATTTCAATAAAATGTCTTCAAGCCAGAAAAGTTCCAGGTGACTAGAAGTAAGCAATCATTGTGCCAATCTTTCAGCAAAAAAGGGTCACGCGTTGAGTACAGAAACCTGAGGGAATAAGGCAGCTTTTTATAGTGAGTAATATCTCTTCTGACAGTGCTAGTGAACTGCTTCAAACCACACTTGGCTGGGAATGTGCTAAGATGAATAGCTTTGTCTTTCAGTAAATATTACCGGGAGCACTAGGGAGAATGAGAAATGGTCTGTAAAGTAAGCAATAGCTAAAAATCCTCTTCTTTCCTAACCCTATTATAAAGAAAACCTTGTTGTATAGGGAGAGGAAAAAAGATTGTGTAAAGGAGTGTCCCTGGGGAGGAAGAAAAATCCACCCCAAAAGAGAAACTTGGATGCTTTTTTTTTAATGAGGATTTAAGGAGTGTTAAGGATTAGATGGGGTGAGCTAGAATGTCACAGCCCACTCTGGAACTGACCTCCTCATTCACTCCTGTTTACCTTAGTCTTGGACTGAAGCCTTGGCTGGACCTGGGTGCCTGGTGTGACAGGTCTTCTTTGTCCCTGTAGGAAGACATAGTCGGAGATAACTGAAGAAACAAGGCACATACAGGAAGACATTTATCCCCTCTTCTTCCAGCCTGACCCAATTCACACTGAGAAACTGGGGTAATGTGGGGAAATGACCACGGATCTCCCATACCTTCCTAGTCTGACCTGTTGCTGGTTGTTGCATCTTATGAGGGTTCAGGTTTGGGAGATGAGGAGACTTTCCTGATGAGGGCCTGGTCCTTCATAGCTGGGAGCTCAATTTAACGGATTATGTCTTCAAGATTTTGACGGTGTTGCAGGCTCACGTGCCTTTCCCTCTTATCCCCCAGAACTGTAAAGAAGCAACACAGTCTGGTCTTCACAGTTCTGGGGAACGAGAGGGAAAGGCATGTTAAAATGTTTGTTTGAATTGTGATGGTTGATTTCTGAGAAATTGTCACTGTGGTTCATGTCCTCCCAGATGTCATTTTGTAAGGACTGGAAAGCATGAGATGACTTACCTTTACCCTCTCAAATGTCAAGCTCCTGTACTGGCATCTCTCATGGAATTAGGTCTGGGAGCTGAGCTTCTACACAGTAGCCAGTCACTCTGGTATGTGCCAGTGCTGCTCCTAGCTCTAACTCAGCCCTAAAACATGCAGAGTAAATTAACATCCCTGGGAGTCACTACCTGTAACCAGCACTCCTCTTTGGACGGCCACCAAGCGGTGCTCTTCCATGGAATCATAGAATCATAGAACAGTTTGGGTTGGAAGAGACCTTAAAGATCATCTAATTCCAACCCCCATGCCATGGGCAGGGACACCTCCTACTAGATCAGGCTGCCCAAGGCTCCATCCAACCTGGCCTTGAACACCTCCAGGGATGGGGCAGCCACAACTTCCCTGGGAAACCTGTGCCAGTGCCTCACCACTCTCCTCATGAAGAAATTCCTCCTTATGTCTAGTCTAAATCTGCCCCTCTCCAGTTTATAGCCATTAAAGCCTTCTTTTTGCATGTGGGTCTCTCCAGAGACTTCTTCTTTGCATTACAGCACTGTATACTTAGTATTTTTTGAGAGGTTTTAAAGAGAAGGGTCTCTTAGCACACCTAGCCATCCACTAGTAGTGCACAGAATTTACTAATTACTATCTTAACGTAAGCTGGCTGACTCACCATGCCATGGCTCAGTCTGCTAATAGGGAAAAAAATCTCTTGTGATGCTATTTTTCTGAACTGAGCAATAGGAAAAAAGGGAGAAGAATTGCAGATCCTCCTAGACAACAGTTGTGTGCCTTGTACTGTGGCTGTCTGAGCATATGGTCTTTTATGGGACTCCAGGCCCCGTCAACTCTGAAAGAAAATCTTGCTACTCTGTCTAGTTGGAGAGCAAGTCTGCTCCTCTCTGACCCTGTCACTGAAGCATCTGGCAGGAATTATGAACTCTCTATCTCCTCATGTTAAACTTGGAGTTATTGGTTGTTTCAGTTCTCTGTTTGGTTTTCCCCATAGGGAACAAAAGGAGCAACGATAACCAGAAGCAATAACCAGATGTCTGGCATTTCCATTTTAGCTCAGGATTCTCAAACAGAGCTTCCCCATTGATTTAATAGAAATAGTCCCTTCCATACCCATCTCCAAACCCAGCTTGCTTCCTTTTCTGCAAGTGCATCCCAGATGTGCCCTTGCTCTGCCCACAGAAGCAGAAGGTCTGTGCTCGATTGAGGAAGGAAAAATGCTGATATTAGATTGTCTTAGACGTTGATATCTTGAGAGTACATAGCATGAGGAGCATCTTCATGGGTCTGAATTAGGGGCCGAAGGACTCGGAGGAGCAGGAACCACTCACTTTTTCTGTTTTACCAGTTCCCACTCAGGGGCAGAGCAGTCAGATCTAAAAACGTGGGTGAAACCCCATTTGGGAGAGATAAGAAGTAGGGGAGTAATGTGAATGATCATTGATTCTTATTCTTTAGATGGAATCCTTGTATAGTTCACCACGAACCAAGACTGGTCAAGACTGATGAAGTAGATCACTTTTCCTCAATGTCTTCTTGTCAGGACAGTAAATGTAGGACATGGTCTTCCTCTCTCCACCCAGTACTTGAATGGGGATAGTAAAAGGAACACCTCCCATATGAGGACAGGCTGAGAGGGTTTGGCTTATTCAGCGGGAAGGGAAGGGAAGGGAAGGGAAGGGAAGGGAAGGGAAGGGAAGGGAAGGGAAGGGAAGGGAAGGGAAGGGAAGGGAAGGGAAGGGAAGGGAAGGGAAGGGAAGGGAAGGGAAGGGAAGGGAAGGGAAGGGAAGGGAAGGGAAGGGAAGGGAAGGGAAGGGAAGGGAAGGGAAGGGAAAACTGTAGAGCACCATTCCAGTACTTAAAGGGAGCCTACAGGAAAGATGGCAAGGGGCTCTTTATCAAGGAGTGCAGGCACAGGATGAGGGGGAACTGTTTTAAGTTGAAAGAGGGGATGTTTAGATCAGATATTAAGAAGAAATATTTTCCTGTGAGGGTGATGAGACACGTGCACAGGTTGTCCAGAGAAGTTATGGGTGCTGCATCCCTGGAGGTGTTCAAGACCAAGGTGGATGAGGCTCTGAGCAACTTGATCCAGTGGGAGATGTCCCTGCCTATGGAAGGAGGTTGGAAATGGATGGGCTTTAAGGTGCCTTCTGATCCAAGCCATTCTGTGATTTTATGAAAAGTCACTTTCTGAAATCCAGAAATCAGGGCATGTTGCAGATGCCAGAGGGATGTACATGCAGAGCTGCAGCCACGGTTCACAGAAAGGCACAACCAGCGTTCATATCTGTGCACTCCCTTCTAGGAGATACCTCCCACAGATGTGTGGCTGAACATCTTCAAGTCTGTTCATTATTCTGGCTGGGATTTATCCCAAAGTAAGACCTTTGGCAGACATTCAAACTCTCTCCTTTTTATCCTTGATTATCTGAATCACAGGCCACTAACATTTATTCCAAGCTTCTAGTATTTTAAATAATTTCTACTCCATGTTAACAAAGTCTGTGTGGATGCTTGAAGAGTTAATGGTATACTTTTTTTCAGCATAATTAATGTTTACTCCATTTTTAGCTTCAGATACAAAAATGCCTAGAAGGCATAGAGGACTTAAAGATCTCCTTTATACCCTTAATTCCTGACGATCATTACAATCAAGGAGACTTTAAATCCCCAGATAAGTCTCAGCAAAGGGATGATGAATAGATAAGAACAGCAGCAGTGTATTGCAATAATATTCATCCAGAGATCTATCATGGTACTTACACTGAAGAGAAGAGCTTGCAAAACAAAAGTAAGGTGGGAGGAGGGGTGGGCATTTGGCTAATCCAAAAGTGCGAGTGGTACCATGCGGATGAATCACACTTTTCTCATCAAAAACAACTTGTCCCATGACACCAGAATTAAAGGAGTTTTGTTTCTAGCAGAACCACATGACTTCATTTGGGGTGAGCCAAATCCTTTTAATCGGTCTCTCTTCTCCCTTCTCCTGAAAACTTATCTTTAAGATGCATTGTGTCTCATTTAGTGTTTGATAGGAATGGTTGGACTTGATGATCCGGTGGGTCTCCTCCGACCTGGTTATGCTATGATTCTATGATTCAATGATATTTAGTTACAATCAGATGATGGGTTTCATTGCTACTTGAAGGGAAGTTTCAGAGTCAACTGAGCTCTTCCTCCTCAGGAAACCAGGGTTGCCTCTTTTACACATTCTAAACCCCTTCTCTGTAACACTGACCTCCTTGGCTCAAAAACACACATGTATTTCTGCACAAAAACAGTACTGGAGCTCTGTTGTTGAGAGTGGTATTATAGGATTGCATCCTTACACACTTCCTGAAGCATACATTGCTCATCAGCATCAGAGAGAAGGCAGGAAGACAGTAGGTCCTTGGGTCTGACTCCATATGCCTGTTCTTGTGCTTTTGTATGATGCTCTACCTGCTGTCCTGTACCCATGAATACAGGCTGACTTCCAGGAAGGATGAAAAACAGGCAATACTCTTAAATGCAGCTATCTCAAAGTAAGGCATTAGGCATTTCCCTGCCTCTTCTGGAGCTCTAGCATCATCCTGTATGGGAGATGAGGACCAGGTGTGGAGGACTGTGTGCTATCTATATGGCCTGATTTTCAGAGGTATTTCAGAATGGAGAACAAGAATAGCTTCTTTATTCAGCATTCTGGAGCCTCAAATCCAGAAGAAATGTGTTTGCACCAGTGGGTGGGTGTCTCAGTTGTATCTTGTGTGGATTTCAGAGGCTGGTCTTGAGGAAGAGAGTCTGAGTCTCATGAGGATCATACATTACTGGTTAAAGTGGCATGTCAGCATATTTGTCTGATATAATCTAGGATTTCAGGCTCAAGAAACTTTGTGCTGACCTATTGTTTTGTCTAATAAAATACCAAAGTCACAAGGCAGCTAATTGTAAAACAAATCTGTAAGAAAACCCAACAGGAGAGTTTGGTTAATTGTGATTCTGTTTTTTTCCTGTCTTATAATGGGAAACCTGGTTCTCCCAGGGGCAATGAATAACTTGCTTCAGCAAAATTAGTATGATGCTGTATATGTAAAGTCCAAATCAACCCTGCGTGTGTGTCTCTATCTCATTAACACCTTTTTCTTGCACTGTTTTTGGTGAAGAAAAAATGGCTTTTCAAACAACATTTTTGTGAAGGCCATTACAGAAAGACTTCTTATTTCAAAATTATTTCAGCTTCAGTGTAAAGTTTTTTCCTTCCTCAATCTTCTGCTTCCTGCTTAGCACAGAAAGTAATATGTTGACTTTTCATACCCTTTTAAAAATTCTTATTATATTAGGTTTTCCTCTTCCATGTTTCCTCCCAAACTGTTTCCCATACTGGAAATAGTTAAATAAACAAACAAACAAACAAAAAAGTGAAATTCTAAGTCTGTTAATCTAGAACTTTTCCAAAGATGGAGATGTTTAAAAATTTTAGAAGATGTTGGAAATCATAAAACAGAAAAGAGAACACGAAGAATAATTTAAGCAAACAAATAAGATGCTTTAAGTGTTAGAAGTATTTTAAAAATAAAATTTTCCTACTATAAACTCTGAAAACAGTGGAAACACGACTAAGCTTCTCTACTGGCAATTACAGTCCGATCTTCAGCGTGGGGCACTGAATAAATATTCTGGGCCAGTATCCAGTCTGTAATGGGAAATAGGAGACCCAAGCAAGTGGTCAGGGAGACCTTATAGCAGCCTTCTAGTACTTAAAGGGAGCCTGTAGGAAAGTTGGGGTGGGGCTCTTTACCAGGGAGTGTAGGGACAGGAACAGGGGGAATGGATTTAAGCTGAAAGTGTGGATTTTCATGAGGTGTTAGGAGGAAATATTTTCCTGTGAGGGTCATGGATGTCCCACCTGTGGATGTGTTGAAGTCCTGGCTGGATGAGACTCTGAGCAACCTGATCCAGTGAAAAGTGTCCCTGACCATGGCTGGAGGGGTAGAAATGGATGATCTTTAAGGTCCCTTCCAACACAAACCATTCTACGTTTCTATGAATTCTCTATGTATGCCTGGAGGGACTGTGAATTTTAGTCATGTAATACCTGTTCTTTCTCCTTTTTTTTACAAGCTTTGAGAGAAGAAAGAGAAAACAATATCTAAGATGGGAAGGGAAAGTTTGTGATTAGGATATTGCAAAGACTCACTGTGAGGGTGGAGGCTGCTTCCTTGCACCTGGGTATGACCTTTGTCCTTATATTTCCCAATATATTTGTCTGCAAAGGTGATAAGCAATCCCTAAGAAAAACCTAAACAATATAAAAAAAGAAGGAACCCACTGGCATTGATAGAAATGTGTACTGTTTCCACACTGTGATTTATAATTTACAGTATTTTGTATGTTTGACATGGTTGTAGAAAAGTTGTTGTAAGCTACAAGGAGAGAAAATGGCTGAATCCAAAAAGAAGTAGTTTTTTTGTAGGAGACAGAAAGTGAGAGTGTCAGCTGTTTGAAGAGGTTATCAGAAGCATGAAATATAAATCACCAGTGTTCCAGAGCTGCGAGCATGTTGTCCCTTCAGTGCATGTCAGACTCTTTGAGAATATACTTGAAACCTTTTCTGTCCAAAAGGAAACAAAAGTTTCAGATATTGTACTTGCACGTTGAATCTCAAGATGCAAACTTTTCCCTCCTTCAGTGATGAAGCTGTTTGTGTCAAGGAGCAAGCTGGGTTAGGGACAAAGGATCACAGGTAGGTTGTGTACAGCTTCTTCAGCAGCAGCTGAGCACTGCATAGAGCAAGCAGTTGGCTTGAAGTACAGGTGTGCATGGAAAGCCCAGGACATAACACCCAATCATTGATCTTCCTATTTTATGAACAGTAGAGCAGCATAGTTTCCCTAGCTTTAGACCCCTGCCCTCCAAACAGCATGGGAAGCAGGCATAGGTTTGCAGTCAGGGGACATTTCCACCATTAATCACATTTTCTGGTAATTGAGTTGCTTTATCGCTACCTGGGCAATTGCATAAAATTTAGCCATCTAGGTTTGTAGGATCATTGACTTTTTACACTGAGCTAAGAGATGCCATTCTGGTGAGTGATGGACTAGAAACCCAGCACATGGGTGGATGTGCTTTACAAGTCTTGTCCTTAATGCTGGAGACAAGAGTCATCTTCCTAGCAACCGACCTTAAAAGTGGATGCCTTGCTGAGGATCTTGCAAATTTAGCTAATCACTGAACATAAATGTGATGGCATAGACTGATATTTTTCAACAGTGATGATAAGAAGTATCTGTAGATGACACTTTTCCCAGTGTAATAGTATGTTCTGTCTCGTTGCCTATGTCCCAGACGCTTGTCACAGGATCTAGTTTCTGAAGGGTTCTTACATGAAGATTCATTGCTTTATACTCAAATGCATATTTATGTCAGTCTTCTACTAATAAATCAGAAAGATTTTTTGTTTTCCAGCTGTTAATTTCTTTAATGGAAAGGTAATCCCTGCAAGCAGCACTGAATGAAGGGGTGAAATAAATTTCTTCAGGCTATTTGGGAGAGATTTGGTCATTGTGTTTGATGGAGTCAAAATATTTCATCTAAGAACTTAAGGGAATAAAAGAAATTTCCTAGACACTGCACCTTTTCTCCTGACGTGACTCCTGTTTCAGAATGAAGAGAAGAAATTTTAACCACTGAAGGCCATAGGCTGTGGGTCTTTCAGCAGTGCCAGTTAAAAGCTGCCTCTTCTGATGCCTTTTATTCCTGTAAATTCCTATCCATCCTATTGCTGGTTCTTTTTCTAGAGGTTCTCTGAAACTAGAGATATCTGCCAGTCATTACCAGGGTGAGATGCTCTCAAGCTGCAAACTTAAAAGCAAGAGAGGAGGACTCTGTAACCCAAACCCATATATTTCTGCAAAGAGTTATCGCAGAAGAATCTCAGCACTTAACAAACAGATTGGGAATTAATGAGGAAAAAAAAATCAATTACAGTGCAAGACAAAACATGTTACTTTCATTTTCCAAAGAACTGAAAATAAGATTAACCTTTCAGCAGAACTTTTTTTGAGTCTAAAGATAGCTTTTGACCTAAACTCCTATTGACGTCTTACTTTTTGTTGGCACAACAGAGGTCATCACTTTAGGGAGCTCATGCTGTTGAAATGAATATAACAAATTACCATTAAATCAAATGAAGTCTCTCAATGGCTTTGGACAGCAAACTGCTGGGTCTTGATCTTAAACCTCAATAATTTTTCCAAAATGAGTTTTCATTGCGAAGCTCTGTCGGCAGGGCTGCAGCTGTGGAGAGCTGGGGAATGACTTAATCACCAAGATTCAAAGAGTCACCAGGAGCAGGGCAGCATGGGGATATTTGTCTCCTAGGTTGGTACAGATGGTCTCGCAGTGAGCACCTATTAGTGATGCAGCAAGATATCGCATGGTAATTACTTTGAGCCCTGCTGCAACATTATAAAGCAATGCTAAGTATTTGTGTGTGACAGCACTTCTTTGTCAGAAGTCGTGCACGTCAGATAAGAAATTAAAAATTTCTTTTTTCTGCTTGTGCAAAGGGAGGAGAAACAAGCTTCTTTTGTGTTTGATGATCAAAACAGAAAAGTGGATATCTTGCTCTGAAATCATGGGGTATATCTCAGTTGTGTGTATGAGATGGTCTGACAAGTTTCATGTGTCACACAAGCACGTACAAACCTACTGAACTAAATGTGTGTTAGAAAAGTCCTGGTTGAGACTATAGTAGCAGTTCTTTGGATACATGGCAAAAGAGGAGTACAGCTCCAAGACTGAGTTGAATTGGTCAGGTAAAATGTTTATGGATGAAGAGGAAGGGAGTATCACCTTCTTCTTTTTACAGATGGAGAGCTGAGGTTCAGCTTTCTAAGCCTCCAGTGAAACCTGAGGTTGGATTCTTAGAGTAGTTCAATCTATACCACAGTTTGAGCCAAGCCTTCTCATTAGTACTTGTGGAGTTATTTGTAAAATTTTTATTGAGGTGATTTGTTCAAGTACAATGAGATTTGTACAGCATCAAATCTGGTGAACCCTTTTACTCTGTCCATAAGCCAAAGCAGGATGCTGATGCCATGATCTATCCTACTGCCATCAGCAAGTAGTGTCAGAACTGCACGCAGACATCTGGGTTGTTCATTTGATATCACTAAATCATACAGTCATAGGATGGTTTGGGTTGAAAGGATCTTAAAGATTACCTATTTCCAATTCCCCTGCCATGGGCAGGGACACCTCCCACTGGATGATGCTGCTCAAAGTCTCATCTAGCCTGACCGTCAACACCTCCAGGGATGGGGCATCCACAGCTTCTTTGGACAACATGTGCCAGTGTCTCACCACCCTCATAGTAAAAAAATTCTTCCTAATATCTAATCCAAATTTCCCCTCTTTCAGTTTAAAACCATTCTCCCTCATCCCATGACTACAGTCCCTGATAAATCCATCATTGTACTGCAAACCTATACATTGCAAGTCTCTAGGTACGCTGGTCAGGCCAAATCTAGGCTGGAAACTGCATATTCTTTACTTAACGGCTCAGCAAGGCGTTGAATCCACCTAGGCTAAGCTACCTGCAGCATGCACTAAACCCAACCCTAAAGACAGATACAACATTAAAGCTCCATTGCCCCCAAGGAAGAATGGCCGGCTTTTCCCTTCAACTGAGAAAAGGCTTGTACTAGAATGAAGTTATAGGAGATGTAAGAGACCACCATGAGCATCACCTGATAGAGCTGAACCTCATCCCACAGTGGACATCCGGGGTTGACCCTCATTGATCTGCAGTGCTGTGATCGTCTAGCTGGTGGCTGCCTACTTTAATTTCCATTTATTGTGTTCTTCTAGCAGAGGATCAACTCCTACTCCCAGTAAGGAAAACCTCATGGTCTAGCTCTGAGAAATTTTACATTTCCTGATATACTTTCAAAAACCCGTCAATCCCCATCCTGCACTCTTGTTTCAGTTTCCCATTCCACAATAAGCAAAGGATGAAGCAAGAAGGAATCGCAGCCCATGGAGTGGTTTAGAAACCTTTAACCAAGAAGAAAGTTTGATGGAGTAGAGTTGATGCAGTTGAGTTTGTTCTTAATAGAAAAGAAGAGATTTTGAGATGACTTGCAGAAATCATCAGCCCTAGGAAGGAAAAGGATGATAATGGATAGTTTTCTCTGGTGCCACGGTTAATAAACTCAGGGTATAATTTAAAACTGAGATTATCTGGGAGATGTACCACATCAGGCAAAGGGAAGAAGGTATAAGCAGTGAGTTACCAGTCAACTCAAGAGCTCATATATATTAAGAATAACAATCCCCTAGACTTTTTAATTTGTCTGCTACCCAGCAAAATCCTCAAATGTGATCTTGATTCTTCACAAAGTTGCATCAAGATATTTTCGAAGAAAGGCAGCTCTATGCGTTATGTCAGAGGACACTTTTATGCAGGTACATGACTGCCTAGTACTCAAGATGGAATGAGGTGCTACATCTTAACATTTTTTAGGGAAACATTATGGTTTTACATTTTCCTGTGGCTTAGCTTTTTCCCTTGGTAAACAGAGGGAATGTCAAGACAGTATCAGTTGTTGGTCCATGGATATTCACAAAGAACTTTAATGAGAGGAGGAGAACGAGCACAAATCATTTTCTCAACCCAGCCATTTTCTCAACCCAGAGTTTGTAACTTCTGGCATCTTCTTTTAATGTAACCCCCATTCAATCAATTTGCAATTAACTCTAGTCCTGACACTTATGGCTGCTAAAGCAAGCAACATATCTGTGTGCTAGAAACCAGTCTATTTGATAGAATCTGTGTGAAAATTGCTGCTTGTTGAATGATAATATGGGAGAATGTCTGCACCTTTTAGAGAGTTGGAGTGGGCTTTTTTTGCTCTGAAGGAATATGTTTCAGGGACCTCATTACCTGAATGTGCACCCTCACAATCTCTCTTGCAGCTGTGTGAGGAAGCCTCCCAATGAAGTGCGTTAATGGTTTCTTCGGCACTTACTGTGAGCACTGAGGATTTGAAGTAGGATCTGGTGGCACCACTGTGCTTGAAGACAAACTACTCACTAGGTAATCTCAAGAGACGACACAAAGCCTTGAAAGTTAAATTAGCTCTTAATTAAGAGAACTTAAAGAAATGTAAGGGCTCTTAACTACTCTTACCACTCAAGCCATGATTGAAACCTTGCATCTAGGACTCTATAACCCCGTGCGACAATGTGGGTTGTTGCCAGCTGGCCAGGAAGCAGCTTTACAAAAAGGACCTGGGGGTTTTGGCAGACAGAAGGTTGTACATGAGGCAGAAGTGAATTCTTGTGACAAATTGCATGTAAAGCAGTGTTAGACAGTGATTCTTCAGAGGAAGAAGTGATTCTTCAAGGGAAGTGATTGTTCTCCTCTGATTAGCACTTGTAAGACCACTACTGGAGTATTGTGTCCAATTCTGGTTTTCCCAGAACAAGAAACACATGAGTGTAGTGGAGGAAGTCCTGTGGAGGGTTGCCAAGTTGTTCAAGACCCTGGAGCACGTAACAGAGGAGGAGAGGCTGAGAGCTGGGCCTGCTCACCCTGCAGAAGAGAAGGCTTGTGGGCATCGTATTGCCATCTGCAAATATCTAGTGGAAGCCTAGAGGAGACAGAGCCCATCTTCTCAGAGGTACAGTGGAAGATTTAGAGGCAACGTACACCTTGAGTGGACAAAGTCTAAATAATCTAATCTATTTGGCCCTGCTAGAGCATGAGCTATTTTCCAAGCTATTATTGTATTCTGTTAGTCTATAAAACAGACTGTCCTCTAGTAAAGACAGACTTTTCCTTTTTTCAGCTAATGGAGCTCTCCAATGAGGTTGTCCTCATCTACATCATTGAAATTGAGTGGACTTAGTTTATACAGTCTAACCAGTAGATCTTTACTAACAAATTGTATTTTGACTGCAACAAATCAAGAAGTGAGAAAATGGATTCTTCCTTGAGGGGTGGTAACCTCCAGCAGAGTGTGAATAAAGAAAATCTAGGGGGAGTGCTCTCTGGATCTAGAAGACAACTATTCTCAACAGACTTAGATATTTAATTTTTTTCTCACTCCTTTAAATCAGGCCAGCAATTGCCTGGGGCTCTTTTTGAGTCATAGCATACAAATTGCTCTGGGGGCAACCATACAATATAATTTCTGGCATAGAAAATGCACAGAATGTAATAAAGGCAGTGACTGAAAGCATGGAGATTTTGAGTATGCAGCTCATAGGCTTTAAGCAAGGTCTCAAAGCTTACAACAGCCTGCCACTGCAGAAGAAGCAGACAGACATTTAGCTATCATATTGAAAACTGTGTTGCTCCATGAATGCTGTGAGCATCAGATGGGCTGTAGAGGGTCAGACGAGGCTTTCTGCCTCCAAAATGACTAACAGCAGATGCCTGGGGAATAGTGTCAGCATGTGGCAGCCTACAGTGATACTTCTCCAATATGTTCTCCCAGCCTCCGGTAAGAGGATAAGGGGGTTGAGCAATAGCTGTTATCGCTGTGTTTAGAAGCCCCTGACTGACTTTTCCTCTTTGAGCTGCTCCTTGTATTTCCTAGGATTACCACAGTTTAGCTACATGCTATGTGGATGCCCTTTGCTTCTGGTCAGCCCAATATTGTCACTGGAAACCCACCAGTTTTGGTATTACAAGAATTCATGAACCATTGCCTTCTCTTCATCTTCTTCATGTTGATCCAGCAATATTCAGAAGGTTGTATTGACTGGAGTTTGGTCCCAGCACCACTACTTAACAGAAGATATGAAATAAAAATTTAGATATAAACAGTCAAAGCATTTTGAGACCAGTGGTTGAATGCAGGACACTCCAAAATTTATCTCTTGAGGTCAGCCAAAACTGACTGCTGAGTCCCTGTACTAGACCCTTCTTGAGCAGCTCCACTTTATGTCTGCTGAAATGTCTGTTACAAGATCCTGTGCTCAGAAACTTGGCCTTTTTATCTTGTGTTTATTCTTCCACTCTTTCTTTCCCTCCTTTGGTGGTTCTTAGCTCCCAGAGCTATATGTCATTTCTTCCTCAGCTTATCCATCATGGCACTGACCACACTGTGGGTGCTCCAGTGCTTGAATAGAAGTGATTTTTTCCTGCCTAACAAATAATAACTTTTTTCCCCTTCTTTTTTTGTTTATCTTTGGTTTCTGTGTTCTTTAGGGGAGTTATCTGCACGGCACTGGTGTTGCCTCAAGTTTCCTTTGGAAATTGTCCTCAGACATAAGTGTATTAGGATGCTGGGCTTGTCAGAATACAGAAACATGTGATGCTATAAGGAGCTATCATAGATGCAGGAAGACAGAAAGGTTCATGAAGGTTCATCTGAGGTTTGTTTGTGAGCCCAGCCAGGAGGCTAGGAGGTCATCTCATCACTATTTTTAGCTATGACACAGCCTGGGGGCTGAGATAAATTGCAGCTCACATAGGCAACAAGTGAAATAGAGCTGTCAAGAGGTGCTAAAATCTGGGCCAACATCAGTCCTTCTGTGGCTAAGACACCATCCCCTGTAAAATGAAATTAGGGAACACCAGTCTGGAAGAGGTCTTGGAGGATGGACCTGACTTTGCTGATGAATAATAGGCCAGGCCACTGCTGTGGTATACCTTTCTACCCCTGTTGCTGTTTAAAATGCACATCAAGGGACTTCCCTGCTCCTGTTCCCAGTGTAAGTGCATTTGCTGATAGATTCTGGCATGCTGTGCATCCCATGTTTTCAAAGAGAGTGCATAATGATGGTCCACTCTTCAGCTCATTGAAAGTTTGTTATATAGTTGAAGACATTACTATGAAATTAGCAAATAAAACATGCATTTTCATTCCCCATGGTAGTAAAAATTATTGAAGTACCTCTCCTGGGACAATTATAATGAGATAATACAGAACTCCTGACTGATTCCAGTTGCTGTGGAAAATAACCTGAAGAACATTCAACAAGGCATTAGTGTGTGGCTTGTCTCCAACCACTTCCCCATCTCATAGGATAATAAACTTATCAAATTAGTTTTAAAAAGGTGAAAACTCCATTTTTCAGCCCATTTGACAGGTTTTCCCCTGCATAATGCCATTACAATGTGGTGTACAGGAGAGCATGAACATTTATTGCTTTGGGTCTAGACACTACTGGACATTAAGAAAATTTGCCCTCTTTTCTCCACAGTGTAATGTTTATACTCTAAGCATCCACACCAATTAAATGATAAAGAACAGGGGTTTAGTTTTGGGGGTTTCTTTCTCCTTCTGCACACCCCAAACATAAAACCAGCCATATGTTCAAGCCTGCATTTGCAGAAATGTAGCTGAAACGGCCTGTTGGGTTATGTAGCTCATCTGTTTCACATTACTGCTCTGCAACAAATTGCAGTTTTTCCAAAGAGCGATGCTGGTATGGACAGCCTAACAGCCTTGTTTCCCAGGGACCTGGGATGGAGGTCACAAAACATATTCTGAACTACTCTAAGGCCCAATTTCTCAGACTGGTAGTAGCAGAAACTCTGCCCTGGGATGCCTCTGGTAACATTGAAGAGAGCAATGATCTATGAGAAGATGTTTCAATCCACCCCTGAAAGTCCTTCTTACCTCTTCATTGAACACTAGGAGTAACAAGACATCAGAGCTCCTAATTCAGTCACATCAGTTGCATGCCAAAGTTAGAGCTTTGCACAAGGGCTGATGCCTCCCATGGTTTGAGTCATAGGGGTATTTTTCACTTTGCGGGCATTATCATCCTTCTCTTTGCTGGGAAGTGAACCCCAGACTTTCAGGAGTAAGAGCATCAACTCCCACAGTCTCAAACTAAACAGCTCAGTACTATTCTTGAGAGGAAACCCCTCATCCTGCACAGGTCAGAGCTCCAGAGGCAACACACCCAAAGCAACTTCTATATTTACCTTAACACTACATGAGCCATAGCCCTTGCCTCTCACAGAGCAGTTGCATTTATTATCATCTCTTTGGCATCTTGGTGGCTGCTTTCTTTGAGCTCATCAGAGCAGACAGGCAGTTTAGGGTCTCTCCTCCAACTCATGCCATGCCTGCACTCCTCCTCTGAAAGTCATTACCCCAAATGCCTGCTTTCCTTGAAGTAGCACTGAACAAACTGTGCTATGTTTTTCCCCCTCCAGGCTTTTTTTTTACAGCAGTTCTTGCAGGGAGAAGCAATTTATCCAGAATTAAAACATCTGGTTACCCACTCCCTGGATAAGTTAGCATGAAAATAAGTGGAAAACATACTGCCTGGCTGTCTCCATCAAGTGCGAGAGGGAACATGCCCTGTGGCTCCATGCAGCCACAAGGTGAAAGCTCTTCCCAACAGACAGCTATGTGGGCTGTGCAGAGTGTCCAGGTTTGTGGAGATGCACACAGCTTGCTGGGACTAAAGATGGAAGAGGAAAATGTTAATTTTATCTTGGACCTAGCTTTTCTTTAGTTCAGCATTGTAGATTGATAACACAGGGGTGTATCGATGTCTTCTCTTCTCCAGAGTCCTGGTGCACAGAAAGAACTATGTCTGTGTTATGAACCCTCTCTGTTCACACACACACTTTTATTTCATAAATTCAGTTGCATGAACAGAGTATTGGAGACAGCAGCCTTGCTAATGCCAAGATGCCGGTGGCTGGGTTTGTTTTATAGTTAATTACTTTCCCAAGTCTCCTCAGATCCCGTTTCTCCCCTTTTGTCAGAAACTCAGACATGGAAAAATCCAGCACTGTGTCATTGTCCACTCCTGAGCATTTTCCATCTTCAGCCGGGTGTGACAGAAGGAAATACCACTTCCCAGTGAAAACAGTTGCTTTTGCATCAGTCTTTTACAAGTGGTGAACAACTGCTTCTATGCCTTTGCACAACTGTTGTCAATTGTTGCAGAATAACCTCTTCTGAAGGACATTGTGGAAGAGCGGTGACTTGGGAGACTGGATAGAGGGATAAGAAGAGCCCTGGTGAATATATGACCCTCCACTAGTTGCTGAAGTACTGTCTAGACAGTTTTCTCTTAGCCACCTCTCAATAAGATGTCTTGCTGTGTAGAGCTTTCCTGTGCTGCCTTATTCATCAGTGAGCCAGAAGCTGTGAGCCTTGCTGGAAACCTACTGTATTGTCATCATTGCTAATGGTGCAGAAGCTACAAATTTGCTTAGGTCATCCAGGAATGGTTCTTATTATGGAGATAACAAGCCATCCCAACCAGGCAGCCATGATGAAAGACAAAGATTCAGTGATGACACACATGGGTGGTGATCAGGTAATATCATAGAATCACAGAATCATAGAATCACCAGGTTGGAAAAGACCCACCGGATCATTAAGTCCAACAATTCCTATCTAATACTAAACCATGCCCCTCAGCACCTCATCCACCCATGCCTTAAACACCTCTAGGGAAGGTGAATCAATCACCTCCCTGGGCAGCCTGTCCCAGTGCCCGATGACCCTTTATGTGAAAATTTTTTTCCTAATGTCCAGCATAAACCTCCCCTGGTGGAGGTTTAGGCTGAACATTAGGAAAAAAATTTATCATATGGTTGAACTTTTGCTACTGACCTCCAAGGAAACCTTATATTTTATAGCTGCTGTGCTGGAAATGGCCTTATGGGCAGTGGGGCTCTTGGGACCACCACCAGCCATCTCCTAAGCTTTCCCTGTGCTCCATCTGTCTTTCCTGGTGCTCTGTTCCTTCTTTCTCTGCTTTTCTCCTTTCCCTTGAGAGGTCTTGCACTTTTCCTCACATCTCAGGTAAACACTCATCTAACCACAAATACTGTGTTCACCTTGTGAATGAGGTTCCAAGTTCAGATCACTACTACAGTGTACTACAGAGACACTTTGACTCTGTCCCAAGTGAGACAAGCTCTCTGGTAAATGATACAGAGAAAGCTGAAACCTTCCCTGGAGGTGTTTAAGGGACGGGTGGATGAGGTGCTGAGGGGCGTGGTTTAGTATTTGCTGGGAATGGTTGGACTTGATGATCCAGTGGGTCTTTTCCAACCTGGTGATTCTATGATTCTATCATTCAAGCTCCATAGAAGGCTAGTGTTTAGGTCCCAAAACAACGCTGTCCTCGCTAACATCTGCCTTGGATGTGGATGCTTGTGACAAAGCTCTAGCTCTTCCTTCTGCTGGCCCCGTGTGGTCTTTCTGTCAGGGGCAAATCAAGATGATATGGTACAGAAACAAATGTACAACTAATACAATGTAGTATCCAATGAGGACCTGTGCTCCAGAAGTAGAGGTCAACATTTTCACCTCCAATCTAAGAACACAACCACCAGATAAGTATTGTATAGACTGGGACTACCTTGTCACGTTTGCTGCTGTCCTGTAGAGTAACCTTGAGCCTTAAGTGAACCACTCCACCCATCTGCTGCTTCTCTCTGCTCCTTCTCTCTCCTCCCAACATTTACTCTGTTTAGGCAAGAAACTTTCCATTCCAATATGTGCACACAGTGTTTATCACGTCGGTACCTCCTCAGGCTACTGGCATACAAATAATAAAGAGCAATAATAACTGGTTGCCAATCAGCAGAGAATCAAGTTTTCTCTTTCTAAATCAGTTGGAAATTGTTTTTCTCTTGCTTTGAATAATGTGCTTGGAATACAAAAATGAAGCCTTGATTTTTTTTTTAATTTTTTTTTTTTGGCTAGAAGCAAAACCACCCTTTATCAGCATTCCAAAATATGATTAATGCTAATCTTGACCTTTCAGAAGTTCCATGCCAGGCAGCTGATGATGCTTCTGCATTGTAAAGAATCAAACAGAAGGTGTTTCTATCCAGAATGAAGTGTTCTTTATTAATGAATAATTTGCTTACCAGGAACTCCAAGAATTCCTTTGCACTCTCTTTTTACAAACGTGGGGGGTGTTTAATCATTTGGAGTGGATTGAAGCATGAATATATTTATGGATTTCTCATCTCTTTTCCACCCTTTCTTTCTCTAAAGATGGAACACAAAATCTATTAGCTTATTACAATAGGTCAGAGACCATTTTTTACCTTCCCATGACAAATAAGTAGGTTATCAAATAAATTAATAACTCAAGTCAATCAAGATTTTGATATCTAGCTTCAGCTGTTTGTCACTCTTCACAACAAAAGAAGAATACACACTGCAAAATGTGAAGTAGTAAAACCAGTTGTCCAGCTTCCGAAAAGGAAAACATAAAGAAGTGTCTAGGTTTGAGTTAAGGCTAGGGATCAGAAGCTGGACTATCCAGGATGGTGGCAAACATCTCATTCAGCTTTTCTGTGCTTAAAGCCGTACCTCAAAGACTCCCTACCAGACTCAGTACTCATATACTAAACAACTTCAAAGAATCGCTTAAATTTAAGGAGCCTTTAGGGTGCACTTCACATGGGGACACACAGCAAAGGGACTGTACTCCATTGGGATGTCAGTGACCCTTTCAATGGGTACAAGGGCTAATCACTTTGATGGACTCTGACATATGTCATGTAGTACCAACATATAATTAACAATAAGACATAACCCTGTATAAGCTACCATAAAGAAATTTGACTTTATCCCAGCCTAAACCAGTATACCATGAAACTCCCCACAGATGACATGTGCTGGTACCTGCTAGTGGGGTTTCCTCTAATATCCTGGAAAAATGACTGCTGAAAGAGGAGAATTGAGAGAGAGTTGTGCCCTAGTCTAAGAAGAGCTCCTGAGTTAGAGTGCAGAAGTCCAACACTGGACATAAATATTGTGCCATACTTTACTGTGAATCTACAACACAGAGTATCCTCAAGCCATGCTCTGAGCAGGACCATCAGTAGCACTCCTGGAGAAGCGGCTGCAGGGAGCAAGGTCCTCTTGTTTCTCCTGCACTTGGGGCACAACAGCCCTATACAGTGCTACAGGCTAGGAGAAGTCTGGCTGGAGAGCTGCCTGGAGGAGAGGGACCTGGGGGTGTTGGTTGACAGCAACTGAACATGACCCAGCAGTGTGCCCAGGTGGCCAAGAAGGCCAATGGCATCTTGGCTTGGATCAGAAATGGCGTGACCAGCAGGTCCAGGGAGGTTATTCTCCCTCTGTACTCAGCACTGGTGAGACCGCTCCTCGAATCCTGTGTTCAGTTCTGGGCCCCTCACCACAAGAAGGATGTTGAGGCTCTGGAAAGAGTCCAGAGAAGAGCAACAAAGCTGATGAGGGGGCTGGAGAGCAGGTCTTATGAGGAGCAGCTGAGAGAGCTGGGGTTGTTTAGCCTGGAGAAGAGGAGGCTGAGGGGAGACCTCATTGCTCTCTACAACTACCTGAAAGGAGGTTGTGGAGAGGAGGGTGCTGGCCTCTTCTACCAAGTGACAGGGGACAGGACGAGAGGGAATGGCCTCATCCTCCACCAGGGGAGGTTTAGGCTGGACGTTAGGAAAAAATTTTTCACTGAAAGGGTCATTAGGCAATGGAATGGTCTGTCCAGGGAGGTGGTTGACTCGCCTTCCCTGGAGGTGTTCAAGGTACGGGTGGATGAGGTACTGAGGGAAATGGTTTAGAGATTGGTGGGAATGGTTGGACTCGATGATCTGGTGGGTCTCTTCCAACCTGGTGATTCTATGATTCTATGACTGCTTGTTGTTAGTAAAAGGATCATGTAGGTGATAGTGAAGGTGATGTCCACACTGTTAAGTGTCTTAAACATTGTTAATCACTCTCTAGAAGAACTTAATTCTCTTGGGTGATGTTCATGAGAACTTGGGCTGACTTGTGGAGACCTGAAGTTCATTTAACTTAAATGGCTGTTGTAGGCTGAAATAAGTTGTGACCACACAGTTCGGTGTGGTTTCTACTTCTTTGCAGGAATCACACAATTGCATAAACAAAGTGGAAATGGCAAGAGGAAAGCAAGGTAAATTAGCAGGGGAATGGTTCCCTTGCTGAGACTTGGTAAAGAGAGATTCAAAGATAGATCAAGTGACGACTTTGTGTATGTAGGAGTGGGCAGGATGGAAACCATGGGTCAGTTTGCTGAATCATGGCCAATACTATCAAAACCTGCTAGAATCTGAAGATTTGTCAGGACTTTCAAGAAGTTTCAAGTCCAAGGTCAGAGAACAGTGGGATTTTCATCTGGAGATTATAGAGGGCAAAGTGCCTAATAGGCAGAAATTGAGCAATCATTGGACATTCTGTCTAATTCACTTAGAAACACAGCATTTTAAAGGTTACCAAAATATGATACCAAAGGGTTGTGTGAATTCATTAAGTTCTTTGAGAGTCACAGATTGGAGATATGAAAACTGTAAAATATATTTTTTATTTATCATTATTCCTACTTGTGAGTAATTCAGTCCACTTATTTGCAATCTCATTTTTACTGACTACTTGCATTATCTGTGATGGGGGTGTCTCAGGCCATTAGTGACTAACACTCTGAATAATTAGGCTGCAATAATCTAACGGCTAGATTTATTATTACCAATTTTCCATTCTGTTGTATTAATTCCAATTATTGGTCTGTTTTCTTGGAAAACAATGATCATTCATACAAAATCATTTCTGCGCAAAATTATTTTCATCATGTGATTTAACAGACCATGAAAAGTCTTATGCTGGTTTTCAGATTTTCAAACCCATGTCAATACTAGGATGACATTAATACCTTCCTTGCATCACTCCTGGAATACATATTTGCAACCAATATATCATTCTTCTCTTTTTCATTCCTATTTTCAGCTGTCCTTTGTGTCTTTTCTTCATCTTCCTCCTGTTGTGCGTAACAATTTGTGCACTAGAGGTTTCAGTGATGGGTTTCTTCTACCTTAAATGACACCCTTGGACAGATCCCGAAGGTCACATCTCCAGAAGACAAATCTACTGCCTCCAAGAGAAACTCCTGGCTCCACCTCTCCCTGCACAAAGGTGCTGGTTTCTTTTGCTGATTTCATAGGATGATGTAATCACAGAATGGTTTTAGTTTGAAGAGGCCACAAATAGCATCTAGTTCCAAACTCCTTGCTGTAAGCAGGGACACCTCCCACTGGATCAGGTTGCTCAAAGGCTCATCCAGCCTGGCCTTGAACACCTCCAGGGATGGGGCATCCATTACTTCTCTGGGTGGCCTGTACCAGTGCTTGCGTGCCTGTTCCTCCCTTGTAAGAAAAAGGATGTTTTTAGCCTGTCCTGTTAGCTAGTAAGGTCTAGCTTATATGGATTTACTTTGCATCCATAAGGCTATGGACTCCATATATGTGAATATAACAAATATAACAAATGATACCACAAAAATGCTGTGCAGTGGTGATCAGCCTGGAGATCTGACAAAAGGCAGCTGAGTCCCTTCCAGTTCTGACTTTGACAAAATGCCCCAAGGGAAAGAGGTCAAGCGGTGGTCTTCTGAAACTCCTGCCTTTGAGGGGCATCACCTCATTACTCTTCCACCTAGTCACTTAATGTCCTGGTCAACATGTCCACAAGTCAAAAACCATCCTTACTGTTGGGAGTCAGCAAGTAGACCAAGTGGTTAGGAAAGAAGCTCCTGCAGCAGATACTCAGACTGGGCCTAGAACCAATATTTTTTGACAGCATCTCATGCCAGTGAGCTCACTCTTTCTTCAATCCTCTTGCCTTGCCTTCATAGACTCATAGAATGTCTTGGGTTGTAATGGACCTCAAAGATTGTTTAGTTCTAACCCCACTGCCGTAGGCAAGCACACATTCCACTGGATCAGGTTGCTCAAAGCCTCATCCAACCCGGCCTTGAACAATGCCAGGGTTAGGGCACCCATGACTTCTAGACTCATGCAATCTGGCTTTGAACACTTTTGGGGATAGGGCATCCACAACTTCTCTGGTCAACCTGTTCCACTGCATCACCACCTTCATATTAAAAAAATTACTTCTTACCTTATATTTCCTTGCCATCCCATCCCATCCCATCCCACCCCATCCCATCCCATCCCACCGCATCCCACCCCATCCCACCCCACCCCATCCCACCCCACCCCATCCCATCCCATCCCATCCCATCCCATCCCATCCCATCCCATCCCATCCCATTCCATCCCATCCCACCCCACCCCACCCCATCCCATCCCATCCCTTCCAAATAATGTTAAAGGAAGTAAAAAACAGATTTTCTCTGTGGTTTAATTTTAAAAATGGCTGCTTGCATTTGCCATTCACGTCACAAATTATTGACTTTCTGTTGCCTTCCACATTCCCTGCACTCCAGTAAACTCTACTCATTTATCTGCAACTTGCTAAAAAACAATTTTTCCCCCACAACAAAATGCTGTTGTCAAAAACTTCAAATTGTCTCATCCATCAAGTGCTTTGTGAGTGTGTGTGTGCATGTGTGGGCGCATGTGCAGGAAGGGTAAGTGTGTGATACATACAGCTGACAGTTTCTTCCTCTCATAGTGATAGCTCCAAGGTTAGCTGGACTCTTTGGGGTTTACCTAGACCAATATTCAACACACACACAAAACACAAACTCCCCCAAGGCATCTCCACTTTTTTTTTTTTTTTTTTAATTTGGGGAACTAAATTAGGGGCACAGTAAAAATGCTTTGGTAGCTGTCACAAGCCCATTTCACCAGAGCCCTTACCCTGAAGCAAGCTTGAAACTTTCTGCCAAGGGATTTGCAAGGGAAATGGTTTTCTTCTGACAGCCCCGTCCATGCCCCGATAACTGCTCCTCAGCCCATTTATTACATAAATTCATTTCTCCCCACAAAGGAAAACTGTAACAGCTGGGCTTTTTTTCTTCTTTTTCGCTTTGCAGGTTTTGCATGAATTGCAGGCTTTTGGTTCAGCTGAGAGCTAAATCATTGCCTTTTTGTAACTAGTTTTGCCTGTAAAGGTCTAAATGTTGTGCCTTTATTTTGAGAGACAAAACTGTTGGCAAGAGTAGGGGACACTGCGCTTTCAAGGGACCGTCCTGTCTCAAAAGCCAAGTGGTGAAACCAGAATTCATTCTCAAAGCTGTCACTTGGTTTGCCAGCCTGCTTTGGCAAAGCCATTTCACCTCCTGGCATCTTTGATTCCTACTCTGGGATGTTCATGCTCCGGTCTGGCAGACAGAAAGGGATCTACTGATGAAGGTTTGAGGACACTGGGTACCAGCACAGTCTTGAGCACAGTGCACTCCTGCAGGCTCTGGAGGCACATTTAGCATCTTGCATTGCTTTGTCCTATCTGTGCCTACAGCTGGGGCTCAAAGGAACTGGGAGATATCTCCCTGTAGAGCTGGGAGGTGGTGGCTGTGGTAGTTGGAGAGGTTAACCACTTCAAATTTTGCTTAGCTGTGCTGGCCTGCTTGCCAGGAGCAGAATACTTGAAGGACAAAAGCAAAAAGATATGTATATACTTGCAAGAAGTCAACTCCTGAGCCTTGTGAGTGGCAAACCTCAAAAATTATCATATGCCCAAATTTCCTTTGTCTTGGCATCCTTTGCCGTGGCTCCTTCAGCAAGGATAATATTCATTCTACATGTCTCTCTGTGATCATTTATCATACTAATAAAATGGGAGTGGTTGATTGCTAGGGAAGATGAGTGCTTCGGGTGGGTTTCAGGGAAGAATCAGGTAATTGCTAAACTTTAATGACATCTCTACATAGGCTGAACATCTCGGCTGACTTTTAGTGTCATTTTGAGCAATTTACAGAGCGCAGTTTGCTCCTTCAAGGCACTATGACCTTTTTATAGGATGTAATTCCATAATTAACAGTGAGGTCAAGAGGCTATTGCTGGCCATTGGCAGAGCTTGTGTGGAAATAGGCTGGGCTGAAGGCAGGAATTTGAACTCTCAGGGCTGAACTCAGAATCTATGAGCACTAGCTGATAAATAAATGTAAAGGGTGGATGAGCGTCTTGGATGCTCATAAAAGGAAGTGTAGGGTTTACTGACATCTTTCTTAACCTGCTTGTAACATGACTTGCTGACCATATTTCCACAAACTGTAGCCATACCTGATGTCTTTATCTGCAGTATGAGGTAGACACCCTTAATGAGGCAGAGAAAAAGTGATGTGGGAGAATATATCTCTTTCACTTTTCTAATTTCTCACCAATTATTTGGCAATGTTTCATTGGGACAAGCTATTTTGTTATTAATCATAGAATTGTAGAATGCTTTGAGTTGGAAAGGACCTTTACAGCTCATCTTGTCCAACCCACTTTTAGGAACAAGGACATTTTTCACTGGATCAGGTTGCTCAGAGCCCTTTCGACTTGACCTTGAATGTTTCTAGGGATGGGGCATCCACTACCCCTCTGGGAAACTTGTTCCAGTGTTTCATCATCCTCATTGTAAAAACTGTCTTCCTTACATCCAGTTTAAATCTGCCCTCAATTAGTTTTAAACTATTACTCCTTGTCCTGCCACAACATGCCTTGCTAGAAGGTCTGTCCCCATCTCTCCTATATGCTCTAAGGTCTCCCCAGAGCTTTCTCTTCTCCAGGATGAACAACCCCAACTCTCTCAGCCTGTCTTTTATCTTTTGTATATCTTTATTATTATCCCTCATCACTTTTTGTAAATTGGCACAACAGTTTTGTCCTTGTGGGGTGACCTTTCCAGCAGAAGCATCAGCCAGGTCAGTCCCAATTTCCTGAGAAAGATGCAATCCTCCATCTAAGCTCTTTTCAAAACCGTTAGTCTCCCCCTCTCAGCCTGTTTGTTTAAATCATAATCATTTATTTGGAAGAGGAAATGTAAGCTTTTATTTAACTTTGTAATCATATTCTAAAAAAAAATGAGTAAGTTGGGATTTTTTTTGGTTTCTTATTTCCTCACGTATTTATGTCAAGCTGGCCAGACCTATAGAATTTCAGCCAAAAGGTGATGAAAAAATGAAAATGGAAATGTAATAATGAACTGTTCAAATAACGTCAACTCCAGCTGTCACCAGAAGCCAGCCCTGTTCTTCTTCATTGTGGAAGGGGTGAAGTGTGGGGTCTTGTCAAATAACCTGACCATATTTTTATGGGGTAATAGATGAATTTATGAGTACTTCTGACTACAAAGGATTTTCATGATTTTAGTTTTGGAGAATTAATTGCTTGTGATTCAATAATGAACTTTACTGAAAAGAAATGATTTTGCCTGGGAAGTGTGTTTCTTTTTTCATATGTTCCTGGGGCAAATATGTAACCAAGTGGGAAGGAATCTGCTGGTGGTCCTGTTCTTGTCTTTACTCTCATTCAAATTTTGCTATGTTGCTATTGAAACTCTCCCACCCTGCTGAAAACAGCCCCTTTCTTGTGAAGAACATTTGCAAATATAAGGCAGATTCACCACAGACTGTGGAAAAAAACCCCAACAACATGAAAAATATTTAGTTTTGTTTCCCAAATTTCATTCAGCTCTAGCAAATGCTAATTCTTGTCTTTGTGCTTTCATAGAATCATAGAGTCATAGAATGGTTTGGGTTGGAAGGGACCTTAAAGATCATCCAGTTCCAACCCCTCTGCCATGGGCAGGGACACCTCCCAATGGATCAGGTTGCTCCAGCCTGGCTTTGAACACCTCCAGGGATGGGGCATCTATGACTTCTCTGGGCAACCTGTGCCAGTGCCTCCTCAGCCTCACAGGAAAGCATTTCTTCCTCATACCTAATCTAAATCTCCCCTCTTTCAGCTTAAAACTATTCCCCCTCACCGTATCCCTGCACTCCCTGAATAAAGAGTCCCTCCCCAGCTTCCCTGGAGCCCCCTTCAGCACTGGAAGCTGCTCTAAGGTCTCCCCTGGAGCCTTCTCTTCTCCAGGCTGAACAATCCCAACTCTCTCAGCCTGTCCTCGTATAGGAGATGCTCCATCCCTCTGATCATCTTAGTGGCCTCCTCTGGTCTTGCTTCAACAGATTCATGTCCTTTCTGTGCTGAGGACTCCAGAACTGAACACAGGGCTACAGGTGAGGTCTCACAAGAGTAGATTAGAGGGGGAGAATCACCGCCCTTGACTTCATGGTCAGATTTCTTTTGATGCAGCCCAGGGTATGGTTAGCCTTCTGAGCTGAAAACACACATTACTGGCTGATATTGAGCTTTCCCTTACCAGCTCGCCTGTGGTCCTGTCTGTAGCATCTGCTCTGTCAAACTACCTGCCAGGGTGACTAGCCTTCCCCATATAGAATTCTTCCTCACTGACTTATTTATTTTCACCTCTGATCTAAAACTCACTGGAAATGATGGAAAGATGTCTGTGGGTCTTAGTGGACTTTGGAGCAAGTACCTACTCTTCAAAGTACTTCAGAAATCAGTTCACAGGACAGAAGCTGTTTTGGGGAGCACCTAGCTCTTGCAAGCATTGCTCACATCCATTTCAAACCCATGAGGGAGAGCTCTTGGAAGAAAAATGGCTAACTGTATCACACCCAGAGCTTTTTCTTCCCATGAGCTGGATGCCAGAAGAGAGAGGAAAGGGTGCATTGCATCACCTTATACCTGCAAAATTAAACCAGGAGTATGCCTGTATGCTCTAGATACACTATTCTCCCCTCCATCTATTTCAAGATCTGAGTTGCTGCTGTCCGTGATGATTTCATTTACAAAAATGCAGTGGGCTGCTTCTGCCGCAAGTCATATAGACACGAGGGGAGTGGGGGGGGAGGGGTTTTACATCATAAAGATAACAAAATCATCCCTGCAACACAATGTGATTTATTGCTCTGTCTTGTGGCCTCAATAACTTCGGTATCTTTGCACAGCATCTGCACCAGACGCTTAAGTTTTACACTGCTTCAAGCCACTGCAGCAAGTCAGACCTCCTCAATGTCCAGGAGAAGTCAGGAGGGCTCTTACATCTGAGTTTTATTCCCCAGCCTCACTATGCCCAAGTTATTTGCTGTCAATGCAGCATCCCACCAGTCAGAGGTGTCCTGTGCCCTGGGGAGGGGTATTGTGTAGATTTTACTTATAGAATCATCTCTGTGGTCTTGTATCAGCCCTAGTAGCAGGGAAAAGAGTTAGTTGTGGATTTGAGGGCGTGGGAATGACTAAAGGGAACAGTGAAGGATAGCAGGATAGGATCATTAGGATGCCATCATCAAGATGCATCAGGAATCATCAGGATGCCTGCCTCAAACCCCTTGGGCAGTGGTGTACTTTTCCCCAAGTCTTTTTTTTCCTGCACATTTTGCTCAGTTTATTGAACAGGGAATCACTGCCTTTCCCAGAATCTTACAATGTCCAGCCAGCGTTAAACCCTCTCCTTTCCTTTCTGGGTACCTCCTCATTCTCTGCTCAGCTTCCACACAGCACAGGAGCTACGAAAAAGATGTTTCAGGGAAATAATTTTGCTTTAAAAACTACTGGTTTATCGCAGCTTTCATTTTCAGGGGAGGATCCACCATTGTACCTACAGGGAGTTTCTGCTCACAGAGGCAGCATGCGTCCCATGCTCCAGGAGAGCCAACAGTCTCATAAACCCACTCTCACCTGTGACAATGGAAATTCAGGGTATGAACCAGCAGATACCTTTGTTAATTCCTACAAAGTGAAGGCTCCAATTGGAGACATCAACCCACAGGCTATGCCTTGGATGGGAAAATTTCTGTATCTAGCGCATCAGAGACATGATGCTTGGTGTTGCAAATGCCAGGAGAACACCTGAGTACCAATGGAGGGAAGAGAGAAAGTTCTCTTTCTCTCATTTGCACTTTAGGGGCGAAACTTAAAGAGTTTGAATTCATCCTGACACAAAGCAGAGCTGCCTTTGAACTCTTGCAGGATATAAAGTTCTTCCCCACTCAGAAACACATCTGGAGGTCATCTGTTACAACACCTCTGCTCATAAAGCGTCGCACAGAGCTGGTTGCCTAGGACCATATCCAGACTGCTTTTGAGTACCTCCAAGGTTGGAGACTCCGCAACCTCTCTGGGCAACCTGTGCCATTTCAGAAAAAGAAAAACATGAGTCTTACAGTTCATGCTGAAATGTCCTCAGCGCTGTCAGCTACTTGTGGATGCACAGTTTGACACTGGACATGTCTTTAATTCCAAAGATGTGAAATATTACTTTGGGTCGACTTGACAAGCAATTTTCTTGCGGAGTTTAGCCTTGAAACCCACAAATCTCAGCAGCAAGCAGCAGCACAGATCAGATGGTGAGTAGGACCTTCTGCTTTTAATTCCTTTATTCCTGCTTTTAATTCCTCAATTCCTGCTGAGATTGTGTTCTTTCAAATGCTGCTACAGCTACTAAATTTTCCTCCACAGCATTACCATATTATTATTATTATTATTATTATTATTATTATTATTATTATTATTTGTTTCTTCTCTCTTGAAAGGTAGACGAGAATAGCTGTGTCACAGGAACATACCAGCCCTGCTGATACCAATAGCCATGCCACAGGAGGCAACAACTTTCTACAAGGTTAGACCCAAAGGTAAGGAAACACATGTAGTCAGGGTACCCCACCATGGTCCTGTGGGCAGCTGGCAGCTCCCTGCAGCCACAGCCAAAGGGAACTCCTTCTGCCTCCCTCCCTCATCCTTATAACCCTGTACGAAACTTATGACAGAACCTCAGCATCAAAAAAAAAAAAAAAGTTTGTCAAAATACATTTTCTGATTCATGAACCCACTGGTTGGTTCTTACTGTCTTTTTTTTTTGGGAAAATTTGGAGGATTTTCCCTATTTTCCTTTTTCCATTGTTACATTCCACTTATACATCTTTCTGTCTTTTCAAACAAAGCATTACTACAATAGGTTTCGATACAGTTTATAATGCACTGATGCTCAAGGAAACAGTTCTCACCTGCTTCCCAGAATGCTCCTGCTAATGCCCTGGTCCCTTTCTTGTTTCAGAATAAACGTTCATGCAACTGCACTGAATTTGACTAATAATGAATCCAGCTTTAAAAAAAAAAGTCCCATCCTTCACCCCTGCAATCTGGATCATTTCCTTGAACAAAGACTCTAGTTTGAGGCCAACCTATTGCATTATTATTGCTGTTACAATTGCTACTGTTATTTTGCTATTAGTGCTATTATTGCTACTATTCCTACCTGGCTTTCAGTGAGGAAATCTATGACAGCTCTATTTTCTGCAGACACATATAAAGAAACTTCTGTCTCGGGAAACAGCCAGCTGTTTAGGTGCAGTTCAGTGAAACTTGCAGATGAAGAAACCTTGTGCCATTTTCTCTCCAATCTTAGCTTTACTCCAACAGAAAAGGCAAGTTGCTCTTGATACCCTTTATTAACACTGTGCTAGGCTTTTAAGAGTGTGTCTCCCTCTAGCAGCTCATTACAACACTTAGGAGAGCCTGGCACTTTCCCCAGGGAAGCCAGCTCCATTTAAAATGGGAATTACAAGCATTTTGGTGCTGAATTCAGTGGTTTGAAACTCACCATCTGCAGTCTTCCTGCAGCACTGCTATATCCTAATTCCATCTGTCAAAGCTCAGGAGAATTGAGGTGATGAGTCTGGCATTGTGAAACAGCATCAAGCTCAGGCAGAGAAGGGAATTCCAGGTCCAAAAGAAAATTAGGGAATCTGAAGCTGTCACCACTAGAAATAACGCTCACACGTTTAATGAAAAAAGGGACAGCTGAAATACTGTACTTAAAGATGTGAGCAACAGAGCTACTGAAAACTGTTTTCTGTCTTAAAAAACCTGTCTTATGTGTCTTTTATAGATCTGTGCTTTCCCTTTAACTTAAAAGCCAGGAAAAAAATCCCTTGTCTTCTCTGGCACAATCTTTGTTGGACTGATCGCAGTGTAATAAGTCCAGCTCTAAAATATTTTCCCTCTGATTTGCCATGTGCAAGCCAGTTCAGATCATTTTAGCTGAGGCTTTCTACTTTATTAGACTTGCTCACAATGTAAGGGGCTAACTGGATCCTGAGAACACTGAAGTCCTGCATTTAATACCCCTCCAAACTCTCTCCCAATTGCCTTTAACTTGGCCACCTAAACCATCTTAGAGGCATCTACAAACACCTCAGTGGCTCTGATCTCCATCCTCCTCTATAAAGTACACTAATAGGCTATTTTCCAGGTTCAGGAGGGCTGAATTATTCATTGCAGAGGGATAAATGTAGCTCTTTTCATTTGCCCCTGAATGGATTCTGATCTCAGTGAATGCTTATTGTTATTCATAACTATTCTCCAGCTAGTTTGGATAAACAGCTTAAAACCAGTGGGCTGTTTCCAAATGGTTCCTCGCTGTTCCTCACCCCAGGGCTAATGGTGGCAAGAGATTTTGCTACCAAATGGATGGCCGAAAGTTGAGAAAGCGGGGATGAAAGATGAGAAGCAAAGAAGAAAAAAAAGGAATCATCTTTTTTTTTTTTTTTGCTGCCCTTGCTCTTAGGCATATGTGAAAGTTTGCTGGAAAAATGGGAATTCCTTGAATGCTAGTGTGAACAAGCCTCCTTTCGTGAGAATGTTTTTAAATAGCAAATGACAAGGGACGTGGGCATTGTCACTGAGAACACCTGCATGGGATTCAGAGGAGCATGTGTGAAAGCTGCAAGGCTCATCCCAAATGCTTCTGCTTTCCTGCTGTTCATCTCTTGCTCCTCCTCTAAAGAGCTGCTGTTCACCTCCACTCTTTGTTTCCCCTCGCTGGGGAATTTGGAGAGAAGTGTGGGCATCTGGTAACAAATCTCAGCCTTGGATGTGAGGATGAACATCTGGAGACAAAATTCAGCCCAGGCACAGCCTGGAGCACTTGGGAATCATGGCCAACACCTGGATTTGCATTGTGTCTCAGATCAGGCTTAATTTTAAAGAGAAAGGGGTTTTGCTCCTTACTCTGCTTTCCTAAATATCATCTTTGGAGGGACCTTGAAGAAAACTCTATGGATGACCTGAGGAACAATTCTGAAGGCTACCTCCAGTTTACAAGAGAATAATGTGCCTTCACAGCTGTCCCTTCAGCTTAGTTCTCTCAGATATATTTCAAGGGAGTTTCCCACAAAGCACGGGATGGAGCGCAGTGAATGAAATGACAACATGTAATTTCCTAGTGGAAATATATCACTTCCCACATCCGCTGGGAACACACAGAGTTAGGCAAGGTGGTTAGCTGTGTTGCTCCACCTCTCCCTGCACATCACCTTGTCTAATGATTCAGGAAAAAGGCACTGCTTAGGCATTGGCAGGGAAAAATCTGTTCGCAAAAAATGTGCAAAGCTTCAGGGGAGATGGACATAGAATGGGCTGAGAATTTGAGGTTCCGCAGCAAAGGAGAACATTTATAAGAGCAAGCACAGACATAGAGAAACAAACTGCGACTTTATAAAGCAGTCACATTCGATCATTGAGAGGAAGAGTGACATTGCAGTTCCATGTTTGTGTCCAGATATAGACCACAGGTAGAAAGCACAGTAAACTTTATAGCAGTGCAGACTCTAAGCAAAGATGATCCAACAGTCTGGGCACACTCAGGCGATCATGAATTTATTCTTCCTTTGCTTTCCAATTCGCTTCTTTACTTGCATTCCCAAGTACTCTAGGCAGCTTGGAAGGTAAGAGACAACCGTAAACTATGATATCCCCTTCACACTATCCTCTGAACTGCAACTGAAGTCCTCACTGTAGAACCTCTCTGCTTGGTGGATGCTAAATGATGGACAGATGTTACCAGTGTAACAGTTTTCTGTCTATCCTCTCAAAAATATGGGGGCAAAAAGCGTTAAGATTGACCTCTGAGTTAATACTTGACTCTACAAGAGAGTGAGTTTAATTGCAGCAAGGTATTTCTTCAGTGTGTAGCCATCACTGTCTGCTGGAGTGTGAGAAAGGAAACATCTCAGAGGCCTCAGTGCAAGAGGTTTTTCTCTTTATTGTGCTGCAGCCTTCACTAAAGGATCGTTTCCTGGTAAGTGTTGGCTAGGTGTCCACCAGAATTGCTGTTGCTCTGGTAACAAGTGCCAGCCCTAAGCCTGTCATCAACCACAATTGGGTTTACCTTCATCTTGTGCATGCAATGGGCTCTCAGACTCATATTTGGAGGCACCATGCCTTCTCTTGACTCTGATGAAAGGAAAAAGAACATTTTCAGAGGACACTTGATTGATGCCACTCATTCAGGTCTCCACTTCGATTACGAGTCATGTATTTTCATCACAGCTGCAGTGTGCACCAGGAATGGCAGGTGAATCTCCAGCTCCTCCCTTACCTGCCCTTCCTTCTCCTTGATATCTTCTGCTCTGCTTTCCTTTATTTGCTGCACTGTCAGGGAAGCTCAGTCTCGGGATGGGATGCCAGGAACAGGAGACATTATCAATGTTAGATTCAATATACTCTGATTTATCCTGCGGGACTCACAACTCAAAGGCACTTTGTCTTTGCCTCTACACCTAAGACCTTCATCCCGAAAGAATGTGTGTGCTGTCCTTCTTGCTCATATCCCCCAGGATGGGATTGCCTGACTCTCTCTCACTGCCCTTCAATAAAAACACCTAACAGTGCTTTGAGTGATAATCAGTAAATTCCCTTCCTTCCATCCCTCTACTCAAGACATCTGAATTTTCACTTTCCTAGCATTTTATCTACATCTGCAGGATCTCTGCTTTGCCTGCCAGCACTCCCTGAAGAACTGCACAAATAATTTAAATGGCTGGTTTATTGTTAAAGGCATGTACCTGATTTCCCCGACGTTCAGGCGGAGTGAATTGTCCCAGCTCCATTGATTTCAGAATTAGAGTGTCAATGATCCAGCCCATACCTTATTGAAATCAATACCAGTGATCAGGACCACACAGAAACTGCTCATAAGCCGTTATCTTGATATCAACTCAAGTTAACTGGCAATGACAACAAGTTCCATTGAATCAGATGGGCCATTAAATTTAGACACTCAAATCCCGAGCT
This sequence comes from Phaenicophaeus curvirostris, assembly GCF_032191515.1. NCBI lineage: Eukaryota > Metazoa > Chordata > Aves > Cuculiformes > Cuculidae > Phaenicophaeus > Phaenicophaeus curvirostris. Next base: position 3,049,556 of record NC_091392.1, on the reverse strand, counting down.
GAAATTCAAGCCAAGCGTTAGTAGGAGGGACACTGTGGCTTGCAGTGCTAGATCCAAGTCTGACCCTTCTCATGCTGGAGTGAGTGTTAGTGGCTTTTTTTAAATTATGCAAGGTTTCCTTTTGTGTTCCATATTAGCATATTTGTTTTGTGGGTTTTCTCTTTTAATTGAGCGTGGCTGGAGGACAGCTGAAACCCACTATTCACCTTTCTCCCCAGTGCTGTCATCTAAACCTCTGCCTCCCAAGGGCAGGCAGAATAACACTGTGAACCAATAAAATCATCATATACTCAGCTTGAAAGCGATAAGACAAAATCAAACTGCCTGCAATAACAAAGACTGAGTCTTTTGATGGTGAGGAAGGAGGGAGGGCATCATTATGCACATTTTATTACTGCGGTTTTCAAACCTGGTAGTGATGGGGATTTAATTCTCTGCTATGCTGGTGCTGTACCTGGAGCAGAGGGGGAAGGAGGTAGTTTTTAGCTATCCTGAGTATCCCTTGATTCTCAATGTGCTGTCTAAGCTGGCAACCAGAGCCATCTGGGGTTGGCAGGAGGAAGGGTGACAGAGAACAGAAGGTCATGCTCTCACCATGCCAAGCAACCAAAGCACTGGGAACCTCAATAAGTTAACCTGGACTTCTGGAACTGCTTGCCTGTGTGCTTCTGCCTCCTCTCAGCTGCGAAGTAAAAGGTGTTTGTTTAAAGTGAGATTGTTTATTGATTAATAATCCTACTTAACTTCACGACTTCAGATGGTTAAGAACAGGCAGCAGTCTGAACTAACTTGTTTCAGGTCCTCGTGGAGACACGTGGAGATATGAAGTTCAGTTTAGTATATTAAGCAAGAGCATTTTTCTTTTTTTGCAGTGGAGAGGGAGTTAAGAGCATATGAACAGCTCGTGGGAGAAGCTCACTTGGCAAAATTGGTGAAGAGGAGGAGGGTTGCAGGGACAGGCCATTACTGCTGACAGGCAATAATGGGTGAAAATGAAGGCATTTGAGCACTTGTGATTATGTCCCTGTACCCTTTATCTGCCCACACCTCCACTTCACCCTTAGCATCAAGGGTCTTAAAGCACAACTATGCACAAAGTCATAAAATAATTGAAGTGTCTCTGAAGATCATCTGGCCCAACCCCCCCCATTCAAAGCAAGTCTAAACTCAAAATTTGGTCCCACTCCAAAGACAGACTCTGTGGATCAAGGTGATGAGCCTATGTCCAGATGTGATGCCACTTAGAAAAATACATGTAGGTGACAGGTTCCTCCCAGGGGAGGGGAGCAGGTTTGCTGCAGTTTTCCCATCACTTCTACAGTGGTCAATATGACCTTGAAAACAAAAGGCATCTCCAAGAGGTCTTAATGAAACACATTTTAAAGGCCTTTTACACCTGAGCATGATAAAAGAGACTAAGCCAAATAGGCACTACTCTTTCCCCGTGCATTCATAGTTCAGGCTTATTTCTTACAAGAAGAAGCAGGAAGATATCATTTATGGGGAAAAGAGAGGAAAAAAAATATTTACTTTTGTTCACCATGTACCATCAGGCAGTGATAAGGTGCAGCTAAAGTGGTAGGCTTCACTTTATGGGGATGAACTATTATTCAGATAAGATGGAGGCAAGAGATCTTAGCTGGGGTAAGTAAAAAAAATACTGGTTTAAGGTTATTACACAGGAAGTGCCCTGATGCATGAAATCTATGGGAAATTGCATATTCTGTCACATTTACTTATTGAATCCAAATTTCATCGTAGCATGAGGAAAAAATACATCAACCTCCCTTGTAGCTCTTATTAGATTTCACAACCTTTCAATATTAAAATGCCAGCTCCTGTAAGAGTGTTTCTCTCTCCATTTTCTCTGCCTTTCCCCTCCCCCCTAGCCCTTGGCAACACTGCAGTATTGGAGGTGTGGTACAGAAACCCCAGTCTAGAGATATGAACCCATATGCCACAGAATGAGTTTGAATTGCTGGCTCTGCATACAGAGATCCTTCCATGTTTCTCCTCAGCCATCTATTTATTCTCCACAAGTACACAAACAGTCCTCACAGTACCCATTCCCATGCTGAGAGGCTTCCAGCCTAGGATTGCACCCCTCTCTTTTTTCAGGGATTCCCAAAACTTCCATGTTTTGCAGATCATTTTAGTTGCTACTCAGACCAATAGGAGCTTAACAATCATCAGTTCACCCTGTCATCCCCCTCCGCTTGGACTCATATGCTCCACAACATCCTTCATGCATTTGAGTTGGTTGATAAACCAAAATTCTAATGCAAGAGGAGGACAAAATTGCTTTGCAGGCCAAATCCCGCACTCAAGGCGTTCCTCCTCTGACCTGCGGGTTGGACATGCAGCTTTCTGCAGGGGATTGAAACTGGGAGAGCATTCTTGATTCTAGCTAGAAGGATGGGGAGCTCCAACAGGACTTGAGATTTCAGGACTCTTTGAACAGATTAAGTTGTAATCCCAAAAGTCACCCTCACTGTTACCAGAATCTCCCCAAAGCAAGACAACCATTTATGCATCCCCAAGTCAACCTTCACGACTCTGATTGCTGAGTGATGAGAAGCTTGCTGTTTGATAAGAAGCTCGATATGAGCCAGCAATGTGTGCGTACAGCCTAGAAGGCCAACCGTATCCCAGGCTGCATCAAAAGAAGCCTGACCAGCAGGTCAAGGGAGGTGATTCTGCCCCTCTATTCCTCTCTTGTGAGACCTCATCTGGAGTTCTGTGTCCAGCTCTGGAATCCCCAAAGTAAGAAGGAGATGGAGCTGTTGGAACAGGTCCCGAGGAGGCTATAAAGATGATCAGAGGGCTGGAGCACCTTCCATACAAGGACAGTTGGGGTTGTTCAGGCTGGAGAAGAGAACGCTCTGAGGAGACCTAATAGCAACCTTCCAGTATGTGACCGGTGCCTACAAGAAACCTGAGAAGGGATTTTTTACAAAGGCTTGTAGTGATAAGGCTAGGGGCAATGGGTATAAACTGAAGAGGGAAAGATTTAGACTAGACGTAAGGAGGAATTTCTTCACTATGAGAGAGGTGAGGCACTGGCACAGGTTGCCCAGGGAAGCTGTGGCTGCCCCATCCCTGGGGGTGCTGAAGGCCAGGTTGGATGGGGTCTCGTGCAGCCTAGAATCATAGAATCATGGAATGGTTTGGGTTTGAAGGGACCTTAAAGGTCCCTTCAAACCCAAACCATTCTATGATTCTATGACCCACCTCTTCCACTACTAGTGAGAGAAGGCAAAGCCTTCACTGGCTGTAGCCACAAGTATTGCTTTGCCATCCCCAGCTTTGTAAATCATCCCTTGTTTTGTAGGGAGCGTGCAGAAGGATTGACTCTCAAATGAGTGGGTGTTTAGCACTTCAGAGATGGGCTGGGAGTGTTCTGCTATAAGTTATCCATCTCTCTAATGTAAAAGCACGTTGCAGCTGCTGCAGGGCAAAATGTGCTGTTTTCTCTAGTCTTAAAAAATATTCTCTTCTATCTGTAAACAAATCGGGGGAAACAAATGGTTTCCCCCAGTTAAATAATTTAATGAGCAATCCAGGCTTTTGATGTTACATAGGATGGGAAGGAGAAAGCAGTTGTAGGGTAAAGGAACAGATTTCTACCATAGTCTCTGCAGAATACACTTTGCACATTTAGCCAGAGTGGTCTCTACCTGTGATGCTTTCCTGATCCAGGTGGCTCTAGGGAGGAGGAAAATCATAACAAGCCCAGGTCAGCCCAGCTATCTGATCTGAATTTGTAACAGGCCACAGGAGAAATAAAACAATCCCAGGACTCCATAGCAGGAGCATAGAAGCCAACAATGGAGAAAGAAAGATGGGAGTGCCCGAGGCTCAGTTCAGATAAAAGCTGCAGCTAATTATCCAAATAAAACACCCACATCTTTGAATCAGCAAAATGGGTCTGGAAATCTGAAGGGATCTGCTTCTTCTGTGATGCCTCAGTCCCTCTGCTTCAGTCCCTGTTCCCTGGCAGAAAGGGGAGAACAAAGAAATCTCCAAGTGAAATGTGGCCAGGACACAGGGAGGACCTTGTCAAGGGCCAGCTGAGCAGCTTGTTTCTCTAAACACTTTTAAGGAATGACTTCCTCCCTTCAAAGTGAGGAAAGCAACATTACACCATCCTGAAATCCTATACCAAGTCTGCTGGGGCTTTTCTAATTAATTACCCTGCATCATAGGTAGGTTCTCATGCAAATGAAAAATGATATCAGGTGAGACACAGAGGCACAGGTGTGGCATGTGTTGCTTTACACAGCCTAGAAAGGATAAGAACTGAATATTCTTAGTAGACTTGGATGAACAGCTGTAAAAAAAAAAAAAAAGATGTACTAAAAAGCCTTCTTCCTCTGAAGCACTCCCTCTGAATAAAAATAACAGTGCTGAGGCAGCACTTTCTGTCCTTAAATCCCTGTGTGCTTTTCCAAAGGAAGGTCAGTACCGTTGCCCTTGTTCATAGGTGTCGGAAAGGAATTACTGTTTTTTATAAAGGAGTTGCCACCCCCCAGCATGGCCTTGTTTAATGAGGCCACTGGACTTACTTTTGTCCAGAGGGTGAACTAGTCCTGAAGGTTTCTGTAAGGCTTCCCATCTTTATGACTTCTTGTCCTTCCTCCTTTTAAGAGAGCAGCATGGTGTTACCCCATCCTGGAGGCCAGATTTCCCTACAATTTTTTGAGTTTCCTCTTTTTCATCCAGCCAGACTCCCACAGCACTTTACTACAGTGAGAATGGATTTAGGAGCAGAAGATGAGGCTTCATGAGATTAACCTTTTGCTTTCCCTTGGTAATTCTATGAGTTTGTATCTAATCAAAACTGGTTGTCTCTTAACCTGCACCATGTGAGACCAAGTGATAACCAGACAATAAAGCCAAACTCATAATTTTCCCATCTGCCTTCCTGGGCTGTCCCATCCTTGCAGTGCTCCCATGTTTCTTTTGGAGGATTAAGTGTGATCTTAAGTGTTCAGTGTTGGGGAAACCACCACTTTCACAGGGAGATTATTCCAATGGCTGATTGTTCTCATTGTGAAAAATGTTCCTCTTGTGCCCAATCAGAATATCCCCAGGAGTACCTTCTACCCTTTACCCCTTGTCTTTTCCAGACGACTTCTTGTAAAAAGGGAGTCTCTGTCTTATTTTTAGCCACCCTTTAAATACTGGAGTATGGTGATAAGATGTCCCCCAAGGCTTATTTTCTCAAAGCTGAACAAATCCAGTTCTCTCAGCCTCTCCTCCTATGCCAGGCTTCCCAGTCCTTTGATCCTCTTTGTGGCCTTTCTCTGGACCCTCTTCAGGCCTGTCCAAGACTTGTTTTTGTATAGCAGGGACCAAAACTGAACACAATGTGCCAGGCATAGCCTGACAAATACTGAGTAGAGTGGGATAATGTCTTCTTTATCTGCTAGTGATGATTTGTTGATACAACCCAGCGTCCCATTGGCTTTCTTTGCAGCACACACTTCACTCATATTGAGCTTGTTGTCCACCAGGACGCCCAGGTCACTTCCCACAGAGTTGATTCCCAGCTGAGTAGATCCCAGCCTGTGTTGCACTCCTGGATTATGTTTCCTAGGTGCAAGACCTTACACTTGTCCCTGCTGAACTTCATAAGGCTTTTGTCAGTCCAATCTTCCAGTCTATGCAGGTCTTCCCACAGGGTGGCTCTCCCTTCTGAAGTGTCCATTTCTTGATTCAGTTTGGTATCAACAGCAAACTTCATCAGGGTATAGAATTCTTGGCTTTGCTTGTATTTACAAGGTGTTGTTCCCCTTTACCCATAAACAAGCTTTTTTGAACACAACATGTGTTTTCTAAAGATGGTCTGAATACAAGGACATCATTATAGGGATGAGAGCTACTATGTGTATTAGAAGTTATTATAAAGATGTGAAGGATGGCAGTGAGTTTAGGAGGCTTCATATTAAATGGCATGTTGAAAGCCTGGAGAAGTCAGAGACCTTCTTGGCTTTGAACAATGACTCAACACCTATGCCAACTTTGATTTTGTGATAACATGTGCAAATCCTGGAAGGTGAATGAACGCACAGCCTTGTTCAGCATTATCTGATAGTGAGGATCCTGGGAGTTTAGGGGTGTGTGTGGGAGTCTGAGGATCTCACGTCCATTGGTAATGGGGACCTAAGAAGTCAATTTGTAAATACTTCATTTCATATAAGACTAAACATCTTCTTTATGGCATCATGTGTTTTTTCAATGCTCAGAGATGTGTAGGAAATAAAAATGTACATTGCTTCTGTTCAAACTGTGTATTCCAACAACTACCATGTGTTTGGTGTAATAGTAAGCCAAAACTGTCTGCACATGAGTGCAGATTGCATGTCCCAGTACGTTGAACTGACATTTATAAGCCTATCATGGATGACACGTGGTTATTGTTGAGGCCTAATTCTAGTCATTCTTACTTACAAAGAAAGAAATTCTACAAAAATCGTATTTTCTCCTGATTCAGAATAGTAAGAACAGAATCAAGCCCACATGTGCCACTTTTAGAGGTTTAAAGCAAATCTTTTTTAACAGTGTAGTCTGCTAATAGCTATAGATTGTAATTCACAGCCTGTCTACTCAGTAATTTTACATGGCATCGAAGATTTTTGCAAGCAGAAATATGACCAGACTAACACTTCAGCTTCACTAGATCAATATCACCGAAATATAAGGCCATCCTATTGCTAAAGAGGTCTACTTAGTTCCTCTGGCAGACAGTGATTCTAGGTAGAATCAGTTGGTTTTACTTAGGACATTAAAATATTTCATCTTGAGCACTCCTAACCCAGGAACAGGAGTGCTGTTCTTGATAGCGAAGCTGAGAAAAGGTTGTCCAATAAGTGCTGAACATTCAAGAAATCAAGATCTGCAGTAGTTTCATCTCTTATCTTTGTGGCAGTTCTTCATTTTAGCAGGTGTTTAAACTAAGTTAGAGGGAGGGTCTCGTGGGAGTGTGGAAGGTATCATGTAACAGAAAATAGATGGTCATCTCTTCACTTGCTGATGGGCTGGGAAAAAGGAGTGACGGATGACTTTTCACTATTGGTCAGACCTAGTTCAGAGAGAAGAAACAACGCCCACGGGAAAGAATTTAGGAAAGTGTAAAGCTGTGAAGGATGAAGGAGGGTGAATTACTCTTGCTTCTGTCATTTTTTTTAACAAGCTTTTGGAATTAGTGTTATTCATGTGATAAAATAAATGTATTTCAACTTTTTCGCCTCAGTTTGTAATAATTACCTCAGAGAAATAGGACTATGTGGTTTCATCTCAAAAAATGGCTCATGGATCTTTTCATGAAGAAAAATCCCTCAACTACTGTTTCCAATGATATTATTTGGTACCATTAATTAAGAGGGGTCAATCAAGGTTGAGAACTTGGCTCGGCACACCTCAGAGGATAAAGGAGTTGATGCTGGTGATTTTGAAAATATCTTGTTCCTTAATTCAGACTTGTATAAATAGATAGGAAGAGCATTAGGGGGCACTGCAGGTACTTTTGTAAAAAAAAATCATGTTTTATTTAATTAATAGCTGGTTAACTAAGTGTTAAGCTACCCAAAACCCTCTCAAACCTTGCAGCACTTTTCTTCTAACTACCCACATACTTTCTTCTTGCAATTGTTGCTAGTGTAAACCTTTTCATTCCTCTGCCAAATGTAGAAAGTCTATAAAAGAGAAAGGAAGATATTCATTGGGGTGTCCAGGTGTTAAACTCCAAACAGATGAAGGGAAACATCCCCACACAATTAGTCTGTGGCTGTTGTTCCCAGGAGGTGTCAGCATCAAGACCTGAACCTTTGTGGGTTTCTCCAAAGCCTTATGCATCTCTGTGGAGAATGAGGCCATCTGGAAATGAGAAAAAACTCAACAGTCTCTACCCTCTGAGTGCCACCCAAGGTCCAGCTAAGGAGTTTTAGAAATAATTTTACTCTCTGGGAAAACATTTCTCTGATGTTTCATGAGCATCAGCTCCTAAGTCTTCCTGTCGTGTAGATGGAAATACCCAGCCAACAATGTCTCTCCTAGAGACGTGATTGGCAAAATAATCAAGTGTTAAGCATGGACCAGGGGCTTGGCAGTTCTTATAGCTCTTCTGTCATCAAATCCCTTGACTTGACCTTACCCAGGAAGTCTTATTTTTGTTATTCTTAAAATTATGTGGTCTGTTCCCTCAAAGGACACTTCCTGAAGGGTTCCTTCCCTATTCTCCATGTCAAGATGTAACTGAGCCATAGGTGATCCCATCTGAGGTGAACAGGCCTCCTTATGCTGACAGCTGAACAGAATTTGAGTTGAAGACCTTAGTAGCACTGACACTAGTGGTAATTATAATGCATTTTCCCTTTTTGAAAATGTTGTAATATCAGTGTGAGAGAACAACAACCTAGCACATCATCCTTAGTTTTTGGAGATAAAGAGAAGGCGAGGGCAAATACACACTTTTTTGGTGGAGGACAAACATTTTTTTGTTGCTTCTTCTTTTTTCTTCGTCAAATTTTGAAAATGTTGTCAGCAATTTGCAAACTTCCCACCTGTTCTCTTCATACATGAAAACACCCTTAGTCCTTTCTACTTTCTACGTGATTGTTAACGTACAGCAAGAACACACAGTGTTGACAGCTCTCCAATTTTATCACAAGCCTCATTATACTTTTTTTCTTTACACTAAGGCCACCTATCCCAAAATACAAGATGGGGTTTTTTGGGTGAAAATATGCATGGAAAAGTGTCTATTTTTTCCTTTTTGTTTTAGTCAAGAAATTTCAAGTACAGCAAGTAACTCTATTTTAAGATCCACCACCTTTACAGGGATCACAAGATTACTCGTAATTCATGTCTTCTGTTTAAAAAGGAAGGGAGTATTTTTCAAGTCTTCATAAGATGGGAAAGAAAGGCTCTGGAATAATATTTCCAGAAGGCAAAACTTGGAAAGCTCAGCTGTTATTTAAATCTATGTCTTTCAGAAGGGGTCTGCCCTGTAACATTCATATCCTTTGGGGCTGGAAATAATCAACAGGAAGGATGCAAAGGTTCTTCTTGTGACAGGGTTGCAGTATGAATATTTCTGTGAGATAGTAATTGTCTCTAAGAAAAGCTGGGAATCTTGTTTGATTGGAGTTTTGACAATTAGAGAAAAACCTGAAAACTAAAATAAGAACAATGATCAGAACAATGTCTCTTTTGGATGAATATTTCCATTGCTCTGTTTCTAGGTAGGTGTGCTTCTGTTTACACCTGAAAGCTAAGGTGAATAGTTCTTCAGGTACCTAACAGGAGAGGTAAGTGGGTTGCAGACTTGCGTTTTTAGAGCCTTAAATTCAGCTGGAATCCTCTGCTAGGCATTCTTGTCCTTTAAATGACTTGCATCCAAATCCATGGCAAATACAGAGTTACAATGAAGCCTTCGTGGATAAAAAGGAATTGCAGGAGTTAGTCTCTCCTTCAGAAAGTTAAGACTAGCTTAATTATCACATAACTTAAAATGCAATTCATCATACTTAGTTCCTGACTCCTTTGAGGTTTAATTGGTGAGGGTTTTTTTTGCTAATAGCCACACAATATCCATACCACAGGATGAATTCTTCTGTTCTCCATTTTACCTGCTGATGCTACCCGAAGTTGCTGTGTTTCCAGGTAGAGTTTCTCTGCTTCAGTTGCATCATTACCTCTTCCTTCCCTCCAGTCCTTTGGTTTCTCTCTTCTTCTCTCAACATACATTCTTCGATCACCTCTTAGACCTGCATTTTCTCACACGTATATCCCCTTTCTTGCTTGCTTGGTGGGGGAGTCATATGCTCTGCCTACAGACAGCTTTCTTCTGTAAGGGCCACTTGACCACAAACACATTGTTAAAAAACAACCCAAACAGGCCAATTTGTTTAAAATCAGCAGCTTACAGGAACTCCATAAGATTACCTAGAAGGCCTAACATCATAAAAGAACCAGTATTGCAAGAGTTGCTCACTTTATAAAATACTTGCATGGCTTTCAAGTCCAGTTTCCTCGAGAGCAGGAGCAAGTTGAGATCTGGCAGTTTAGATTGACCCCTGTAATGTGAGGAACTGTGAAATTTGGATCCAAAACTTGAAGCTGGTTTAGTTCAGCTTTTATGATTCATGTCTTTTCTGTGCTAGTCTTGACAGATTAAGAGAATTACACACCCATGCTTCTCTTATTTACACGGACGAGTTGGTTTGTGATCCCCTGTGGAGTTCATTTCAAACACCCCTTGCGCTTGGTGAAGGAAGAAACTTCAGTAACCATCAGCTGTGGCATTGATCCTTCAGAGAAATTAACCAACTGAACTGAGACTTACTGTGAAATCAGTGATGCTCAGCAGCCACTGACTTCATTTGCAACTTACCAGTGTTAATGCATTTAAGGTATTGATCCTTCCTAGTGTGCTTTGCAGCTTTGGCTCCCTTTTGGCATTGCTAACACAAAGGCAGCTTTTTCCAAACTGGGATGAGCAAGCAAAACCCTTTGACCCTGAAAACAAACTCATTATTCAAAATGCTTGTCGGCTTGCTGCTGCAATTGAATTTATTGCCAAAAAACATAACTGTGGCAGATAAAAATCGGATTATTTCAGAGCATGGGAAAAGAACAGGCAGAGGAAACATCCTACTGTGTGTGGGGAACAAATCTTCCTCCCCTCTTGTTAACATTTCTTGCTTTATTAATGCATAATTGTGTTATTTTTAGGTTTTTGTGTACACACAACACATGGAATAGAGAAGGAGCACTGAGAGTAGTGGCTGTGTTGCGAACAGCTCACAACTTGGACTTTCATTGCCCAGCAATAACAGATTTGCCCAATACCCTTTCTAGTGCTTATGCTGGTGGTTTTGGGAAGGACATTACCCTTCAAACACCCTTGGCTCCTAAAGTAAAGGCTTAGCCTTCAATTGGTTACTGAACCAAACCAGCTTGATTTTTTTTTTTTTGCTTTTGCAGCAATAAATGAAACTTCAGCTGTAAACTGGACCTGAAAGCAGGAGAGCTGCTGTTTGCATCCTGTTCTCTGTGTCGCTCTGCCTGAGGTTTCCACCGTTTTGTTCCCCAGGCTTTGCAGCGAGCTTGTTATGCAGTGCTTTCCCTTGCCCTATTTAAGTGCCTCTGCAGTGTGCTTATGGTGAATTAGGTTACTTTATAGAAACAGAACACTGCCAATGCCCTTCTCCCGCTTCAGCTGTTCCCCCTTTCCATAGGTGACAAGCCAAAGGCAGTCTGTCTTTCTACAGCTTTTGGAAAATATCAGCAACATCGTGGAGGCTATTGCACAACAGAATTGGCTTCTCCCTTGGACTGCTCTTGGGACTCCAGAGGCTACTTATTCTCCAGTTTCTCCAGTGACTCCAAGCTTTCCCTACTTTCAGGTTTTTAGTTGCTTTCACTTCTTTTACCCATATATCCTGTGCACTTCTGGGCTCCAGTTCTTAGCAGTGTTTGCTCTCAGTTTATGATCTCTGTCTTTAAATGTCACATCTGGGCATTTTCAGATGCTCACATCTCATTCTTTAAAATATGCAGGTGTCTTATCCTGACCTTCATTAATGCTGTGAGAGATTCTAGTTATCCTGCTTGTTAGTCTATTATTTAGCTGCTTGTCAGCTACTCTCTGCAGCTACCGTTACTTCTAATGCAAAGATGCAATAATTAGATGCCTTGTTTTTAGGCATCTTTAGCATTGTTTGAACCTACCGATTCAATAAACATAAGCTCACACAGGATGAAAACCCATCTGTTCCCAGGTTCTTCAGAGAGGACCCACTATTTTTAGTGACATGGAATAGCTTGGGAGCTGAGGAAGGTTGAAGTGGTGGATCTGTGGCTGAGAATTTCTCTAAGATAGGCACAAAGAAGATATCATGCTTGCCATCAGCACACAGTATGTGCTGGTCTCCATGAAACACACAGAGGAGCTGCAAAACTTATCTAGCGTGAGCCAGGTAGTTTCTGATCCCTTTTTCAGCAGTAAATTATAATGTGGCATCTCTAAGTATTGTCTTTTAAACAGAGAGAGACATTTCCCAAATGTTGTAGAAAGGCTCGAGGCAGGACCTTTCTTCTTACTCTTCTGACTGTACAAACAACATCTGGCTTTTTTTCTTTTCTTGAGTAATTGTGTTGTTTACAGAAACTGTTCTCTGGTAGGAAAGCTTGTTATTCTTGCCCCCTCTTTTTTTTGTTTATATCCTGCTACCTGTATGCTCTTCTGGATATGCTGGGAAAATATACAGCCAGGTATGTGGTAACATGCCTGCAATCTTAATTTGTTGTGGGTGTGTCAACACTAGATGTGGCACTTTGGGACATGGTTTGGTGGGCACAGTGGTGTTGGGTGAGTTGGATTTGGTGATCGTAGAATTTTTTCCAACTTTAATAAGTCTATGATTCCATGAATCTATGATGGAAGGGAGAATCCAATACCTCTCTCAGGAGTGAATAAGTGAGTTGAGTAAACTAGAGGTGAAGTTCAGTGGAGGAAGGAGAGGAGGGGATGTTTCGTCCATGGTTTAGTGTTTGATAGGAATGGTTGGACTCGATGATCCAGTGGGTGTCTTCCAACCTGGTTATTCTATGATTCTATATTTCTCCTGCTCTTTCTCCTTCCTCCCCAGAGAATGATGCTGTCTCGTGAGAGAACATCTAAGGCTGTGCCCACCAGCCCAAACGGGCTAATAGATCCCAATTCCCTCAGCATCTCTTTGCCCCATCTGGCTGATTTCCCGTCCCTTGCCCAGTGTTATCAGACATGCTCCCAGGCAGGATATTTGACCTTTAGAGGAGAGGGAGGTTACTGGGGTTGTGACTGTTCCTGAGCAGCAGCAAGACAGGAAGATAAGAAGCAGATGCAATTGGACTGTGTGCATCTTGTGTGTTTTAGATACCGAGAGAACAAGCCTAATTTATTATGAAACAGAAGTTAGCTTTACATTTTCATAATTAGGGAGGATGCTAATGTTGCATGATTGGAAAATGTCACCCTGCACAACTAATTTGTGAGGCCTAATTGAAGTTCAGCATCATCTGCAGTTCTTCTAATGATAACTTTTTCTAAAGGTGTTGCACAAATGCAGAGAGTGGTTAGCAGAGAGCAATTTATCACCTTGCTTTCTAGCAGACAGAAGGATCTGGGAGGAAATGGCCAAAAAGAAGCAATACCAAAGCCCAGAGCTTCAGGCTGGTGGAACAAAGCACTCCATATAACCACAAGTGACAGGGTTAATTATCCCACGGCTGCTGCAGAGGACAGTACATTTTCCAGGCACTCTGTCCTGCAAAGTTGCTGAAGAAAGTTGGATTGGGCATGTCATTGTATCACAACACAGTGTCACAAGGGTATGGATGGTCCTGCCTTTATCTAAAGCACGCTGGGGATTGCTTTGTGTCCTGAATACAGAAGAGAGGGGAGCCATGAGAAAGGCACACAGAAAACACTGCAAGACTCAAATCATCTCTTTGCCATACACAGACTATGATTGTGCAAGGAAAAGTCAAGTCTTTCTCTGGTTTCAAATGATCTAACACCATTCACACTTGCACAGCTTTGCTCTATCAAAGAGAAGCTATGACTCTTAATGTTTCTCAGACATCCCACAGTTATGCAGCACTTAGAATCATAGAATCACCAGGTTGGAAAAGACCTGTTGGATCATCGAGTCCAACCATTCCTATCAAATACTAACCCATGCCCCTCAGCACCTCGTCCACCCATCCCTTAAACTCCTCCAGGGAAGGTGAATCAACCACCCCCCTGGGCAGCCGGTTCCAGTGCCCAATGACCCTTTCTGGAAAAAAAATTTTCCTAATGTTCAGCCTAAACCTCCCCTGGCAGAGCTTGAGGCCATTCCCTCTTGTCCTGTCCCATGTCACTTGGGAGAAGAGGCCAGCTCCCTCCTCTCCACAACCTCCTTTCAGGTAGTTGTAGAGAGCAATGAGGTCTCCCCTCAGTCTCCTCTTCTCCAGGCTAAACAACCTCAGGTTGTCTCTCAGACACCAGCCTCAGCTTCTCCATTTATACTTACTTTGCAGCGAGCCTTTCCTGCTCTCTGTTGTACATCTAAATTAGCTTGCAAACACCTCCCGGGGTGTGCTTGGGCAGGTGAGATCCTGTCTGTTCAAAGCAGGAGGGGAGAACATTGTATTTGGAAATAGCCCTGCTTAGACATATCAGGTAGCCATAGTCAGTGTGACTCAGTTTCCAAGGTGCACAAAACTCAGGAAATGGTATTTCATTGAGTAAAGGAGCAATATTTGCCCTGTTAGAGATGACACAGAACAGCTGCACAGGTCCACTCTTCCTAACTCAGTGTCTCCAAAACTGGCTATGGGCATACGAGTTATGCATAAGGACAAGACAAGGGTCTGTGGTATTTTCTCCCTGGTACTGTCCCTGCCTCCAGCCATTTGGGACTCAGGGACTTCCAGGGCTAGATATATCCTCCATGGATTTAATAATACTGACCAGATTTTTCTTTGAACTTCTCTGCTCTTCCCCAAGCCATTGTTAGCTTGGAACCAACTATATATCTAATGGCAAGAAATTCCACACCTCAATTACACCTTCAAGTGTAATCAAGTTCTTGTGCTGGAAAAGACCATGAGAAATAATTATCCTTTCGTCCTTTCCATGACATTCATGATGTTATAGCCTTCATTGTGTGTCTTCCCAGTCATCTCTGTAGCATTCTAGATTATACTTTCATTCCTCATGGAGAGTTCATTACTGCTTTTTGAACACCTTTTTCTTCATTTGGCCCTTAGTTCCATAGCTCCTTCTCAGATTCCCATTTGCGGATACTCTGGGAACCTCAGTGGCAGGTAGTCCAGTGGGTCTTATGAAGATGAAGGCTTCTATGCAGAATCACAAAATAGTTTGAGTTGGAAGAGACCTTTAAAGGTCATCTAGTCCAACAAGCCTGCAGGAACATCTTTGACTTGATCAGTTTGCTCAAAGCCCCATCCAATCTGGCCTTGACTGTTTCTAGGAATGGCACATCTACCTCCTTCCTCTCTGGGCAACCTCTTCCACTGTTTAACTATGCTCATGGTAAAAAAATTAATCTTGCCGGTCCTCTTGCAACAGATAATCACTGGAAAAGCTCAGATGTTTGCAATGATCGTCTCGAATCATGCACTTGCAGCCTACTTGGGCAGAATGAACAGGATATGTCTTTGGCCATGAGGCAGTAAGTGAGGAGATTTATCAGGAGGGTGGAAGAGGAAGGGGAGCAGATCTCAGGGCTGTTTGTTGACCTGATGTTCATCTCACCCCAGAAAGCTGGAGAAAGCAAAGCCAAAAGCTGGACTTGTTTGGCTCTGAAAATTGTGGGAATGGGTGAGAAGGAAAGGATTTTGGCTTCCATTCAGGCTCCTCTTCTTCAGTCAAAACTCCATGAAGGAGAGGGTGCTGTGCTGTAAGTTGGCTTCCCACTGCCCTCACCACAATCCCATCCTTGTTCAGTGTGTTGGGTGGGAGACAAGAAATTATGAGCTCTCTTGCCATCTACCTAATCACCAGCTGACTCCTCCATCCTGGTGCTGGGACATGCCACCTGCTGGGAATTGGGCCAGCAGCTTCTTGAGTCCTTGGGACCTCGATCTGCAGGTGGCTCCCTATTAGACTCATCCTGAGGAGAAACCCTGGGGTTTTGGAAGGGTGCTGCACATTCTTATTTACTGCCTGACACAAACACACAGTGACATTTAACGGTGGACCCTCACAAACACACATACATACATCCATTTCCCTGTGTGCCTTCCTCCAAACCCCAAACACATTTAACGTCTCGCTCTACAGAGAAATATCCAGAACGTAGCTCAGGCATGGGTGCCCTCTGAGAGATCTAACATACGCATCTGCAGGGTTATAATGAAACACACACACACATCTCAGTTTAATGTCCCAGTGCCACCCAATGGGGAAATCACACGAGCTCTGTAAAGCCCCCTGCACTACATTACATGAGAGTTAATTCACTGGGGGAAACTATAATCTGATTTCAGCTTTACAAGCCAACATTATTATTCTTTTTCTTTCTATTCTTTCATGCTTAAACTGATCTGCTGTCATTCTTTGTCTCTCTCTATCTCCAGCCTGTATTGCTTTCAGTGCAGCCTGTCTCCATTTTATTTTCCGCCTCCTAATATTCAATTTCTTTTTAAAGCCTGTCCATGCTCCCTTGCTCTTTCCCTCTCCCCTTCTCCCCCTCCCCTGCAAACCTTCTCCCACCCCCCGTGATGACATAGCTTTCTTCTTGATTTTCTCCTTCTGATTTCTCCTCCCTTTCTTCATTATCAGCATGTCAGATTACGATCTGACAAGCAAGTAGAATCGACTGTTCATCTGGAGCTTTACAGCCTAAGCAGGATTAGTTACCCTCATATAAAGGACATTCTTATTTTTTTCTGTAACTAGAATGCATCTAAAATTTCCCATCATCCAACCAAAGCTGGGGGCTTCTGGCCTTTTCCACTGGGAAATGGACAGTCCATTAAAATATGCTCCTTGGCTCTGTGAAGTTCTCTTTGTCCATCAAGAATAGGAGGTGGTGCTTGGATAGCGACTGCCAAGAGGAAATATGGGAGATGAAGTCCTGAGGCTTGCTGGTTAGAGATACCTGGAGCAAGAGATGTTTGAGATTTGAGCAGTCTCCTCACCGACCACTCTGATCCCAGGGAATATTGTGCTGTTTAAAATGAACTGAGGAACACCAGCACCCTTCATCCCATGACCATGGGTCACTCCTGAAGAAAGAATGTCATAGACAAATGCTTACTCTTATTTTGAGGACCTGAGAAGTCACCTAAGTCACATGTAAAAGAGCTTCTCCAGGCTCAGTGGAGGTAACTGATTAACACATTGAAATGATGAATCTGATTTCCACACAACAATGCAGATTTTTGCAATGAGATCTGCTGGCCTTCAAATCCCCGAGCTGTAAAATCCCTCTGTTTAGTGTAATGATATGCTGGCTGATTTATACACAGAGCCCACACCAGGTAATGCTCTGTCTCAAGCCATAAACCTCTAAAATTGGAATGAGAGCTCTAGGGCTAGTAATGCAGAAGCAGAATAAAGGCAAAGATGTTTAAAGTTTCCCCTTTTCCGAGAGGACTGAGTCAGTCAGAGTTCCTGGGCACCCAAGGATGGACTACAGGATCAGCAAGGATAAATGATGCATTCCTTTTGATCTGAGGTGCACAAATACTCTTTGGTGTCCTTGCCAAGCCCTAAAGGTTGATTGCATGGAGAAATCTAGTATGAAATCTAGTATAGTAGAGAAATCTAGTATTGTGGTAGAAAAAGTATGAGTTGGGAACTGCATGGTTTTACCATCCTATGGAGGGGTTGCCTCCTCCTCTCTCTGTAGCACCTGAGCAGGACCATCAGATGAACAGTTTAGGGATGTTTTTTTCTCCTTTCACGCAGGGATTCTTCCAGTACCCGGTGATCTGTACTGTCTAATGCAGGACGCTATTTCTGGCTGTAGTCATTGGTAGAATTTTCCAACAAAAGTGTCAATACACACCAAGGCATGTAGGGAAAATAATTTGCTCCCCCATAGTGAGGTATCCTCTTCATAGCTAAGAGATTAATTTAAAGTCTGAAACATAGGACATTAGATTCCCTCTTGAGAGTTTTTTTAACATTAACTATTACAACTTCAGATGTTCGGGTTATCTTTATAAATGTCCAAACCATCTTTGGGTCTGGCTGAGTTCCTGGCCTCATTGATATCTTAAGGAAATGAGTCGCTCAGTCCAATTACACTTTGGATGACAAGAGATTTCCTTTGCATTGGATATATCTGTCTCATTCTTGTCATACAAGACAGAGAGGGGAGCCATTCTTAGCCTACCTCCCTCCTTTTATGCACATCCTCTTGTCTATGCCTTTTCCTCCCCTTTCTAATGTAAGAAAGTATAATTTCATGGGCTTTATTTACAAGAGCTATTTATCAAGAATTTAATCCTACTTACTCTTCCCCAAAACCTCTCCTCTATCCTTTTGTAGACATGATGACCTTCCAGGTAAATTGTGGCTGCAGTGATTTATACTACTGCAATGTAGGATGTTCTGTAGCATCAACCATCTCCTTATATATGCCATAAGAAGGTGTCATAAAAACATGACATAAGGAAGGGGTAGGTCAGTAAGGATATGGCATAAAAAATGCAATGCAATGTCTTTTTTACCTTTGGAATACAGTTGTCTATGGACCTGAGGAATCTGATAAGTTGACCTTCTGGGTTCTTTCTTGATATAATATAGTTAATTGGGATGTTAGTAAAGTCAGTGAGAAGTCTATATATTTTTGGTTCCTATGCTGTCTTATTTGAGGACAAGTGACTATTGAGCTGCCTGGGGTCTCTGAATCAGACCTTGTTGTTGCTAGAGTTGTTGGGAAGATCTAGGAAACCCTTGAGACACTGAGTGCAGATATGAATTTGCACTGTAGATGCACCACGAAAGAGTAAGAGTGAAGATTTGCTTTTGCTAAAGGATTGGGCAGGCATGAGAATGAACTGGAATAAGACCCTCATGAGGAGGTGGCAATAAATGTTCTTTTACCTCCTCTGCAGGAGATGCTCTGAACTTCTTGAGGTAAGGATAGGTGAATACGGGATGTGAGTGGGTGTCAAGTATATACAGAAAAGAGATAAAAGAGTAAGACCAACTCCGGGATGCTTCAATTGGCTTAACCCTGAAGGGAAGCTCCCTTGTTCCTCACCCAAAGGGGAAGAGCCTTCACGTTTGTGGAACTCACGCAAGACTTAGTTTTGCACCTTTTGCAAACACAGACATGGTGATTAGTTGCGAATCTCCTTCTGTCTTTCTGCTTGGCAGTCTGACCTAGAAGCGCTCCAGTCAGCCCCTCAGAAAGCAGGGGGACGTTTTGTGACAGCGTAACTCCCACATGCTCTGTATTTCTTCCCTTTAAGGAAAATTTCTTTCAATGGAGCTGATTTGGCTTATGCTGAAAAGTGAGCTAAACAGGCTACAAGACACTGTGCTGAGAGATCAAAGGGAGTTAAAAATAAGTGAAAGAAGGGAAATGCAGCAGAAGAGAGGGGAGCAGCATGAAAAAAGGAGCCATGGTGAGAGGGTAAAACACAATGCTCATGTAAAAGGTGAAGCAGCAGAAACTGCGTTATTGTTCCTGTGATTTTCTCCTAATCAGAGCATAGAAGCAAGAAGCAGAGGAATATTTTCCCCATGTTGCACTGAAATGCCTATCATTTTCTGTCTGAAGCTATTAATTTCAGAATTAGGGGAGCAATTGTGAAGGCACATTTGACTGAATTGCTTTTCTTGAAAACTAAAGACTGAAGACAGCTTTTGCACCCTCTCTGATGACCATGGGAGAGCAGGTCTCCAGTCTCAGATAGCAGATCTCACCGTGGAGGCCACGCGAAACAATAGTGGAGCACAGATTTTTAGTCTGTAGCAGCTTAGAGTAACTAAGGAGAGGCAATTTCATAACTTCTAGTTAATGCCTTGCACTCTAACTTTTCTTTGGGGTTTCTTTCTTTGCCCCTGGATCCACAGATAAACCCCATCTCTCTCTGGTAGGTATTGTCATGGCTTTGTTGGCAAATTTCTCTGTCCAGTGATGGAGAGAAGGAAGTCAGAAGCTGGGAAACAGCCTACAAAGGGACATGGGGCTGACAGAAATGAGGTGTCTCATAAAGCAAACCACTTTTTCTTGTACTTGCTTCTATCTCCAGCATTTACTGGACAGAACTCGAACCCTATGAGCTTTTTGACTCACATCATCCCATCAAGGATGTCAGTGATTGCATCCATGCTTTAAGAAGGGGAAAGGGGGACATGAGGGGTTTGACCATGTGAGTGCTATTCTGTTGGCTTAGGAAAGGTCCCCAACACTATATTAGGGCCACATCCAGAAAGAGTAAAGCTCAGAGTGCTGAGGAAGGATCTTTTCCCACTCATATCTCACTCTTCATTTTTCTCCAGGATGATATGAAGCATCACTCTCATGAAGCCAACAGGAGATTCATGCTCCAATGTCCCATAATCTATCTTAAAATCTCAACACAAGACCATCTACCGTATATAAACAAACAAACAAAAAAATCCCAGCTCAACCAGCAGCACATAGGGGTAGGATTTACAACTTCTGTATCTCTATTTCTTTACAAACTACCAGCTCAGGCAAACCCAGAGAGCTGGGTGAATTCTGATTGACCTGACATCTGCACTTATGGGTAAGATGCTCCCAAGAGCAACTCAAGAGAAGATGAGACAGTGCCAGGCCTATTTAAAGCAGTGGTTTTAAATTTAATTTCCTAGCTGGGGGACTAGGGGGAGGGAGAGAAGGCAACAGCTGTCTCATTATACTATTGAGGGTTCCTTAAGTGAAAACTGAATAGATTAGTCATGGAGAAAATTAAGACAAGGTCTTTAAGCCATCAATAGCTCCCAACTTGAGTGCAGGAGGGAAGGGAGTTGGTATTTTACTTCAATCTCACTGTCTGGGATTTCATATTTTATTTTTAAATACGTCTTGAAGCCAGATGTAAAAGATATTTTTTTTTAGTCTTTTATATTGTTTCCAGTCCAGAAGTGATTTTTCTCCATCAGGCCAAAAGCTGATATGTGGGGTTGGACAAACTTGCAGAAGACTGCATTGCAGTTTTAGTCAGTGGTATGAGCCTTCCTGCTTTTTTTCATTTAAGCAGAAAGCCAGGATCAGTCCTCCCACACTCCACCAAGGGGCTACATCCAATGGGATGCTGCTTCAAACTCATGACCTCTTGTCTGTTATCTATTATCCTTGACCTAGTCAGTGTCTTTTGCTCCATCCTGTAGCTTCAACGTGAAAAACTGCACGTGTCAGAACAGACATTAACATGGTTTGGGGGTATTTTTGATTCTTTGGAGGCTTCCCTGAGCATCTGCACCTCCACATCAGCACTCTGGGGAAGTGACCTGTGTGTGGTCAGTGCTTCTCACTGCTAGTTTAAAGTGGTGCACCTCATGCCCTTCCTAACACTGGTTCTGCTCCAGACTCCAGCCAGGTCTCCAATCCCCTTGCTGGCTCTATCCCACTTTCTTTGTCTTTCTCCTCTCCCTTGGAAATTCCCTGAAATATTTGACATGGTAAGATGAAATGTGGTAGAGAGGGACCCCTAAATGGACTGTGGGCAACTAAACCAAATTATTTGGCTGATTTTTGATCTGATCAATTGCTAGCTTAGGGTGATCAAGCACCTAAGGTATTTATTGATGGAGAAGATGTTGCGTGAGCATGTCAAGAGCTTTACTGAGGTTAAGCTGTCTTACATCTGCTGCTGCTCCCCTGACCCGCAAGGATCATTACGCTGTCACAGGAGGAAATTAGGTTGGTTGGACATGATTTGTTCCTGGGAAATTGAGGCCGGATGCTACTTATCCCCTTGCTATTTTCTAAGTGCTAAGAGACAGATTGCTTGACTCTTCATTCAAAGATTTTTTTGAACATAGAAGTCAAACTGATTTGTCCTTAGTTCCCCAGACTCTCCTTTCTTTTTACTCTTTTTTTTTTTTTAATTCAGTAGGATGATGTATTTGCTGGGTGATAATAGCTTTGCATTTCTACAAGATCGTGTGGTTCAAATGACAGAGAGTTGCTCTGCAGTGCTGAAGGTCCTTCCTTCCCTGTGGAATGTGGAAGAGGAAAGGCAGATCATCATATAAAGATATAGTGATTACGGTTCCCACATCATAAAGCTAACTGGGCTAAGTCTGCTACAAGCTGAGGAGCTCTGTGGCTTTTGCAGACAGAGTGCTGGAAAACATACTACTAGTTTGTTTGTATTTAAATCAAATCAAACTGTTATTAGGAAAAGCTGCTGCAAAAGGCTAACTGGGAAATAAGAACGAGCACAGACTCTTTTATTTTACAAATATGAGTATAATTTCTGTTGAGATTTTAATTATTTTTTTCTTTAATAATGTGTCGTTGCATTGTTCTCTCCTTGTGCTCGCATTATTACGGCTCTGAAAACACAATCAGAGTATCGGCTGCTAATTTCATCTTGAAGACTGTATTGAGGGGAATTAAAAAATAAAGGCGAGGGGACCTTGTATTCACTGTTGTTGCTGCAAACAATAGCGAGCAGGGTTTAGACAATATGCTGGATGAGAAAGCTTTTGTTTCCTGCCTTAAGAGAATGAACAGGGCACAGAACAAAGCTGGAGCCGAACATTTCATGGAGTACGCTCTGTTGACCAAAATGCAAGGGTCGCTGTATGTGAATAGTACAAAACAAAAGAGATTTTAATTGCAAACATTGATCATACCCTTTAGTCTCTGGCACAGGTTGCTATGGCTTCGTCACTTGGAAGGTTTGCTAGCTGCAACTTTGCAGATATATTTCAGAGACCTTGTCAAAATGACTGAAAGTTGCTTTTCCCCCTCGAAACAATAAATAATCCAGTTTTTTCTTTTCCTTTCTCTTTTTTAAAAATTGCAGCAAAACCCTGTTAGCCGTGAAGCTGCTGCTGTTCCTCAGGTCATGGTTTCACTCTCATACGACCAAGCTGCAGGAAACTAGGACTCTTGTATCCCTAGGCTAAAGAACAAGGCGCTCTCTGACTTTTTCTCTGCTCACAAATTCTGTTTGAGTAGATAGCGGTAGCAAAAGGTCTAAGTTGTGGCCTTGCCATAGATCTGCTAGCTGGGGGCTCTCCTGGGAAGCCAGAAGAGAGATTACATTTGCCTCTCAGAAAACCTCTGTAAATGCCAGGCTGTAAATGCAAACAGAGGAGCTGCAGCCTCCCGCAAGCACTTTTCCAAGGAGGACAACGTGGTGCTCTTAATGAAGGTGGCTAAAGAGTCACTCTGGGTCTTTCGAGCACAGTGATAGACCGAGCTAGAAGTAAAACAAACCAGGACCAGTTCTTTGATCCTGAGGCCAGTTGGTACACTGCGGCTTGCATCCGTACTGCTGAGCTCTCTTGTCCCCACGTCACAGGGACTTGGTCCATGCTCTCTATTGGGAATGGCCCTGGTCTGGGATAGACCCTGAGCTGTGCTCTAGCATGGTTCAGAGAAGAGTTGTGTGGACACAGGGAAGATGTTGCAGCTCCTATGCTTAGATTTTAGCAGTATGGGCCACTGCTGGTCAGTGTCACGGCCCTGGCTAGACTCCTAGTGTAAGCCAAGCTTTCTGCATCATGGGCAGTAGGGATAGTGTTAACAATAAACATTATGCCCTATTTACAATACAATTTTTTATTTACAATACAATTTACAATATTAAGTATCTTACATGCATACAGACACATACGTGATATAGGGCAAAGCTTAACTGAAATAACACATACAAACCCCAAGAACGTGCTCATAATGATCTGCAAACTGCTCAGACTCTTCCTTCTAGCAAATAGCAGGGGACAGGATGAGAGGGAATGGCCTCAAGCTCCACCAGGGGAGATTTAGGCTGGACATTAGGAAGAAATTTTTCACAGAAAGTGTCATTGGGCACTGGCAGAGGCTGCCCAGGGAGGTGGTTGAGTCACCTTCCCTGGAGGTGTTTAAGGCACGGGTGGACGAGGTGCTAAGGGGCATGGTTTAGTGTTTGATAGGAACGGTTGGACTCGATGATCTGGTGGGTCTCTTCCAACCTAGTAATTCTATGGTTCTATGATTTCAAGGTTTCATGATAGTAGCTGAGCTAAGCTTAAATCTCCCTTTAGTTGATGTTTTTTTCTCTGCAGTGTCATTGTAACTATCTTCCTTTCTTCTACCACGATAAAACATGCCCTCTCCCTTCTTCTTCCCAAATGTTTTCTGTCTCTTTTTGTGACCTGTCCTTCTTTTTTCTTGGATATTGACACACTTTTTCTAGTTAGCCCTAGGGAACTTCTGCTGAAGATTCATTTGGCTTGAAAGACATGTTTACCTATGCTCAACAAAGCCTTGACTCCTTTACCATCATTGGAGGGAGACAGGCACACCCAGGACATGATTAGTTCGTGTCTACATCTCAAATGGATCAAGTAAACTGTGCTAGGTGGCATGAAATCCAGCCTGGCAGGGTATCTGTAACCACATCAAAAGGCACAGATGTTGAGAGAGACAACACTGGCAGAGCATCCTGAACTGTGCTTTCCACTCTGCGCCCTTCCACTGTTTGCCCTGTAAATCATAGCTGAACAGACAGATTTAAGTGAGCTGGAAAAAGGCAGCCTGGTAATTACAACTGTGGATACTAGCAGTTAGCTTGTTTGTTTTTATAATGTTTCCATGTTTCTTTAATATTTAAACATTTTTTATGAGGTTGTTCCTCTGAAGGTAGCTTTCTCCCTCACATGGCTCCCACTTTCTGTACCCAAAGCAGTCCCTGAAGTGAGAAATGCTGATGTGGGTGTACACAGTAAGCTTTGTTAATGTCAAAGCCCATCCAAGTTTGACAACAAATGTTGGACTGGTTCCTGTCAAAAATCCTGTGCAGGTCCACCTCCCTGCCCAGTGTGATCTTTCCACCACTTTCCTCTGGAGCCACAGATGAGTCCCTGCCAGTGCTATTTGTGGTGGAGGTTGAAGACATGGTACGTGTAATGATACAGAAGAGGAAAATAGTGCTAGGGCTTACACATTCAATGTTGTAGCACTACAGTAAATAAAATCTCAGTCCCATGATGCTTGGTGTTACGCTTTATGAGGAACAGGCCTTATGAGGAACGGCTGAGAGAGCTGGGGTTGTTTAGCCTGGAGAAGAGGAGGCTGAGGGGAGACCTCATTGCTCTCTCCAGCTACCTGAAAGGAGGTTGTGGAGAGGAGGGTGTTGGCCTCTTCTCCCAAGTGACGGGGGACAGGACAAGAGGGAATGGCCTCAAGCTCCACCAGGGGAGATTTAGGCTGGACATTAGGAAAAAATTTTTCATGGAAAGGGTCATTGGGCACTGGCAGAGGCTGCCCAGGGAGGTGGATGAGTCACCTTCCCTGGAGGGGTTTAAGGGGTGGACGAGGTGCTAAGAGGCATGGTTTAGTGTTTGATAGGAATGGTTGGACTCGATGATCTGGTGGGTCTTTTCCAACCTGGTGATTCTATGATAGCACTACAGTAAATAAAATCTCATTCCCATGATGCTTGATGTTATGCAAGACAAAACTGAAATGTGAGCCATTCCAGACTGAAAATTTTATCATATAAATCTAAAAAAAAAAAAAAAAAGTCTCAATTTAAAAACCTTTTGTAATAATGTAGTAAAAGAGCAGTAAAAATCAGACAATTTTGCACACAAGGTGAAGCAAGGAGGTAATGCTCTCAGTGTGCCGCCAATCATTCTGCACTGGCTTTGGAAGAAGATGTATAAGGGCAGATTTGGGTTTCATCTTGTATCACTCCCTTCAACCCATTGCCTCTAGCTGGTGCCATCTGTACCCTTCAGCATGTTCTGAATATGGCCCAGTGAAATAAGGTTGAGTTCAGCTGAGCAGAGTCGTGAGACCAAGAGGGATATATGCATTTCCAGTATTTCCCCTCCTTCTCCAAGACACTCAGTGTGCAAACTCATTCCAAATATCAACAAGCATTAAGATCTGGGCTATAACAAAGTAAAGGCAGCCTTGCTGACATGAAGCAGACACAGGCAGAGTGCCTGGCTCCTGTTAACCCCTGACATCTGCTTGTTAAGTAGCCCTGGAGCCTCGTATATGGAGAACAGCTCTAATCTGTCCTGGGAAACTCAGCAGCTCTCCAGGGTCTTCAGTGCCACCCTGGAGCCGCAGGCGATGCCAGCTGGCTGTAATGCAGAATGGTCTCAAGAAGGGGAAAGTGAAAATGTTACTGCAGGGAGATAATTTATAATAAATTTAAGAGGGTTTTTACAGTTATGAAGAGATCCATCAAATGTCTGGAGTTTGTCTCTGGTTTGAATGTAGAGTTTCTCACTGTGTGCTTGTGTATGTGTGCAGGCACAAATTTTGGCTAGAGAGACGCTGTTGCTTTAAAATCTTCCCAGAGTTTGCAGTTTTCCAACCCTTCAGGGACAATTTCACAGAATAACACTAGTTTCCTGTAAACATCTGAAGCCCTCGCTCATCCTGACTCATCTCCCAACAAGTCCTTATGTCCAGTGCTTCTTACAGGATGCCTTCCGATAGCTCCCTCCGCAGCACTTTCCTTACGTTGTCTGAACGGCTGAACTCACCATTACCTAGTCTCTAATGAGCAGCAAATTTAAGCTGGGAATTTAAGCTGCCTGCATCTGGGCTTGCTTTCCCAAAGAACCACGAGCACAGCAAAATAACTCATCACCCTGTCCAATCAAACAGAGCTTTCTAAAGGGGCTTTTAGCCCTGTGAATGCCTGAAGACAACAGTACCTGACTCTACTGTTCCTATTCTGATAAAGCACTAAATGGATTTGCTTTCCTGCAATAAACCTGCTAATGGCTTTTTATTATGTTTGTCCTAATGCTGGCATAAATTCTCCCAAATTTATTTCAAGTTTGCTTGAAAACCTCATTTGCCTAATTGTAATAATAAAACAACATCATATGCAGATGTCTTCCTTCTTTTTCAGACTCAATTTACTTTCAATTAACGGTGATTCACTGGTGGTTTTTTTAGGGGGGCGAGGCGCACAAGCGGTCGTTAGAGGAAAGGTGTGTATGCCAGGTGGTATTCTGGAGGTATTAGAAAACCATCAAGTTTGAGCATAAGCAATAGACATAATCCATTGCCCTAGTCTGACCCTGTAAATATGTGAGAGATCAAAGCCAGAGCAGGTAACAGTATGATCTGGGAGCCTGGGAAGTGTCAGGAGAAGGATACAGTGTCCAAAGGACGGTCTCATGTGCAGATGCTGCCTACCAGTTCTGGGGGAGGTCTGGACCTTGTGAGCTGT
The DNA here is from genome assembly GCF_032191515.1 of Phaenicophaeus curvirostris. Lineage (NCBI taxonomy): Eukaryota > Metazoa > Chordata > Aves > Cuculiformes > Cuculidae > Phaenicophaeus > Phaenicophaeus curvirostris. The sequence goes on along the minus strand of NC_091392.1, from coordinate 3,022,652 downwards.
GGGGCTCACTCATTTCAGAGATGCACCAACACAATTGGTGTTGGTTTTGATAAAGAAAAATCCAGAGAGAACTATGAGAGGGAAATGACTCTGGTTTAGCTTGCTTCAGACAGTGGGGTAATGGTTTTAAGCTGAAAGAGGGGAGATTTAGATTACACATTAGGAAAATTTTTTTTATTGTGAGAGCAGTGAGGCACTGGCACAGACTGTACAGGAAAATCATGGATGCCTCATCCCTGGAGCTGTTCAAGGCCAGGTTGGATGAGGTTTTAAGCGACCTGATCCAGTGGGAGGTGTCCCTGCCCATGGTAGGGGAGTTGGAACTGGATGATCTTTAAGGTCCCTTCCGACTGAAGCCATTCTCTGGTTCTATGATTCTATACTGAGAGTCCTTCTTGGCTCTTCACTCCAAAGCTGCACTATGGCAGAGCATCTTGGACAACAGTTAAGCCCTGCAGGCATTGGTTTGGAGTAAAGAAATTACATTAGATGAATCATAGAATCACCAGGATGGAAAAGACCCACCGGATCATCGAGTCCAACCATTCCTATCAAACACTAAACCATGCCCCTTAGCACCTCATCCACCTGTGCCTTAAACACCTCCAGGGAAGGTGACTCAACCACCTCCCTGGGCAGCTCGTTCCAGTGCCCAGTGACCCTTTCTGGAAAAATTTTTTCCTAATGTTCAGCCTAAACCTCCCCTGGTGGAGCTTGAGGCCATTCCCTCTTGTCCTGTCCCATGTCACTTGGTAGAAGAGCCCAGCTCCCTCCTCTCCACAACCTCCTCTCAGGTAGTTGTAGAGAGCAATGAGGTCTCCCCTCAGCCTCCTCTTCTCCAGGCTAAACACCCCCAGCTCTCTCAGCCGTTCCTCATAAGGCCTGTTCTCCAGCCCCTTCGCCAACTTAATTGCATTTAAGTGATGGGGAAACTGAGACACGGAGTAAGTCACAGATTCTGCATTAGACACGCAAAGTAACATGATGATACAGAGTTCATAAAACATGTTTTTTCTCCACATATTGTGGTTATTAACAGGCTGCAACTAAGGGGCAAATCTGCCTTGAGCTTCTAGGGAGGTAAGCTGTTTTCACCTGTTGCAGGACTCAGCTGTAGCATGATTTGAAGTGACTTGAACCCAGGCTAAACCCCGTGTGGTTGCAATAGACCTGGAAGAAATATAATTCATGTAATTTATAGACACCTCTAAAAGACTGTCATGCATCTCCTGAAAGCAATAGAGAAGCAGCAGCATGGATGAGATGCTGTGGCTTTGTTTCTTCTCCCTGCTGGCATAAATGAGGTAGAGGTTTCCCAAAGTCATCAGCATTTTTCTAGTATGTGTTTGTACTAGTGAGGTCAGATGAGGCTTGCAAGTACAGGAACGTGCAGTGGGAGCAAACCATTAGTGACCTTTCCAGGTGCTAGCAGAGTCATGTTGGTCATGGTGGCCTGGCATTTGGTTGAAATTCAAGCCCTCGTGCAGCCTTTGGCTATCTGGAGTTGAGCTGAGTGAGATGCAGATGAATTGTGACGAGCATCTGGAAGTCAAGGAAACTGCTATAAATAATGCATATGACATGCTCAGGTTTTTACAGTTCTCAAGTAGAATCATCTGGTAAGTCATTTAGCACTGGCGAAAGATGCTAGGTTAGCATTCCTGAAGTAAAGGCTTCTGGTTTATATCCCACAACAGCAGTGGCATGAGCAGGCTGCCCAGAACTGCAACCTTCTCCTTCCAGTTTATCATCCAAAGACTTTGCAGCTCTTGATCTTCTCCAAGATGCTCTAGAAGACTATCCCTTATTGCCAGCTGCTACTATGATGTTATGAGAAGGTCGGCAATATATTGAGAACAGATCTGAGAAAAAAAGAAAATTCCATAGGGTGCTTGACAGCCACTAGCTGTTGTCTACCCATCCTACTATTTCTTCTGCTTCTGAGGATGTCTTCTTATCCAAGACAAGAGAGGTTCTTTTTCCTATGCCTTCTCTATCACTTTGCCCTCCTCTCTCAGCTGTTAGAGAGGAAAAGAACATAATCTCTCAGTGCTGTAATGGAGAGGACTCTGCTTTTGGCACCAAGGATTTGCCAGGGGAGGTTTAGGTTTGATTTTAGGAAAAGGATCTTCATCCAGTAGGCAGTGGAACACTAGAACAGCTCCCCAAGGAAACGGTCATGGAACCAAACCTGACAATATTCAAGAAGCATTTGGCCAATGCCCTGAGACTTATGGTGTGAATTTTGGGGTTTTCCTATGCAGAGACAGGAGTTGGACTTGAAGATCCTTGTGGGTCCCTTCCAACTCAGGACATTCTGTGATTCTGTGAATCTGTGATTCTGTGATTTTATGATTCTATGATTTTATCAGTGTATTATTTTTTTAATTGCTTGGAAAAAATGTGATGGGGGCTTTGTGTGCCCTGGGGCTTGTCCATTTCTTCCAGATGCATGTGTTGGTGTAACAGATACTTTCTCCTTTCCTTTGTGCTGCATCTGAACTGGGCAAGTTACTATATTCTCTCAGTGATTGCACATGGTAGTAAAGCACCGTGTATTTAGGTCACTTGAAGGTTTCCAAGACACGGTATCTGGGTAAAATCCAATGGTTTGCTGATGTGTGAGGGAGTAGATTAGAAATGGGAACTGCTTCGCTTTGGTTTTAGATCTGGGATACTGGAGAGAGAAGGGAAGTATGATTCTACAGTCCCTCAGGAAAGACCTGCTGCTGACTCCAAGATCCTGGCTTCTGCCATGGGATCAGGAGGTTTCAGTGCCATCTGCCAAAGAGCAGAGGTATCCATGCCTGCTGCCTGGGTCACCACCGTACAACTGTGCATGCACAAAATCCACAGGAAGACTCAAAGAGGGTTTGCATACAAATTCGTACACGATTAGTGTTCATAATGGAAACATGAGGCTTTTGTTTTCACGTGCCTTCTACTGTTGCTGTGTTTGGGTGAGAAACACTGAAGAGAAAGTTTAAAATCTGTTCCACGTCAACTTTTTTGAAGTATCTCTTTTCAAAGATTATTTCTGGAGGAGAATTACATGCTGTATTTAAGGCAAGATAGCTGGACTTGTGGCAATAATATCCCCTAAAATGCTTGAAGCTATTAGAAAACTCCATGTTTGCAGCCTGTTAGCTAGGCTTTTTGTAATGTCCCTGGGAAAAAAGTTTGACTTTTGCAGCAGTGCAGCAGGAAGGGAAAGCTTCACATCACTATGGGAGCTGCAATCTTGGTTTATACTTTGGCTATGAATCCGGTCCTTTTGAGCCAAAATAAGAAAAGTTTCTGCAGCTCAATATCAGATTTTTTACAGTCTCTTTCCTCTGAAGGCATGCAGGTTACAGAACAAGGTACGGTGCAAGCTATTGTTCCTGTAAGAAAGAGGGACCTATTTCACTGCGTAGGTCATGTTGCATATGGCAGATCCACCACAACTTTGATCTGCATGTGGCATAGAGGCAGAGAAATATAAATCCACTTTCCATTAAGTCTAAATGGCAGTTGTTCTAGTGAATATCTTAGTGAACACTAGGACAGCATATGCCATTAATGGTAAAAGCAGATTAAGAGGGGGCTTTCGATGGGTTGTTCGGTTGGGTTAGCTTTGGTTTGGGTTTCTTTTCTTTTAAAGACCCTGTCTTTCTTCTCAACAGTGATGAGACAAAACTGGAGTGCTGGGTCCAATTCTAGGCTCCGCGGTACAAGACAGAGCAAATCCAGCAATGAGCCAAAATGGTGGTTAAGGGCTTGGAACACTTCTCGTTTGAGTAGAGGCTGAAAGACCTGGGACTGAGCAGTATGGATAGGACTCAGAGCATTCTTCTCTGTATCTATAAATACATGCTGGACAACAGCAAAGAAAAGAAGGCCAGACTTTTCTGAGCAGTACCCACTGACAAGGCAAGAGGCAATATACAAAATCCTGGAACATAGGAAATTCCATTTAAACATAAAAAAAACCCCAAACCTTTTTGACTAAAAGGGGCATCAAACACTACTATAAGTAGTCCAGAGAGGGCCTGTAGTGATAGGACAAGGGGGAATGTCTTTAACTTGGAAGGGGCGAGATTTAGATTAAACATTAGGAAGAAATTTTTCACTCTGAGAGTAGTGAGGCACTGGCACCCAGGGAAGTCATGGATGCCCCCTCCTTTACATGTTGAAGGCCAAGCTGGATGTGGCCTTGGACAGCCTGGTCCAGTAGAAGGTGTCCCTGCCCATGGCAGGTGGGGTGGCACTGAATGATATTTAAGTTCCTTTCTAACCCAAAGCATTTTACGATTCTTTGATTCCGTGATTCTATGAGACAATCCTGACCGACATGTTCTAGCTAACCCTGCATGAATAATGGAATTTGACTTGACTGTCGCCAGAGGTGCCTCGAACCTCTACCAGTTTTCACATACCCAAGTTTAACTCTTCTGACCAAAGTTTCTTCCATAGGTCTCTAAGTAGAGAGGTGTTTAATCTGTGCTAGATATGCTCACATAAGATGAATGTAAGCACCCAAGTTCTCAGAGGCTCTTCTGCGGCACAGTCATAAGAAATAGGGTAAACTGCAACACAGGAGGACAGAATTGATAAGCTTGAAGATATTGTTTTCCAAGTCTGTCAAACTGGCTGCAGAGATGAAGGACAGAATGAGTATAAATTGCTTCATCCTCCAATCAGACAACAAAAGGAAAATCTGTTATGTTTTTAGCTCTTTACCAATGCTTCCTGCAAGTTTACGCAGCATCTTCCAGTGAACACAGCTGCTCATGAAAACTTTCCCCTACACGTTTGAAGCAATTTATCAAGCCAGTTGCCAAGATCCTGCTATGACAGATACACACAAACTGCAAGTGTGTCCATGTTACTCTTAATACAAATCTGTGTTTTCTCATCAGGGGACTAAGGCTGGTCAACCACCCATGGCATCTACCCCAACTTGACTCATCCCACTGAGTCACTGACAAATGAGAGAAGACTAATGTCCATTCAGCTTAGATGATCTCACTACCACTCTGAAAAAACCCACAAACATCAGAAACAAACAAACAAACAAACCCTAAGCCCAAACCAGGCTGCATTTCTCCAATGTAAGAACATCTCCTTTCATTGGTACCCTATGCAGCTGTTCTCCAGATAAAAGCTGATGGGGAAAAAGGTCCAATCCCTTAACTCTTTGGGGAAAACTTTGTATCTATGAACCTTTTGATATTTTTGTCCGTACTGAATCAACTTTTAAAAAATGTTCAGTTCTTGCAGTCTGAAAAGAATAGTCCAGGCTGAATTTGACACTAGTATTAAAATGACCGTATGTGGTATCTTTCTATTTCTATCTAGATCACTTCTGTTTTCTTTTGTGTTTTAATTCCAAGCCTCCTTTGTTCCAACAGGTTTCTAATCTGATTGCTTTCCTCCTCTTCCCATGAATGTTCACTTCAGTCTGCCCTGCTAAACAATCAAATTTATAAACCAATATATATTGTAATTACAACCTGAAGCTTATTTCCGGGATGTTATCTTTACCCTGAGACTGTGATGATGGAAAATTATGAGCAGAGAAGGTGAGTTAGGATGGCTTCCAAGAGAAACTGGGAGGATTGTCACTGGGTGGCAACATTCATTTGGCCAGAAGGGAAAGAACATAGGAAGAAATCGTCATGTCAAAAGTAGGTTTCCTAGGCTGCTTCTTCATTTATCATTTGTGAAAAACAGGGCACTTCAGAAAGAAAAGAAGAGACATCCATTTGCAGCCTCATGGTCAAGATACTTCGGCATGAAAACACCACAGTAGGAGTCAGCATTGAAAGAGTGCATTTCTGGTCCTCCAGCAACTTTTTTTCCTACTAGAATGTTTCAGACAGCTCCTTTGTACGTAAGTTTCCCCTTTCATAAAATGAAAAAAATAGGTTTGTTTTTATTGCATTACTTCCTTTGGGCCTGTGCAGTTGCTCCCAAATATATTTTCAGTGTGCAAGCACCCTGAATTTCAGAGTTAGCCATGGCCTCGGTGTGAGACCTTGATGGGTGTGTTGAGATTATTATAGTTTGCATGGAGTGCTCTGGAGGACAGGTATCTTCCTAAACTAGTGTATTTGTTTACCCCCTCATTGGTTAGGCAGGGGCCCAGGGTAAGTCTGCTGTTGATTTGAGGAAATATTTTGCAAATTTCTCAGCAAGACACAAGAAATTTATACATCCAGCACTTAGTGGATCCTGCTCCATTAGTTTAATGGCTCCAACTCTTCTGACTCTTTATGTTGGGCTGTATCATGATAATTGACATCTTTGTGTCTTGTTCACCGGTGACTACAAGTTGATCTTGAAAGCCGATGCAAGTTACAAGCTACTTATTGCCATCTGTAGAAGCCTAAAGACATCCTTATAGAATCATAGAATCATAGAATAACGAGGTTATTAAACTCCCACCAGTGGGTGCTTAAACATAAACAAGAAAAGCAGAGGTTCATAATTTTGTCTCTGCCCAGAACAGAGTCCATGATATCTGAATTTTTCTTGTAGGTATACCTATAACCTACCTTCACAGTAGATATACCTATAACCTACTTTTACAGTAGACCCTTCAATGAGGAAAAGTTTACACAGGTTAAAGTCATTTTCTTGAGCATTAGATAGCCTTCTAATATCTGACTTGTGTTTCTTGCTTTGCAGTTTAAGGTCTTTATTGCATCCTCCATGAAATCCCCTATCAGCAGTAGGCAGAGGGAGCAGTCTGTTGCCTTTGATTCTTAAGAATATTTTTGCTTGCTTGAATGCCATTGCCAAGTCATCTCACAGTCCTGTCTCCTTTCAGTTAAGAAGCACTGATTTTCCCAGCAGAATCTATTTTCTGGGCTTTGTGGTCCTCTTCCAGACTCTCCAATTGCTCTACCAGTTTTGGGAAGAGCATAGCTCTAGATGAAGCCGTCCTCACGCTGACTCAAGAGGAATGACTTCATCCCAAATCTTGCAGACACTCATCCTGTGATCTGTGACAACATTTAATTATTCTTCTAGAATGCTTCTGCCCTCCTCCACATAGTATACATGCAATGTATTATCCCAACTGATGTCCTATTCCTGTTGAAGCTGTTCCTACTTTCTTTTTCAGCCCATTTTCTCTGCTCCCTTATCTTTCCCTTTGCTATTGGGTTTAGCACTCGGACAGATTGATGTTGAATTTTAAAGCTGGTGGGGGTTGTAATAGCAACCAAGTGGATAATTGTGGCATAGAATAATAATTCTATCAGTTGATTGCAACTACTTTGAATTTGAAGCAAACCCTCCTGATGTTTCAGCCAGTGGACTGAACATAAGTGGTTTCCTGAAATACGTCTCACATTTGACAGCTGAGCAATCTAGCTATTTTGAATTAAGAAATTCCTGTGGTCCTGTACCCAGAACAGGCCCAGACTCCAGTGTTTTGCAAATGTTAATCTCTGCTTTGATGAAGTCTAAGAAAGGACTTTGTGGACAGCCCTGAAATGTGCTCCCACCGCTTCAGCTGTGATGAGGGACTACTACTCAGTTCCTCTTAGTCTCCTTATGCAGTGCGCCTTGTAGCAGAGGAAATTTGGGTTTTTTTTGTTGCTGGAGTGTCCATGAAACACCTCCATGGCTCTTCTAAGGTCCTAAACTGGGAGATTTCCTTTGCTTCTGGATGTGCTTTGCAGTGGAATTTTTGCTCCTATATTTTTGATACCTGATCTTGTGTTCATGCAACCAGATGTGAGCCTGAGTTTGGCTGACAGGGAAAGTTGTTGGGTTTGGTGGGGACGATGTTGTCTTGCAGTGCCACTGCTTACACTGCTGCAAGCCAAGAGTGCCTTGTGCTTCACATTCATGTATCTTGTGCATTGTGCCTGAAATTCCTGTGAAAATGTGAATCTCTCTCAACTGGCAAGCATCCCCTTACTTAGGACATCTGTGATTACACAAGGTGAATCCTGGCTTGTGCATCACTCTTCCTTGAAAAATTTGTGACAATACTATCTGCAGAAGCTCTTTCAGGGGATGAACTTGAGAAGCAATGTGCCCTTGATTCTATGGCAAGGGAAACCTCATTGATTAATCACTCACTAATTTAATTACCATTATATGTTGCAAAACCAGGGAAATACATCTTAAAGTAATGGTAAATCCAAATGCCTTCTTTCATCTGTGACCACCACTACCTCTGTTGGAGTCCAGATGAGACTTTTAATCTTGGCTGGGCTCATCCTGAGGGAACTGGAGACTAGCACAAGCAGCTCCAAGGGAAGGAAGAACTCCTGCAGGAACTACTTCAATCAGAAAACCATATGCACATAAGTTGTTTTCTGAGGGCGTTCAGGTAATGCTTCCTGGGAGGGCTGATTCTCAGTAAACCTTGTATTACCCAGCATCCACAGGAAGCATATTTTGTCCACACAGAAACACATTTAGCACTCGAAAGAGCCAGAATTTCCTCAAACTACTTCCTACTGAAACTGGGTGTACTTGAAAATCCTGATCAGGGCTACAAAGCTGTCACAGCAGAAGTCTGGTTTGAAGAACCCAGGAGACAGCACCATGCAACAAGCTAGTGATGTAGCTGAGGAAACCAAGACAATGAGTGTTGTGTGCCAGATGACACGTGTTGTGTGCCAGATGACACGTGGCATACACATGTCACCTGGCATCACTCATAGGAGTGAGGGATGGAGTGAGAACAGACTTCAAGGACCAAAGTTCTTTTACACTCAGATGATTTAAAAGCAGTGCAATCCCATATCCAAAATGGGTTAAATTCATAGTCAGCATAAAACCAGGATAACTTGTAAAAACGAGCAAACCAATAAATGCAGATCCAGAGTTCCCTCCTATGAGGATCAATGCAGGTTTCTTTAACAGGAAGGTGGTAAGAAATAGCCAAATAAAGAGGAACAAGATCTTGATCTCATCTTGGAGATGAGAAAAAAGAAAAAAAAGAATATATAGATATGAAGCAGGAAAATTAGTTGTGTTTTCTGATTAACAAACACAATTAAGGAAACAAAGCAAGAAAAACACTGCCAGCACTAAGGAAGGTTATTTTTATGTTATTCTGATTACATGAGACGGTCAGTGCTGGGTGACAGCTTTATTCTGATAGCTATTAGAGGGACAGAAGCAGATAACACTACAAACTAATTATTACTGCAATCTGTAATTTCTCTGCAGGGAACCAGAACTGCTGGGGAACAGGGTGAGAGACAGGAATAACCAACGACATCAATAACAAATGTGAAATTGAGGGGATGAAGGAGGAAAGTGGAACCAATAGGGAAATTATTTTCATAAAGCAGAAGTGAAAGGATGGGAAAGTTGTTAAGCTGATTTCATGGACTAACACAGGCAGGTCTTTCAGGGTCAAAATAAAAAGATTAAAAAGAGTCCTGTACAGGGAAAAACAAACATACATTATTGCCGTTCAGAGAAAATAATACATGTCTGGGTTATCAGCAAATGCTAACAACAATTGCTAGTATTCTCAGAGATTACATCGACCTTTTAAACTGTGAGGGAAGCAGAACTATGCTGTCACTCCAGATGGGATTTAAATGAATAAGTGTAGGCAGAGACAGCTGACCTGATCCTTTTATAGACAGTGGAGACTACAGTAAATCCTCATTCTTTGGGGCAAGTGTCTACTTATGACCTGAGGACTGTCTTTCTGGTGACTAAGCAGGGAGACCTGAAGCAAAGAGAAATCACTTCTGTTCTCACTTTCTTTGTTGATATGACTGCTTAAGGGTGGCTATGAAGCTAATTTTTCTTCTTGTTGACATAATTTACATGCAGGAGCCACCCCAGAGTGACCTGCTTTGGGACCCGGTGTGCTTCATGGAATCATAAAATGGGTTGGATCAGAAAGAATGTTAAAGATAATCTACTTACAATCCACCTGCACACCTTCCACTGGATCAGGTTGCTCAAAGCCTCATTTAGTCTGTCCTTGAACACCACCAGGGCTGGGGCATCCATGACTTCTCTGAGGAAGCTGTGACAGTACCACAACAGCCTCACAGGAAAAGAATTCTTCCTAATGTGTAATCTAAATCTCCCCTCTTTCATCTTAAAACCATTCCTGCTCATGTTATCACTGCAATCCCTGGGAAAGAGTCCCTTGCCAGTTTTCCTGTAGGTCTCCTTTAAGTACCCCTCCCCTCCCCTCCCCTCCCCTCCCCTCCCCTCCCCTCCCCTCCCCTCCCCTCCCCTCCCCTCCCCTCCCCTCCCCTCCCCTCCCCTCCCCTCCCCTCCCCTCCCCTCCCCTCCCCTCCCCTCCCCTCCCCTCCCCTCCCCTCCCCTCCCCTCCCCTCCCCTCCCCTCCCCTCCCCTCCCCTCCCCTCCCCTCCCCTCCCCTCCCCTCCCCTCCCCTCCCCTCCCCTCCCCTCCCCTCCCCTCCCCTCCCCTCCCCTCTCCTCTCCTCTCCTCTCCTCTCCTCTCCTCTCCTCTCCTCTCCTCTCCTCTCCTCTCCTCTCCTCTCCAACTCTCTCAGCCTGTACTCATATCAGAGATGCTCCAGCTCTCTAATCACCTTTGTAGCCCTCTTCTCAACTCACTCTGACAAATACATGTCCTTCCATCCAAGACAACGGAATGTTTAAGAGAAAAAAATCCAGCAAGTTGGGTCCAGGAGGCAAGTGCCCCAGTTTCATTTTGTTTCCTCCTGGCCTCATAATCAAAGCTGCTCCATGTCCAGGTATCTAAGTATTGTGTGGTGAATCCATCCTCCTCCTTTCTGGACTCATGACAAGGGAACAGAGGACAAAGAACCAAGTGAGACCTCTTGGGTCACCACACCAGTAGCTAAATCCTGCAAGAAGCCACATCATAAAGCTGCCATACTTCTTGGAAGTGGTCACAGGGATGCAAGCTGCTTTCTTTGATCTGATGCTGCAGTGGGCAGTCATGTTGTCATTCTTCATGCTACAACAATTCCTAGGGTCAAAGCTGTAACAGGAATTCTCTAAAATCAATAAAGCAAAGACGTCTTCCAGAACTTGATTTGTTAAAGGATGCATTGTGTTGATCTGCTGAAATTAGTTCCTGCTGCTGGGAGATTTTGGTGCAAGGGGAAAAAGGGAAAGGAGGAAGTAGGTTACATTTCTGTTTAAATGAGAGGGGAGGTATTTTGTGCCTTCTCTAATTCTGCCACTGGGCCTTAGGGACAAGATAAATCTATTCACTTGCCAAGATGGCCCAAAAAAATGGACCACATGACTTTTTGCATTATAATTCCAAGCCCCTCTCTCCTCCCCACCCTCCTTTTCACTCATGAGATCTCTTCTGGGACACGAGAGCAGGGGAAAGCCAATGGGTGTGACAACCTATATTGCTCTAAAAATAGAAGCCTACATCCAATAATATCACAAATGACCTCAGTCATAAGGTCTCAGACAGATTTTGTGCACGTACCACTTGGAATTTGTTACTCCTCTTCGTATGTGGTTGGATTTACTGCTTTTAGTGTGGAAGGTCAAGCTATCATAATGTGTGTGCTGATGCAGGTTTGTGAGATGGGAAAACATTCTGAAGAGAGAAGACTTATTTTTGTAGGTGAGTATGTCCTTTGTTTTGAATGACCGTGACGTTTTACAGATATCAATGAGCCTGTTGGTGTGGAAGAGCTCTGTGCATACATGCAAGGGAGCCACCTATCTCTAGGCAGCTCTCAATGTGTCCTTGCTGGGAGTCCTTTGAAAAGTTCTTGATGTTTGTCTTTGATTAGACAAACTGAACTCAATTCCTCATTGTCTCCCTATTAGTCATTCAAACATACATTTTTTGAGTGATTTTGTTTCTAGCTTTGTCTTCTGCCTGTGGGTCTTCTTGATCTTACATAATCATTACTACAACTTATATTGCCTTGGCCTCTGTGTAAATCCCTGAAGTAGGTTAATGTCCTCTGAGGATCAGGACAGTGCAAGCTTGATCACAGCTGATGGTTTGGAAACACTTTTAACTATGGGTTGAAATCCATGTATGGAGGAAAGATGAAACAACCACTGAACAAAGCATATTGGACTGACAGCCTCCAACAGGATTCCACTGACTACCACATACCAAGGACAACTGTGTGAATTTTTCAAGTGTCTTCGCCATTCAGGCCTTTGCTACTAAATGGAGTCACCAAAAAATTAAGATCATTAATCAAATGAACCTTTTCTTCTCACTTACCGTACCTTAAAGCAGCCAGCTCTTGTTGGCATGTGCACGTCCTGGAAATAGGTGAGATGTCCTTATAATGCTCAGCTGCCAGACCTTTCTAGGATGAGGACAAGCACCGTAGAAAGGATTTCTTGAAGTCTCATGAGCCACTGGTGAAGGTTTCATGATGATCTCAAGGTATTGCTCTCGCTAATGCAGCAGATACCCGAGTCCTTGATGGTGGTGGGAGTGGCATTAGTGGATTTTGTGAGGACCATTTCAGATTACTTTGAAGTAGTGTGGTGGCAAGTGGGCTAAAAAATAGTGGCAACTTAATTCCACAGTGCAGTTGTGGGGTAGGGATAAGCAGGAACCATAATTTCTAGGCAGCTGAAATAGGCATCCAGAAGACAAGACCAAATAAGACCCAGGGGATTTGAATGGGTCAGGTAGTTATTGGAGAGTGAATGTAGCTGTATGTGACTTCGTGACAGCAGAAATTTTAAGGCTTTTTTGTTTGTTTGTTTCAGAAGGGGAAGAAAAGAGACATGGGGAAAAATTCTGAAAATCTAAAGGTGAAAAGTAACTTCTTACCAGGCTGTCTCAGAGACAGAAACTGTCACTTGTAAAGAAGTGAAGGAGTAAGAACAGCAAAAGAGAAACAGGCTTAACAAAGTGGGTAACAAATGTGAAATAATATTGCTTCCTCAGTAGAAAATCTCAGGAGCAATGACATAAATATTGGCTCTTGCTGAAAGAGTCTGTCAAATACATATCAGCACTTTAAGCTAAATGAGAGGAGATTTAGATTAGATATTAGGAAGAATTTTTTTTCCTACAAGGGTGGTAAGACACTGGCACAAGTCGTGGCTGCCCCATCCCTGGAGATGTTTAAGACCAGGTTGGATGGGACTTTGAGCAGCCTGGTCCAGTGAAAAGTGTGGCTGACCATAGCAGGGGGGTTGGAACTTGATGGTCGGATTATCTTTAAGGTGCCTTCCAACCCAAACCATTCAGTTATGCTGGAGAAAAGAAAAGCACAGGAATGCTTTGAGAGTCTGGCTTGTCCAGAAGGAAAAAAAAAACCCAACAAAAACCAACAAAACCAAAACCAAACAGAAAACAACAAACCACCAAACAAAAAATTACAGATAAAGTCAAAAGAAGTCTGCAAATTTAATACAAAAATTATGGAAAAACCCAGCTGTGGAGGAATAAAAGCAATGAACCAAGAATGTTAACTGAGAGGATGAATAAAAATTAGTTAACAACAGAAACAGCAATAACAGAAAATCTCAAAATCAGTCAAAATAAGAGGAAGACACAAGGAAGTACAAACCCATTGTTTCATTGGGGAGATAAACGTAGTCTGTGATGCAGAGATGGTGAAAGTGGACTGTACTTTCAGAAAGATAGTAGGAAATTCCTATCTTCTTATTAGAAAAAAAAAAGATTAATTGTGATCAATAGATAATACTTTTAATTACAAAATTGTTGCAAAAGAAAGAGTCCCAAGAGAGAAGACCGGATTAAGCAGCGTGGAGATAACAAGGATGCATCTGACCCATCAGGACCTTGCAGAATCATCTTGAATGCTTAAGGAAGTGGTTCTGAGCAGCTAATTTATTTTGTTCAATAATTCAGGGATGGCAGGTGAGGTCTCAGAGGACAGGAGAATGGTGAGCATGACAACTGTCTTAGAAAGAAGAAGAAAAATAAAAGACCAGTCAGCCTAATCTCAATGCCCAGGAAGATCTTGGAAGAAATTTCTTAACTATAATCATAGAATCTCAGAACGGTTTGGGTTGGAAGGGACCTTAAAGATCATTCAATTCCAAGCCCCCTATCGTTGGCAGGGACACGTCCCAGTGGATCAGATTGCTCAAAGCCCTGTCCAGTGCTTCTTTTGATGCAGCCCAGGATACATTTGGCTTTCTGGCTGCAAGCTCACTTTGCTGGGTCATGTTGAGCTTTTCATCCACCAGCACCCCCAAGTCCTTCTCCTCAGGGCCGCTCTCAATCCATTCTCCTCCCAGCTTGTGGTTGTGCTTGGGATTGGCCCAACCCATGTGCAGGACCTCACTCTTAGCCTTGTTGAACCTTATGAGGTTTGCCATGGCAGCACAGTTCCTTACAATGGCAGAAGTCTAACCAAGACCCACAGAGGTTCTCACACTCCTGTCTGGCTTTGTGAGATGCATCATCTCAGCCTAGGCAAAAAAAAGGGTTCGATTGAAGGATGTGAGTGGAACGGTAAAGCTTGGAAGATGAGGTGGAGGAGGGAAGCCAGAGAAGATGGCTGGTGGCAGCTGGCTTCAGTAACAGCAAGCTGCCCCGTCCCACCACACCTGTAGCAGCTCGCAACTCCTTCCTACCTCAGGGAAGCACTGCTCCTGCTCTATAGGCTTTTGCATTCATAATAAGCATCACCCATTAATGTACATCTTGGCTGCTGCTTTTATACTCATGCATGTCTCCGTAACATCACACAGAGAAATGTGTTTGCAAACAGAACTTCAGGTAGCTTATACTTCCTTCCACTACAAAAGCTAACAGCTAAGTATTTGCTGGAGGGAGGTGTGTTCAGAGGGTTTTCAAACTTTGATGCCCAGTGATTTGCAACTCTCTGTAGTTGAAACTTGCAGTCTCTTCTTTGCAGCACTATTCTTGAGGGGAAAGAAGCCAGTCGAAAGGCTTTTGCTGATTTCAATGGGGTTTTGACCAAACCCTCAGTGAACTCTTAAATGACTTTAAGTGAAACTAGAACTTCACACATCCTCCTTTACCCCATGCAGTGGCTGATTGCTCCAAAGTTTTCAAGTTCTCAGCTTGCTGAAGAATTGAAGAAACTATTTCACCTTTCCTGACTTAAAGTTATCTTTTCCTCATGCTTTTAGTTCCCTGTTAGTTATTTTCTAAGTTAGATAACAGTATTTGCCTTGTTAGTGAACAGATCTTAGTGTTTGGGTGTGCTCCCATGAGTCTGGTGGGATTCTGATCCTGCTTGCATCCTTAGGCACTGCTGAAAGGCAGATGATAAATAATCACAGTACAAAATAGGAGACATGACTGATTGTAAGAGTTGCAAGCTGCTCTCTACGTGGTCACTTAAAGCTTTCTTATAATCATGAAATGTGTCTGGCCATACAAACAGGCTGAAATTGGTTTTGGCTTCCTCACTTGATGTCTGAAGGCTTGAGGGTTTGGTCTTTTTTTTCTACTTGATATAAAAATTAGGAATCACAGGAGACGGACAGCCTCATGCCTGGTATGAACATTTAGGATCTTCTGACACTCTCCTCCTTGCCCTGTGATAATTCTACAGGCCACCAGAATAATTCAGCTAGAGGAATGTAAGTGTCGTTAACTCCTCACTTCTTTGCAAATTCATTTTCCTTTTCCTGTCCTTGCTGATTACAACATTGTGCACAGGACAGTTGCCACATGTGTGTGGGTAATATAAAACATTGAATAACTAATGAAAAGGGAGAAGAAAAGGTGCCATTTAAAGATAAATCAGGATCTTGCTGTCAAGGTGACTCGTGATGTAGTTCAGATGCACTAACTAGAAGGCACCCTAAGGTAAGAAGGGTGAAAGAGGACCTGTTGGCCATGCAGACAACTTGTACAGAGAAATCTTGTACAGAGAAACCTCAATACAATCAAAAAACTCAATCAGGTTTTGCTTCGAGGCATGAACAGCTGGAGTCAGCTGCACTGCTGCTAATCTGAAATGAGTTGGTGGCCAATACCAAGCAGTTCTGCAAGAGAGACGTTTGCAGGTACATATAAGGAATGATCATCACCTCACTTCAAACAGGGTGAAAAGACCAATTAAACCATTTTATAGTGTGATAACTGAAAGCAACAGAATCCACTACCCCAAGCAATGGCCAAGCCAGCAGGTAGGCAATGTGAAAAGAGACCCAGGCAGAGAACACACTCCGTCACCGCATTTAACTACTTAGGAATTAAATACCTCATTTTCTGAGTTCCTTCAGAACTGTTTCAACCATTTATATTGGCTTAGGTGAACCCCAGCCATAGCTCTTGGGCAGATAGGAAGGTGAGCACCATGCAATGGCATCCACAGGTACCTATCAAGAGGAAATGCTGAGGACAGAGGTCCCTGTAAAGCCCCACACATCTGGAGCTCAGATGCCCTTGGTGACTACAGATCAGATTTTACTCCTGAGTGTGAAATACCTGAACAGATCTCATAACTTCAGCAGAAGCACAGTTACAGTTATAAACTTGTTATGTGCTAAATGGAAAAACTACATAAATGGAGAAAAAAATAGTGTCTATTAGCATAATACTTTAACTCTCCAATCATCTACATTATTTTGTCTGTAAAGAAAAGTATAATTAGTTACACAATGTATCTGATACGTCACACTTCCTCTGTTGTGTTGCTCACACTTCCAGTGTCCTTTTGCATCACAGGGCTGACAGCTTTGACCTCTTCAGGCAAAGTCAGGAAGAGTTCTACGGAATGTCATCACCACCCAGAACGTCCACAGTGAAATTTCTTCCTCCTCACTCTTGGGTGCCACCAGGGGTATCTCCAACCCCTGCTCTCTGCATCATCTTCTCTCTGTTCCCCAGCATCTTCTTCTCTGGAAGATCTGCCCAGTACCCAGCCTGGCATGGGCTGCAGGACTGCTTTCATTCAGTACTCAGGTAATGTTCCTGTCATACTCTAAGACAGTGTTCTTGTGCTGCTTTTGCTTGAAAACACTCATGTCCACCTCTTCTATGTCCTGAAATAACACCTTAAACTATCACGAACACCAGCTTTAGGGTACTCTGGCTGAGGGAGGAGGCTACTTCTTGTTTCTGTGGAGCTAATGCAAAAAAAGCCCCAACTCAAGCAACACATCTTAATTTATACTCTCTATCTTCACCAGAAAGCAAGAGTTTGATTCAGGTGGAGGAGTAACTGTGCTCTGGACCTTCTCAGTCCAAGAGGCTCTCCCAAGTTATTGTACAGATGGAGGCAAGAAGGAGCTGTTGTGTTTCAAAATAAAGCAGCAACAGCTCTTTAGTGTGCAGAGCGCCTCAGGGTCTCTTGAGACTGCTGAGGTATGAAGGGATGCTCAGGGCAGGTAATATAAAGAGCATGGGGATTTCTGGGTAGGAGATGTTCAGGTTTGCCACGATACAGTGATTCTGTGATTCTGTGACCGAGGATCTTCTGTGCATGCCTATAGGCAGAGCTTTAAGGAGGAAAAAATGGCACCCATGTAGCATGGGGATGTCTGGGTAGGAGATGCTCAGGTTTGCCATGATACAGTGATTCTGTGACCGAGGATTTTCTGTACATGCCTATAGACAGAACTTTAAGGGGGAAAAAATGGTACCCATGTAGCTCAGGAGCCTCTGGGATTAGGAGGTGGATGAGTGGGGATTTTCAGGATCACCGTTTTAGAGTTAGGTGCCTAAATTCCCTATAAATCCCCCTTTAGGTTTGTAAATCCTTTGTGAATGCTCTTGGTAAATAGGATTGCAGCCAAGAAATACCTGGCTTGTGTCAGCCATTTCCCTCCTCCAGAAATTAATCCTCCAAAAGCATGAATATTGACTAGTCTGCAGCTGTTGAGTTTCCTGTACTTGGAGCAGGATGATGGACCTCCTGAATTGCTACCTGTTTTTTGTTCTTGTAAAGACCTTGCTGTGCTTCTCCTGCACGGAGTCAGAGACAACAGATTTAAGCCTCCAAAGGTATGAAAGGGGACTGATTCCTCCCACTGTGAGAATGGAGATGAACCCTGGTTTCTCCACACTACCGGTTTCAGCATCTACCCTCAGTTTTGAGAGCCGTGGGATGCTTTGAACCCTGTTTTGTCTGTCCTGGGTAACTGCTCTGCACCGCAGGCTGTTTCCATCAGCAGTGGATCCTCAGTGCAAGTGAGATTCAAACCTTCAGTGTGGACCACCAGTCTGAAATACACAGAGGAAGATGAGGACAAGGCCCCTGGTTCTCCCTTCCTGCTATATCGAAGTGGACAAAGATAAAGGAGAGTTAGCCTCACACCAGGGCAGGAGGCTTTCCTGGTCTTCCCCAGCCCCAACACATATCCTTTTCTTTCCTTTTTTTTTTTGCAATTTACATTTTTCATTCATTTACACGTGATGTTAATCTTTCCTTAATCTCCAATTCCTTGGTGTGTGTGTGGGGGATGAATTCCATTTGTTTTTGTTCCACTCTATCAGACACAGCAGCTATAAGATTAAATGATAACTGTGGACCTAATAATAAAAATACAATATAATGTAATGAAAGTAATGTAGATCTAATCCTCTGTTTTATTGCATCCTGAGTGCCTTTGGTGCTATTATTTTTTTCCTATGCCTCTGTCTTTGACTTAGCTGCATCTTTTCAAGGAAGCAAAGGGATTTGTAAAGATTATAGTATTATTCTGTTGAGCACAGACTTGCTGTGGGGCACCTTTAATTACAAAACACTATCACTGCTTATAGGGATGTGTGTTTATATATGTGCGCGCTGGTGTGTGGTGTGCGAAGAAGATATTCCAAGCACCCCAAAGCACTAACGCCAGCTCAGACAATTCCCAGGCAATGCTGCTGTCTGCTTCTTTACGGTGTATTTTTTGTGCTGCTTCTCACTCCTTCCCCCCCTTTCTTTCTCCATTGTTATTTGTGTTGTTTTAATCCTTGTTTGAGAAGAAACTTTAGAATTGTTTAAAGCAGGAATGCCTCTCTGTGAAACCTCTCTGGTTTCATCTGCAGCTGCGGCTGGCCCCATTCTTTGGGTAGTGAACCTTTCGAGGTCTCTGAGGTGCAAGGTAGCATGGACTTTCTGACCTGTGCTGCCCTCACTGTATCCCTCTCTGTCTGCATCATGCTGGGAGTGTAACTTAGAATGCTGGAAGTGTCTTTATCTCCAAGTGCCTAACAGCATGGCCAGCCAGCCTTTAATGGCGAGGACACTTCACAGGCAGTTCAGATGAGGCGTGGGATGAGGGAGCGCTGGCCTAAGATCCTTCATGGGATCAGTGACAGAGATTTCCCACAGCTGTAAGTTAATGTATCCGGCACTGCTGGTCTTGACAAAGAAAGGGAAGGAGCAGGTAAAGTGGCTGATTTGTGGTCCCTGTGCTCATTTGCACAGGTGTGTTGCACAGCGCATGGAGAGACCAACCCTGCTGTTGGGTTTAATCCTCTTATTAAACTAGAGACTACTTGCAGCTTGAGGGATCCCTGACAGACCCTCATCTTCCACCATGTCTCCCCAGCCTAGAATCTCATGTGCCTCTTTAAAAAGCTGGGCTATCTGCCAGTTTTCTTCTCAGTTTCCCAATGCTCTGACACAGCTTGTTCTCCTTCTTTAGTCCTTGTGGCCCCTGAGGATTGATGCTGTTGTACAAATACAGGTGCTAGGAATGATCTTGAACATCAGGCAGAAGAAAAATCAAGAATTCATCTGTGAAAAAAAAGTAATTGAAACATAAAATACATTTTTATTCTGCATCAAGATGAAAGCAAGGCCCTTGAAATGCTCCCCAGAGAGGTGTGCAAGAGAAAGGAAATGCTTTCTACTGTGGACATCAAGGAACTCACCTGGGACGTGAGACAGCTGCAGTCAAGGCTGTCTTGGCCCAGGAAGGACTTGGATGTGGATTCGTCACAGCATCAGAGCAGCCCCTTACCTCTAATTGTCATCTCATCTTAGTTGTGAAGGAGTATTTTTTTGTGCAAACAAGGGAGTACTCACTCAGAGGAAAGGACAAGGCAACATCCTTGGAGCAGGAGAAAATTCACTACCAGGTCTCAGCTTGGAACTCAGACCTGTCATAACCATGGTATTATCAGTGGGATCAGCTATCCTGACATTCTGAATGGACTCAGATCCAGATGCAGATGTCTTAGAACTCAGATAGGTAAACACACATGTCCAACAACCTTGAAGATGCCCTACGGCCTTCAACTGGTCTCCAAATTCTGCTCTAGAAGAAGACATCTCTCCAAGGCTGTAATATGCCTGCTAGGTCCACGTCAAATATCTCAGGGTATCTCAGATGTCACTAGACACATGTTTAGGCAACTGAATCATCCTGTATCATCTGTGGATATCAACACCTACACATGAACGTCTAATCTACGAATTAATCTCATCTCTCCCTTCTGATCTAGATAGGAACTGAGAAATCATCTGAGGGATAAATTATCTAAAGCAGTCAATGGAGGAGGTCAGCCCCTCTCTCTATTGAATATAGCGGATGCCTTCTAAATCTGGATATGGATTTTGCATCTCTAGAAGTAAGTGATATGAGTTGCATTCTGGATATGGATGTAGTCGTCAGATAACAGCGCAGCATCTCCATTCAAGGCATGAAGGACAATCTAAACCAACTCTTACTTCTGGTCAGTTCAGTTGTTTCTACCCAGTGTCTTGTAAATCAGCAAGTGCAGTGGACACAGTTCAACTGGTCAAAGGCAGAAATTTATTAGAGTTATCCTAGCACTTCCCCAGAAGCCTCTCCAGAAAAGCACAGATTTCCACTAGGTCTAGTATCACTGATCATTCCTATGTATGTATCTCAGGGCAATCAGGTGGCGTTAGATCCCATAAAACTTTGCAGACTTGGCCTTGGTTCCCACTGGTACCTCAGTTTCCCTTTAACAAATCTCTCTGCTTCCAGCTTTCCCCTTTTATCTGCCTAACCTGGTTAGGCTCTGAGCTTCCCCTAAACACGGTCACCTTCCAAAAAAGTGTTCAGTCACTTGAACAGAGGGAAAACAAGTCCTGCAAGCTAGATTCAACTCCAAACTCACTATGATTTTAATCATGGACACAAATTTGTCTATTCTGCATTGAAACCAGCTACAGACGTGGCTGGGTGAACCAGCCATGTGATTCCGCCTTCTACTTGCTCTCCTGAAAATGATTGCTCTCCTTCCTCTGAAGAGCTCCAAATTGCTAGTCTTCTCCCTGTCAGAGGGATATACATGCTGTTTATATGCTTGTGATATGCCTCCAGCAGTGCCTGTCACTGCTGCAGCACTGGGGAAAGCGTTGCTAACATGGTTCATGGGAGTATATCCACTAGGACACGACCTCCAGCCTGCTGGATGCACAGCCCAATCCCTGCTCTTTGAAATGTCTGAGCACGAGGAGAATGTGAATCCTAACTGTTGGAGGGTGTAGAGGACAGTCTCTAGAGGGAGACATGATCATACCAATTTCAACAAGGTATTGCCTTCTGAGGAGTCATGTATGTCCCGGCACAAGGGAAGAGCACCTACAATGGCAGCTCTGCAGTCTAACCACCTCAGAATGAAGTGAAGGCTGTGCTTGGCTTATTATGCCCATCTTCTTTTTCCAATATGCTCTTGGAACAACATATTGATCTTTTTCATAGAATCATAGAATCACCAGGTTGGAAAAGACCCACCAGATCATCGAGTCCAACCATTCCTATCAAACACTAAACCATGTCCCTCAGCACCTCGTCCATCCGTCCCTTAAACACCTCCAGGAAAGGTGAATCAACCACCTCTCTGGGCAGCCTCTGCCAGTGACCAATGACCCTTTCCGGGAAAATTTTTTTCCTAATGTTCAGCCTGGACCTCTCCTGGTGGAGCTTGAGGCCATTCCCTCTTGTCCTGTCCACTGCCACTTGGGAGAAGAGGCCAGCACCCTCCTCTCTACAACCTCCTTTTAGGTAGTTTTAGAGTGCAATGAGGTCTCCCCTCAGCCTCCTCTTCTCCAGGCTAAACAAACCCAGCTCTCTCAGCTGTTCCTCATAAGACTTTTCCTCCAGCCCCCTCACCAGCTTCATTGCTCTTCTCTGCACTCGCTCCAGAGCCTCAACATCCTTCTTGTGGTGAGGGGCCCAGAACTGAACACAGTATTCGAGGAGCGGTCTCACCAGTGCCGAGTCCAGAGGGAGAAGAACCTCCCTGGACCTGCTGGTCACACCATTTCTGATCCAAGCCAAGATGCCATTGGTCTTCTTGGCCACCTGGGCAAGGTGTTTTATAACAGTCAAGCCAAATATTGATTTAAGGGACTAGAGACAAGAAGAAAAGTCTCCTAACAGTCGTTCCTTAATTCAGGTAGTGCCTCTGGATGCGTAGTGGGTTAACCTTGCCTAGATGTCAGGTGCCCACCAGGCTGCTCCATCCCGCCTTCCCTCAGCAGGACAGATGGAAGAGAAAATAAGATAGAAAAAAATTCATGGGCTGAGATAAAGGCAGTTTAATAAAGCAAAAGCAAGAACCATGCATGGTTTTTTTTCTAGCTGCCAATACAAAGCACAGTACTATGATGCCTGCTATAGGGAAAGTTAACTCTGTCTCAGCCAGGCTCACTGCAGGGTGTAACCTGCAGGTTGAACTAAGAGATCATCCTGAATTGACTCTGCTAGATAAAAAGGGAGGGAATGGTGCTGTGATGTCTGAAGCAGCACTTCATCTGTTTAGGCAGCTGAACCGAATGTCATAAAATAAGGGAACATGCTATCCATGGTTCTTTGTGAATTCATTGCCATATTCTGGTAAATGTCAATTTTGTTTCTCATTTCCGCTCCGTAGAAAGGAAACTGAGGCTCTGTGGGATCATGTGATTTCCTTAAGGCAGCACAGCAAGGCTGAATGAAAATACAGGTCTGTGGGCTCCTGCTGCTTCATGTCTGCCTTTGAACATAGTAAAATGAGCCCTCTGCTTGATGTTGAAGCAGGATTTAGCAGAAATCCCCATACGTTCATGACTGCCGGGACCAGCACTCTGCAGGTGCAATGTTTTGCATAACTGTGAGGAATGGAAATTACTGAGACAATAATCTCTGCTCAGGGAGCTATTTTCACTTTCTCCTTTCCTCTTCTGCAGAGCAATACTCCCCCCACACTGAGGAAGTGCATCTTAAACACACAATCTGGTTTTCCTGTAGTGACTTTCTGAGTGACTTTCTTATCAGTCAAGCACTTGAATGCTGGTGTCACTTGTCCTGATCTGTGCTGCTCTGTCTCCAATCTGCTATCAAAACATAAGGAGGTACTGAAGCAGAAGATGCAAGACTCTGACTTGCTGAAATTATAAGGTGGGCTGAGTTGGATGTCATGCAATCACAAACCTTGGTCATGGCTGTAGCCTTACTTTGTAGTTATCTTCTTGCCCTGGGAAAATACATTAAATGTTGCAATGATGGGTTTTCAATCTGTCCACTGTGGTAGGTACAATGTCTGAAGGTTTTGTGAGCACATCTTTGGTCTTGATGCAGCTGGCTGATACTGTGAGCTGCAACATTTCTCGTTTGTAATGACTACATCGGAGTTGCATCTCACAACTGTAGAAATCCAACTGGGCAATGACAGCGCATCTTTCCTTCTGCTGGGTCTTTACAAACAGTTAGTCCTTTCCTTTGAAATTCATCTGCTTCTGGAGAGTAAAATTTCATCCATCTAAATTTACAACAGTAGCAAAAGAGAAAAGCTTATGATCTACTTGGGCATAGAACAGAATCTTGGAAGATCTAGTGAAAAAAATTACAGGGATTGGTTGACTTTCAGAGGCTCTGGGGAAACATATTGTTTAAAAAAGATCATCAGCATTGTTCATGGAAAATATTTCTGCCAACACTTACAAAAGTATTCTTGCAGAAGTAAAAGGTGATGCTGAATATCTCAGTATCTCAGAGTGTGGAGGGAGCTAATGGGTAGCGTGTGTGGCTTAGGAGAGGTGGAGACTGGTGGCTCGCCTCCATTCTTGAGGACACTCTACTTCCTATAGGGATAGCAAGTTGCTGTTAATCTATTTGTGCAAAAATGCTGGGATCATGGTAACTTCTTTGACTTTCCAGAGACAAGCAACGATCTTTGTTAAAGCTCCATGGCAGGATGACCAGGATCGATCCCAAACCAGACATTCCCTGCTTGCTCTTTCTTATCGTCAGGATGCCCCATTTCAAGCTCTAAGCCAGTCTGCCCAGGGGCTTGTCAGTAGGACTCCACAGGTCTCCAGCAGTTCTACCAAGAACTCCCTTGTTCAGTCTCCACTTTGTGATTGCCAGGCATGCAGGCAAACAAAAGCTCTGACCTTGATGACCTTCTACAGCTGCCAGTTCCTATTAACACCTCCCTGACTTACTAGAGCAGCACTGCAAAGTTTATCTTCCCTATCCTACTGTACTGGGATAGGCAGCGGTGTTTGTTTACTATCACACTGCCAGTCTGAGGAGTTCTAAGGACACACAAGTTCTGGCCCTAGCATTCCGCTGGCTCATCTCCTTCACAGTGTAACTTCTTAAGGATGGCAAGAGGGAAATTTAACACGTCTTTCTCTAATAAGTGTATTGGCTGTCAGAGAGGCAGCAAAGGGAAAATCTTCATCCATTGTTGTCAATTGATACTGTTAAACGTGAGAGAAATCAATGGTCACACATAAAGAAATCAAAAGATGAGGTCTTAGTTCTCTGTGAATCCTTCTGTTCTCTACCAGCCTGCGACTGATGGTTTGTATTAGACCAGTCTGGCATCTTTTGCTGCACAGTGAGATCATTTCCAGGGAGGTTATTCTCCCTCTGTACTCAGCTCTGGTGAGACCGCTTCTCGAATCCTGTGTTCAGTTCTGGGCCCCTCACCACAAGAAGGATGTTGAGGCTCTGGAGAGAGTCCAGAGAAGAGCAACGAAGCTGGTGAAGGGGCTGGAGGACAAGTCTTATGAGGAACGGCTGAGAGAGCTGGGGTTGTTTAGCCTGGAGAAGAGGAGGCTGAAGGGAGACCTCATTGCTCTCTACAACTACCTGAAAGGAGGTTGTAGAGAGGAGGGTGCTGGCCTCTTCTCCCAAGTGACAGGGGACAGGATGAGAGGGAATGGCCTCAAGCTCCGCCAGGGGAGGTTTAGGCTAGACGTTAGGAAAAAATTCTTTACAGAAAGGGTCACTGGGCACTGGCACAGGCTGCCCAGGGAGGTGGTTGATTCACCTTCCCTGGAGGTGTTTAAGGGATGGGTGGATGAGGTGCTGAGGGGCATGGTTTAGTGATTGATAGGAATGGTTGGACTCGATGATCCGGTGGGCCTTTTCCAACCTAGTGATTCTGTGATTCTATGATTCTATGATTTCCTAGTAAACAGGTTGAAGTTTTCATTGGATTATGCAGTGAGCCAGAGAGATGGTCTGCCTTTTTCCCTGGATTAGAGGAGAAAGGGACTGAGAGGAGATCAAGGGGGCTGCTCTTCCTCCCAAGGGTCTGCAGTCATAGGAGATGGTTTCAAATACTGGCCCCTTTCAATTGCTATGTATTTCAGATGATATTTTGATTTCCACAGAGAAAGAATTTGACGTAGGCGTGTAAGAGGTGCAGTATACTCTGTGTCCCTTTGCTTACAAGCATGGGGAATGACAGTGCACCGGAGGTTAATTCATACAGCAGATGGAGGAGCGGAAATGAAGAGGAATTTGTAGTAAGACAGATTTTCTGCAATCACCACTGTTGTTTAGGAAATGCTCACTGTGGGATGCAAGGGCTCCTGAGGAACCTCTTCCCTGGTGGTGACGCATGTGCATCCTAGGCAGTCATGGGTAGCGATGGTTTCTTTTCATTACATTTGAAGCTTTACTCTATGGTGGGAAAGAGTGATTAAATCGTACTGGACCAAAAGTTGTGGATGCTCCATCCCTGGAGGTGTTCAAGGCTAGTTTGGATGGGGCTTTGAGCAACCTGATCCACTGGAAGGTGTCCATGGCCACGGCAGAGAGGTTGGAACTGGATGATCTTTAAGTTTCCTTCCAACTCAAAGCACCCTCTGATTCTAAACCAGGTTCTTCACCAGCACATGGGAGACGTGGACTGAGATGGACTACAACAACAACAGAGTCCGGAATGCATGAATTGAAAGTTTTTAGTGCATAGAAGAGATACTTGAAGAGAAGTATAATAGCATTCAACAGTAAGGCTGGAGCAGAAATGTGCCCAATGACAGACACCCATGTTCTTGGGGTTAGAGACAAGTGTGAGAGAGAATCCCATTCAAATATCTGCACATTGTCCATATAGGTCAAGTCAAGCAGGTTTTGAATACCGTGTGTAGTCCTGGTCTCATCCCAAAAGTGGAGGAACTGAGTGGAAAATAGGTCAAGGAAGAGTAAACAAGTGTAATGAGAGATCTGAAATGGCTTCTTGAAAAGCAATAACTCTTTGTGGCTTTACTAGGGGCAGGATGTGACTTCAGAGACCATGAAGAAGTGTCATCCTTATGAGGCTCTTAGGTTTCTTTGCAGCCTGTTTTTGGTCTCATTGCCTAAGCAAAAACAAGCTCATGCAGTTCGGGGTTACATATTTCTCATTTTGTTCTGTCCCTGTTTCTGTCAGCCATGATCGTCAGAATGCAGATATATAAAAGATATAAAATTCCTACACATTTACTGACATAAATCAGGCAGGTAGGGGACAGATACAACTTTCAGCATCTCCTCAATGGAGTGGCAGTAGTATGACCTTAGCTACTATTATCAGGGAATTATAGAATCACAGAATTATGTGTGTGTTTTGGTTTGGAAGGGACCTTAACAATCATCCAGCTCCATAGCAGAGGTACCCCAACCCTCCTCTGGACCCATTCCAACACTTCCATGTCCTTCTTATGTTGAGGTTATTTTATTAGAGAGAGTATAACTCACATAGGGGTCCCTGTGACCCCCGAACAGTCTGTGCATCCGTGTAATTAATGCTTGAATATTGACATTGACAGTATAGATGCAACCATGCCCTTCCCTCTGGGAAAGCTCCAGCTTACATTGAATACCTGGACTTGTTTTCACCTGGAGACAATCAAGCAGGAGGAGCTGTTCTTTGAAAGAGTTGATTTCATTGACTCTGCAGTTCATGGAAGGAGCTGTCAGCTGTGTTTCTCACTCTATCCTATATTGAAAGACTGCACTGGTTTTACACTACATAATGTGCACCTGTGAGATACTTCTGCCCTGACCTTTAATGTAATTGCAATAAAACAACTCTGTACACCCTGGACAGATAAAAGCATAAGATAAAAGCTATAATGAAGGTATAGCTACAGTAAAAAATTATCCAACACAGACATAAGGTGTAGTGTAATGAAGGATGCTGGAAAAGGGCCAGAGAAAGCTGCCCTTGTCACTCTCTGCTCTTGTGCAAAATGCAGAGAGACCCTTAATGCCCACAGCGTGGTTGGGTTTCTGTCTTACATCTCATCTGAAAGGACATTCAACACAATTAGCCACCTATTACTGGTGGTTAATTGACTTCTAAAAGACATCAGGATTATAGCTAAAGCTAAAAGTCAATTAATGACTCCTAGCTTTGCTCCAGCCAGTGTTAAAGTGCAGGAACAACCATTGTCCCAGTGACATACTGATTTGTTCCAGGTCCCCAAGCCATCGTTGACTGGTCCCTCCTTCTCTTCCTTGACAATATCAGTCATTATGATTGATGCTAAATGGCCATGGTTTTCTGATGTTGACAGGTCTCCTTTGGACTACCAAGGGATTTCTCTCTCCAGCAGGCACCTCTTGCTACAGTTTCAACAGAAACTCATGGTTGAAGCGAGCAGAAACACTTTCTGGGGATTAGGCGCTTCAGTCCTCAGGTCTTTTGCATTTAAGGGTTGCACCGAGGCACTCGTGCCACTCAACCTAGAGGGCAGAGTGGCGTGAGAAAGAGGGACCTGGGAGGCAGTTGGCTGCTCCACCTTGTTCTTCTGGTTGGTACGATCAGGCTGAGACTCCAAACAGAATGCTGGTTACATGGAAAAGGTTAGATATCAGCTCTGCTTTGCCTAACATTACAGCAGAAAATTAAGAAAAAATTTAAGAAAACCTTAAAACAAGAGTAAGACTTCTTAATGTTGACAGACCATTTGCCCTTGCTCATTGCTTCCTTCATCACATCAGGGATATAACTTTCTGAGGAGGTTAGGGAAGCATCCAGATGGCAGAATACGGGGAACAGAGGAAAATTCTGCCTTTTCCTTTTAATGAAGCAAATCATTCCACCACATTGCTGCACTCAGGAAGCTTCATTTCCCAAGGATTAGCGTTGCTCACTCCCATGTGGATTCTCAGGTGGCTTGTAAGGGGTAAACTCATTTTGCAAGCTTTCCCTCAAAGCAAATTTAGCTTGTGTCCTCTATTTGGCTGCCAGTCACCTCCAAACTTGTCAGAATTCCACCCTTTGATGCCATTAACTCTGCATCAGATGTGACAGGAACCGGTCAGAATCAAAGAAGAAATTGTAACCGATTAGAGACATGCAAACAAGTAGACATATGCACAAATATACAAAGAAGTTTTGTAAGTCTTGTTATAAACATGCAGGTTCTTGTTTTCCCATTAGAATTCGAGCTATTTTCCCTTTGACAATTCATCTGAGAGTCTAACCATGGACCACTCAGTAAAAGTGCTGCTCAGTTTTGAGCAGGATTTTCTCTGTCTAGAACCTGCTTCCCCAATATTACAAAGCGTTCGAGAAATCTAAGTGATTTTAGATTTGCATCTGGAGATGTGAATGCACATAAGGAATGGCAGGGAGTGGGCTCACTAGGCCCATACTTGGACAATAAATGAGGCTTGACCCAGTCTGGAGCACATTCTTGTTACCCTTTCCAGAAGTGCTAGTTAGCACTCCCAGACAGTGCCCAAGCCTAGTTGTGGGGTGAGCATGGGTCAAGGACTGTCTCTTTAGATGTGCTACACCTTTCATTGGAATAATGGCATTTAGCTACAGAAATCTGAAGCTGTGTTACCCCAGTAGGCCACGAGGCTGGACAATTGAGGTTCCTGCAGACATAGAATCATAGAATCATAGAATAACCAGGTTGGAAGAGACCCACCAGATCATCGAGTCCAACCATTCCTATCAAACACTAAACCATGCCCCTTAGCACCTCGTCCACCCGTGCCTTAAACACCTCCAGGGAAGGTGAATCAACCACCTCCCTGGGCAGCCTGTTCCAGTGTCCAATGAGCCTTTCTGTGAAAAATTTTTTCCTAATGTTCAGCCTAAACCTCCCCTGGTGGAGCTTGAGGCCATTCCCTCTTGTCCTGTCCCCTGTCACTTGGGAGAAGAGCCCAGCACCCTCCTCTCCAC
Organism: Phaenicophaeus curvirostris; assembly: GCF_032191515.1. Lineage (NCBI taxonomy): Eukaryota > Metazoa > Chordata > Aves > Cuculiformes > Cuculidae > Phaenicophaeus > Phaenicophaeus curvirostris. The sequence goes on along the minus strand of NC_091392.1, from coordinate 2,993,414 downwards.
AACCTCCTTTTAGGTAGTTATAGAGAGCAATGAGGTCTCCCCTCAGCCTCCTCTTCTCCAGGCTAAACAACCCCAGCTCTCTCAGCCACTCCTCATAAGGCCTGTTCTCCAGCCCCTTCACCAGCTTTGTTGCTCTTCTCTGGACTCTCTCCAGAGCCTCAACATCCTTCTTGTGGTGAGGGGCCCAGAACTGAACACAGGATTCAAGGAGCGGTCTCACCAGTGCCGAGTACAGAGGGAGGATAACCTCCCTGGACCTGCTGGTCACGCCGTTTCTGATCCAAGCCAAGATGCCATTGGCCTTCTTGGCCACCTGGGCACATGTGTGAAAGTCCCAATGACAAAACCCAGGAAACTTCTGGCTCCTTGTGAAAAGAGGGATAGGAAAATATCTGGAGAAGGGAATGTTATAGGGGTTTGTAGCCTCCTCAGCAAATGCTTAACAGAGAAGTTCTTAGAGCAGGACAAGTGATATCAGCCTTAGAGAGGTTCTTGCTGAACAACCCTACCCATGCTCAACACCATAAATGTTTTGTGGGTCCCTGACACAAGTTTAAGTTGAAGTGCTGCCTTATTTAACAAAGGGAACCCTTACAAACTCCACTGGCTACACTGAGTTTGCCTAAGCATAATGCCACGTAATGCTCTTTGAGACTCCCTGCAGTACCCAGTTCTTCACCACGGGATGAACAGATATGACACTGGATGTGCTGGTGATCTGAGCCCTTTGGAAATAAAGGCTGAAGTCAGGCGGGATATTTCTGGGCATCTCAAATGACAAAGACATTTGACTCACAGAAACTTTTTTAAGAGACACCTAAATTCAGGTGTCTTGATCAGTGAGTCTTGTCTCTCCTTTAGAGTGTGGGAATAGTCACTGTCATTCAGAAGTGGCTGTTATCGAGTAATATGAACTCTCACCAGAATAACACAAGAATGGCCACATTGGCTCAAACTGACCGTTTACCCCAGTATTGTGTCTTCAGACATGAGCAGCAGAGGTAAGTATGAGAACAGGGCACATGAGAATGACCATTCTCCAAGTTTAACCTCTCATCTGAAGTGGTTTATGAGCCAGTATCCTGTTATAATTCCTGAAGCCTAAATAAACTTACTTTTCCTCCTTAAAGTCGTTGCTCTCAGGTTTTGCACTAGAGGCTAACAACAGCCTTTTTTTTCTCTATAGAATCTTAAAAATATTGTGCTTTGAGTCCCTTACCCACTCTGCACTGGCACATGCACTGCAGAGGCAGCACAGTCACTCCTCTATAGTGCCAAGGAATGACAGGAATGGTTGGGCTCGATGATCCGGTGGGTCTTTTCCAACCTGGTGATTCTATGATTCTATGATTCTATGAAGATGAGGGTCAGACCCATCACAATTTGTGATGGCAATGAGTGGACTTCTACTTCTCCGTTGCTCGTGCCACTGTCCTGTATCCACAGCATTTCTATTCTGTCTGCAATTTTGCAACTGAAGTAGTATGGTCATCAGGTGTTCGAAAGCTGTCCCTCTCATGTTCTTCAAGGTCTTTCTCTCCATCAAGATGCACATGCCTAGAATCCCTGCTGCTTGATTCTGGCCACAGGAAGGACACAAACTGTGCTCCCTGTTTGTTTGTTTTTTTTTTTTCTGAAAAGGTAAATGAAGATAAACAAATCAATAAACAGCAGCAGCTGTTGAGCTGCCTTTATCCAGAAGAAGCAATTATGTATGTGTGTTATTAAAAACAAAACATAATGCAAACAGCATCAGTGAAGAAATCCAACACAACTCTCCCCCCCCCCCCAAAAAAGCCAAAATTTTGGTTTACATCTTTTCTACCGGGGAAGCCAAAACTCAGATTCATAGCACTTTAAATTGGGTTGGTCATGTAGGAAGAAGAACTTTAAATGGGATCAATTTGCTGCCTTCTTCACAAAGAGAGTCTCTGTTCCCAGAACTACTTGTCTGATGGAGAAGAAAAATAAACTCAGTGTAAGAAGTTTCTCTATGAACTAGGGAAAAGATGGGCTTGGGAATTTGAGTTCAGGCTTGGAAATTTGAGTTCAGGTGTACATTTTTGAGTATTTTTATTTTATTGTGGTGCATGGAAGATATTTTTTTGCATTAGGGCTATACAGGACCTCATCTAACGGAGGGCCAAGAAATGGCTTTATCTGCAAAACACAGAGTAAAGAGTGAGACTGCTTAATTATGACACTTCTTACAGGATGATTCACATCAGCTGCCTCTGACCATCACCATTTAATCGACAGTGGATTCCCCTAAGAAGGGACAGAGCTGTGAACAGAATCAGACTGCATCACAGTCAGCTTATATGTCACTTCATTTTTCTGCTTGAGAGAAACTGTACCACAATGGCCATCATTAATAATTAGAGTTATTAATCTAATTATTATCATCTCTCTTTCAGATGTCCCAAAACATTTGAAAAGGCTGTCATTGAAAACGTGTTCTGGTTTCTGCTGGTGTGAATTGAGAGATAACTGCTTTGTAATTTCTAGTTGAGAACAGTACATAGCCCTAACTGTTGGGAACTACAGTAATAACTTCACTGTTCAGATTATTTTTAGCTTTGTTTCTCGCTAAAACAAGAATTAATTTCTTTTTTAAACCACTGAGGTCAAAGGACACTTTTTATTTGCCAATACATTTATGGGAGAAGTTAGAAAGTAATTTATCCTGTGTTGTAGGGGGTTTAAAGGACTTGTAAGTCCTTTATACACTACTGAAGAAACTGGAGTGACTCTAATTTTTGGCCAGCCTAGCTATAAGCTTTTTCAATGGGGATTTGAAAGGGGCAGGTTTTGCTTGCTCATCAACATGTGAAGGTTCCTGACTATTAGAGAGTCTGGCTCATCACATAGTGATTACGGTAGCCAGAGATTTGGATTTAGAACCTTTTCTACCAATGCTGTCCATGGAGCTTGGCAGTATTTTGTGTTGGTTCCCTTGGGATGGATTTTTCTCTGAGGATGAATGCATTACAGATGGGCTATGGCATAACAGAAGGCTTGAAAATACAGACAAACTATCTGTTGGAGGTAAATTCAGTTTCAGTCTGAAATGTTGTTTGTAAAAATTAGGGATTCCTTCAAGAGAAAAGAAATAATTTCACTCTAGAAGACTGTAATCACCACTCCCAGCATACTCACTTTCCCATTGGTGAGATTGGGCTGGGCAGCAAACGAAGACCAAGGCCCAGCTGGGACCTCTCCCCCACCTCTTCCCCAGCATGCCCTTGTCATCTAGGAGGACCACTTCAGTCTGACATGACTCTTAGTGAATTACGTCATCATTATCAATAATCCTATTTCCTAGATGGGGCTGCCTGAGGAATAGCCCCCCATGGACTGTTTCCCCATCTCTGTCTCTTCCATGCATCTTGTCTTAATGCCAAGCTCTCCATTTGTAGCTTGCTTTCACAGCAGCTTGATGGATGACACATGCAATTGATTGCCTGCTGGGGTTGCATCATCCTTTTCCCCACGAAAAGAGGGGATTGCACTGCCTTTCCAGATGATATGTTGGGTTGCTTTTCTTCCCTCTGATGCTGAACATTCAGGCTATTCTTAAATGCTGACAGGTCATGGGTTTGGACTGGTATGCTGGCTCCTGAGTGGCCATCACCTCTGTTTGGCTAATTATCATAGAACCACAGATCCATGGAATGGCTTGAGTTGGAAGGGACCTTAAAGACGACCCAGTTCCACCCCCACTGCCACGGGCAGGCTCGCCTTCTGCTGGATCAGATTGCTCAAAGCCTCATCCAACCTGTCCCCAAACACCTCCACAGATGGGGCACCCATGACTTCTCTGGGCAACCAGTGCCAATGCCTCACCACCCTCACACGAAAAAAATTCTTCCTACTATCTAATCTAAATCTCTTTCAGCTTAAAACCATTCCTGCTCATGCTGTCACTGCAATCCCTGACAAAGACACCCCCCCCCCCAGCTTTTCTGTAGGTCCTTTTTAAGTACTGGAAGGCTGCTGTAAGGTCTCTCTGGAGCCTTCTCTTCTCCAGACTGAACAACCCCAACTCTCTCAGCCTGTCGTCATATGGGAGTTGCTCCAGCCATCTGATCATCTTTGTGGCCTCTTCTGGACTCACTCCTGTCCTTCCTGTGCTGAGGACTCCAGAACAGAACTCAGTACTCCAGGTGAGGTCTCATGAGAGCAGAGTAGTGCGGCAGAATCACCACCCTAATTCCGCACCTCTGCATCCAAACCTGGCATAAAATCACAGGCTACATCTATTTTAGCAGATGGAATGTCCAGACACTGTCTTCCTGTACCCTTGACACTGGTATGTCATGTGTTGGAATGACAGGGCTGGGCTTTGTTATCTGTATTAACAAGGCTATGCTACATCAAAACAACTTACTGATAGCAGTCCCCAACTGTGTTATCCCCGTGTTATACCTGTTTGATGTCTGAGAGTGGGCTCTTCAGCATGAGCCAAAAATCAGGGAGCACGTCAGCAATTAAATTATGTGGAAAACCAAGAGAGAGGGCTGTGGTCCATTCCTAAATATATATAGCTAGACACTTTTTCATTGCTGTTGAAAAGCTTATGAATGGCATGGTGGGAATTTAACTCAGAATAAGGTATGTGAGATTAAGCTCAGCAACAGGAGCCATGTCCAGCCAGGGAGGAGAACCCTGCTGGATGTGTTTTTACCAATGTGGGGATGTGTCCATACTGTGGTCACTGCTCTGGCTACAGACTGGTAAGGGCATGCACATGCTTGTTTTAAATTAGCCAGTTACTCCAGCCACAGCAGCATGGGATCAGCTTTCTGTTTCACAGTTTATACCAAGATTCATGCTGCTGAAAATAGATTACAACTCGATAATTTAAAGATCACAGAAAAGTCTTGTTTCATGTTCAGATAGTGGAAAATACCTGCATTTTGGCACTGGGATCTGTAGTAGCACTGAAGGAGGTGGAGACACATACACACCGTGTCTACAATTGTGCAGGCTCTCTAATTAACTCTTTTGAGGGTCCCTGAGAGACAGAAAATCCCCCTACAATAATGGAACTTATTCAATATTTAATTGGACACTAATAATTAAAATATACCTTCTTTCAGCCCAAACCTACTGAGCTCACATTAGTTGCCAACTTAATTATCAAGGCACACTGATTGTTTAATTTCCACGGTCCTTGCTTTCTGAAAGGCAGCAGTGAGGATGAGAAATAGCGCAATGTTGTACAATTCTTGGGAAAAGGTGCCTTTGCAGCTTATGGGAACAGGCATCCATCACTACTTCGGTTTTCTTGCTGACTTTTCCAGCCTTGTTCTCTATACTTCATATCCAGAGAATAACTGATGCGAAAGGTTAGGGCATCCTTTTTGGTACCACAAAGAGAAAAGCACCAGGTCTTCAGCTGGTGTCACCTTTACCTAACAAACTAGCAGGCTAGGAATCTAAATAGATTTCTTGCTGTTGTTGTTGTTGTTGTTGTGTGGCTTTTCTGTCTGTTTGCTTGGGTTTGTTTTGTTTTAGCAGCAACTGGAAAGCTGCTTATATGGCATTTTCAGACCAGCATTTATAATGTGCCTATTTTCAGGCTTAGACTAGTGATCTGAAAAAATCAAATATTATTTCTAAGGTAGAAGTCAAACAGGGATATTTTTTTGCACAGGTCTTGCTAGGAACAGTTGGGAAAGGGTGAAAATGTTTAGAAGGAGGAAACACAAAGGCTCAGATGTGAAAACCCAGGGACTGGGAGCTCTTGAAGAATCAGTGAGAGCTGGACTAGCCTTGTAGCTGTTTGTCTGCAAGAATGGTGTGTTATTATTACTATCATTATTATTGTCCCACTTGAACTTAATGTAATTTTTAGCTAGTGGAAAACCAAGCAAATGTGCTGGTCTGTTAGTCCACCATGTCAACAGTGAACCTAGAGACCAATAACAGGAAAATTCATTGTACCCTAGCAGACAGGGCTATTTAATCTGACGAAGCCTAAGCAATTTTTTTTTTCACTCCTTTCTACTAATGTTATTTTAGTGCAAAGTTTACAAGAGCTTTTAAACTAGTCTAATTATTGCTGGGAAAAATATAGACAAGTTTACAGCCTAGTCCAGGACAAAGAGGTGCTGCTTGCTCAACTTCTAAAAAGCTCTGCCCAGGCTGCTGAATTTCCAGAAGCTGATTTTTCTGGATTTTTCTGCAACCTCATGGAGGGTTTGATCTGTTCCTGCTTTGGAGCAACTCAGCTTCAAAGTCTGGCTCTAGGCTAAGCAGACACATAAGTCCTTCCTCTTAGGACATCCTCTGCCCCTTCTTACAAGCCCTTTACAATACTCTCATTCAGTCTACTTCATGTCGCATGATGTGCTGTTGTTTATTTTCTTTAATCCAGGAGCTGTGCAAAGTGCCCTTAAAAACTGGCATGTAGATGGCAAGTTGGGAGCTAACACTGTAAATATTTTATTCGTCTGATCTGTCTTTGAAGAGTTTGCAGCCTCTGTCTCCAAATCACAAGAGAATGATCCCTGATTTTGTTCTGAATCACCTCTGTGCTCTTGGATGGCCATTAGTCAGGAATTGTAAATTGTCACAGAAATGGGCTGTTGAGGCTGTGTTTTCCCTGATTATTTTGCTTTGGCAAGGACACCAGAGATGATCACTAAAGCTTTCTGTCCTGCTTCAGACTCAGTTACTCCCTAGCCCTTTATGCAAACAGAGATACCTGCTTTGCATCTGATGTGCTGTTGTTCTGATGAGCTTTCAAGTGGAGTTGTTGCATCGGGTCATGTCAAATTAGCTTGGCCCTGCCTAGCAAGAAATAAAAGATAATTTTTGACAGGAGCCTTCAGAAGAGACTGCATAGATCTGCCAACATGGCTATACATCTTTCTATTAATCATAAGGCAGGACAAACCCATCTGGAGTGATGGGAATAACCCAAATGACACTATTCACTTAGCAGGACACATACTGTCATGCATCCTCCTCTTAGATCTTCCAGCTTTGAGGAACTGGCCCTTTCCATTCTGTAAGTGTCCACACAGCTGCCACTTTACTCCATTGCATGCACCCTTCATGCTTCACCATTAGATGAAGCTTTTTCCTGTTCATGTCCTGCTCTTGTCCTATTTTTCTGCATTTTTACCTTAACTTTTAGTTAAAAATCAGCTCAAGCTGACCATCTGCCAAGCTCCATGTGTGCATCCTGCTTTGGGCTTTTAGTGTACGCAGGGGCAAGTTTACAGTGAGAGGCTTTGGGAGCCACCTGAGTTAATTTGAGAAGGGAAAATCTTCTTTGCAATTTCTTCCCCTTCTTTCCTCCATTCCCCTCATAATTTGCCCTTGACTCACTCAATTCCTTCGTCATTAGTTTGCTATCTGGCCAGGGCATGATGCCAGGAATCCCTTGCCAGCCTTGAATAATAAATACCAGCTAAGTGATGGACTAATGCCAGGGTGAACTGCTCAGAAATATTCCCTCTATGACTCAGATCAATAACACTTAGCTCTTGTTCTGCAGTTGAAGACAGGCAAAAAAACACATCATCTCCCCAGGAGCACAGGAGGAGCCTGCAAAGAAACCCATTTACCCCCTTTCAAGTCCCCAGGCATACACATGTGATGTAAAGAGCACGCCTCAGCTGCACGCTTTCTGCTTAGAAATACTTATCTGGGACATGATGTGTTGACCAGAGGATGGCTGATACTGAGGCCTAGGTTATAGAGGAAAAGGTGCTGGAAGGAAAATATTGATGGATTGAAGTGGGAGATTATGTCCTTATGAGGAACGGCTGAGAGAGCTTCGGTTGTTTAGCCTGGAGAAGAGGAAGCTGAGGGGAGACCTCATTGCTCTCTCCAACTACCTGAAAGGAGGTTGTGGAGAGGAGAGTGCTGGCCTCTTCTCCCAAGTGGCAGGGGACAGGACGAGAGGGAAATTTTTCACGGAAAGGGTCATTGGGCACTGGCAGAGGCTGCCCAGGGAGGGGGTTGAGTCACCTTCCCTGGAAGTGTTTAAGGGACGGGTGGACGAGGTGCTGAGGGGCATGGTTTAGTGTTTGACAGGAATGGTTGGACTCGATGATCTGGTGGGTCTTTTCCAACCTGGTGATTCTATGATTCTATGGTTTTATGATTTATCACCATCAATACGACCAGGGCATAAGATTGGCAGTGGTGTGAGTGATGAGCACCTTGGATGCATCTAAAACTTCCTGCCCAGGTCCTCGCTGTGTTGGATCATGGTCAAAAGGTGTCTACTACCAGGTAGTAGAGCACCTATAAAGCTCAGCAGCATTAGTCAGGAGATGGATTTCTCCAAGTTATCAGTGGGGCATAACCCCCACCACAGCCAGCACAATTCAGTAGTTAGTTAGCTGCTCTTGACCATGTCAGTCAGGGTATGGCTGTCCAAACTGGGTCTCTGCCAGTGACAAACTTGGTATAGATTAATAGTAACATAACAAAGTTCCCAAATGAGGCTTGACTGTGTAATTTTCTCCTCCTATTTCACAGATGCGGCAGCACCCTCCTACCTCAGGTCCCTCTGCTGTTGCAGCTGCTCTGCAAGCTGTGGTAAAGCCAGCATCACGCACCTCCTTGACACTGACTTAGAGTTTAACATGCCAAGCAGATCACTGAGATCTGTCGATTCCTAAATGACTTGAGTGCTGGAAAATAATACATTGCTCTTCCTGACAATTAATTGGAAAAGCCCATGTTCCTGAGTCAGTGTGAGAAGCGCAGCTGCCTGAAGTGTCTGGGCTGAGGGATGGATGCTGGGCAGTGTCAGGAGGAAAGCAGCAGCCCAGACCAAAATCAGAGTTTTATATCTCAATATTTCTAATTGTCCTTTCCATAGGGATTACAAAGTTCTTCTATTCTCTTTCCACAATCTTGGGAAGACCTGTTCCCCACAAAGAAAGTAAATCCCCCTCTTCTGCCACTTAGCTGTTTGTTTAAGGTTTATATTTTTTTGATATTGGTTGAAATGACATCAAAGCCCACATTTGTGGAGTTCAACAGGAAACTGAGGATACAAAGCAGTAATATCCCCAGGGATTTACAGCACTTTGTGTACAGAATGGGAGGCTGCAGACACTGGAGTGCTGAGAACACGGCTCTCAGTCACAGACGAGCAAGGCAAGGTGTTTTAAGAGGTGAAGTTACAAGCACTTTCTTCAGGTATGTGAACTCAATTCCTCTAGTTCACCCAGTCAGGAACTCACTACTTGTGGCTCAGTAACAGTGAAGATTTGGAGTCAGAAAGCAGGACCCCCCACGATGCTCTGTCAATATGAATAGGATAATCCCTGGCCCAGAGAGATCGTTATTCACATGCAGCATCTGATGGAAGAGCCTATCTTTTCTGTGGAGCTGTTTTCAATTGCCTATACAATTCTTCTGTCATTTATTTTGTTTTATTTCAATGCTCCTCTGTTAGGCCAGAGTACCTTGCTGTATAAATGTCAAGCCCTGGCACCCTCTGATGAATGAGTAGGATGTGTATGCACCAGTACCAAACCCTGGCTGGAGACAGAGCTGTTCCCTTGTACTTCCACGAGTCAAGAGCCAGTGGAGATGTGTGTTGGATTCCACACAAAATAAATCTCAGGCATCAGTGGTGAAGGAGTAGTGTCAATTAATTTCCTCTGAACCACTTAATACTGTTTTCCTCATCTAATCCCTCTAATTTCAAGGCTTTTCCAAAAAAACTTTTGGGTATTATAGAGCACCAACATGGAGACAATTTTAAAGTGAAGGTCTTTGCTAGAAGACACATCAGCAGTGAGTTTGTACAGCAGGAACACAGAGGTGGGGATGGAAGTATTGGTGGTGAGACAGTTTGGTATAGATCTGGGGGGACAGGACAAGAGGGAATGGCCTCAAGCTCCACCAGGGGAGGTTTAGGCTGAATATTAGGAAAAAAGTTTTCACGGAAAGGGTCATTGGGCACTGGAACAGGCTGCCCAGGGAGGAGGTTGAGTCACTTTCCCTGGAGGGGTTTAAGGGATGGATGGACGAGGTGCTGAGGGACATGGTTTAGTGTTTGATAGGAATGGTCGGACTCATTGATCTGGTGGGTCTTTTCCAACCTGGTGACTCTGTGATTCTATGATTCTATGGGTAGTTAAGGGAAACAGTTTTCCAAAGGGTGTTTGGTAGGGACCAGATGTCATTCTGTGAATATGAAGCTCCTATACACAATAGAAACCCAGACTGTGTAAGAAAAAAGGCCAACAGTGAAGTGAGTTGGGCCAAAGTGTTATCCAGCATACTAAGCTGTCATCTCCTTCACAGCCCCATCTTCTCTTTAATGTGGAAGACATTTTCATAATGCTAAGTGTCTGGTCCTAGCAGATACTGATGAATGTGTAAAACAATGTGTCCCCCTACCTTTATATCCAGTCCCTAACAACATCAGAAAAGGGAAATTGTGCTCGTGTGGGGATATAGTGGAAAAATGCGAATTATTGTGCCAAATCAAAAGTATTTTGTCATCTTTAGTTTTCATTTCCAAGAAAGCAGCAGTCACATAGTGAATAAATGAGTGGGTTTCTCATTCACCTGTGGATGAAATTTTTCTTACCCATACTTGAGGTGAGCAATTGTAATTCCCTACCTTTATCCTTGTCTGTGCCTCTACCTGTGGAATATGTCTTGTGTTAAAAAAAAACACCTAAGTGAACGCCTCTTTGGCGTGGCATCTTCATAGCCTGCAGAGCACAACAGAGAAAGGAATTGTCTGCAGAGAAAAGTAGGACTCCCATAACATCAGAAATGTGCAATTAAAACCTAGCAGGGTGCACTTGAATTTTCTCCACTCCTTTCAGACCTTTCGAAATGTTTTTACCTCAAATGGCAGCAAAAACAGTGCTGTCCCTGAAAACACTCTCCTACTGCAATGTTTCACCTCTTAGCTGAGGTGGCCATGAGAGGGGAGGGTAAAGATAGGGATGACCTCCTCTCCTCATTTTTAGGGATTTTTCATGTTTTCTTCAGGCTGAGGTGACTCACCTGCACACATTACCTGTCCCAGTGATTTGCATCTGTATGTCTTGCCTGGGAGATGTCACCTCAGGGTCTGCTCTTCACGAGGCACAAGAAGCAGGGAGAGACAGGAGGAAATGTGAGCTTTATTTATTTAACATGTAGAAGCAAGGACAGGGATTATAAGGATTTAAGATGCAACAAAAGGTGAATGCTAAATTGACATATTGATTGACTTAGAATAGAAGTTGTCCGAGGAGGATTAGCAAATCAAGGGCAGTGGCACCACAGGGAAGAAACTGGATGGCGACAGGTAGATCCAGTGTTTTAAAAAGGAGCTTTATCCTTGCACAGAAACAGGCTGTTTCTAACAGCTAATAGAGAAAGCCAACATCATCGTGGGGCAAGCTGGATCACACACGTGCATCAGGGGTTTGCATGGGGGAATGAGCATGGAAAGTAAGTGATGAGGGGTCAGAGCAGAGGGAGAGGTGTAAGTGTAAGAGAAGAAAAATATAAGGTCTGGACCTCTGCCCACATGATTTAAATCAAGAAGTCAAAGAAGCTAGGGGAGTTCTGAGAGCAGCTACAGATGGAGAGGCCATTTGCAGTGCACTTGGCCATGGGTTTATTTTCTCCTGGATTTCAGTCCTTCTTGTCAATGTCCTCTGCATTGGTAACTTGTCTAGGCAAGACTGAGCAGTGTGGAAGCCAGAATCTCTCCATCATGGCAGGTCTCCTCTCTTCCTTAGTGTCTAAGGAAGAGATATTATATCTGGCTACTTCCATAAGCAAGAGACCCTTCTAGTTTGTCCTTTTCCCTGTGACCCTGTGATCATCAAGGTCTTGGTTTGTGGGTCAAAGAAACACGTCAGTGGGAAGTATATCATGTACTGCATATCTAAAGAGGTGGATTTGTCTCTTTACCAGTTTCCTGAGAGCCTTGATTGCTGATAACACAGTAGAGAACCCTGTAGTGCTTTCAAAATTCAAAACTGGGATCTGTGGTACAAGAATGACAAAAAAAAAGAACGAGCAGCATTATCAACTCATGCAAAATAGCGAAGACTCTCCCTATTTATTGATCAGAATTAACTTGTCATGGACAGTTTGTGGGATGTAAACTAACTGTCTTCCTGTTTGAGCAAACATACAAATGTCTTTCCATACATTAGTGTTTAATGAGCTACTGCTATCTGACAAACTGGTTTTGAGCTGTTTGTAGAGTTCCTAGAATCATAGAATGTTTTGGGTCAGAAGGGACCTTAAAGATCACGCAGTTCCATCCCCCTGCCATGGACAGGGACATATTCCACTGAATCAGGTTGCTCAAAGCCTCATCCAGCATGGTCTTGAACACCTCCAGGGATGGGGCATCCATGGCTTCTCTAGGCAACATGTGCCAGTGTCTCACCCCTCTCACAGGAAAAAAATTCTTCCTAATATCTTATCTAAATCTCCTCTCTTTCTGCTTAAAACCATTGCCCCTCATCCTATCACTACACTTCCTGATAAACAGCCCTTCCCCAGCTTTCCTGTAGCCCCCTTTAAGAGTTACAAGGCTGCTATAAGTTCTCCCTAGAGTCTTCTCCAGGCTGAACAACTCCAACTGTCTCAGCCTGTCTTCATAGCAGAGGTGCTCCAGCCCTCTGATCATCTTTGTGGGCCTCCTCTGGACTTACTCCAACAGATCTATGTCTTTCCTGTTTTGAGGACCCCAGAAATGAGTGCAGTACTACAGGTGAGTTCTCATGAGAGCAAAGTAGAGGGGCACAATCGCCTCCCTCAACCTGCTGGTTACACTTGTACTGATGCTGGCTTTCTGGGCTGCAAGAACACATTGCCAGGTCATATTGAGCTTCTCATCCACTAGCACCCTCAGTCCCTTCTCTTCAGGGCTGCCCTCAACCCATTCTCTGCCCAGCCTGTATTTGTGCTTAGAGTTACACAAGGTGCCTGCCTGTTGCTGTCAAGTCACGACAGGGCACCTGGTGGATAAAATATTTAGATCTGTTTAGTTCCATCTCCCTACACCCTTGCCTCCCTGCTTTGATGACACTTTAACAATACACAACAACATCCACAGTTAATCCCACCCTCCCACTCCTTTTTTTTTCCAGTCTGCAGAAGCTGACCTGGACTATTTTCCTTTGAGTTGTTTTTCTTTTTTTTTTCCTCTCCCAGTGTGGCTCAGCAGAAGAAAAAAATCTGCCTCCAGTTACAGAGTGATTTGAAGGTTAACACAACGACCTTCAGGGGCTCCTAAGAGGGATAATGATCTCTCACTCTAATCAACAATGCATACTCCTTTTGATACCAAAATAGCAACTGTTAAGTAAAGCTGCTTTTTCCCCCTTTCTTTTTTTTCACTTCTATTTTTTTTTTTTTATTCTTTGCCTTTTTCCTAAATCTGTGAACAGAAGCTCAGAAAGCAAATTGGGAAATAATACGATCTTGAAATGGATGCGAGATAGTCTTCAATTAGACTGTTGATCATGCTCCAATTCAATTAGTTAGAAGCTGATGCTAAGTTTGTTACAGGGTCCTGGGGGGGAAAGGTGCTGACCCTGTTAAGATGATCACTTGTTGGAGTGGTTCCTAAGTGGTGCTGGATATGGATACTCACACAGTGCAGGACGGAGATAATGGCAAATCTCTCCTTTCTGGTCATGCTCTCAGCGCTGCTGCTGGAAGGGTACCCTGTGCAGGAGCCAGCCAGCACTGTGATCTCAAGATATTGATGCTTAATTGCCATTTTGTCTGTGCATATCATGGATAATCTGCAATGTCAACTGCCAATGGAAAATACAGATAAACTGTCCATAAGTGATACACTTACTGACACTGTGCACCTGCATGATATAAGGTACTTTGTCTGTATTTTGTATTAGTAGCTCAGATGCAATAACAGTAGCACAAATATATGCCTACATAAATACACAAGATGATTATACAGTGTTACGGTGTATCTTTTTTATATAACTATATTTTTGTTTTCTTTGCATAATCTGCATTGAACAGTTGCTTTGTTTCTTAAAAGTGTTGGAACTTGCATTTGGAGGCTCTTCCGAACTGAGCATTATCCTTAGCAAGTGCAGTTACTCCAGCTGGACTCTGTTACACCATGTCACTTCCAGCTGAAAACTGAAAGCACTTACACTGCATGGTGTCTTCTGATCCTAATATGCTTTGCAGTGACAACTCATCAGAAGTCTGTGAGAGGCCTGTCTTTCTTCTTTTTTCCTGGTTTCCTTGTTTTGACCATAAAGATAAGAAAAGTAAAACTCAGTGATGCTTGGGGAAAGTTGCGTGCTGTAAGTAGTGTCACTGTCACTGTTGCCTACACTCAAAATTCAGGCTAAAAATTTGTGTGCTCACAGACTTAGTGGAAAGAATCTGGAGGGGAATAAATGAAGCACTTAAAAATACATTCTGTACTGCACTTTTACAAGCCACATTCACAATTCCAGTGCAAATATGGCATGAACTCAATGTGCTAACTGCGGAGGCAAAATCTAGAGCTCAGTCTGCCAACTAGTCATGTTGTAATATCTCCCTGAGATGTGGTGCCTAGCAGGTGGTTACCCTAAGTCCCCTTGATCCTGTGTCACTCCAGTGTCTGACCAGAGAGGCAGTGCTGGGAGCACTGAGTCTGACTTGTTCTCTTAAAAAATCCATCTAAACATGTGTTAAAATTAAATGAGGAAAAATCTCACAGCATCCACGGGGTTAATTATCTCTCTGGACAATGCTTGGTCTGGACTATTAAGACAGAGGAATTCTGGAGTGAGGTTGCACATCTCAGGATGTGCAAAACATTATCTTTCCTGCTGCTATTGAGTATCTCTATGCACACGTCTTGATGATTTCAGCAGTAGGTGATTCCAAGCACATGCCATTAGAGTTGATTTTGTGCAGACACGGGCTCCATCATCTTGTTACCTGGTGGAATCCACCCCTCTAGGGTTCCTTCTTCACTCTGTAGTAATCTCATTCAGGTCCAAAGACACAGATTGTTGGTTACCCTTGTGTGAGTGCTAGGTTGACCAAAAACCTCCACACCCCACAAGGTTCATCTTCTGTTCATATTGTAAGCAGTGGAATGGCCACAACCTTCTTTTGGAAGTGTGAGCAATCAGACCCTCCTTCTCTTCCCTGGTACCACTCACTCATTAGCAACCATGCAACCAATGTAAAGGTAAGCAGGTCTGTAGATACCATATTCCACTACACAGAAAAGTGTAGTTGCTGGGATGTTGTAAACTCAAGACAACATGAACTCCATTTAATATAGGAGCTTAGATAGGAGAAATGTGGAGAAGATACTTGTAGGTGTTCTGCTGGACAAAGTTTCATAGGTCCAGTGAAGGTGGAAGTGTAATGCTGCTTTACACTATTGGAGTTGCCTCTGAGGTAGAACATGTCTTGGTACATCTGGTGTGGAGGGATGACTGTGGAGAGCTGGTTTGAAGATGCTGATCCCCTGAATGAGAGGATATTGTGGGAGACAAGGCAGAGGTACCTGTGCTATACGTGCCAGGAATTTGTGGTCACCATCAGATGAGGGTTGAATGATAGATAGTGATTTTAAACATTTAATATTCCTTCTCTGTTGAAGGGCGTTTTACATTTGGATAAAAGGAGCCATAAATCTCTTCTGGCAAATGAAGCTCTGCTCTTCCACTCTCCCCCTCCCCCTCCTCATTTTATTGAGATCTCACCTGGAAAAGAAAAAAAAAAAAAAACAGATGAAGAAATGATGATGAATCATAGCAGCTGTGGAACAGCCCAGATAAGGCATAATTTGCATTTTCATGCGATAATTCGCCTCTCTCGACGCTTTCAAATTACCTTTAGAACCACATTAATTCTGTCACCACAAACTCTGGAGAGAGAGTAACCATGAGAATGGCAATTCAAGTGACAGCTCCTGTTTGGCTCTTCTGGGCCTTGAATGGCATCTAGCGTACAACATCCTAGAATTGAGAGGACACTTTGGTGGCTTTTTCATACAGCATCTGCCCATTCCAGATGTAAAGCCTATGATCTGAAATGAGATGATTTGCTCATACTGATCCAGATTAAGTTCTAGTATATTTTCTTTTCTTGTGATGCACGTGCAAGAAGAGCACCGTTGTCTCGTAAGAGCACAGTCATCATAGTCAATAAATGCCAAAGGAGAATGAGTATCCCTGCCTTTTATTGTGATAACTGGGATTATTACGTACTCTATTTCTTTTTTGCTACAAAAGGGAGTTGGTTAAATAAATTTTCAGTATTTAATCCTGTCTATATGAAACAAACATCCCTCCAAGTGGTCTGAAGAGAGTACTGCCGCTGCCACGGTCTCCGTTGGAGGTTGCCATCACCTCTTATGAATGCTCGCTGCATTCGCTGCATTGAGCTGCTTGTGAGCTTGCTCCCTAATGTGTTACAGCCTAAGTGAGCCAGATTGTTTTAACCAGTTTCACAAGTACATTTCTGCTAATCCAGTTCATACCAAATGCAGTGGGTTAGGAAGCAGTTGCCCAAGCACACTGAGTGATCTATATGAGGAAGAAGCAGGAGAGAGGTGATAAAGAGTTGCAGGTGCATTTGGGAGCAGTAACCACTTCAAGAAGCACAGCTGGAGCCAGAAGTGTATCCTGAGCATTCATCTCCGTTCAGCATTGCACAGGTGTAGTAACAAAGCTAAAATCTGGCAGGCTTAAACCTGCAAAGGATTTGTTGGGATTGCTGTTTGTGGTGGATGAAGCAGAAGTTATTTGAGAGTAGGTTCAGACTATAGATTTCAGCTGATTTTGTACAAGTTCTATAGCAACAATATTTAGAATCATAGAATCATAGAATAACCAGGTTGGAAGAGACCCACCAGATCATCGAGTCCAACCATTCCTATCAAACACTAAACCATGCCCCTTAGCACCTCGTCCACCCGTGCCTTAAACACCTCCAGGGAAGGTGACTCAACCACCTCCCTGGGCAGCCTCTGCCAGTGCCCAATGACACTTTCTGTGAAAAATTTTTTCCTAATGTGCAGCCTAAACCTCCCCTGGTGGAGCTTGAGGCCATTCCCTCTTGTCTTGTCCCGTGTCACTTGGGAGAAGAGGCCAGCTCCCTCCTTTCTTTAGTCTAAAATGGTTTCATTGTGGGGAAAAATAGGAAAAGGTCTTACTGCATAATCTTCAGGCATTTTATACATCTGTATGCTCTGGACAGGAGATTTTGGAAGTCAAAATATCCTGTTTCTGAACTTTTCAGAACACAGTAAAAAATGTTCACTGAGATTTTCCCCCCTCATCCTAATTACTTACTGTAAATGCTCCAGGTAAGAGCCTGCATGCAATAACTAACCAAAAGGAGATACTTCTTAAGCAGTCTTGACCCTCATAAAAACCATCCCCACCATGGTCATGCTTCCTCGTAAATAATACATTACCTATGTGGTCCTACTGATGATTATACAACCTGGCCAACTTCATCTATTTTATGTGCTTATCACTCACATGGCTATTGATTAAGTGCCTTCTCCTTTTCCTTTCAAAGCTGAAGGCACATCTCTACATGGTCTGAAACACGGTAGGATCAAACTCTAGCGTAATATTTTCTAAAATACCTTGTCCATGAAATGTGATTCTGTGTGCTGAGGGAATAGGAGGCTTCCCATCAACTTTAATGACAGGTAAGTGGAGCTAACACAGGATTCTGACCTCTCTTTTTTGTCAGGAGAAAAATGCTCCTGGCATCTGAAATTTCAGCTTGTAACAGCTACTGAGCTTAGAGGGGTCGGAAACAACTTAAGAAAGGGAGGTATTCTCTTATTTCAGCATTATTATCAACTGGAGATTTTTCAAGGAAAATGTTTCTCTTCCAAAGCAGCTTCATCTAACTGACAGGAGAAATTTTTCTATTGACCCCAGTGCTGTGTTGGAGCAAAAAGTGCCATAGATTCTTGAAAAGTGAATTATTCCATGGCTCAGTGACGAAAATCGAGAAGGAATGACTGGGGCATCTTTTAAGATGGAGATTAGAGGACATCATGGAAAGAACAGAACAGTGTCTGTCCCTTGTATGGGGAGGCTGAACAAGAAGAGGTCAGTGCCCTGTGGTTAGTGTCACTGGGAATAGCATTAATTACATACCCTGAAGACACCTCTATGTGTCTCTCCTCTACTGAGGAGAAAGAAGCCCCACTGTAGACATCACACTCCTGCCAGGGAAGACCTCAGGGTGGTGATGACTTGTAATCCCACCCCCAAGCCCCTTCCATCCTGCTATGGGGACATTGGGGCTGTCAGCCCTGGGACAAAGAGGGACGCTGGCAGGTTGAACAGCACCAGAGGTAGGATATGAATACTGGGAAGGTGGGAATGTTTCCATATAGCATTATTAATAAAGCTTTATTGTACTAATTTGATAATTTGGTCTACTAGACTTCTAAAACACTTATTGCTGTAAGGATAACTTTTTAGCCCTTATGTATAGTCTTCCCTTTGTCCAGCAACAGGATTTTGACAGTATCGGTGAGCCTGTTTTTCATCATTGGAGAGAAACATGCCTTGCTGGTGTGCAGTGCATCTCATCTTAAGAGACAGAGATGTCTAAAACAGAGCAGACAAATCTCACTCCAGAAGTACCTATTCCTCTCCTGTGATTATAAAGAACATCAAGACAGCTGGCTCAGAGGGTGATGTTTGCTCTCAGATGGGAGAGGTTAGGTGAGATAAATCCCTAGCTGGGTGAATGGATTTTCACTTTGACTTCAGGAGAGACGTGAAGAACACTCCTGGGAGCCTTTCCTGATGGAAGTGTTGTTAAACCCAGCACATTGGAGTAAATATGGTCCTTATTCTTCATTGTTCCCTTGACCTTAAGTATCATAGAGCACAACTAAGTCCATCTTAGGAGCCTCTGCTGGTGGCATAAAAATGACCACCTATGTTTCTAGCAAAGAGAAACAAGCTGGAGAGAGATTTGGAGATTAAATTTCTTGAAGTGAAGAACTAAATCCAGATTCATCTGCTGTGTCCCTGATGGAACAATTTAATAACACCATTTGTCTACTTCTTTGGGAATCCCTTATCTGTGGGGTTTTTAAGTAAGAAAGGTCTAAAGACTTTTTTTTTCCTTTTAAATTTCCTGGAGATTTCTGTGAAATGAGTGAATCATTTGTCAAAAAAGCCAGCCTTCCTCACCAGACACACCAGGACATCATTTTTAGTTGACGGCAAACAGAGTCTTTGATATAATGCCAGACCATGCAGAGAAAGTGCATCTGAGGATGCTTTTACTAAGGAAAAAGCCACTTTGGGATATCTTTTGGAAGATGCCTGTGGCTTGAAATTGGAAGGTGGGATATTATTTCTGACTCCACTACTGCGTTTTTGTGTGGTACGGGGCAAACCTCTGCTCTTGGATCCATGTCAAGGTCCTCCCCTTAGTTGACAGGGGCAGAGAGAGGCCATTCCCCCCATCCTAGGATAGGTCACTAGCTGGAATTGCTCTGGGGAGAGGATGTCTGTTTATCTGTGTGTCCTGCAACAGGGATTTTGATGGCTTTCTTAAGCTCCATACCTTATTTTAAGACAGCTAGATGAATGCCCTGATGCATTTCAGCCCCGGATCTCTGTACCATGCTTCCAGCAGTGTTGTATTACAGACGGCTGGTGTGGGAGTGATTGATAAAAGACTATGCTGATTTGTAATGACACCACAGAGTTAATGCTGAAAGAACCAGGGAAAGCTCCTGGAAACTGTTAGGAAAGATGTTTTTAAAGAGTAAAAGAAGGGATCTAAAGTAACAGGTAATAAAGAGAATGTGCATAAATCTTATGCTGAGTATTATAGGAATTCTAAGCCTCTTCCCAAATGAGAGCAACAATGGTAAAGTGAGAAACTAGATGCTGAGTTTGGCTAATCCGTAACTTATTTGTGAAACAGGCTGCCCCAATATGGCCAGAAGACCACGAGTTTAGATCTTGAAGGAGGACTGGACGGTGAAGGACAAGAAAGATGGAAGTTTCTTTAGGTTGGACAAGCACAAGGGGTAGAACCCACCACAGCTCTAATTGGAGATGAGGGAAGAACTTCTTTGATGGGGAAATTCTTCTGCCTTGAGACTTCTTGTGCTGCCCTGGAAAGTATCTGCAGGGTGTAGCAATCAGAAGTAGGTATTGTTTCAGTATCAGGCACCCAGAGAAGCTCTTAGCCAGGCAAATTTTACATTCCTGGAATATTCCTAATAGCTGTTATTTAAAAGGGTGAGCAAGGAAAGGAAGCACATTCACAATTTGTGTCTGTAGAAAGAAATCCTGCAAAATTAGCAGAAAGGGAAAAGGGAGTTACCATGACAACCACCTTCACCACCACCACCAGCACCACCACTGACTGCAGTGTGTGAAAATGTAGAGAAAAAGACTATATTGAGGTAATGGCCCTGTATGTGTCTGAGGGAGATTTTGTCTACCTAAGAAAAGGACCTGGAGAGCTACCAGCTACCACATTGTCTACCACAAGCATCTCTGAGAAGCTCAAAAGGTGAAGAAAGATGAAGATGGTGCACATATGTCTGGTGAGGTATGTGTCCATGGGACAACAAGGAGCTGTTTATGTGGCTGTGGTGGTCTGGCCAGGAGGATATGGAGATCTCCCCAGACAATACTCCTAATGGGCATGCAGATGCTCATCCTAGATGTTCATCTTCCCAGGGACCATGTCTCAACACTCATCCTGTGTCCAGCACTGTGGTCCCAACTAGATGCATTTAACAATAAAAATGCCCCAACCACCACTGTGGCCAAATGACCATCCACTGGCCACCAAGAAGGTCTGATGCTGAGCTCTTGCCTTCTATTTGGAACACTGCTAGCAAGTACACAGCCTCAGTCCCTTGATGAGCATTATCCAAACGGATTTCAATCAAAATAATTCCCAGGGGTTAATAAATATACAGCAATACCTGCAAGGTTGAAGTAAATCATTTTCTGTGTATTGTTCGAATGCCATTGTTTTACTGCCATATAAACACATATATTAAAGGGGGGAGAATCGGCAGCTGTAAGTAATACATAAAGGTTTGTATAAAAATGAATTATGCAAATATGATGTCTCTTTTCTTGTGAGTGCAATAATAAAAATGTAAAATAAATCTTAATAACATGTGTCTGACTTAAAATGCTAAGGGGTAAAAGGGGAAGGGGGAGGGTCAGCGCTGTTGTTTATTATTGAATTCAGTGCAGAATCCAACATGCCTAATGTTCTTGGAGAAATTGAAACATCTAGTGTCAAATAAGATCTCCATGGTCTAATTCTTCATTCAGAGCCCTGGGGATAATGTATCCGATGTGACAATCCAATAAGCTTTCACATCTTCATCCATTTATTTTCAGGGACCCCTCACACCTCTGCTTAAAAAGTAAAAAATACCTTTAAAAAATCATTATTTCTTACATTGTAATAAATTCCACTGCAGCAATATGAGTAATTTAAAAAAGAAGAGGGGTAAAAAAAGGGGAGAGAGACTGGATGATGGATTGTCTGCAACTTTAATATACAGGATGCAGCCTATCATCTGTCTATCTGTTTATCCACATACCTGTCTGTCTGTCTATGCACCCATCCGTCTTTATTATTGTAGTGTCTCCTATTCCATCTCGAATGGATGTTGTAGAACTGTGTATTCGTTGGTGAAATTTTGCTTGTAGCTCACTGCCTTTCTACAGACCTGAAGTTTTTCAGGGAGGCCTGAGACTAAATAAAAAGACAGACGAGGCAAGCCAACTTCTTCTGCTGTGGACAGCATGGTCCCACCATGGACTCATCAGGAGATGATTGTGTCCTCTCTCTCCATATCATTCAATTAGCCAGGGGCATGGTGGGTTCCCTTGGAGGGAATGACAACAAAGTTGGAGGGGACAGTCAACCTGCCCCAGAGTAAGAGGAAGGTAGAAGGGGAATTGGGCTGATCGCTGATGAATATCCACCAACACTGTTTTATACTAAGGGGTCTAGATGAAGCAAGGCTTTGACGATAGAATCATAGAATCATAGAATCACCAGGTTGGAAGAGACCCACCGGATCATCGAGTCCAACCATTCCTATCAAACACTAAACCATGTCCCTTAGCACCTCGTCCACCTGTGCCTTAAACACCTCCAGGGAAGGTGACTCAACCACCTCCCTGGGCAGCCTGTTCCAGTGCCCAATGACCCTTTCTGTGAAAAAATTTTTCCTAATGTCTAGCCTAAACCTCCCCTGGTGGAGCTTGAGGCCATTCCCTCTTGTCCTGTCCCCTGTCACTTGGGAGAAGAGGCCAGCTCCCTCCTCTCCACAACTTCCTTTCAGGTAGTTATAGAGAGCAATGAGGTCTCCCCTCAGCCTCCTCTTCTCCAGGAGGATAGAGGGTGGGAAGCAGGATGCTGGTGAAGAGACCTATGGAGACAGTAGTCTGGGGTCTGCTTCGAGTGTCAGAGCTCTTTGAACTTTTCCAGCTGGAAAATGCAGAACATGCAGGTAAAATTTTTTTTTTTTTTGAGACTTGCATAACCTCAACATTTTTATTCTTTGATGATGTATTGTATCACATTTGATGACAGCAACATGACAGGGTGTCGATGGCAGTCTGCAGCCCCAGATGGACATGCATATTAATGACTGGTAAAAGCAACAGAGATCTGACCAGGACCTGGGTTTCCCTTGGGGGTGGCATTTGGTGTTGTCCCATGGAACTGAGTTCAACTCCATTTATCCACTCACCTGCTGAGAACTTCTTCCACTTCTGTTGCTGCAATTTGTATTATTATCTACGAGGTATGAGTCAAACTGCAAGATCTTGCTGCTGGCTTTATCTGCTTTTACTGCTAATGGAAACGATGGGAAATTAGAGGAGGACCTCTCATCTGTCATTGTGCTGCTTTAAGGCTAAGAATATGCTCTGCTATCAGAACTGGCCCACATTAGCACATCCATATCAAGGTAAACAGCAGTTGCTAGTTGCCTTTCATCAACATGAGGATGAGTCTGTTCTTTGGCACGTTTACAAAATGTTAATTGTTCTTTTCATATGTATTTTTCCTGCCAAATGCAGAAGTAATCCTGACACTGCCTTACATCCTGGGCTTTGGGGCTTAGGTCAGATTCAAACAAAGTTGTCAAACAATGAACCTGCACTAGGCTTTCATTTGGAAACCCAAAGCTATGCAAAGCTCCAGGGTCCAGGGATGTTGTAGCAAGCTTTGAAACAGGGGTGAGGTTTACCAAGAACATTACTGAACAAATGAAGAAGTTGAGAATGAGTCTGTAGCCTCTGGTCTGGAGTAGTTCTAGCCAAGGATTTCAAATAGAGGCTTTGGATAAATTGGAAATAAAAAGCAGTTTGTTTAAACCTAGGTTCAATATGACTTCATTTGCAGCAGGGATGGGGACAAATTGCAGACTTTGAGGAATTCTGAGCCTCATTCCAGCTCAAATCTGTGGTCATGGTCCAGGAAGACATGGGTTAAAGTTCAGAGGAGCCCAGCTTTAATGACAAAATCAAGATTGCTTTCTTAGACCTTGGAAATGGTTTTGAACAGGTCCAGAGCATCACATGTTCCATGTAACGCATCAGGTTAGTGGTTATTCATGTTTAGAGATGGGTCCTATGGTTTGCAGAAGGCTGGATAAAGGAACTGTAACTGTGGAATGTGATCACTGTGTGACTTTCCTAAGCAAAGCTGTGTATCCACCTCCTGATGAGCAGCAGACATGGGATGAAAGCAGTGGACATGGCCTGAAAGTGAGTCTGGGAAGAAGAAATGGTGTTTTTTAAGTTTCTGGTGGTAAATGCAGTGCACGTCTCCCATACAGGACTGTTCTGTTTTTCTATCAGCAACCAATGTGTGTTCCTTAGGTGCTGCCACATCATCTGCCTGCTAGAAACATATGGAAAACATGGCAGAAAAAGGTAACCAAAGGCAATGAGTCAGGGTGGAGGGAATTACATTGCGGGAAACACTTTCTTGTTCCAAAGGAATAAGAACAAGTTGATTTCCCTAAGAAAATCTTTGCCATGAGATTTTGGTGGCTAGCTTTGTTTTGTATTTCCTGGGAGAAGGGGAAATCCCAGCTTGGACTTTATTTTATTTCTTCAAAATGTCATTTATTTTTTAGCAACCCAGCATATACTACTTTTTACAGAAACAAACACAGACGTATCCTTGAGTTGTCTGTCTCAGCAGAGTTCTCCTTTAGATCAAGTGCTGTCAGCCTGTTTTTCTGAAGTGGGAAGGGTGAGCATCACAGCTTTGGCTGCCCACTCTCACACCACCTTGTCAGACCCCCAGTGTGATATGCACAAGCTGAGCCCATCCGTGAGACAGGAATAACTTCCCTTAAGATTGCTCATCAAGAATGTCCAAGCAACTTTCAATTTTCTCTTGACATCTGTACTTTTGCTGCTTCACAAGAGCTGTGTATTTTGCAGCTGATCGTGAACCTGGAGGAACAGGAGAAGAAAACAGAAGAGAACTAGCCATATAGGCTGCAAATAAAACAAAGCTTTTCTAGTTTCTTTGTGCAGCTCCATCAATGAGGATAAGAAAAATTGATGGGTTCATCTGCATGGTAGGAGATCTCCGCTGCACATTGCTGTCACCAAAGAGCCAGGACCAAATGAGGAGTTTGACCTCAGGAAAAGGCTTCTCGCCTTGCATATCCAGCTTTGCAATTTGCATGTAGCATTTCTTCCGATTTCTGAAGAATGCTGTGTAATATCAGCTATATCACAGGAGGCCAACAAAGGGCTGTAAGGGCTGCAAGTCTCAGTAGGGCCAAGCATGTGTGTCAGTGTTGGCAGAGGGAGTTCAGCCTGTTAAGGAATGGAACCTCATTTGCAGGCTGCAGGGCTGTGGATGCTTAATAGTTAGGGCTGGGGACCCTTCTGCTACCAACGTCCTAAGGGTCCCTGGAAAGGAACTGCTAGAAAGACCCATGAGCCACAAGATCCTGCATGACTGAAGGATAATCCTGAGGATGTCTTGACCCTGTTAAAGCTCTTGAACTGTTGTCTGTTTTCCTTTTTTCTTCTTGCCTTCAGCTTCCTTAATTTACCTTTTATTTAAATCCTGAAGTATAAAACTAGATTATTTGTGCACAATCTGATAAAGGAGATCTTTATGGTGCTTTATGGATGGTGCTACCATTTTCCAGTCTCAATAGAAAGACCAGTGCAATGGGGCCTAGATTCTGAGGGGGCATTCCTCTATAAACCAGGAATTTCTGGTTTGTCCCTGCAGACAGTTCGACCAGTCGTGGAATGTATTTTTTGCCCTGGTCCTGGTAATTCCTGGGAGAAAGGAATTACCTCTCATTGGCATTGCACAGAGAGAAATAGAATGAAAGTAAGAACCAAGATATAGAATCATTGAAAGAGGAAATAATTTTAAGGCTAAGAACATGTTCAGTTTTGCAACGCACATTCATATATATATATATACACAGACATACACACACATATCAAATTCCATCATTTGCACATAATTTGGCAAAACCAAGAGTGAAATCCAGTGGAAAGATTCAAACATGAAGAAGAGCCATAATTTCCCTCTGACTTGTGACTGAATAGTTATTATTTGCTTAGGAAGACCTTTCTTGCTTTCTTTCTTTTCCCCCCCTCCTTTTCCTTTAAAGTCTCATTAATGTTAATGCAACCCCGGCTCGATAAAAATGGGAAGATAGAGCAATAGCAGTTCAGCAAATTTATTTTGTGAGAGTAATATCTTCAGTGTCTGTAAATGATATTCATTCTGTGAGGACAGCTGTGCAAAATGAGCATCTCCAGGTCCCATTAACCAAAAGTGAAAGGATCCAGACAGGGATGATCAATGGGAGATGAAGGAGTTTTTTTGACTTTGTTTCTTTGTTTCTTTGGTGAGGCTGCACCTTGAATCCTGGGTTCATTTTAGGGCCCTTTTTTACAAGAAAGACATTGAGGACCTTGAGCATGTCCAGAGAAAAGCAATGAAGTTGGTGAAGAGGCTGGAAAGCAAGTCTTGCAAGGAGCAGCTGAGGGAACTCGGGTTGTTTAGCCTAGAGAAAAGGAGGCTGAGGGGAGACCTTATCACTGTCTACAACTGCCTGAAAGGAAGGAATGTCTCTTCTCCCGAGTGATAGGGTGAGTGGGAATGGCCTCAAATTGCACTGGGGGAGATTCAGGTTGGACATTAGGAAAATTTTATTCACTAAAAGGGCCTCAGGCACTGGCAGAGGCTGTCCAGGGAGGTGGTTGAGTCCCCATACCTGGAGGCATTTAAAAGATGGATAGATGAAGTCCTTAGGTCTGTGATTTAGTAGTGGGCAAGCGCAGTTGGGCTTGATGATCTCAAAGGTCTTTTCCATCCGAGTGATTCTCTGATTCTACGATTTTTGCTTCCATAAAGAAGGCTAAAAGGAGAGTGCCAGCATGGTGAAACCATCAGAGACAACATGAAGCTGGAGAGAGAAGAGGAATATTGCTGTTGGGGATATTGGTCTATGAAAGATAACAAAAGTCTGTGAAAGATAACAAAAAAATCTTTCTATAAATACCTTAACAATAAAAGGAGGACTAGGGTGAATGTTCAGTCCCTATTGGATGCAGAAGGAACTACAGTGGCAGGGGATGAGGACAAGGCTGAGGTACTTAATGCCTTCTATGCCTTAGTCAGGAGGCTCAGGAGAGTGTCCAGAGAAGAGCAATGAAGCTGGTGAAGGGGCTGGAGAACAAGACTTACGAGGAGAAGCTGAGAGAGCTGGGGTTGTTTAGCCTGGAGAAGAGGAGGCTGAGGGGAGACCTCATTGCTCTCTACAACTACCTGAAAGGAGGTTGTGGAGAGGAGGGTGCTGGACTCTTCTCCCAAGGGACAGGGGACAGGATGAGAGGGAATGGCCTCAAGCTCCGCCAGGGGAGGCTTAGGCTGGACATTAGGAAAAATTTTTTCACAGAAAGAGTCATTGGGCATTGGAACAGGTTGCCCAGGGAGGTGGTTGATTCACCTTCCCTGGAGGTGTTTAAGGCACAGGTGGAGGAGGTGCTGAGGGGCATGGTTTAGAGTTTGATAGGAATGGTTGGACTTGATGATCCTGTGGGTCTTTTCCAACCTTGTGATTCTGCGATGCAGGGCAAAAGAGGCTGTAGGGCTCCAGGAGAAGAGCTATGCTCTTTTATTTTGTGTTTAAAAGCTAATTTCGCACTGTGTCTGTCTGTTTGCTCCAGTGTGACTTAGGGCCAGCTGAGGCATGGTTATTTCCATGGTCTTAGGAAAAGCTAATGTATCTTGCAGAAAACTGGATTTCCAACACTTTTGGTCTCCACTGAATAGGAATCAGCACAAAGAACATAATAACTCCTGTTTGGGTCACTTTCTTTTGTTTTCTTTCCATGGAAATCCTGTGTGGGGTGGAGAAAACCGTGATATGGAGTCAGACAAGGCATAGAGACAGGTAAACCTGAGCAGTCAGACTTGTTCCCCAATGTACTAAATAGGCATTAGATTGTGCCCTGTAGGAACTTTCATCTTTACCTTTTATAGGCTGGCAATCTCCAACTACCTGACTTTCAGCTGATACCTGGCCTGCAGATCTCCAGGGGGTATCTGCTTATCTTCCAGGTCTGAGTGTGTTTCAGGTATTAGAACACATCTTTCTGTGGATTCAAGTGGCTCAGAATAGTTGCTTGTGCATACAGAAAGGTCAGGAGAGCGCTAGGCATGCAATTCAAGCAAGTTCAGGATTTCCTGCCTAAAGCTTCAGGTTAAGTCTCAGCAGCCACAAGCACACAAAATCCTTCAAATGCATCTTAATAAATTTTCCTAAAGGCAAAAGATGGATAGATTTTTTTTTCCATATGTAAAAATGCAAGCTTATTTGAGCTATCCAAACTCTATCGACTTTGAGTGCAGAGAGAGAAAGACCTCTGGTGAGTGATTCATTCATCACTATTAGCAAGTCCTGCTTTCTCCCCAGTTGCAGGCTTGCCTTATTTACATCTGTGAAGGACATTCAAGCTAGTCGCATGATATTGAACCCACTTAACTTGCTGTGTCTCTGGTGTAGACGCCTCTGAATCAGCAGCTCCCTTGTCTCCGTTTACAGTCAATGGAACGAGATGGATACCCAGTCTGCACTCATCTACCATGACAAATGTAAAGCTGATGAGATTTGGTTCCTTAAGGTCTCATCCCATCAAGTTTAGAATACTTCCATGGATGTGGGGCTTGCAGAGGCTTTGGACATCTTCCCTGATTTTAGCTGTCGGCCTTAGGACAAAAGGAACTGTGCCTAATTCTGACTTTGTCTTTGAAGTAATTGTAACACCAGTGTTTGGTGACTTCATTTGGTGGAGACGTCTGTGCTACAGAGGTGGAATTCAGTTCAGATTCAGATGTAGTTCAGATTCAGATGTCAAGAATTTCCACGGTTCAGATGACCCTGTGCGAACTGACTGAGCACTCCTCATAACTAGTGGAGTTTTAGACAACACAGTCATTGCAGGTTCACTGACCAAGACAGGTGTCTACCCTAGAAAAAGATGGATAGTTCCCTGAACTCCTCTGATCATTTGATGTTTCCAGAGGTCCTCAGCCCACTAGGATGGAACTGGCAGATACGAAACAGGACTTTGATGTCTTTATCCTTTTGCAATGGCAACTGGAGGCCAGGTGGGATATGACTCAGATTCTAAAATAAAAACACACCCCTACATTTACTTAGCTGAATCCCATCCCAGGTAGAGTTTTCTGACGATAGGTATGCAGTTCCATGTGAGGTGACTCAGGGGATGAGAGAGAAGCATGCAGGGCTGGCTGGTAAGGAGCAAGACATACAAGACCTCCATGTCCTTCTGAGTGTCAGACAGTGACTCCGGGGCAGAATACCTGTGATAGGGCAGCTGAATAGTTTGCTGAAACATGAGCAAATAGTTTCTTTTTTTTTCACACACATGATATACATAGCTCCTCGTTCAGCAGAGATGCACATGCTAGGAGCCCTGTTCATAAATTTTATTGCTTCCTTAGAACATTGACAGATGGAGTCCCTCATTGTGTTTTCCCTCTTCTTTCTATTCTTAGTGTTATTCATCAGCACTACACCATCATCTTCTTATGTCAGTACCATATCCAGCTCTTCCTTTCTACTTCTGGAGGAAGCCATTTACCATTCTCTTTAATAAAAGGCAAAAAAAAAAAAAAGGAATGAAAGGTAACAATTATCTTTTTCAATCAAGATTCATATGAAAGGTCTCTAATAATAGTAGCACTTAACACTCTTGAGCTCCAAAGTGCTTTTCAGACATTAACTAATGAATCAAAGATTCAGGGAGGAAAGGCTTGGAGCTCATCCATCTTGATCTTTCCAACTGTCATGGGATTCAGACTAGGGCTACTGCAACTACAGGAGTTGGAAAAGAGAGAGGTCTCTGTTGTTGTAGACAGAGAAGACTCTTCAATAGCCCCAGGATCTTTGAACATCGGGTTCTGAATCCAGTTTGGGTTTCAGGAGCTCTCCAATTTATTCTACGGGAAAAGAAAGACTGACGCCACAAGATGCAGTGTTCATGTGAAAACTGTCAAGTATCCAGTCTTATTCATGTCTGTATGTATTGACACATCTTGTTTCTCAGGGTCTCCTACTGCTGTCTGTAATTATGATTAGAACTGGATGCCGCTATGGTGTTAATTTGCACTCCTGACCTGATTCCCAGCCTCATAGAGTGTCAGTGTTGATGAAGTCAAGAGCAGAGATCACTGCTTGAACATGCACTCAACTCTTATATAGTTGACAGTGATGTGGTCTCCACCAGTAGGAAAGACTCTACATTTCCAGGATACAGGCATTATGCAAGGGGAAGGGTGAGGTAGGACCTACAAAGGAGGATTTACAGTTTGTATAGGCAAAAGCTGACATAGAGAGACTTAATGCAGCAAGGGATTTCATCAGCCATTGAAAATTAGAGCTGCAAAGATAGCAAGGTGGCGTCATTTCCACCTAATTAGTTCCTGACAGACACGTGTCTTTAGAAATTCAAGGGTGACAGCTCTACCCATTGCCATCATCTCCCAGCTAGTCTGTAAAACACCGATGCCCCAGAAGACAGGTTCTGATTCCGAACCATCCTTGCTGTTCTTTATAACAACTGTTTCTAGCATTATTCACTACTGACATGGGATAGATAATTTTCCCTTCAAATCTGAAACTCAGGAGAAAAAGACTGAATCAAATCCCATCCTCACCTCAGCTCCTTTCTTGTCTCATTTTCAGGAGTGCCTCTCCTCAATGACTTGTTTCCCAAACCTTTGCACATATTAAAAATCTGGCGCAACAACAGGAAAAAAAGCCCACAATTCTTCTGCTTTTAAATTCTCAGACATTAGTTTTGTCCTTCCATTTTAATGTAATAGAAGGACAGGAGCTTGAGATACGATGAACACTCTATTTCCATACTTACATAGCTATGCTATTTATTGTTCAAGAGAGAAAGAAAAAAAGAAAAAGGGAAGGAAAAGGAGAAAGGAAATAATGGAAAGAAAAGGAAGCACATATTTTTAAATGACTGCTTTATCATGGATGGATATTTTGCAAGGACTAGAGCCAAAGTCTAGCCACAAAGTCTCTTCAAGAGGAGGAAGCAGGCAGAAAATCCTATTTTCAACACCCCCATGTTTTTGCATTTCATAGTCAATGAAAAACAATAAAGTCAGAGCGGGGCTAACAAGGTTGTCTTTATTTCTGTGAGGAAATATTGAAGGTGTGAGGGAACCTCTAAAGCAAAGTCTAACTGTTAACTCTGTCATGGAGAAAGGAATTCTGGCACTCGAAGAAGTTGGAAAGGCGAAAAGAAAAGATTAAGCCCATTCAAAAGTGAAGGAAAGAAGGGAACAAAACTCACTTTTGCAGCTGATGAGGATAAAGCTGAGAAATGATAAACCCTTTAAAATAGCCTTTAGTTCACAGCATAATTGGATTTCATGTTTTGGCAGCAAAATGTGATTATTCCCTCCTAACTAAAACATTCTTCCTATGAATGATGACCGTGTAGAATTACCATGGCTAAGGAATTTAGTGAGGAAGATGCTTTGCTCAGCTCCCATTTTTTTCTACCCAGGATCTGAAAGCATTTTTCATGTGGTGATTGCAAAGTTCTCCGGTATTTCTGGTAAGTCTCTTGTGCCATTCCCACTTTTCTGGTAGGGTGAATAGAGAACAACATTTACCAGTATCCTGAAGCTTGCATAACACACAAGAGAGCCCTGTACTTTGCTATCCAGTCCTTCCATCATGTGTACAGTGAATGCCGCTGAAATCCACATCTTGCTATGATTGAAGACCAGACTGCCAGTTCTGATAACAGATTACCATGAAGAAGGTCCCAGATGTGTTTGGATTTCAGCACTGGTGCTCCTGCGTCTAAAATGATCTCAACAGTCTATAGTTAATGAGAAATACAATTGGATTAGAAGAATTTAATGAATATTCAGTATCTTTTACTGAGCTCATTTCTAGTCTATTATGGTTGTACAGGGACTGTTTACAAAGGCTTGTAGTGATAGGACTAGGGGCAATGGCTATAAACTGGGGAGAGGAGGAGATTTAGACTAGACAAAAGGAGGAACTTCTTCACGATGAGGTTGGTGAGCCACTGGAACCAGTTGTTCAGGAAAGTTGAGGCTGCCCCATCCCTAGAGGTGTTCAAGGCCAGGTAGGATGGGGCTTTGGGCAGCCTGATCTAGTGGGGTGTCCCTGTCCATGGCAGGGGGGTTGGAATGGGATGAACTTCATGGTTCCTTTCAACTCAAACTATTCTATGATTCTATGAAGAGGAAAACATCAGGGCAAAGCCATTTCCCACTAGACTTAGTGTACAGAGGTAATTTTTTTATGTCATTTATTTAGTTTGTTTCTGGACTCCACAATTCAGAGCTTGTAGTGCTTGGAAGATGTTGACCACTGTGCATTCATGCTGGATGACTGTGGAAGAAATTACATATTGTTCCCATTGCCATTACCTTTTGCCTTTTCATATTCTCTTGTTGGTCTCTCTCTGACAAATCATCTTGGGATTCTGCTGGATTGACTCCAAACGCTGGCATTCATAGACATGTGGAAAGATAAGAAAATGTACGACTTGCTGAACTCAATCATAAACATTATCTCAGACAACAACAACACTAGGAAACTCGCCAAGTTGTGTATGGTCAGAGTTATGCTCCAACACAAAATAGAGATTGTTAACCACCGCAATAATCAGAACAAGTCTATTTATGAGCCAAAATTACTCATTCTTTATTTGCAAGATCTGCATGGAGAATGTACAAAACTGGTTCTGACACTGGAGAGCCCTGATAACATAGTCATATCATCATAGAATGGTTTGGTTTGGATGAGATATTAAAGCTCATACAGTTCCACCTCCCCTGCATGGGTAGAGACATCTTCCACTGGATCAGGTTGCTCAAAGCCTCATCCAACCTGTTCTTGAACACCTCCAGGGATGGGGCATCCATGTCTTCCTAGGCAACCTCTAAGCTGAATAAACACAACTCTTTCAGCCTGTCCTTGTACAGGAGGTGCTCCAGCCCTTTGATCATCTTCATGGATTCCTCTGGACTTGCTCTAACAGATCCATGTCACTCCTGTGCTTATGAGATGCTAAAGTGACTAAGGAATAGAAAACTAGCACTTAAATACCTACCAGGCTTAGCTGGGATGAGTCAAGTATATTAGATTCCCTTGATCTTACGACTAACCTAGCATCCAGAGCTAATTATAAGCTTGCTTAGCCAGAAGAGGGAGATGATTTTATAGGCTGGGAATCTGATAAAAAGACTGTCCTGTTTTCTGTAGATTCTGCCTCAGTCCTACTGAACAGACAAAAAGTTTTCCTTGCTCTGAACTGGGTCTGTGTCAATCCTCTGCTCTATCAGTCTCTGCAGCCAAGTCTCCACAATGTAACCAAGACTGTTACACCATTCCTCCTTGCCTGTGTAATACACCCTATTTGTAAGTTTACGTGTCAATGTTTGCCCTCAGAATCCTCATTTTCAGCTCACTGATCACTCTCCCAGTGATGGTGTTGGCAGCTGAGGTCAGAAAATGATTCCTTGTGGAGGAAAATAGCTGCAACATTTCAGAAAGCCTGCAGTCCTTTTCCTGAACCCAAACAGTCCATCCTGGAGCTGCAGCAGCAACTTAATCAAGAGCAAGATATTATATAATAGCTTAAAGCAGAAAATGTGAAAACAGAAACACATGCAGAGTATAAAGCACTGAGATAAAATGAGGGTAGTATAAAACCTTAAAACACACAGGAACAAACTTGAACTGTGGTACTCATTGTCTAAATGAGAAAAACCTATAGGAAAGCTAGAAATAAAAGAATAGCTCAGTAATTGAAATTTCAGGAGAACACAAAGAAGCAGACTGTAATTTACCGTAGGTAAACATCCTCCC
This sequence comes from Phaenicophaeus curvirostris, assembly GCF_032191515.1. NCBI lineage: Eukaryota > Metazoa > Chordata > Aves > Cuculiformes > Cuculidae > Phaenicophaeus > Phaenicophaeus curvirostris. The sequence goes on along the minus strand of NC_091392.1, from coordinate 2,959,972 downwards.
TCCTCTTACAAATCATCCCTGTGACACACACCTTGTAATCTTTATGGCTAGAAGCCTAGCAGCGAGAATATACAGCGTGAGAAATCTCAACATTTGTTTTTCCTCCCAGTCTTAAGCACTATTATAGGATGGATGGAGAGAGGGCGTTGTGCCAATCCTTGGATTTCTGTTCCCTGAAGCTGAAGTGCTGAACTGCAGAGGTGAGGTAAGCGACTATTTTGAGTGTCAACAAGTCATAATGGGATGCTCAGAAAGGGAGGCTTTTCTGTGAATTTACATCTGTACTGCATAGCGAAAGCTATGTCAGTCTTGGTGATGATTTGCATGGTTATTTGAAGCATGTCAGGTAAAGACTGGAGGAGAAAGGAAAAGCTGAAGCCCTTTTCTAGTGTGTCTGAACTAGTGGCTGCAGAAAAGAAACTTCAGGGGAAGATGCTCCAGGCAAACCTGATTGTCAGCCTTTCAATTGAAAGTTAGCTCCTCCCTGATCCTGGCCTCAGCACAATGAAAATGCTTTCAGGACTCCTCCTGTTTTTTAGGACTGTCTCAACATACCTGATGGGGTCATGAATTTTTGCTGTCAGAGTCTCATATCTGCATATTGCAAGATACTCATCTTTTTCTGTGGAAAACAGGTTGTGGCTATCACAACTGGTACTGTAAAAAGACCTAAACAGTTGAGAAACTTCACTATTGGCTTTGACTTTCAAGGTGTTTTGGTTCTGTCTGTTTATCAAGAGGATTTTTTGTCTTGTGTTTAGAACTACCCCAAAAAAGGAATTTTTGGGAGAACAAAAATGATTAGGTGAACTGCTTTGAATGTTGCCTACATTTACCCTCTATGCCATAAAAGCTTGCTGTATAGAAGGTACAACTAAGCAGCTGTGTGATTTTGAGAGCTCTGTCTGGGATGGGAATGCACATAGGGGTCCAGGTGCCAAGTCCATTAGTAAGCATTTCTAGAAAAGGGAGCTGAAAGGGCCAGGAGTGTTGTGGGTGCTTGGGGAAAGACTTTCCTTGCAGTTTCTGCTGGAATGGGGGTTGAATACTAAGCTAGGTGCTGACCAAGAGCAAAATGAGGAGTTTGAAACAGACATATCTGAAAAATAATTCTCGCTATTCCCTTTCCACTAGTGGGGAATGAAGAAGTTAAACAGCCTCTCTGTCCCAGACTAGCTTCTACACAGTCCTTCTCCCCACAGTTGGTTTGTCTTCAGGTAGCTGCTTCTTTTGCAAAATAGCCATCAGTCCTGAAAGCGATTGTGATCCTCTAGGCTTTCTGGAGAATGAACTATAGCCTTGACGCAAGCAGTTGGACCCCTGGTTCTGGGGATGTACCACCACCACCTCTTGCCTGCCAGAGCATCTCCTCCCTCCTTCTTTCTCTCCTTCTCATGTTTGTTTGAAAATTGGCTTTGACTTGGACAACGTTTAGCCATTTCTCAAAGGCCACGAGTGAGACAAATCCTACCAGTTCTTTGGGCTTTATCCAAGGGCTCATGCTGCTTTCCAGTGAGTTCCTAGTCTCATGTTCTAATTTGTTCCCCCATTTGATCGTTGAGAGATTTGCAACACCAAGCTAAGAAATGGCCCTAATACTGCTTGCCGCTGCTGTGGATCAGCCACTACAGGCGTGTCCTCCTTTCCCTTCTGGGACACTGGAAAAAGGCTGTGCCTTCATGCACCTCACTCGTGCTTCCTCACAGCAGAGAAAAGTCTTTGCTGTTTCTTCCTCCTCTCTCCAGCAAGGTCATGCACAGACACTCTACAGATTTCCCACTCTGCAGACTTCCCACATCACCAGTTCTTTATCCTCTGTACTGAAAGGACAGATGATTTGATCAGGAAAGCTATTTTCCTGCAATGTAGATTATAATGGAAATCTGGAGAACAGCCCTGACTCTGAGTCTCTGCAGCTTTATCCTCTTAAAAGCACAAGCCAATTAACCTCAGCCTGCAGGGAAAGAGCCCCCCTGTCAGCAGCTGGGTCTTGGAAAATGAGACATAGGGGATTTAAAATCACAGGGCTCTGAAACTCCAGCCCAGGCATATGGCACTGCTCGTGCCTGTGCAAACCTCCACAGTGGTGCCAGAGCTGGGGAGATGAGGCTGTGAGTTCAGCATCTGGTTTGACTCTCAAAACCTCTGTGGTGGTGGGGTCCATGCCAGGGACCCTTGCAGCTCCTGCAGATGTTGCTTCACTGCCCTCAGGCTGCTTTGGCGATCGAAGGGTTGGGCATGAAGACTGGGCTTTCCTGGGTACAAGAATATAATTTATGTGGAGGCAGTTTGTGGAGAATGATGTCAAGAACTCTCTAAACTTGAGATGTTCATAGATGATAAAAAGCAGGCCAAGGCCCAAGCTCAATGGAGAAATCACAGTACTGGTGTTCTCATGGGGGGAACTGAGGAAATCGAAGACTAATTAGGTTGTAATTGTTATACCACGAGGAGGCCACTCAGCTCACCTTGAAGTAGCAAAATTGCCTAGGTCCTGGAAACATCTATTTGTCTCCCATTTTAGGAATTCTGATGAGGCATCTGAATGCTGACTAAGGGAGCCAGATCTGAGTGTCATTGATACTTCTTTCGGAAAATGAATATATGTCTTGAACGACAGAGACAGGGCTTTTTCCATATCTCTGCTGGTCTTCCCTATCTAAATGTTCTTTGCTTATCCCACAAAACTCTTCTGCCGTCTGATGTGCAATATGCTACCCTGGCACTAGCTGTTTGCTGGAAGGGGAATGTAAAAGCACATAAAATATCCTCTCATCAAACACCTCTCTCAAAGTCATGCTAACTACCTGTCTTTGCAATAGACTGTGTTCCTTTAATGACAACAGCTCTTGTTTGAGATGTTAACATCTCCAGACATTTGACAAGCAGCTGAGTAAATGTCAACACCCTTCTAAAGGAAGTGTGGGATTTAAGTGAATTGCACACCACTAGGAAATTGCAGTTGATTCTGGGGTGAGACTCACTGGTTCCTAACAGCTGAAGTAATGCCAGCATTTTAGGCCAGGCAGCAAATAATTCTGTACCCATGGAGATGAGGGATGGACATATAAACATCCCTCCTCCTTCTAAGTTACAAACCATGAAGGTTTTTAATGACAGGGGAGGTGTTTTGAGGTTAGAGAATTATTCTGGAACATCGGAGAAACACGTTTAATACTCTGTCACAGACTCCCTGAATAGCCTTTATTGGTGCATTTTGTGTCTGCTGGCCTTAGACTTCCACCCAAAAATTCCTTGCAAAGGTTTTCTTGGACAGTGCTGCTTAGGAACACATTGTACTTGTGCTAAGAGTAGTCCCCTAAATAGCATACCAAGGAATTGCTTCAGCATAGCCTCCGTGGAAACAAATCCTCTATATTGATGGAATAGTATTTCTCAAAATACGGTATCTTCCACTGGCTCCAAGTACTCTATCAGGTCTTTTCTTGTGAGCACGCAGAGATTTCAACCCCACACCCTACCCCAGGCTGTTGTGGTCATTTCTCTATGACCTCTGATTTCCAGCCTGTGTGCAATATGTGGGCTGAGGCTCATTTTGCTAAACCTTCAAAATCAACACTGCAGGCACCTTCTTCCAAGACAGCTTTTTTCATCCCTTTTACAGAAGAAAAGAATTTATTATGGAGCAATCCATCTCATCTGGAAATAGATACATGAAAAAGATGAGATGAACAGCACCTGGACAATGCCTATTACTCTCCTTTAACAGATCGTATGGGGAAACAGCTCTGATAAATCTCACCTGTTGCACCTAGAATCTATATAGAAAAGATATATACGATCACAGGGCATTGAATGAGGTTTACTGAGTCACAGAGCTCTGTTTCTACATATTAGAGATACGTAGAATGAGATGGACTTGAGTAATGACTTTTCCATGCAAGATTTAGGGGTTGTAATCCGGAAGAACATACAAAGAGAATTACTTCCCTCTTGGCCTTTTTAATTCTTCATTAAGAGCCATTACTACTTTTAATGAAGAGTACAACAGACTGGTGAAACTCGCTGCTGCAGGATATTAGTTTATTGTGTCTTTAGATGACATTTGCATTGAAGGCCTATGTTATTGAGCAGTAAGTGCAAGCCAACCGTTACCATTGTGGGTTTAAAGTTTACTGAAGCTCATTTAGGCAAGACTAATGTTAGAAAACATCTTCTAACAGCAATGACAGGAAGTACCGGAACAGACTCTCCATGGAGGATGTGGAGTTTCCCTCCCTGAAGGGCTGCAAGAAAAGCTCCAGCAAACAGATGACAGCATTGGTTTGGATGGTCCCTCAACCTGCCAGAGGAAGGAAGAATCAAAGAATCATAGAATGGTTTGTGTTGCAAGGGACCTTAAAGATCATCCAGTCCCAAACCCCCTGCCATGGGCAGAGGGACACCTCCGACTAGATCAGGCTGTTCAAGACCCCATCCAACCTTGTCATGAACATCTCCAGGGATGGGGCAGCTACAACTTCCCTGGACAACCTGTTGTAGTTCCTCATCACCCTCATTGTTAAGAATTTCCTCCTTATGTCTAGTCTAAATCTTCCCCTCTCCAATTCCTAGACATTCCCCCTTGCCCTATCACTAAATGCCTTTGTAAAAAGTCCCTCAACAGCTTTCTTGTAGGCCCTTTTTATAGGAAGATTAACTGATTGATCGGGACCCTTCTCTGTTCCCATTTCTGGTAGAATTGCAGTCAGTTTTCAGCATCTTTAAGAAAAAAAAAAAAGAGCCACTGGATAGAAATGTAGAATAGTATAGGTTGAAAGGGACCTCTAGAGGTGCTTAGTTCAACCTTCATCTCAAAGTAAGGCCAACATCAATGCTGGACTTTGTGCACGTGAGTTTTAAAGATTTCCCATGTGGTTTTGCACCACCCATGTGGCCCCAGTCCTGGTGCTTAGCCAAACTGTGAAGAATTTGTTCTCATTTTCACCTGGAACTTCCCTCACTGCAACCCCTGACTGCCACCTCTTGCCATTGTGCTGTGCATCTCTGGAGACAATCTAGCTCTGACTTTTTTTGTCATCTGTTATAGGTGGTGGGTAGAAAGCAGAGAGATCCTCTTGAAAGCTGCCAGCCTTCTCCAGGCTGAACAAACCCAGGAATCATAGAAACATAGAATCATAGAATCAGCAGGTTGGAAGAGACCCACCGGATCATCGAGTCCAACCCTTCCTATCAAACACTAAACCATGTCCCTCAGCGCCTCATCCACCTGTGCCTTAAACACCTCCAGGGAAGGTGACTCAACCACCTCCCTGGGCAGCCTCTGCCAGTGCCCGATGACCCTTTCTGTGAAAATTTTTTTCCTAATGTCCAGCCTGAACCTCCCCTGGTGGAGCTTGAGGCCATTCCCTCTTGTCCTGTCCCCTGTCACTTGGGAGAAGAGGCCAGCACCCTCCTCTCCACAACTTCCTTTTAGGTAGCAGGACTCTCGGTGTTTCCTTTATAAGCCCCATCCTTCAGCTCACTAATGGATTATTTCTTCTGCACCCCTTGTAAAGAGGCCAGAAAGTTTTACCCACTTCTCCCAGTTCTCACTGTGACTTGTGCCAAATCCCTAATGCCAAAGAGAGAACTGGTAAGAGCAAAGCTGGTGATTTCCTTTAGGAAGTGACTTAACGCTGCAACACCTTGTCCTCAGGCTTCACTGGGCTGGGCTTCAGCTGGGGTGAAGAAGGAGATATGATACACCGCTACATAGAGATGGGAGGTGATAGTACTTGTTCTTGCAACTTCTCTTGGTACCAGCATCCTAGGCAAAACACCAACACCAGCCTCCACGTAGGCAACCTTCCCGGAATTCCAGATCTACCGCCACTCCGCTGTGCTGAAGCAAAGGGTGTCCCAAAATCTAGATACCTCATTGCTGTGTTTACTGTGGCCTCCATCCCTCTCTCTCTCTCTCTAGTTGCTAAGCGATATCTCTGCTCTCCAAAGTCACTGATACAGACCCTTGGCTGCTGCATTTCACTATTCAATTTGCAATTTAAATTCTCTGACAGGCAGAAGCAACCAAGCTGTTCACTTAAGATTGCAAGAAGTTATATTGAAATCCAGGAAATCGCCAGTGCCTCAAGCTCTTCATAAATTCCACTTTGATAGTAATAGAGACAGAGGTGGGAAGCGGGAAGGAGAGAGAGGAGGGAAGAAAAGAGGTGCTCATGTAAGGGAGGAAAGATGGAGAAGAGATAGTGGGAAGTGATCAGACGGGAGGTGTTTCACCTTTATTTCTATCAGTCATTGCATGCACTGACCTCTGAAACGTGGTGCTTCTGCTTGGGCTGGTTAACTTACTTTCAGTAAACTTTTATCTCTCTTCTACTCCTCCTCTTGCATATTAATGCTTCCTGTGGACAGAGATAGGTCCCCTTTGCATTGTTTTTACCTTTTCCTAAATCACCCACCCAATGTTCACTGCCCAAAGGACTGCAGAGTGGTGTCTCTCCTGCAAGCCTGTGTTCTCAGGTCCTAGACAGCCTGTGACTCTCCTGGCCATCATGCAGGGTCCTTAACTGCTCTCAGGGTTGGGGTCTGTACCTTAATTGTGGCCATACAGACAGGGAGCGGTGTTTTTTTGCTAGTTAGATGCATCCTCCTTGCACATCTGGAATTTTGCCTCTGTGAGGAAGAGAGCAGCATCTCTAAATCAGAATGCATGAATTATTGGGAATAAGCAGCTCTGGTGAGGCTTGGGAAAGGGGACAGGGAGCTTCAGCACTGGGGGAATAGGAATCTGCACAGGGGTAGGGGTGCTGCTGTGGGAGGAGGTCGGGAGCCTCGGCATTTCAGTCTCATAAACAGGCATTTCCCTGCACCGAAATCCTTTCTGTGTGCTGGGAGCCGTGAGTTTTCAGGCCAGCAGAGGGAACCCTCCACCGTAGTTATACCAAACCCCTCACCTGCAGGGACTGGGGGTCAGCAGGGCTGGGGTTCACTGGTGGGTGTTGCAGCTAGTTGCTCTCCTGACTTTCTGCAGGCATCTCCTTGCCTGCAGCAGGGGAAATTGCTTGATTGTCCTTTTTCCTTCCAGGCTTCCAAGGCCAGGTTGAAGCGATCCCACCTGGTAAATGGCAGCACCTCTGCAAACTTCTTAAATGCTTTGTAGACATCAACTCCCCTTTGGTAATGCAAGAGAATGACAGTGCAGTGGTCAGCCCTTGCCTCATTAGCAGGACAGCTGGCAGAACCCCTGCACTGGTGGGAAGTGATTGGTGACAGATAATCATAGAATCATAGAATCACCAGGTTGGAAGAGACCCACCAGATCATCGAGTCCAACCATAATATCACTGGGCATGTGATAGGACAAGAGGGAATGACCTCAAGTTGCACCAGGGGAGGTTCAGACTGGACATTAGGAAAAATTCCTTCACCGAGAGGTTCTCAGGTGCTGGAAGAGGCTGCCCAGGGAGGTGGTTGAGTCCCTATTCCTGCAGGTGTTTTAAACACAGGTAGATGAAGTGTTTAGAGGTATTATTTAGTAGTGGACAGATATGGTTGGGCTTGATGATCTCAAAGGTCTTTTCCAACCCAGTGATTCTATGAAGCGCAGAGAGGTAGGGAACACCCTCAAAGTCATCAGCGTCAGAAACCAGGCAGCCAAAGCTCTTTCCTTAGCCAGGAGCCTTTGACTAAGGGAGTCTAATGCAATGACTCACACTGGAAGTAAGTAGTAAAGACTCATGTCTGCCTGGAGGGACAGAAGCACGCCACAAGTGACATTCAGTATAACCATAGAATCGTAGAATCACCAGGTTGGAAAAGACCCATTGGATCATCGAGTCCAACAATTCCTATCAAACACTAAACCATGTCCCTCAGCGCCTCGTCCCTTAAACACCTCCAGGGAAAGTGACTCAACCCCCTCCCTGGGCAGCCTCTGCCAGTGCCCAATGACCCTTTCTGTGAAAATTTTTTTCCTAATGTCCAGCCTAAACCTCCCCGGTGAAGCTTGAGGCCATTCCCTCTTGTCCTGTCCCCTGTCACTTGGGAGAAGAGCCCAGCTCCCTCCTCTCTACAACGTCCTTTCAGGTAGTTGTAGAGAGCAATGAGGTCACCCCTCAGCCTCCTCTTCTCCAGGCTAAACACCCCCAGCTCTCTCAGCCGCTCCTCATAAGGCCTGTTCTCCAGCCCCTTCACCAGCTTCATTGTTCTTCTCTGGACTCGCTCCAGAGCCTCAACTTCCTTCTTGTGGTGAGGGGCCTGGAACCATGTTCAATACTTTCTTGTATGGGCATCATCCTTTCCCCCTTTGCTGTGTACGTCTCCAGCTCTGTGCCCTTTGTCTGAGACACAGGACATGACCAAGCATAACCGTGTAACTGCAAGAAGGTCTCAGAAGTATCTCATCAAGACTGTTACCTAGGCAAAGGCCATCAGGTATACCCAGGAAAAGTGACAACTGAAAGAGCTTTGTAAAGCTTGAGTTTTCACTTTCAGCCTCCCTCAGTGCCCTGTTTTGGGGAAACTTCCCCCACTGTTTCCAGCCAAAGTGCCAAAGGGTCTTCCTTCTGAGTGTCATCTGTGACAGTAAGAGACAGCCCTGGAGTTGCAGGCTTCTTCACTTCCATTGGCCTGCATCAGAGAGGGGCTCCTCAGAAGACAGTTCTTTTTTTGCCTGCGACTATGTCATAACAGGATACAGAAGGAATGTGATAGGCAGCGAACACAGCTCACTTTCTTGTATCCTTGGTTCCTAAGAGCTCCATGGGGTATCTCTGCAATTTCCCATCTTGAACGCTTTGTCTCAGCAAGTCACTCCAGTACCCTCAGGGCTGTCTTAAAAATAAGACGAGGTTGAACTGAAAACAGCACGATGGTCTACAGAATGCCCCTGTGAAGCAAAGTCTTCTGTTCCTAACAGCAACATTGGAAATGTAATAAAGGTTCCAAGAGAAAAGAAGTGCTTGGCCAAAGGAAGCTCATTTCTGCTTCCTCTTCTAGCGCCCTTCTGGCATTATGACTATCTTGTTTTCAAAAACATGTTGAAAATGAAGATTTCATGTTGCAAGCTGCACAGTAGGATGCTGTGCCATGCTCCTAAAGGTCTTCCCTCAACTCAGAAAGGGAAACTTAGCTTCATTATGCTGATGAATCCCCACCTGGAGCTGCAGCACTCACATTCTTCAAGTATTTTGCCTTTGTCCTCCGTGCTGCCCATTCTTCATAGACCAGTAATGCTAGATAGCTCCAAGCATTGGATGTGTTCAAGTATCTTGCAGGAAGGCAGCCCTTAACCCTGTCCCTCCAGAGCCCTGTGGTCCTGAGCCATTTAGAAACACTTGGGCAGCTCTACCCGTCCTCTCTATTACCCCATGGGTTCTCCAGCCAGATGGTGCCTTGATGAAGACCACCAGGACACTAAAATGGACTCTCTGTCTGCCTTGAAGAAGGAGTAGGATGGTTTTCATGCTTTCTCCTCCAGTGAGGTGTTCAATGCGAAGCATAACAGCTGTCAAGGGAAGTAGGGTTTTCAGCCAAGTCCAACCACCTGGTATGTTTTAAAACATTATTTTTGCCCCTTATCCATCTTTGTTGGGCTTTATCACTCTCCAGGCCACTGCCAAGAGCAGTGGACAGAGCACACAGGTTACCCCAACACAACAGCCCACACAGATCTATTATTGTCTTCCCAATGCCAAGCACATCACCAGTTTCAGATGGAGATGCCATAGGAGGATTTTGGACAGATTTTGAGAGTTAATGGAGATTGGACAGGATGTCATTATGAGTCCTAAGTCCTTACCACTGTGTTTGTTTCTGATGGAGCTTGGTGGCCAGGGCTGGCGGCACACACAAGAGAGCTGATGGATGCCCATCTACCTCTTTGAAGGACAGGGGCTGTTGAGGGGTACAACTAACCCTCTGCCCTACATTTCCCCTCCATTTCTCTCTCCTCCTGCTCATGTTGTAGAAATTCTGTGTAAATATTCAACCTGGATTCACTAGTTTTTCTCAAGTGTGAAGCAAGCAGTCACTAGCCCTAGATATCCTGTTCCTTCAGCTTAGCCACCAGCCACCTCAACCAGTTTCCCCCTCTTCTGGGCCATCAAAAAGGCTGTTTCAGATGTCCACGTTCAGGGTTGCATCCCAAAGAGGCAGTTCCTACCCTTGCAGCCAGAAAAAACTTTGGCAAAAGAAGATTTTTCTTCCAGTGTGGCAGGGTGCCTGGTAGGGTCTGGCTGGGGTACTCACTCCTCCTTAACCCGATCTCACCTGCGTGCAAGATGCTACAAACTGGATTTGTGCCAGCACCTCTAAAAGTGTTTGTGTGGTACCCTCCCTTCACATCCCTGTGCTGCATTTGGGATCAGAGAGCAGGCTTGAGCTTCGTCACGCCACCGTTGTCGGACTCATTCCTCTGTTCCTGCAAAAACAAACAGGCCTCTGAGCCGCAGCAAATCGATTCGCTGCATTGTAACAGAATTACAAGCCTGAAATGCTCCCTCTCTCTCCCCCTTCTCTCTTCTGTTCCCTGCCTTGCAGAAAGAAGGGGCTTTCTTCCCAGTGAAGCCAGAATTGGACAGAGGAGATGTGCTGTGACCTGTCTCCAAGGGTAGCCTTGGCATCACTTCCTAACCCTAAAGGACAACTTCATTTCTCCCCCTCTGAAATGTATCTGGTAGGAAATTAAACATGTATTGATGGGGAAAGGTCAGGAAGAGAGTCAGTGCAAGGACGTGGACATGAAAGGAGTTGATTATTTGCTCACCTGGAGGTTGTCTTGAGAGGGAGTTAATACACCCTGTGCTCTGCCCCTGCAAACTGCATCAATTCCCCCAGACCTCCACGCAGAAGTACTCCTTGAGGAAAAGGAGGTTTAGAGTAGGAAGCTAAGTTTTTCTGTCTTGAATTGGTGATGGAGAAAAGATCTGCTCTTCCAAAGCTCCACAGAGAAAAAAATTACTGTGGTGAGTTGTGGGGCAGTAAGGCAACTAGCATTGTCCTCCAAAGTGGGAAAAGTGCTTTTAGAAAGTGAGAGAACTCTACTTCACAGAATAAAAAGGACTTTTGGATAAGCACTGCTTTCTGCCTTGTGTTATCTACTTTCCATCTGTAAGCTATGAGTACTGATCATGTGGAGAGGCAGAAATGGACTTCACCCTTAGGACAGGCATGGGAGGAACAACTTTTGTGAAAGACTCTAGACCTGGGATTTGGTATCTAAACCTCCTATGGTAAAATGTATTGAGTGTCACAACAGGATACTCCTTTCCCTGCTGCTCTGTATCCCTGTCGAAGTCCTGGTAGGGTTTTTAACTCCTGAAAATTGCCTGTGCAAGGCTCGTCTTGCTGAGGCTCCAAGAGAGAGGTGTCTTCCTCTCCTGCCCATTCATGCAGCCACAGAGATATTTGGAAAACCACCAGCCTCCTAGCCAGGGAGCATGGGGAATATATAAAATCTGCAGGGCCCCCAGTGGAAAAATGGTCTGTGATCAGGGCAGGCTTGTATTGTGCATGGAACCACTGGGAAAGCACAGAGAAATGGCAAACAGACGTTCAGAAATCAGTTTACGGCTCCCTGAGAAAAGGCAGGTCGAATACTGAGTGCCAGAGTGGGGGTAGAGGAACTGTGACTGAAGCCTAGACTCTGGTCTCAAGCTGTCATCAAATTCCCTCTGTAATCAGTGGAGTGAAATCAGAGCTGCTTTAGGGTGATTCAAATCCACTTATCTCAGACACCTCTCTCAGGAGGGCTGAAATGTCCCTATCTCTTTCCATAGTGTAGAGATGGGGGTGAGGCCAACAGCTTAAAAAAGACACTGAACTTGCATGCAGGAAGCATTAGCAGAAATGCATCCAACCCTGGGAAGTATTTTCAGGACTCCTGAAGGCTTCAGAGCAGATTCATCTGCTTTGTGACTCACTGGTTTGCCAGCAGCTATGAGATGTAAGCCTGGCTTATTGAGTGCAACCAAGATCCCCACTTTGCACCCCTTAAAACTTCAGGGTTTGTTGCTACAATTCACCTTTGTTTGCCTCCAGAAGACTTCACTCCAGCAGGGGTGAGCTCAGGAACTCTCAGCACCTACCACATCAGTCTGCTGAGGAAGAAAAATTTCTCATTCTCTCTCCACTGTCTGACTTTTCCAGCTTCACCTTTCCTTGCGCATCTACTCAGGTCCGCATCCAGAAACCCCAGTGTTGCTTTCCTAGCACACAACTTCCAATCCCCCAGTCCTGCTTCCTAGCTAAAATGAGGTTTCATCTTAAAGCGGTAAAACAAAGCTGTCCAAAGTAAATGAGTAGCATTCTTGTTCCGCTCTCCTTGCCCAAGGGGACAACATGCTTAAAACTCAGCTCCTGCAGGTATGTGATAAATGGGATCCACCCAAAATAAATAAATAAACTTAAAGGCACACCAAAGGGGAGCAAAGTCCCCAGGTTATTCCTGTGTTACTCAGTCATCTCAAGGAGAGAGCAGCTCTCTGCCGGCAGCTGGCTGAATCATCAGCTACCTAATGCTGCTTGGAATGAATACAGATGCTTTGGAATTGCCTTCTGTAGGCACCACAATAAAGACAACTAAAGCAGCTTTGCTATCTCGAGAATGGTGGCTGACAAAATCAGTCGACAAAGTGACTCTGAAAGCACTCCTGGCAAAGTATGAAAGGGGAATTAAAGGCACTGCAAACCCCACTGCCCATTGCCTTCGCATCTTTGCTAAGGAAAAAGACTAGCAGTGACCTGGCCAGCTCATCTGCTTTGTTCATTTAACACCTACTAATTCATCACAGCCACTTGTTCTTTTGGTGATTTATTTCATTGCTTTCATTACTCCTAGAGCATGTGAGCATGCCTGTGTAGGGGCAACAACCCTCTCCATCATATCTAATGGCAAGAGTCTGTCACCAGAGGCCTAAAGGGATGAAAATAGTGGTAAAGATGTGTTGGGATGGATTGATCACCAGGAGCATTCATCTCAGCTACGTACAGGAGATATTGAGCCTAGTTTGCAGGACTAACATTTTGAGATGGGTTTCGCACAGGACCCTAGCACCAGTGGCACAGTTTTCTTCAGCAGAGACTGAATGTCTCCGAGGGCTATTGTGCCACATGGAGCTCTGCTCTCAGGGCTGTGAAGTGCCAATGTAGCTACTGGCATGTAGGTGTTATACAGACCATCCACTTTCTTTGCTCTGTCCTCAGGTAAACAGGATCTGGCTGATGCTCTGTCTGCAGTGTCTGTGGTTTGAGTGATGGATGGCCCTAGCTTGAGCTGAAAATAATGACTACGACATCTATTGCCAGCTCACGGTCTCCTTATGCTTATGCTTAGCAGATTTCCAACCCAGGTGAATCTCTGTGCAGTGAATACTGGTAACCCTCAAGGAAAACATTCATGTTCAACTTCTTCCCTTCCCAGAGTATCTACTCTATTTCATACTCTCTGTTGTACACACTCTCTTTTCATCACGCTGCTTTGACCTCTGGCTCCTCAGAGTATCAGAAAGGTGAGGACAGTCTCTGTTGAGGGACCATGACTCCTCTCACCAGCCTTGCTTTGACATCCTCTAGCCAACAGGGCTGGCAGGGCTCATGTGTAAGGCTGAAGAACATCTTTCCCTGGGTGGACTACCCTGGATATCAAGCTCAGATCTGCGGCGACAACGTCATCAAGATGCAATTACCAGTTAAATCAAACATAGTGGTGGGTGTCCCCATATCTTAGACCAGCTGTCATGGAGAGGCAGCTAGCAAAGTTTTTTGCTAGCAAATTCCCTTGGACTCCAGATTAGGCTGGCTGCAAACACACTGCCTAGAGGGAATGGCCAGGGCTAAAACTTTGTTCTTGAATCACAGAATCATAGAATAACCAGGTTGGAAAAGACCCACCAGATCATAGAGTCCAGCCATGCCTATCAATAACTAAACCATGCCCCTCAGCACCTCATCCACCCGTTCCTTAAAAACCTCCAGGGAATTGCTGGAACAATGTCCAAGCATCACCCAGGTGAGCAATTTCAACTGCAGCTGAAAACTGTTTGAGTAAGGCTGTGAGGTGTAAGGAAGCCTTCAGCTCCTGAACTGCAAAACTACTTGGATTGATAGATTGTGACAATGTGACAATACCAGAGACGTTCTGGCTGAGTTTTGTTATAAGCCTGCACCAGGGCATATATGTCCCCAGCATGAGAACAAGTATAGAATCATAGAATCATAGAATCTCCAGGTTGGAAAAGACCCACAGGATCATTGAGTCCAACCAATCCTATCAAATACTAAACCATGTCCCTCAGTGCCTTGTCCACCCGTCCCTTAAACACCTTCAGGGAAGGTGACTCAACCACCTCCCTGGGCGGCCTGTTAGGTTGGACCTGGGCTCTCTAGCACCATGCTTTAGGTGGGAGGCAGTTCAAGACTTTTACACATAGCAGGGAGGTTTTGGGTACTTTTCCTCAGCTGTGGGAGAGGAGGAGGACGAATGCAGAGGGGAAGCAGCAAGCAGGAGGGAGAGTGTCTCTCCCCTGAAAGGCTGGGATAGAGGGGTTCAACATTAGGCTGCCTGGCAATGAGTTTCTAGGCATCAGAAAGTGTTCTGTTTGAATAGAGTGCTGGCTCAGAACAAAGTCCCTCTCTGGCCCTTTAAAGATGGGGAGGAGATGCAAGTTGGAGTTGTATCACATGACAACAAGACACTGTCTCTCCTCTCATTCTGCACCAAGTTTTGTTCAGAATGCTCTGGCACACACCAAGCTCAGCAAAAATCTTGGACTCTCTCTGGGAAGCCAGGGAGAGCCAGGAAGATAGGAGCTGGAGAAGGGGCACGCGTGGTAAGGAAGGAAAATAATCCTGATACCCAGGCTGCATTGACAAGCACCACAAATTTCAGTGTCATCAGGGCTTGGAGGTACCTAGACTTTGAGGGCAGTGACTTCTGATCTTTTCTGGGTCTTTTCCAACCTGGTGATTCGATGATTGTATGATTCTGTTGCTTGCCAGTGAGGTGAGGCAGCAGGTTGGCTGGAATGGCCTCTGGGGAAACTGGGATGAGGAAATTACAAGGACCATGAATTATTAAAATGTTGGGGTTGCAGCTGGATGGCCCAGGTTGGTCTTGCCTCTCTATATATGTGTATTCAGGAAAAAAAGACCACTGTCCTGCCCTTCCTCCCCAAAGCCTTTACTCAACAGTACTGGAGTTAGTAATTTTCTCAGGTGTCCAGGAAACACGTGAGCTGAGCTGATCTGCTCCATACTCCCTGCCTCAGACAGGGGGATTTGTTCTCCACAGATCTCATTGACTCCAGCTGCCAGAATGACCTCTCCCTTCCAAGCCCAATTGCACCATATGATTTTGCATTCATTTAGAGCTAATTGCCAGGCAACGAATCCAGTTTTGCTCACTCCCTTTCAATCTCCTCACACTTCTAGCTGAACAATCATTTACATCCCGCTCTGGATCCTCTTTCAGAGCTGTTACTGTCACCCCTGCTGCTGCCTTTGTAAGCACAGGGATGCTGCAAGGGAAATGCTGGTCCTTTTAAAGGAGTAATACCATGGCACAGCCATAGATTTGCATGCAGGAGGGGAGAAAGCACGTTCCCGCTGCTTCCAAACCTTTTTATTTTTGGATACAGAAGGAAGTTTTGAGTTATTAGGACAGAGTATTAGGGACCAGCTTGGCACTCGGTGCAAATCCCTGGCTCTGTCACTGATTTCCCACATGTCTGTGAACACATCTTCCTCTAGCTTTCCTAGCTGCAAAAAGGCTAGCAGCAACCACTGCTTCATGGGGCTGTGTGGCTTGTTAAACACTGCAGAAGCACTCGTATACTCCAAAGTTTAGAGATACTCCCTTAGGCAGATCATCTTACTAGAGTAATTACTAGAAATATGTTTGAAACCAACCAAAAAAGCCTTTCTTCACTGAGACTTATCAGAACAGAGGAAGAAGCATCTACTTACCCAATGTATTTCATAATCCTGTACAATTTGGGGAAGGTCTTTTTATGGGGCAGGCAGGGAAGGAATAAATCTTTAGGTCCATCAGGAAGCATCTGAATTTGAGTTTGTTGGCTTTTTAAGTCCCTGCCTCCCTGTTGTTTTAAATGACAGAAGCTACCCTGGAGAAGCCTGTGCTGCGCAAGAAGGAGCAGCAGGATGCCAGGAAGCCAAGGTGGAGAATCATGGCTTTCAAATAGCACTAATGGGAGTGCAGGGGAGAGCTTGTTTGTGTTCAGGTAGAATGAATTAACTCTGTGGGGTGTTCAGCAGCAGCTGCCTCAGGGAAAGGGACAGGGTTGCAACGTGCCTGATGACTTTGGCAAGGACGGTTTGGCTGGGGAAGAGATGGGGATGTACCTCTGCCCCTGGACATTCTTTGAGCTCGGTGCGGAGCCCTGTTTGTCATCCCAGGGAGCTGCCATACCAGCCTCATGCTTGCTTCCAGCACTGTGGGCCTCAAGGGGCATGAGGTAATGAATGCATCTTCTGCAGACTCTACAGAAGCTAATTTCCAGTGGTGGCAAGCGCCTGTCAACCTCATAGAAAGATTTCAGCCTCTTCGGAAAATGGTGAGATAATCCCCACAGCATCCCAGTGCAAGGAGAAAGAAGGGCAGGATTAGACCTTTATCTGTGCTAATGCAGAAGGATGTGGCATCCAAAGAGCTTTCACCGATCAGCTAGCCCCTAGCTATAGTATGAGATTCAACAACCCCATCATCCACCCTGAATTTAACTCCAGTGAAGTGTGGGGCTATTAAAAGCCCTCTGCATGACAGACCCTTGTGCAGGTTTTTGCATGTGTATGGAGGGATGAAATTAGGCTGCAAAGGAGGTACAGACTCTGTGTAGCAAACAACAAGTCCAGAGGTGGAAAAGAAGAAATGGGAGAGTGGGGCAGGAGGTCCCAGTATGCCTCTCCAACCACAGACCATGAGGGCTGGTGCTACGTGTACCACTTCCTTGCTAATATCCCACAAAACCTGGGTGTCTGCAGTGGCACTAGGCAGCTATGTGTCATAAGCTGGATGAAGCCTGAAACACGTTGCATGAGATTGCCCTGCAACATGGAATGTCAAAGAGCATACATCTCCTGAACCCACATCAATGTTTCCATTAACGGTCGCACAGTTAAATGACCAGGCAAATTTATGGACACAAAACCCCATCCACAGCCGTTAAGTATAAAAGCTCTTTCTCAAGAAGTCCATGAGTTGTAGCTCACTGGGGGCTGAAAGACCATTTTGAAAAGAATCACTCCACACTTAACACTTTCTTTATATAGTCTCTTGACACCTACTGCTGACTCTTTTTGGCAACAAGACACTGAGCTGCAGCAGTCTTCTGTCTGACCTGCTGTGGCTATCCTTATTCTTTAACTTCTATCATCTCTGTAATTGTCCTTCATTAATTCAAGCAATGGTTCTTTTGACTATTTCCTTCTACCCACCTCTCCTATTCACTTAGTAAAGTATGGGGTCTGTAAGCTTCTCTGTCTGCCTGTGGGAGAGCCTTTGAATGGATATATATTCGTGAGGCTTGTGTGGAGCAATGTGTGCCTGGCTAAGCAAATGATGAAGGTACCAAGAACTGGAAGATAGTCCAGGGTATAACCATTGTGGAGATGATCAACATTAGCAGGGATGGATGTGGAGGAAAACAACTCAGGGCCCAATTGGTGAGTTGTAAAAGGAGATGATTTCCTCTGCTCCTTCAGAATAAGACAAGAGACATGCAGGAGGTGAATAACACTGGTGGGAGTACCTGCAAGGGCTGGGTTGAGTGTGCCAGGGAGCAGGGGTGCTCATACTTCATCATGCACCATTAGGGTTTACAGGCCTATGAGCATCCCAGTGCTTTCCAGTATAAGCTCATGCATGTTATGGGTGTGCTGGGTTGCAGAGGAAGGTTTTTGTTATTTAGGACAGCTCAGAAACAAAAGAAGATTATGAGTAGTTCATAGATACAGAGCTAAGCTGCACAGCTCACCTCAGCCTGAGGGACTGTGCTTTTCTACTTTGAGTGAAGGACTTCTCCAAGGAAGGAAACAAAATGTTTTTGCAGGTCAGGGAAAGTTTCGTATTTTAAAGACCAGATGCAGCTTTTATTTGATCCTTTGTGGGGGATGTTCATTCAGGCATTGTTTGTCTTAACGTTTTTTCCCTTCTGAACTATGTGAGACTGCAAAATTGAACTATATTTTTGAAATCAGGAAAGGGAGGTGCAGGTAAATTCATGGTACTCTGTCCATGGAGTATATGTGCAATGGCTGGGGCCAGATCCCAGTTCCCGGGGTTTTGAAACTTCATTCCATCCGTGGAAGAACTTTTCCAGCACAGAAAACAGGGCTGCAAATGCACTTGCATTCAGATGCAGTCCTGGCTCACCAGAGCTGCCCCAACTTCATGTTTCATCTAAGTGTTGGATGAAACAAAACTGGAACAAGATGACCCATTCTGGTGTCACATTAACATCCAGCTATAGACATGTTGCTTCTCGAGGGGTAGCACTTAACAAGTCTCCATGAAGGTTTAGGAAAGATGTGAGCACATGTCCTTGTCTCAGTCCAGCTGTGATAGGGTAGGTATCACCTGTAATTTCTCCTCAAGCTTTTTTCCCAACCTCTTTCCTAGATTAGCTCCAACAATTTAACTACGACACCCATGCTGGCCAAGCTAGTTTGGACTGACATGGCCTGAGCAGTGCTCACCCAACACTTCAAGGTGAACAGCAAGTTCACTAGGGTATGTCCAAGCTCACAGGTTGTTGGGTCAAGTCTGGTCTACAGTGAGGTGTGATTTAGAGACATGAGCTCAGGATGTTCTTGCTTCTACACCCTCTTACTGTTATCCCTTCCTATCTTGCAGTTATACTGGCACAGCCAGTAGTGTCCACAGGGTCAACAAGTGCAAGGAGGGGTCTGGTTTTGGAAGGAGGCACTCAAGAAGTCTGTAGAAAAAGGCAGATTTTTTAGAGGTGAGTCAGTTTTCTGCTTCATAGCATGGCCCGTACAACCTTGAGTTAGCCCTCCTAAGAGGACAGGATCAGACAGAGACAACTAGCAAGTGAAAAGGACACCTAAAGCTGCTTCCATCTCCAAAGACAACACATTATCAATCCATAGCCTAAAGGAATAAGCGGGGGAAGGTGGCAGTACCCTAAATCAATATCATCCTTCAACATTTTGTGTCATGAATGACATGCCACTGTTCCCCAGTTCATCCCTCCCATGCTAAGTCAAACACCTTGGCAAACCACACCGGTGGGCACTGAGCACTGGGCTGGCAGGTGCTACAGCTCCTTATTACTGAGACCAGTGATGGGAAGTGATGTGCAAACGATGACTTGCAAATGATTACTTGATTTTCACAGTGTTGAGGCCTCGAGGGGGTGTTAATCTGCACCTGGGAAATGTCAGATTCAGTCAGTGAAGCCCTAATGGATTGTTTGCATTTCAGCAGTGGGGGGAGTGGGAAATGTGTAGCTTGCGTAGGCTTGGTTGAGTCAGAAAAGAAACGACTATTCCCCTGTGCCATCTGGGACAAGCAGTATGCAGTGACTGCAGAGAGGACGGAGGGCAGTATTCAGACACTTGCTATTTGGGATGCTCTGCCTTGTCTCTCCAGGGAGCCAGAGTCTTGTAGCAACGGGCAACAGGACGTCTGAAATGCCTTCTCCTTGCTCAAGCTTAGATGTCATTGCAGCTGCAAAGATATAAGTTATCACGAGCCTATCCTACCCCCTCCTGATCAGGCAATCTCTCAAGCCTCAGTGTCCTTATGAATCTTTCTGCACAACTGAGAATTTAATCACAATCCATATAGAGATATAGAAAAGTATACACGCACACATATATATGTATACAGAGAGTAGTACATAGCCTCAAAAAAGAGAGTTTGGAAGAAATCTGAAATTATTTGTAAACTGACATTGAGTTTAATGAGTAAATTAGGCTAGAAATGAAAACACAAAAGGGAAGTGTCAGAAAAACTTGTGCTTGGACAATTTCAAAAGAATGTTTCAGTTGTTCTGAAGTATGATTTCCATTAAAAAAAATGACCCAAATTTCTAAGAGGACGAGGATCAAAATTGAAAATATTAAAATGGAAGAACATCATTTGTTCCATGTTGACCGAAACACTTTGCTTTTAATATTTAAAATGCAAACAAAACTGCTTAGTTTCAGGTCAGTGAGTCACGAACATGACTCTTCTGTATTTTCTATGTTTATTTACCTTCTAAAATAATTTCTTTGGGTCAGAAGTAACCACCTTGCTTTCTCATCTTTGGGTTCTTTTCCAGCTTTCATGTAAAGTAAATCCATTTCTTGTGCACCTCCAGAGTCATTAACAGACATAGTTTATTTTTTCAATTTTTTTCTTATCATTTCCCGTCTCTTACCTTGTGCTTTAGGTCTGTCTACACTGGCAAGTAGCTTTGGCTGCAAGCCCCTTCTCTGTTCAGTTTTAGCCATCACTGGCATCACTTAGCCACTGGTTCTGGGGACCAGGAAGGAGGGAGCAGGTGATGGGGAGAAGAGGATGAATATGTCTCTGGAGAGACCTCTGGGGAGGAAGAAACCCAGGCATGAACTTCACGCTCCTTCTTTTAAGACATCAAGGTGATGACAACTCACAATATCACTGTTTTTCTATTGGGAGTGACTGCTACCTTTGACTGTAGGGCCAAGAAGGACACTGGCAGTGTGCATCTCACACCAGAAAAAAAAAAAAAAGACACTTGGAGGTTTTTCTTGAGTAACCATTTTAGGATAGAGGAAAGCAAATATAGAAGTGTCCTCCAGGTAGTTTTATTCTAGACTAGCACAGCAGCACGTGTCCTGGTTTAGGCTATGGGATCAGTTTTGAAGCCTGCAGGTGAAAATGTTTTGGAGATAGGCATGAATTAAGCCTTGAGTGCCATGCTGAGATATAAAACATGTTTTCTCGTTAGCAAGAAAGGCTTAGGGCCATCACAGCTGCCTGATGACACCACACTGATGATAGAGCATTCTCCTCAGCTATGGTGGAATGAGCCCAGTGAAATTAGCCCTAGAGCACTCTGCTAACACCACATCTATATAGATGGGATATGGTATTGCGGGTATGGTTTGCCTATCCCACCTAACACTGAGGGGATGGTCCCAGACACATGACTGGATCCTGGGAAGGCTGCTGTTATGTTATCTTCAGGATTTGGAATAGTCAAAGGTCAAACTGTTTACTGAATGCCTGCAAAGGACAATGTTTAGGCCAATCTGGAACCTGTGTACCAAGTGGACCTTAATTTGGAAGGATTTGACTGAATTTAAAGTCATTTTGGTTGAGGTCTTGTCTGGCTCTCATTGACAAATGTTCCCCAACACAGAAGTCCTTTATTTTTCATGTGTCCTCCTGTCAGGTGACTCATTCTGAGCCCTGGGATGTAATTGCACATGCAATTCCACAAGTGGAAAGTCACATCCTCCTGAAAGAGATCACTTCCTCTTAGCATCATCCCAGCATCTTGGCTTTGAGCTTTTGAACCTCTCAAATTTTACATATGAGTTTGAATAAGCAAAGAGGAATTCCTTTTGGAAGCTGAGAATCTCAGTCTGTGCTGACATCAAACAATTCCCCCTCCATCTGTGGTAAACCCAGCTTCCCTCTGCAATCTCTTTGCTGATGTAAACTAGCCATTCTTAGCAAAGATGTCATTTACTGGTGCTTGAAGGCTTAAGAGCTTATAGAGCTGCTTGAATAGGGAAATTTGAAAGGAGAACTTTTTTGTTAATGAGAATGTTTTTAGCAATTATGATGTTTTTAGTTATGTGACTTCTTTTTATCATAATACCATTGTTTAAAGGACTTCAAGCAGTCAGCAAAGCAAGTTCAGCAGAGCAAGAATATCTGTCAAATTCCTTGCTTAAAGAAATGTCCACAGCAAATCCTTTCTGATGCGATGCTGTTTCAAACTCTTGGTGAGGAAAACAGTGTCAGAAAGGTCACTCCAAAAGTTATCCTATTCTGTGCTTCAGCCAGCCCCATTTGTCTCCCTGATGACTTTATCCAGACCCTACAGAGGGCAATGGTGGGTGCACCCTCTCACTTAAGGATCCCTTGAGTTAGAGTTGTTATCCCAGGTCAGACACACTGTGCAATGCATCTGACAGAGCTCTGAAGGTAAAAAGTGGTGAAGAATTTCCTTGCAAAACCCTCCCCTACTCTGCATGTTGTTCTTGGTGTCTCGCCAGACAGCAAAAATATTTAGGCATTGCTTTGCCTTTCTCTTGTACGGTGTCAGTGGCTCTTCTCTGAACTAAAGTCCCTTAGGGCTGCTGAGAATTTGTCTTCCCTTCTATTGAATTCATCTGACTTCTTATTTCAGAGCTTCTCTTATTATTTGCTGAAGATTTCTGGAGAGTTGGAACTGGTTTTGACAGCAGCTGTCAATGGTTCTCATTTAATTACAGGGGAGGAAGAGAGGGGAGGTCCTGGGAGAGTGTGGGGTGCACAGGCTTACCAAAATCTGTATGACAGGAAAGAAGAAGAGAAACAGGACGTACTGAACATGGCATAAAGTTGGGTGATAGTTATCCTGGTACAGTGTGCCTAAACATTGTAAAGAAGCAGGCTGTTAAACTGTCAGCATGAATTTCTGTGATCCAAGATGATATGAAACATTCCCTTTCAGCCTTGGATTTGAGAGAAAGAACTACGTGAAATACTGAGCAGATCCTTCAAAATCAGAGATTTTCCTTCCATTGTGTTACTTAAAGTCACTCTGATTATCTTCAGAGAGTGGTATTGCCAAGTGGCCACCTTCCCTGGACTTGAGACCCCATCAAAAAGAAGAAATCTGAGTTCCTTTCACCCCAGACCATGGATCAGCCCCTGCATGAATCCTGGCTCAGAGTTATATTCCCTGTTGTATCCTAGAGGGACTTGGCTTGAGGAACAGTGTCTCCAAGGAGGCTTCACACTCCCCATCCTGCCACAAATCAGGATCCCTTCTGTTGACTTTTATGCTCTCACTTCTTCCTTGGTAGGATACAGACTGTGTGCCTGCCACTTCCTCCAGCCTTCCCATATCCTTGCGTGGTCACCCCAAATACTATCCCAGAGACTCACCATTGCTCTTGGGAGACTTTAGCTAGATGTCTCCTGGGGTGCTCATCATGATTTAAAGCCCCCAAGAGTCCTGGGAGTGTCCTAGGAGCCCCTGCATGGGCATGATTTGGTTGTACCGACACCCCTGCCACTCTGTCTGGTTTCTCTGGCACCTAAGCACCTCCCTAAGGGGGATAAAAACATCCCATTTTGCTTTCCCACATCCCTGTTGGAGGAAAAATACCTCTACCACTGTGAGGCTGGGGGAAAAATCCCTTGCCAGGGAAATCCCAATAGCCCAGAGAACATCACCCATTAGCACCGTGCTGGTTGCACACTGGGACACCTCCAGACTCTATTCCTGTAGATCCTTCAAAAACATCAAGCCCAGCTGCAAAACTGATTTTATTTTTCTGATGTGATGTTGCCCACGCCCCTCTGCTGTACCACGTGCACAGTTTCCAGCACATATCAGCTAAGATGACCCATGAGATATCTCTACAAAAAGTAGAAGCATTGGCTGCCTTGCCTGTTTAGCCCAGAATCTCTTCTGGCCTCACATCTCAGTGTCTGTGTAGCACCTAGTCCAGGCAGCACAGCTCCGTGTTTGGCAGGGAATGCTGCCATACTCCTAATAACTAATAATAATATGGGCCTGAGCTTAGCACCTGAGCAGAGTATTCACTGCAAAGTCAGCCATGTAGCCAAGAATGAAGATTAAAAGAGAGCAAGAAACCTGGCAGAGAATTACTTAATTTAGTACATTTGAAACCCAATAATTACTTCTTTAAAAACAGAATTTGCTGAAGCAACTTCTAGCTTTCCATTCTTTTATTGTGCTTTTCTTTTAATCAGCGCATAATAAAATAATTAGTAATTTGTGTCACTTCTGTAATTTTTTTCCTTAGCATAATCACAAGGAGTGACACATTTCTGCAGCACATTTAAAAAAAATAGTATAATAAAGAGAGGCAAAAATCAGACTTGATGTTTGAATCCTGTCAAAGTAAGTAACACACGTTATGCTTCCTCCAGATGATGATTGCATCACTGCTGATAACATTAATTAGACAACCCTTGGATTGTGAAGCAGGGAAAATACCCTGTGACAGAATCTGGTCTCAACTGAACCCAAGGAAAGGAAGTGCATTCCTCAGGGTAAGGCGAGCAGATAAAGCTCCGCACTGATAATGATTTTTTGTTGGTATTTTGGATGTGTGAGACACATCCAAAGTATCCCAGCGGTGTGAGTCGCTGCTGTTTGCAAGGAAAGGGAGGAAGGAAGGGAGAAACAGAGAAATGTTTGGAGTGAGAGATGGGGAATGTGAACTCCTCTGCAGAAGACCAGAGAGGTGAGCCTCAGTCAACTGCCTCCTCATCTCAACCATCCCTGAAGAACTGCAGACTTCTCTCAGCCTAGTGCTTCGCTTGGCAAGATCCATTTGTGTGGTAGAAAGGATGATCTTCTGTCCACCTTCACTCAGCCCATGGCTTAGAAAGACTCTGATGAGGTCCTACATGGATTTTGCAAAAGTTCAGTAAGACCTTCAGTTTTCTCCATGCAAGCTGTGCAGTCTCCTGTGCATTCACCATGATAATGGTGAGGCACTGGCCCAGGTTTTCCAGGGAAGTTGTGGATGCCTCATCCCTGGAGGTGTTCAAGGCCAAGTTGGATGGGCACTTGGGCAGCCTGATCTAGTGGGAGGTGTCCCTGCCCATGTCAAGGGGCTTGGAGCTGGATGATCTTTGAGATCCTTTCCAACTCAAACTATTTTAAGATTCTGCTGTCCTCTTAATTCGGTACGTATCAGCAGATGGGCAAGGGGCAGGAGGATTATCCTGTATGTGACTTTCTGGACACTCCAGGCTCCTTGCTGATTCAGGAGCTGCTAATTGCTCATCTCTTCTGTTGGGTATATCTTTCCTGGTGCCCTGAAAAGCCTCAAAGGCAGCTGCAATGAAACCCCAAACTGAACTCTGACTAAGTACTGACACAGGTGAAGGTCTGTCAGCCCAGGGTTTGTATTACCCTGTCCTCTCTACAAATGAAGATTTGCAAAGTACTCCCACATACACTATCCATCCCTGCCCTGAGGTGGCTGTAAGTCCCATTGCTCCTTTCTCCTACCACAACACCAGGTCGGAGGCTGGTGTGGGACCCTTTTCCACAGAGAGGGACCACAAATCAACTAGGCTATGCTGGCTTTGTCACACAGCAGTTAAAACAGGCTTCAGTCCTGGCTTCTTTTCCAAACTGTGCTTCTGGTTTTGTCCAATGACTCACTCATGCAAAATGCATAAGCAGTGGCTGGAGCAGAGGTGAGCCCTCTGGATTTACCCCTTGCCCCCAAAAGGATGTGAGAGACACTCCTGAGCACTTAGGAACCAGAACAATGCTGACACTCCTCTCTGTCTCTGACCTTGACTTGCCTGTAGACCAAGGCTGGAACTCTTCAACTTGACAGATGGAGCCAGCAAGTAATGGCTGAATTTACTCCATACCTTCCTCCCTTAAGAGAAGTTTCATTACATGCACCTTAAGCTGTGTTCTCCACAGCTTTTGTACTGTTTTTGTCTGATTTAGACTGCCTTAAGCCCTTTTACTGCTGCTGAGGAGGTAAAAACACGTGGCTCACTGACTGGTCTGAGAACCCCTGCCAAAAGGAAGTACCCCTTGCTCCTGGCCAGATCAGTGCTTATCCCTCCAGTTTCTCTCCATAATGGTCACTGTCCCCCCTTTCCTCTCATTTTGGGATGAATTTAGAAGACAGGGCAATAATTCCAATAAGTGAACAAACTCAGAAAGACATTTTTTCTCTCCAGCAATCCAGCTTTCCCAGAAATATCACAACCAGGGGACCATGGAGGAGCAGCGTTCTGCTATGTACATAATAATGTTGTCTTTAATCCCTCTCAGTCAATTTGGAGGAGCTACACGGAAGTTTGATACCCCTAGTTGGTGGACTGCTCACTCCTGTCCCTCTCTGCTGATGCCTCATGTTCATATTGTCACCTCCAGGTTCTCCCTGCTGCCAGACATCTTCAGGTCACCTTCTTGCCCAATCCCTGTCCTGCTTTCCTCCTTAGCATCACACGGTACCACCATGTTTTCCTTCCATCAGAATCTCAGTTGGACAAGTCAGAGACGACATGTTCAAACACAATTCATGCCTCCTCTACATTTTTAAGAAAGTTAAAAAAAAAAAGGCTATTTTTTAAAGCCTGTCTTATAGAATCATAGGATGGTTTGGGTTGGAAAGGACCTTAAAGATCACCTAGTTCCAATTACCCTGCCATGGGCAGAGACACCTCCCACTGAATCAGGTTGCTCAAAGCCTCATCCAACCTGTCCTTGAACACATTCAGGGATGGGGCATCCATGACTTCCCTGGGCACCCTGTGTGAGTGCCTCACCACCCTCACAGGAAAACATTTCTTCCTAAGATCTCATCTAAAGCTCCCGTCTTTCAGATTAAAACCATAATCTCTCATCCTATCTCTGCACTCCCTCACCAGCTTTCCTGTAGACACCCTTTAAGTACTGTGAGACTGCTACAAGGTCTCCCCAGAGCCTTCCCTTCTCTAGGCTGAACAACCCCAACTCTCTCAGCTTGTCCTCATATGGGAGGTGTTCCAACCCTCGGATCATTTTCATGGACTCCTCTGGACTCACTCTAACAGAGCTATATCCTCACTTTTCTGAAGACTCCAGAACTGAATCCAGTACTCCAGGTTATGGTTTCCTCAGCTTTTTGCAGTCCACGTGAAACCAACCAGGGGCTGGTTTCAAAATGATTAGTTTGCACCCTTCTTGTTTGTGGAGCAAGAGATCATCTGATAACCTCCATATAACTCAAAAATGCCCCACTGTCACCTGCCAGAAGAGGACAGGAGGGAGGGGAAACCTGACAGTGGGGTTCCCATGAGGCCAGTTTGAAAACGAGGGACTGTTGTCACCTTCCCTGGGGTTTACAGAGAAATGCTGGCGACAGCAGAGGGCCAGGATATGGTCCATCCGTTTTCCTCTTTGTCTCACTGCTTGGACATTTTTCTTTCTAATTTCAGGGAACATTGTTTCCTTTCTGAGAGTCTTGCCTGTCTGCTGTTTCAGATAAAAGTTGAATCTTCAGAAGGCACAAGATATAGACTGTAGGTGTTCTAAGACATCAATTAATCCACCAGCCCAGCCACTGCCTCTCTTGCCCTCACTATCTTCTTGTTGCCTGTTCCCTTAGACTCTGAAGTCTTTGTGCTCAAGATAAATTGCTTCTTCAATATTTGTGCCGTATCTATTTCAAATTTCTCCACAGTTTACATCCATACAAATTAGTTAAAAACAAACATACACACAAACCCCGGTTCTTTGGACTTTTGGCTAAGATGCTGCTTGAGATGGCTGCAAATCAACTGCCTGTTGGGAATATCCATGGCCAACACTTATCCTCTAATCATGTTTGGGAATTGCATGGGAGCATGCAAGTTGGCATGGATGAAACCTATTTCAGCAGCCATCCTAACATCAAAACTCTGCAAGGACCTATGTTCCAATGCCTTGGAACATTCCTGCACTGGTGATTTTCCACATGAAGGTAGCCGCAGAGTAACTTTTAGCAGTCAGGTTGTGTTGAGTGGGTACACGTTCAGGTCCAGATCTAACTACAGTTTTCCTGGCTGGGGTTAATCCAGTTTTATTTGTCTGTTTCAGAGGCAGGCATCTATAGCTCTCTTCTTGGTAAAGGAAGAGATAGGTATTGCCAAGATCTGATTAATCAGAACTCTTCTGAAAGAAGCTCTAACTAGAATTGATTTGGGATTTTTTTTTCATAGAATCATAGAATCACCAGGTTGGAAAAGATGTCTCAGATTATTGAGTCCAACCATTCCTATCAATCACTAAACCATGCCCCTCAGCACATCGTCTAACTGTCTTTTAAAGACCTCCAGGGATGGTGACTCAATCCCCTCCCTGGGCAGCTTGATATCTTTCTGACATCTAGTCTGAACCTCCCCTGATGCAGCTTGAGGACATTCCTTCTTTTTCTGTCCCCTTTCACTTGGGAGAAGAGGCCAGCACCCTCCTCTCTACAACCTCCTTTCAGATAGCTGTAGAGAACAACAAAGTCACCCCTCAGCCTCCTCTTCTCCAGGCTAAATAACTCCAGCTCCCTCAGCCGATCCTCTTAAGACTTCTTCTCCAGCCCCTTCACCAGCTTTGTTGCTCTTCTCTGGACTTGCTCCAGAGCCTCAACATCCTTCTGGTGGTGAGGGGCCCAGAACTGAACACAGGATTCGAGGAGCGGTCTCACCAGTGCCGAGTACAGAGGGAGAATAACCTCCCTGGACCTGCTGGTCACACTGTTTCTGATACAAGCCAAGATGCCATTGGCCTTCTTGGCCACCTGGGCCACTGCTGGCTCATGTTCAGTCGCTGTCAACCAACACCACCAGGACTTCTCCTAGTCTGGAGCTGCGTAGGGTTGTTGTGCCCCAAGTGCAGGACCCGGCATTTGGCCTTGTTAAACCTCATGCCATTGGACTCTGCCCAGCGGTCCAGCCTGTTCAGATCCCTTTGGAGCCTCCCGACCCTCCAGTAGATCCACCCTTCCACCCAGCTTAGTGTCATCCGCAAACTTGCTAAGGGTGCACTCGATGCCTTCATCCAGGTCATTGATAAAGACATTGAACAGGGCTGGGCCCAGCACTGCGCCCTGGGGGCACCACTTGTCACTGGCCTCCAGCTGGAGTTAACTTCATTTCCCATTACTCTCTAGGCCTGGCCATCCAACCAGTTTTCCACCCAGTAGAGTGTGTGTCTGGTATAAGGGAGGTGGACTCAGGAACTGGATTCAGGAACACACAGATCTGGGACCAGGGGCAAACAGACAGACAAGTTCCTCACTGGATGTCAGCCATTAAGGAAGAGACATTGACGGTCATTATCTCTCTTGTTTATACTGAGTATGACATATATGGGATGGAATAAATTGTTGGTCAGTTTGGGGTCACCTGCCCTATCCACCTCTCCCTGCAGATGTGACCTTTTTTCTCCTCTTTTACTTATGGCATCCATCAGCTCGAAGGCGGCTTTGGTTACTCTAAGAATAAGGAATGGCCTTTCTGCATCCAGTACCCCATGTTATTGCTTCTAGAGAGAGACACTGCCTGAAAAACCTGCAGTTAACTTCCAGAAAATTAAGTTACATAGACAAGACTTAGCTGACATTAGAAAACTGATTTGACTTTAGCTCAAACCAGAACAATTGTATAGGGTGCACAGCTTAGAAGTAGATGCAGGCATAGCTTTTAATGAAGCCAGTGAATCTTCCTTTTCTTTGGATTCCCTGGACGAGCCTCTATGTCTCTGTTTCACAGCAGATAAATGACACATTTATCTTTTTCCACCTCCTCAAAACAGCAAAAGATATGGCACAGACAGAGATGGACTAGATGTCTCGACCTTGCAAGCCAAGTGTGAAGCCAAACCCATTTTCACACCCAGTGACCTTCATACTAGACATAGGGATCTAGTCTTACTTCCAAGCACTGTTCAGAGAAAGTGTCTGATATCCTCCACCCCTCTACAAACTTTGCATGTGAGTGCACCCTTGCTCCTGTAGATATGATGGGTAGGATGTTGGGTGGCTGCGTTTTTCAAAAAGACTTTAGCTTCCTTTCCATGGTGGATCTATCCGGTGAGTCTAGGAGAGCTGTTGGCTACGCTTCATCACCAGCACATCCTAGTGAGTCCACCTCCCTCTAACCACATGTGGGGCACTAAGTTTGGATGTGTGTAGCAACCACATTGTTGACTCTACATGTTGTGGAGAACAAAAGAAGAATCTTCCCAATCTCCCTGCTGCCAATGTCAAGCACATTAATATTTCACATCAGTGCCTGGTTTTGTTGGGTGCTGCCATTCACACATAGATTGCTTAATAATCCAATGCATGTATGCTTATTCTGAGTGTCAAGGATCATTGCAGAACCAGCCTTGTGAAAAATGATACCAAAGCAGGAGAGAGAGAGGGAGGTGGATTGGGGAGGGAGATTTAAATTGGAACAAGGAACTGCAGAAAGGCTGTTTTATTATTTTTTCCATGAAAATTTCTGGGGAAAAAAATGACCAACCAAACTTAACTGGCTTTGTCTCACCCTTAAGCTGCAACTACCAGAACTCCCCTGTACCTCAGAAGAGCCTGTATCTGTACAGAGGCAAGTTATTTCCAGAGGTCCTTTATATTGAAGCGTTCTGAGTTTCTTTCTAATTCCATTATGCCAATGGACCCAAATCTCCCCTGTGTCCTGAAAGGAACTGTGTGAAAGGCAGAAGGGGCATAGACAGGTTTTGGTACACGGTCTGCACCCTTATTGCTCTCTGTGTGACTTGTCAGCTCAGGTGTAAAACAGCCTTCATCTTCCTCGTATTTGGATCAGAATTGTCTTGAAGATTCCATAGAGGGTTCAATTCAGACCCCAGGTAAGGATTTTGCTTATCTACAGAAGCAGGCAGAGCACTCCTGGCTTTCCTACTGCAGCCTCAATGCCCTTGCCCTTTACAGGCTGTAGTGATGCTCAAAAATACAGTCTCTGGAGGTTTTTGTGGAGGGGCAGAGCTGGATAAAAGAAAAGTTTCTCTCTTCCACTATGCACAAATCATCTCTCCCCACTGTTGGCCAAGCTAAAGTCCAAACCAGTCCCAAGACTCAAATGTCTACAGCACTGACTCACGCACGCTCCTCAGGCTGAGTGGGGATGGTCAGGCAGGGTCAGGGCTGTCTGTGCCGCATCCTAATTAATCAGCAGACACCAGAAGGTTAGCTCTTGGTCGAAACTCAGGTGGAAGCAAAATGCCTACAGTGATGAGCACTGAAAAGGGGATGAAGGTAGACAGCTCAGGTGAAAGCATCCAGCATCTGGGATGCCCTTCACTATGATCTCTTGTGCGTTTTCCCCACCTCAAATGTAAATACAGGCCAAAAATGGATAAATAGTTTCGAGGGGGCTGCTGGAGCAGGTGGGGAGCACTTTTTGAATATAATGAAGGAATCTGATGCATGTTTCTATGCTGTATAAACTTTGTGGCAGAAATCTGAACCATTTCAAGCAGAATACTTACTTTCTTCCTACAAGCTTCACTGCCGACAGTTGCCATGGGAACTCAGCCCACTCACCAGCCAATCACGTGAATAGATTTGTTTTGTTAGTAGTAGTAATATTAGCATTATTTTTGTTACAAGAGACTGATCATTGCTATCATTTATGTTCAAATAACCCTTTATTGTAATATCTTCAATGGGATATGTGCCTGTGCCCAGTACTATCTGGATAAAGAACTGCTGGCAAATATGCCTTTGATCCTGAGTGGCTAAGAGAAACCTTTCCTGCATTAGGAGATAATCTATTTGCCTGTTGCTGTTAGGTCCTGAATCCCTGTGCTAAGAGGGAGGAGAGTGAGCTGTGAATCTCAGATTGTCATCTGAGCAACTCTGATGTTGGAGCCACAGAAAAGGGAAAACGAGAGCTGTGGGGAGGTGAAAGTGGGAGTGAGTATTGTAATAGCAATAGAGCTAATGGGGAGAGTCAGGGGACTGTGGAGGAGAAGATTAATACTGAAGGGAAGGAGCTTGCACTGAAGTGCAGTTTGTCATGCTGTTTGCAGATCTGGTCATGCCATTTGCAGATCTGTTCGTTGGCCATAATAAATTGAGCATGTAATACATCATGTCTGGAAGAGCAGATCCCTTTGCAAGTGACAGCCATGAAGACCCCTTGTTAGCAGAGGAAGACTTGAGTAAAGAGGCAAGTTGAAGCAAAGGGTGATAAACAAACAGCCTCTAAGCAGCAGAATAAAGATTTATGCCATGTTGGACTGTGTGCTTCCTACAGAGAGGAAAAGGACAGGGGATATCTGAGCACTTGCCATCTCTCTAACGATGCTGATATGCTGTCATGGGGGTCACTTCTGTGCATAAAAGATGTAGAGAGTACAGTCTGTTTTTATAGGAAAATTAAAGAGTGAGAATTACTCCACATTGACAAGTGGTGCCTCTTCCAAAGCATCCACAGGTCTGCAGCACCACAGCAAGGAAAAAAAAAGGGTTCAGGAATGAGAATGAGAAGTCTGAAATTTATGAGTCTGCTGCATTTCGTGGTCATCGGGATCTGATGTGATAGATTTGTAACCCAACCTGTGCATCCCAGGTGTCTTTGGAGTACTTCCCATTTTCACGTAGGAAAATCATCCTCAGTTGTGATAAACAACACTATATGTGCCTGTGGATAAGTGGTATCTGTATATATGGGATGGGACGGGACAGAGAGAAAACACCAGTGAGTGGACACACGTGCACGCTTTCACCATCTCTCCAGACAGCTAGAAAGTGGGAGGAATGTATCCAAAGCAAAATGGGACTGCTATAGTAACAGCACAGGTAGAGATAAGCTGTCTTTCGTGGTCGCTAACAATTCCTGAGCTCATGCTCAGGCACAACAGCATGACGTTTTGGGAGATGCGGTGTGTTTTCAAACCTCATCAGACCAATTATAAGTCCCTTCTCCCACAATCACTTTTCCCATTGTTTGCAAAACATTAATGCTGTCATCAGCATGATAGCCATGAAAACAACATCACTCATGGAAGTGTTTTATTGCTTTGCCAAAGTCTTTCCAAAGACAAGCTCAAGATCTCAAATATGTGTCAGAGCGTTAACCATTGACAATGCCACAGATGGATCCCAAATATCCCCCCACCTCTTATATATATATACGTGTATATATATAAAAATACATATATATATGTAAACAGAATGGTCTGTGGCAGGGATGTGTTAACTCAAAATTCTGGTAGTATAGGTTTTATGGGATGCATGGACTGATGATTTACCTCCTTTGGATTTTTCCCCTGCATTTGTTAGCCATCACAGCATCATGTTTGCTATTCTCATGCTTGGTAGAGTTCCCAGTGTTGTCAGATTTCCCAGATGAGATTGAAGCAGTCTTGCGTATATTCTGCCATCCAGAACAACATAGGATGCTTCAGAAGAACCTCACTTCCAGAAACCCCAGCTGGACCTCTGCACTGCTCCAAGGTATCTAGCTGTGTCTTCAAGGTTACCAGCTGCTGTTAGAGCCTGGGAAAGACTTTTTGCCAGTAGCTGTTTATAAAGACAGCAGAGGGGATCAAAGAGTTAAACAGCAGCAGCATGAGTCCTGCTCCAGGTCATGTATCTTGCAATGTGGTCTTACAGTTCCTCCTTCTATCAAATACTTATTTGTGTAACTTAAAGATTGGCCATGGTTACTAATCAATAGAAATGCTTATAGACATCTTCTCTGTCTGACTGAAGAGTATACTGTCTTTGTTTTCCATTTTTAACCCACAAACCAGATTCTTAAAGTGATTTGGAGTTGTTTTTTTTCTGTTATAGAGGAGCTTTTATACATAATTATACCCGTCATTCAATTTGAATCAAGTGATATTCCCAGGTATAAATCTCCCTTCATTTTTTCCTGCAGAATGAAAAAGAAACCTCGGTAGGGTCAATGTGGTGTTGAGTTACAAAATACAACATGCTTCATTTTCCTGGAGGGGCCACTTGCCTGCTTGGGTCCATTGTAATGCTCTCTTTCTAACAGCCTGCTGCTTGATGTAGATTATTCCTCTGGCTGGAATAATTTCATAGGGAAATATGGGAACCTAGTCTACTAGAAGCCTTTAGCGGTACACTACTGAACAGAAATATTTTTAATCAAGTTCCTAAAAGCAAAAGTTGTATGATCAGCCTGAATGGAAGGGTGGAGATCATCTCAGCTGACTGCTGGTATCTACTGTTGGACATCACCACCTGAACTTCAAGGGAAACATTAATCATCTGAGTTATTCTAGATCTCTGCTTCAGAAGACGTGATCATTCCTGAAGTACCTATTTTTTCCCATAGACTACAAAGAAGTCTAGTCCACTAGATCATGAGTAAAGGTCTACTCTGCAGACATCCAACAGCCAGTGAAATAGCTAGCTGAGCAGAGAGGATCATTAACAGCTATCCCACTCGATCACAGTTCCATCCAATTTGAACTCGATCAACCCTGCTGCAAATCACAGCCCCTGATTAGACATTGGCTCCAGTCACAGTAGATGAACTTCATCTCCAACCTGGTATTATCAAATTGTGCGATATAAATTTGAAAATGCTTATCAAAGCTACTTTTTTAACTAAAAAAATGAGAAAAAAATTGTTTAAAAATGACTGAAGAATGCATGACACTTCTGCTTATCAAGCCAAGTGATGTATATAACAAGTAGCATATGTCAACACATAAAATGATGAACAACTGAAACCGTTATTCATGGAGATGGTCCTGAAGAAGACATATCTCTTAAAGAGGCTGCAAGACAAATAATTATCATTCAGTAAGCCTAACTGAAACCTTCCTTATGGCAAGGGTTGGAGAAGCTACAGAGACTTATTTAATTAATCAAGCAGTCCACATTATAATTAAACTGAAAGAAGAAAAACAATTATCTGGGTAACTGCTAGTTAAAGGACATTTCTTCTAATGACTTTGTTCCATTCCATTTTTAGTTGCTATGTGCTAGATGAGATGAACTAGATACAAGGCTTTACTCTGTAATTCTAAGCTAAAGAGTGCTGGATCTTCTTAATGGTGAAAATTACACAGAGTGAAAAAGATATGCGTGTACAAAGCTGTATTCCCACATATGCACACTTTGTATGCTCCATCCCCTGCATACACCATTAAAACAAAGTGCTCTGAGTGTAAAACAGTGGAGCATTAAAAAGCCATTAATCATTGCTTTGTATTCCTTGCTGCTAGATGCTAATTTCAATTTACAGTCACCTATTCAGTTCCCCTTCAGTGGAGTGGTTGGCTCTGTTCCTAAAGGCCGTGATGATGAGGGAAGGGGGAGAGAGTCACCTCAGGCAAAGATGGGGGGACCTGGAGGGTGGACAGGCTCCCCTGGGACACCATTCTTCTCTTCCCTCTTTTCTCTGTATTTACATCAGGAATTAGATTGTCCAGATGGAGGAGCTTTTAAAACTCAACTGAAGGAGACAATGACATTTCCCAGCTGTTCTTAAAAAAAAAAAAAGGAAGGAAGAAGAAAATTGCTGATTAATCATGTCTGGCCCACGGGGTAACAATTATCATCATGTTAATTGGGCAAGATT
Source organism: Phaenicophaeus curvirostris (assembly GCF_032191515.1). NCBI lineage: Eukaryota > Metazoa > Chordata > Aves > Cuculiformes > Cuculidae > Phaenicophaeus > Phaenicophaeus curvirostris. Next base: position 2,924,727 of record NC_091392.1, on the reverse strand, counting down.
CAATAGTGAGGAAATAAGGAGAAGATAGTCTGGTTTCCTGCCAGCCAGTTTCCATTTTCTGTGGAGATGACCCTGGCCAGTTGTGGAGACAGAGGCACATGCCAGCCATGCAGGGAGGGTCAAGACTGAGGCCACCCCACCGCACCTGTGGGTGGGGGGATGAAGAGTTTCACTCGGTTCTTCTTTATATTGGGGCCTGCCTTGTCCCTCCTGGGCTATTGGAAAAGCTGGAAGTGACAGTGCTCCTGGTTGAAACATCTCACTTGCAGTGCTTGAAAGGAGCTGGGGTGATGAATCAGTCTGGGTTGGGTCCATGAGGTGAGTTGTTAACAGATGTTTCATCTTGTTTTCTCCCAGTCATTTGCATATAATTCATGGGGTAAGAGTCTGTTATGTCTGGTCATGACATGAAGGAGCTGTGGCATTGGGCTGCAATGGGGAGAAGCAAACACCATCAAATTATTTATTTAATACCAAACCCCAGTTTTAGCTAATTGTTGCAGTATCTACAAGTGCTGTTGTTTGTTCCTGCTGTCCCTCATTCCCTTAGGGACACTTTGTTCAGAGGATTTATCTCTTCTTAAAATTATAGAGCTCTTTGATGGGTTTAGGATTACCTCAGTTTTCCCAAAGCAGGCATCCTTGTCTTTCTTTACATTGCAAGATGAACCCTAGGTTTGCAAGCAGATGAGAACATACGGATTTGTATGAGAGCTCCTCTCCACATTGCTGATTCCAGTCCAGCTATAGCATGACCATACAACACCCACTCTGTCTTTAGACAGACTTGAACACAACACTTATATGTACCCATCACAGAAGAAGCAGAAATCTTCTAGGCCTTCTGGGACCCCAGTATATTCAGGACCCCATATTAATATATACATATATATATATAAAAGTATATTTGTGTGTGTATTCTATGATTTTATGATTCTATATATAACCCATCCAGCACAAATGGGTGAAGTGGATAGCAGCAGAGTGAGATGCTGAGTCTGCTCAACCTCTTCTACCATAGATTAATTGGTGGATTTCATCTAAAAAGTGATAGTCCAGTGAGCAAGCAGACCAAGGAGGACAAGATCTGTATGTTCAGGGGATGAGTGTGCTCAGAGGGCATATTCCTTTAGGAATTAAAAATACGTCTCTGTGATCCAGCTCTGGCTTCTGCTGGGCAATGTGCGTGAGTAGCCAGTGTCATTGACTATTTGGTCCCAGTGAAGCTATGATGTTTGGCCACGAGGTATGTCATGCCCTTCAATGTGTTATTTTAGAATATGTTTTATGACCTGGGGTGCGACAGAAACTTGTCTGAGTGAGCAGGGCCCACTGGGACAGCACTGGATGCAGTTACTGTGACATGAACATTGTGTCTCTCTGGAGAGTATCTCAGTGAAATTATCCTGTCAGCTTGCCTAGATTTCTGCCTACAACAAGCCACTGGTTCACTCTGGAAGCAAGCCCAAGAGCACACATGTAGGATGGATGCCCGAGAGACCATGCACCTTAAGAAGTGAGTCAGAGTTCCCACCTGGCTGTGTGCATGCTCAGCTAAAGAGAAAGATGTGAAAAGTTCCCTATCTCCAGTACCTCCTCCTATGAGCATCTCTTCAGATCCAGCAGATGGGTCCAGCATGGCGCAAAAACAATCAGAAATAGCTTTGGCGCAGCTCCCAGAGTGATTTCAGACTGTGCCTTCTCTGGCCATGTGGCCAAGCTGGAAGACATGTTGGGAAAAGTCAACTTCTAGCCTGCAGAGCCAGGATCTCATTAGGCATGGCAAAGAGGAGCATGGAAAACAAATACCTGGCATCACGATTTCTCTTTAGCAGGAAAGGCAGAGATTCTGGTCTAGAGGCAAACACAGTATTTGCAACAGATCGTCCCAACTGTCATGCCCTGGTACTGATAGAAGGTCTCATTAAAGTAATCAGCTGTGGGGATGACACTGTTTATGCTCTCAGCTTAGGCTCTGAATTGGTATCAGGGTGTCTGCGATAGGCAGGCTGGAGAGGATGCTGCAGTATGCATGAGCAATAAGAGGGGTCTCCTATTAGCACTGACCTTTGGGGAAATGAAAGTGAAGAGAACGAAGAAGAAATAAAAAAAAAATCAAGTCCAAGCCAGTGGAATGTCTCTTGCTTTGCCTGGTTTATTCATCGCTGCCTGCTTCCTTATTTACTGTTTATTTATTTACTTGGGGGAGAGGTGACCTTCAAAGCTGCTGCTTGTCACTAGCAGCCTCTTGGTTGCAAGTTGCATGTTAATTCTGGCTTAGACACTGAAATCGAACATCCTAGGCATACTGTGGTGGAATCTGAGCCTCATTTTCTATGCTTTTTAAAAGCAGGGGTCTGCTTTGGGTAGCCAGGCTGGATTTGTAGGCCTAAATAATAAAAGGCTGTAGGGAACTTGTGGTCCTGACGATGCAAACTCCCATCATTTTTATTCCACCTCAGCCCACTTGTATAAGAATCGTATGACTGTCTGCCGTAGAGGGATTGTTTGCAGGTCCCACAGCAGGTGTGGAAATGATCTCTTCCTCCAAACTCTGTCTTTACAGGAGGCAATCATCTGTCTCCTACAGATTCAATTCTACATAGTTTGTTTTCATTTTGAACTGTCTGTAGACCCAGGCATCTCTCCTCCATCATTTTCTATCCATCTTAAGGCAGTCCACACAGGTCTTCAAGGTGAGGTTACAGCCTCCAGAGCAGTGAAGTCACTGCAACAACAACAACCACAAATGCATCCAGACTGTGTCTGTGGTGCATGATCTGCAGAGCAGCAATACTTATCATAGAATCATAGAATCACCAGGTTGGAAGAGACCCACTGGATCATCGAGTCCAACCATTCCTATCAAACACTAAACCATGCCCCTTAGCACCTCGTCCACCCGTGCCTTAAACACCTCCAGGGAAGGTGACTCAACCACCTCCCTGGGCAGCCTGTTCCAGTGCCCAATGACCCTTTCTGTGAAGAATTTCTTCCTAATGTCTAGCCTAAACCTCCCCTGGCGGAGCTTGAGGCCATAAATATAGTGGCAAGGATGAGAGGAGGGACTTCCAGGGCAGGAGTCAAAGGAAAATATCAGATGTCTATGTTATTTGTACCATTGCCAAGATGACAGCAAAGATTTGTTGGCAACCATACACTTCAAGCCAGGATTTGCAAGGCAGGCATCTTGTGGCAGGGTCTATCGCATGCCCCGCACATGTTCCATTTGTTAAATTTCCCTGTTACTTTATTATCCAAATAATATCGTGCTCTGCTTAGTGTCCCAATTAATGCAGCTTGTTTTGAGGCAGGGGTTGACTCTGGGCTGTTCTGAAAAAATAATAACATTTCCCTTTGCTGTTATATAGATGCCACACTTCACCAAGAGACAGAGGGTTTCTTTTCTGGTAATAAAAACCTTTCACCCTGGGTTTCACTTGCAAAGCCAGAAAATTTTGCTTCTTTGGAAAGCAGAGGAAATGAAGGCAGGAAATGAAGGAAGGCAAAAAAAGTAAAGCTAGGAAACAAGTTTCTTGAAGGGGAGGGCAGCAAATGGTATGAAGTCTTCCTTTTCTAGCCTTCAAAAATAATTATGGTGAAGATTATCCCAAAGAGTGGAGACATTTTATTGAAGATACAGATGCCTTCTGCCAAAACACAACCTTAACTTGGCGAATCCTACCCATAATTTAGAGTGAACCGCCCTCAAGGCGGAGCTATTTCTTTCCCCTGTCAACAGGGTCTGCTTAAAAGATAAGACAGATGTAATGATGGGAAATGAGCTCTACATGGAACATTAGAAAAATACATTACAACAGATGAACGGCTACATAGACACAGGCTGATTTCAGCTGAGCTCTGATTTCTAAGGAAGATCTTGCAAGCCTACTGCTGATAAAGAGGAAGAAGGAATCTCCAGACTATTTTGGATGTCTCTGCTGTCTACAGGACAACTGTAGTTACTGGGCTTCTACCAGAGGCAATTCAGTCTGTTCCTTGAGTTAGATGATGCCAGGGCATAGAGATAGCTGTCTGCAAAAGTTTGCTTTCTGAACAAATAAAGCTTGGAGCACGGGCAGGAGGTCCTGTGCTAGAAAAAAAACAATTCCAAGACAGCCATGAGTCCAATGATTTGAAACAAGGCCTCAGAGCAATGACCTAAATTCACTAGAAGAGCTAATGCAGTTCTCAGATTCATGAGCTGGGGCATGTTGAGTTAGATGAGGCACGTTATTTTTTCTCTGGGTATGCAGGAAATGGGAGGACCCAATTCTGATGCCTGTGCCTGCAAGGGAACATCCAGTGTGTGGATAGACATGAGAAAAGTGCAACAAAAATGACTCAAAAGTCTGGAGGAAAATCTCTGACTAGAAGACATTTCAAACATGCTATTCAGTTTATAGAAATCAAGTCTGATAGGTCATCTCCTTATGATGTTGGAGGAGTTTCTGAGGGGGGAATGAAGAAAAGCATAACTCTAGTCAGCCTGGAGGAAATAAAGAATAAGGTGAAACAGGGAGAGGATTTAAAATTCTGGAACAAGCTCCCAGGGGAAGTGGTGGATTTTCAGTATATTCAGAACACACTCTGGAAATTAGGCTTTAGTTCAGCACAAGTTTCGATATGATTGACAAGAGTAGGCGGGGAAAAGCAAGTGGCTTGCAATATAAATATTAAATAAATATGAAGTCCCTAGTTAATTTTAAGTATATAAAATGATGAAATTAAGCCAAGTTTCCGGCTGAAAGAATGATACTGGAGCCCTTTCTAGGTTTTGGAGCAATATTCAAGCTGTCTGAGCACATATAAGGCTCTGTTGCTCAACAAAGTTTAATTTTACAGCCTTACTCTAAAGAACAGGGGATAAAAGACTCCAGGCATGCAAAATAAATAGGATGGAGCAGTCATAGATGAAGAAGTGGAGAAGAGTCCTGGAGAATAAGCTGTGTCACTACGGCTGTCATTAAGACACAAAGTTCTTTTCCTGGGAATAGCTACACTGATTCCAGGAGTTACTGGTGCTCAAAAGTGAGTGGAGGACATGCCTCCACAGAGCCCTGCCTTGAGCTGCATGTGGTATTCTCTGCTATACAACTGTCTCCTGCAACTGTTCCTAGGGCTGGTCCTTGCAGTCAAGAGCTGAGCTTAGGTTTCACTCCCTAAATTCCCCAGATTTCAATAATTTCCTAGAATTTATTGTTTTATTTTTACCATATCACTAACTCCTCTCTCTTTCTCACAGATATATATTCTTCTCCCACTCCCATTGGCTTTCAAAGACATCGTCCTACCTCTGCAGCCCTGCCAGGCTCATCTAAGGCCTTATGATCCGCTGTCAGAAATTATAAAGACGTTCCCAATTTCCAGGCTGAACAGCCAGGATCACATTTGCAATCAGTTTTAATCACAAGTGTAACTGAGAGGATTGCAAGTGATAAGCCCCGTCTGCAGACAGCTGTGATGTAATGAATATGACAGTTCAGAATTGGGTCTGAAGGTTATTTTTGGGGAAGGCAGAGAACGACAAAATTAGACTCAATGCGGGGGAAAAAGAGAAAGCCAGTGCTCTGAACTCACACCACTAAGAGATTACCTCCCTGCCAGACAAGACAAGCTTAAATAATCAAAATAAATTTGTGGAGGAAGGCAGCCACTCAAAGAGAAATCAAACAGGTGACCACAGCTGGCATGAAATTTCATAGGATGGGAAGGCAAGAGGGCTGAAATGAAATAGCTACCAGCTGTCCTGCCTTTAGGAGGAATAGAGGAGGAATAGAGACCCTTTTTCTCAAAACACTTGGATTTTGAACACATGAGAAACAGCTGTTTGGAAGGAAGGCCAGGAAAAATTACCTGGGAGCAAACCTGGTGTCTTTGAATGCAATCTTGATTTTGGCCAAATGCAAGTCACCGGTTAGCCAAGCAGCACATGTGGAGTGGAAGACACCACAGGCTCCTGCCTCATGTTTCTTTTTAACACGAGCAGAGATCTGAAGAGCAGAGTCCTTGCGACGGCATGTTAGAATAGTCTGGGTTGGAAGAGGCCTTAAAGATCATCTAATTCCAACACCCCTGCCATGGGCAGGAACATTAAACTAGATCAGGTTGCCCAAGGCCCCATCCAACCTGGCCTTGAACACCTCTAGGGATGGGGCATCCCCAGCTTCCCTTGACGACCTGTTCCAGTGTCTCATCACTCTCATGGTGAAGAAATTCTTCCTAATGACTAGTCTAAATCTGCCATTCTCCAGCTTACATCTGTTCCTCCTTGTCCTATGTCCACAAGCTTTTATGAATAGTCCCTCACCAGCTTTCTTGCAGGCTCCTTTCAGGTACTGGAAGGTCACTATAAGATCTCCTTGAAGCCTTCTCTTCTCCAGGCTGAACAAACCCAACTCTCTCAGCCTGTTCTCACACAGAAGGTGCCCTTGGATCATCTTCGTAGCCTCCTCTGGACCCACTCCAACAGTTGCATCTCCTTCTTATGGTGAGGATTCCTGAACTGGACACAGTACTCCAGATGAGGTCTCACAAGAGGGGAATAGAGAGGCTGAATCACTTCTTTTGATGCAGCCCAGGATACGATTGGTCTTCTGGGCTGTGAGCACACACTGCTGGCTCATGTCAAGCCTCTCAGCTAGCAACCCTAAGTCCTTCTCTACAGGACTGCTCTCAATCACATCATACAATCATGCATCTCTCCTGCTTTGATTGCCACATGCTAGATCTGGCATGGTCTGCAGTCCACAAGTACCCTGAATCTTTAGACAGAGAGTTATGGAGCAACAGAAGTGCAGCAGAGCAGTGTGGGGCAGATGGTACCTGCTGTGGAGTTCCCTTTGAATCACAAGTCTTGGCTTATCCACCAAGAAAGTCATCTTACCAGCCCTGCACCAGGGACAAGGATATTCACAAGACCTGGGTTTGTCCTGTAACAAATTTGCTTTGTTGGAGCAGAGACTGAGTTAACTGGAAGGAATTGCCAGATTTGCAACAGGGAAGGAAAGAAATTAGTTCATCAATTAAGAACCATCTTCTGGTCACAGAATTGATGGACTTAGGAAAGGGAGCGGCTTTCTTCATGATGTCATGAGGTCTTATGCAATAAATATGTGATCATATAGTGAGCTAAGGAAGGTTAGTTCAGATTTGTCCCATTGAAATGGGAATGAACACAACCCAAAGATTTTTAATGCTGGATCAGGACATGGATATGTTTATCCTGCCCTTACCGGGTCATTTCAGGCCATTGGTCCATCCATCTGAAACTCTCTTCTTGTCACAATGGATCATGGCATCACCCATTTCTACATCTCGTGTCCTGCTGTACCTCTGGTGTGCTACCTCCTGGCCTGTCAGATCAAATCACTGGCTTCTCCTGCCTCTGGCCATTGCTAATATTCAATGAGTCAGAAAGGAGTTAAGATCACCTTGACCTTTACCAATAGGATGGTGTCACATACTGAAAAAAAGATATGATAAAGGTAAAAGCAGGAAGTCTGATACCCCTCCTGATTTCTCTGTCCAGAACAGTAAACCAAGATAAAAGTATCTGTTCCTATTCAGCTACCTCTGCTGACCTCAGTCTGCATGCTGTGTGCTTGGAGATAGTATCAGTCAAGAGAATAGTAACCTTCTACATATTCACTCCCGAAGTAAACACTTCTCTGAATCTGAACTGGGTGAAAGTCTGATGGGAGGAAGGGAGAAAGGTGGGCAACACATTGCACTTCATTTGTCTTTTGTTACAAATGCACCTGGTGGTGCCTTTTTGTTCTAAAGTCCCAGGTGTCCGTGCACTTGTTGTCACAGGAAAGTAAATCAGACTAATATAGATTAGCTAAACTGCAATAAAACACACGCATTTTTACTCAGAGCTTTAGTATCCTTCTGGGCAGAGTTATTTTCATAGAAACATAGAATTATTAAGGTCACAAGAGACCTATATGATCATCAAGTCCAACAGTCAACTCAACACTGACTGCCATGCCAACTAAACCATGTTCCAAAGTGCCACCTCCAGGGGTGTTTGTGGGGACTCAACCACATCCTTAGCCCCGAGGTGCTAAGGGGCATGGTTTAGTGTTTGATAGGAATGGTTGGACTCGATGATCCAGTGGGTCTCTTCCAACGTGGTTATTCTATGATTCTCTCCCCGGGCAGCCTCTTCCAGTGCCTGATAACCCTTTTGGTGAAGAAATTTTCCTAATATCCAATATGAATCTCCTCTGGTGCAACTTGAGGCCATTTCCTCTCATCCTGTCACTTGTTCCTTGGGAGAAGAGACCAGCACCCATCTCGCCACAACCTCCTTTCAGGTAGTTATAGAGAGGAATAAGGTCTCTCCTCAGCCTCCTCTTTCCGAGGCTGACAATCCCAGTTCCCTCAGCCACTCCTCATAAGATTTGTTCTCCAGCCCCCTCATCAACTTCATTGCCCTCCTCTGAACACACTCCAACAGATCAATGTCTTTTCTATACTGAGCGTATGGGAAACAAAATGAACAGAGTATTTTCCCCACTGAAGATAATGTTGTTTAACAAGTCCAGCTGTCCACTGTATTAAACACATGCTACTTCCAAATTTCTGCATGCAACCCCAGCTTGCATGTTGCTTGTGCTGCTCTCCACCCAGGGACTGGGGAATCCTATAAAAAGCAAAGAACAGGTATGATGGACTGTTGTGAAGGTTACATGACCTGAGCTTCTACTGAATGAGTGACCTTAAAGTTATTGAATTACCCTGCAACACTTTGCCCCATGTATCAACGTTGGTGACCATCTTTTCTGCCTTCACACCCAACCTACATGTTTCTAGGATTGTTTTGGCACAAGTATAGGTGGTGCAGGCTCTCTAGTCCATGTTGCCTCTCATCACCATTACAGGACTGAAGATTAAGAGTCCTTTCAGTGTTATGATTAAGGTGATTTGGCTTGCAAATGGGCACCGTGGATCCAGCATAACTATTGACCTCTACCTCAACCAATGCTTCATGTGAGATGAAGAGAGAGGAAACGAACCAGGGTATTTGTAGGACACTTAGACAAGACCTGTTCACAGTCATTCTATGACCCAGTTCGACTACAGGGCTTGAGCTCTGGCATTTCTATTCATTCAAAAGTGCTCTGCCTTCTTCAAGCTATTTTCTGCCTTACCAATGAAAATGTCCAGCTTTGTCCCTAGCATATATGCTTTTCTTTTTCTGCTGGATGCCAGTAAAATATATCTGAATCTTCTACCTACTTAGACTAGGTCACTAACACTCTGCAACTGTGTTTGGGTTTTTTTTTGTTTTGTTTTTTTTTTCCTGGATTGAAAGGAAAAGAAAAGAAACACAAATCAAAACAGAAGCACAGCTCTTCTTATGGACTGCAGTTTTGAAAAAATGGGCTGGCATATTCTGAAACCTGGCCAGAGCAAGGAGGTTTCATCACGAGGATTTGTGTCTAGCAACTTTGGACTGAGTCAACTCTTCTGTTTCAACTGGCATTTTAAAGACATTTTCGTAGAAACAGAGAATAATTTTGGTTGGAAGTCACCTCAAAGGTCATCCAGTTTCAACTTCTCTGCCATGGGAAGGGACACCTTCCATTAGATCAGGTTCCTCAAAGCCCCATTCAATTTGGCCTTAAAGACTTCCAGGGATGGGGCAACCACGACTTCTCTGAACAGCCTGTTCCATTGGTCACTTTTAGATAGAGAAAAGTTAATACTTTTAAGACACATGTTTGGGGTTCTTTCTCCTGAAATAGGTGCCTTAGGCCATATATAATACATCTTGTTAGTCTACTCTGACTATAAGGAGAATGTAGAGTCACTAGCTCACATAGGTTGGGTCACCTTCCCTGGAGGTGTTTAGGGCACGGGTGGATGAGGTGCTGAGGCGAATGGTTTGGTGTTTGATAGGAATGGTTGGACTCGATGATCCGGTGGGTCTCTTCCAACCTGGTTATTCTATGATTCTATGATTCTATATTGACAACTGCCTTGCTGTTGATCGAAGCTAAGTGAGATGTCCCAGTCCCAGCAGAGATGAGCCTGTTTGCTCCTATTCATTAACTCCTTCATTCTGTAGAGGTGTAAGCTCTTGTTAGATGTACTAGTGATCATGGTCCTTAACTGGGTACTTCAATCAAGTGAGGAGTGCTAGTTGGGATAATTTAAGAACTGAAGAGTTTCCTGACCAGTCCAACTCCAAAGTGTTCTTTTGATTTTGGAACCCTTTTCCTCTTATATGGTGCTAACTCTGGAGGAGTTACAAATCTTCAACAAAGCTGGTCTGCATCTCCACAGAGCGCTTCATCTACTGCCAGATTTCAAAAGGGATCATAATACCCTTTATACTAGGACACATAACAGTCTACAGCTGTTCCCAACCCCTCAGCTCCCATCTGGAACTGGAGTTCAGGACTCTGGCGTGTCTCCCAGTAGCATACAGAATATAAAAATAAGGCCTCAAGGCATAAACAAGGTCAGCTCCTGAATGTTAACTTTCGCATGAATGCCTGGTCTAAGAAGACGTAGAAGCCAGCAGATGTTTCCTCATGCTAGATAGCCAGACTTCACACATCCACCCAGAGCCATCAGTGATACGCGCTGATCTGCTGTGTACCTCTGGATTTCTCATTTTGTAATCCAAGTGACAACCTTTGTGATTCTACCCCACAGAGACCCAACAAATCCTTTTTCAGACTGATCAACCATCAGATGCTGACGCTGTGAACTGTCAAAAAACTTTGATCTTCACTGATCTCCTGGTAGGACCAAGCAGCTGAGCTTTTTGAGTTAGTCTCGGCTGAAACTGAGGGACTATAATGACTGTCATCCCTACTATTAAAATTGCATTTGACATGTGTGGACGTTATCTATACTCAAGCAAAAAATGGTCATGCCATTATCAGTTTTGATCACCTTTTAACTCAGTTCTCTTGAAAGAGAAACAGCTGCATCATAAATAGGGAAGCTTTGCTATATGCAGAAGCTGAAGTAAAAGGAGGTGTTGTGCCACGGACAAGGTCAAACAGAAAAGGTAGCAATGCAGATCTCATGCCCTTTCCACTGTGGCTTTACATCTTCTGGAGCCTTACACGGTCCTTCATAGGGTTGAATTCTGGCATGGTCAATACTATTTTGTACTGTTAAAACATTTTCCTCTTTTGATATGACTGTAATACTTAAAGGCAACGTCAACTGTATAGCACGACTGTAAAGCAGTGAGGTTGGATTCGTAGTCATATCTCCAAGAACTTGAGAAGATTTCTAGGTGTTAAAAACCTGTATAACACCACTGTAAATGTTAAGTACTCGTGGACAAAAACCGCTTTAGGGTGCTTGAAGATGATCCAGAAAACGTGCCCAAATCTTGCTTTCCCAAAGGGCCACTACAAATCCCCAAGACCTTAAACACAAGCATTGAGTTGCCATCTAAGATATATGGTCACAAGACAATGAAGAAATGTGCACAAGAGAAGAAGTTCTGTGTAACAACCTAGTGTAGGATGTGATGCATCATCCCACAAAGTTTGTGCTGGTAAGATGGACATCTCTTGAGGTGAATTCTAATGACTCTGAGATGACCGTGGTTGGGAGAGTGGGGCTGACTGTGCCAAGGACAGAATGAAGTTTCCATCCATTGGAGAAGCTTGGAAATTAACACATAAAGCAAGCACTTGTAACTTACATCATGGATCACACTGTAGGTCTACCTAACCTGCTATAGGGAAAAGTAAAAGATCAAATACAGAGTAATGTCTGCATTTATGCAGCCTCCAGAGGACAGAATCACAAACATTCCTGAGGTATCTTTGTATTTACTAGGAACTCCATGACTTATTTCCCATTAAGTTGTTTAAGTTTTTTATATCAAGTAATTTTTTTAACACTTGTGCTTTTTGGCAATGGGGTATTAACTGCAGATCAGCTGCACTGTGTGAAGTAGGTTCTTTGTTCTGACTTTCTATCATCTCAAGCACCCTTTTTTTTCTTTTCAAAGAAACAAAAAGTAGTTGCTCTCTTTCATCCTCTTCATGCCACTCATAATCTGATAGGGCATTAACATACTCTGCTTCTGTCATCTCTTATTCAGATTAAATATTCCTCTAGTACTTCCTTGTTCTATACCTTTGATCAGTCTATTGTCCTTCTACGTATCTTTTCTAGTTCTGCTGCATCCTTTCTGGGAGTGGGGACATTGGAACTACCCAAAACATTAAAGAATCTCACACATGTTGATTTATTCAGGGACATAATAATTCTTTATATTTTGATGTCTATACCTTTTCTATTAATTCTTAAAATTCAATTTGATTTTTGTCACTGCCATTGAGCACTGAAGTGAAGTATTCATAGAACTGCTTGTTATAAACACCAACTCATTTCTGAGCAAGCAATACTCCATTCACAGCTCAACACTCTGTGTAAAGTTAGAATTGCTTTATTTCCACATGTGTACCATCCTGTAGTTATTTCCACTGAATTTCAGATGCTATTTTATCATAAAACCACTCAGCAGCATGACGTCCCTCTGCAATTTTTCCACATCAGCCCTCATCATTACTACCTTGTATAGCATCATCACTGGATTTCAGTCACCTCATTATATCAGTCAGCACCAACACACCTGAGTTACGTCTCCCTCAGGGGTAGTTGCCCACCTTCCCATCTTGATGGCCAGGATCCATTAGAAGCAGTGGTAATGCAAACTCCTACAGAGAAAACACACTTATGCTATTTGTTTCTCTAAGTTCTGCGGTACAGGCAGGTAGGACTGACACAAATAATGACTTTGCCTTTATCTGTGAGTGGTGAGTGCCTGTACTGAATTCAGAGCAAGCTGCTTTGAATAAGCTGTGAAATGGGAGCTTCTGTGTGTGTGTGCACTTGCCTGTGTATCTTTTCATCTGCTTCTTTTTACTAGTGTGCATGTGACATTGTGTGTGGCCTTCCTCTGAATTTATTTTACTCGCTTTTTGATTGCAATAATAATAATAGTGTTAAAAAGAAACCTTCTCCTTTAAATTCCCCAATGCCAAGAAATGAACTTTGAAATATGAAGGTTAGCAAAGACTTTGGGAACAACTTTGAAAGCAGCTAAGCTGTAAGCGATCGCCTTGTCCTTTAATCAGATGCTTGGCTTTGCAGCTCCAGCCATCTTCACGGATTAACTCCCATGAACTTTCTGAACTGCTTTTATGGAAAAGCACATCAAACAAATGACTCTACTAAGAAGGAATTAATCAATTAAGCAGAAGCAGAGAAGTCTGCCCTCCGCTGAGAAACTCGTCTACTGCCACCTCCCCCCTCCTCACTTTCTCCCTTCCACCTGGCTCTAAAACTTGTTTTCTCTATAGTAGATGAAGGAGATTGAAATGTAAATGTTCAGATCACCCCCAGCTTCCCTTTCTGCCATTTTGCTTCTGAGATAAATACATTTTGTCTAGTCTGTAGCTCTGAGCTCTGCAGGGACCAGAAGTCTTCAGTTGGGACAGTATCACTGGCATATGTTTCCTGGTTAGCCAGGGTGAATAGTATGAACGATCTTGCAGTGTCCTGGGTGATGAGCCTTTGCCTCCTTGTAGTGGGAAGTTGCAGATTTTCTGTCTGTATCTCCAACAGGAGTTATTTAGGATCTGGATTTTGCTATTTCAGAACCCCAGTAAATCACTGGGGTGGTAGCAGCAGTGTGGATTGTAGCCCTCAGACTGAGCGGGAACCACCTGGATGCTAAAGGCACAGCAAAGTCTCATGACACTAAGCTGGGTGGAAGTGTCGATCTGCTGGAGGGTAGGGAGGCTCTGCAAAAGGATCTGAACAGGCTGGAACTGCTGGGCTGAGGCCAATGGCATGAGGTTTAACAAGGCCAAATGCCGGGTCCTGCACTTGGGGCACAACAACCCTATGCAGTGCTACAGACTAGGAGAAGTCTGTCTAGAAAGCTGCCTGGAGGAGAGGGACCTGGGGGTGTTGGTTGACAGCCGACTGAACATGAGCCAGCAGTGGCCCAGGTGGCCAAGAAGGCCAATGGCATCTTGGCTTGGATCAGAAACAGCATGACCAGCAGGTCCAGGGAGGTTATCCTCCCTCTGTACTCAGCACTGGTGAGACCGCTCCTCGAATCCTGGGTTCAGTTCTGGGCCCCTCCCCACAAGAAGGATGTTGAGGCTCTGGAGAGAGTCCAGAGCAGAGCAACAAAGCTGGTGAGGGGGCTGGAGAACAGGTCTTATGAGGAGCGGCTGAGAGAGCTGGGGGTGTTTAGCCTGGAGAAGAGGAGGCTGAGGGGTGACCTCGTTGCTCTCTACAACTACCTGAAAGGACGTTGTGGAAACGAGGGTGCTGGCCTCTTCTCCCAAGTGACAGGGGACAGGACGAGAGGGAATGGCCTCAAGCTCCGCCAGGGGAGGTTTAGGCTGGACATTAGGAAAAAATTTTTCCCGGAAAGGGTCATTGGGCACTGGAAGAGGCTGCCCAGGGAGGTGGTTGAGTCACCTCCCCTGGAGGGGTTTAAGGCACGGGTGGACGAGGTGCTAAGGGACATGTTTAGTGTTTGATAGGAACGGTTGGACTCGATGATCCGGTGGGTCTCTTCCAACCTGGTTATTCTATGATTCTATGATTCATAGCAAGTTACCAAACTTCATGCTCGAGAGGAGAAAATGGACTCAGCAGTATTGCTGCTGCCAGGTACAGGAGGAAGCTACAGGATAAAGGGATTCACATTGCACTACAAACCCATGCTTCTTGGGTGCCTCATTGCTCAAGACTGCTGAATCTTCCTGAAAATCTCAGGGTTTAGGCTCAAGAAACAGCTATGAGCTCATGTGTTCTCTTTTGTGGTGACTGACAAGCTATGGGCATCATTGAAGAAGCTGAACCTAGTGGATGGGGGTTCTGAGATGAGAGAAGCCAGCTGGGATTCAGCTCAGTTCTCCACTTCTCCATGGTCTTGGGTAAGTTGGGTAGGCTTGGATTCAACATACAGCTTCATTCAGGTAACAGGCATCTGGTCTAAGCTGATCTTCCAGGGCCTTTCTATTAATGGAAAGAGAGAGAGGAATTTCCAAGGAGAATATTACCCCTTCCTGAATTCAATGTGCAAATCGGGTAGTATGAAGTGGTCACTGGAGGTGACCAAATGACCCAAGTGACTTGCCAGCCATCATGCTCCTACATGCCATCATAAATATCTGCACCTATTTATGACACCCACCAGTGTTCCAAAATTGGATCCACAGTATTTAGCTCCTCTTTGTATGTCAATACGGAGCAACCAGGGATGCAAGCTCAGATTTGCTTTTATTTCTCCCCCAGATCAGGCTTCTTTTGACTTGAAAAGGGATGATCTTTCATGTCAGGAAGAGTTACAAAATTATAGCATTGCTGCAGATGGCATTTAAGAGAGGTTCCTCCCATCTGTTTGCCCTTGAGAGTGTTAAATTCCTGATGTTACAGATTTCTGTAAAAGGCAAAGCATATTTCCTAGAACATGAAGTCTGAACTATCATATCAGCCTTCACAGCAACATTGACAATAAATAGGGGTGCAATCTGCAGAAACTTGGGTTTATGGCTTCTGTAAAAACAACTCTGCCTTTCTCCTGCAAGGTGAAGTGATGTCCTCCCAGCACAAATCTATCTAGTTTCAGGAGTACTTGGAATCCAAGTCAGAGCTTTCATTAAATGGAGAGTTGGAATTTGTCTTGCTGAGATGAGGTCATTCCTGTAGTTCTTCTCAGAAATTATCCTTGCAGTATGGACTACGTTAAACTGCATTGTTAGGATCATCTCGCCCTGGTCACATTCACTCCATCATATCAAGTGATTAAGAGACATCTTAATACTTCTGTTTCTTCTCTGGACTGGTCCTACATGGAGGCTTATCTACAGCAGATGGTGAGAGTTTTTCTTCTAATTCTCACTCTAAAACAATCCCTGGTCTATGATAAATAGATTTTTACTCATTTTTACTGATGTTAACAGTGTTGTTTTTCTTAAGTACCTCTTCATCCTCCCTGCTGCTTACCCCAGGTGTATTCAGAAAAGTGCTTTTATTAATGGAGAAGATCTATTGGTTTTCAGCTTATTTCCAGCCGAGTAAGTGTTTCAAGTATGGTTGTGCAGGTTTCAGGTGGTAGGAAGATGGAAATATATCAAAGAGCTAGTTAACATCAAAGCAATTCCCTCACAGACAGATCTCTTCTTCTTCCATATCCTACTTTGTTAGATTCTGTATGATATCTCTTATTTCTGGATATCACAAGAACACCAAGAGTCTAATAACTTCTACTAGCCATGCATGGCTACTTTCATGCTGACATTTATATGCCTTTGTGGATGACTAAGCCTTTAGGCTGTGGTTTGGGATATAACTCTAGTTTTTCAACTCAACCACTGTTGAGCTGCCTGGTGGAGAAGGACCTGGGAGTGCTGGTTGGCAGCCTGCTGAGTATGAGACAGCAGTGTGCCCAAGTGGCCAAGAAGGCCAATGGCATCTTGGCTTGTATCAAAAGCAGCTTGGCCAGCAGGACTAGAAAAGTGATTCTGCTCCTGTACTCAGCATTGGTGAGGCCACACTTCAAATCCTGGGGTCAATTTTGGGCCCCTCACTACAAGAAAGACATTGAGGTCCTGGAGCTTGTCCAGAGTAGAGAAATAAAGCTGGTAAACGAGCTGGAGAGCAAGTTTTATGAGAAGCAGCTGAGGGAATTGGGGTTGTTTAGCCTAGAGAAAAGGATGCTGAGGGGAAACCTTATCACTGTCTACAACTATTTGAAAGGAGGTTGTAGTGAAGTGGGTGTCAGTCTCTTCTCCCAAGTGACAGGTGATAGGGTGAGAGCAAATGGCCTCAAGTTGCACCAGGGGAGGTTCATACTGGATGTTTGAAAAATTTCTTCACCAAAAGGGTTATCAGGCACTGGAAGAGGCTGCCCAGGGATGTGGTTGAGTCCCCATTCCTGGAAGTATTTAAAAGACAGGTAGATGAAGTCCTTAGGGATAAGATTTAATAGTAACAGATAGGGTTTGGCTTGATGATCTCAAAGGTCTTTTCCAACCTAGTGATTCTATGATTCCCCAATGAATGTAGAGATGCTGGAACTTCTTCACAAGACTGATAATCTAGCTCCAAATGTGTTTTTTTCCATACTTATTTCTCATCCTTGGTGTATATACTACAAATGTGATTTTGTGCCATTGTCTCCAAGGCTGCTGGGAAACCAAACAAACTCTCCTGATTAGATTTTTCTTGGTGAGCATCTCAAATGAATCAATTGACATTTGAAGACAAACTGTGCTGTCTGCACAGGTAGCTGTGGGCCTCATGTTAAACAGTGTGAGCTCTACTTTCCCACCCTAGAGCCCAGGGCACACAGATCCTTCCAGCATCAGTGGAGAAGGACAGAACCACAGAATGGATGAGGATGGCAGGACGTCTGGACCTCATCTTGTCCAACTGTTCTGCTCAAAGCAAGGTCAGCTAGAGCAGGTTGAACAGGACCTTGGCTGGTTGGGTTTTGAGTATCTCCTGAGATGGAAACTCCACAGCCTCTCAGAGTAACCTCCTCCAGTGTTCAACCACCCTCACGAGAAAAAAACGCATTTTTTATTATTTTAAACATATTTTTTTGTATTTCCGTTGGTGGCTATTGCCTCATATCTGTTCACTGGGCACCACTGAGAAAAGTCTGGCTCTGTTTTCTTTGTATCCTCCTGTCAGGTGTGTATACACATTGAGAATACCCTCTTTGTAAGATGAACCTTCTCTTTTCCAGGCTTCAGTCCCAGCTTTCTTGGCTTCTCTTTGTATACCAGATGCTCCAATTCATTCACCATCTTTGTGGTCCTTTGCTGGACTCTGTCCAGTAGATCCATTTCCCTCTTGTACCAGGGAACCCAGACTAGAGATAGCTCTCCAGATGTGGCCTTGACAGGCGTGAGCAGAGAGAAAGGATCACCCTCCTCAGCCAGTTGGCAATGTTCTTCCTTAAAACAGTTGCTCTGTTTTCAAAAACGGGGATCTGAAAGCAAATCTGTGCTGCCTGTTTCAGAGCTACAGCCCACAGCTGAGCGCTTTCAATGCCCAGCACACTTTGTCTTCAGCAAAGATATTTTTGTAAGAGGGAATTCCAATAAAGTCAGGGTGTCTGCAGTGTTTTTAAGGTCTGTCAAGATCACTCCTGCAGCAGTAAGCATTGATGTGAAGAAGTAAAAAGGAGAAGAAAAGGCACACTTTATTTTTAGATTAAGAGTTAAGACTTTTCAGATTGTACTGTTTCCCAACTTTAACGAGCAGGGTATCTTGATCCAATCTTTTTCATTACATTTTTGTCCCCCAATCATAGAATTTTTATTTTAAAGGACACAAACCTGCAAACATTTTTCCCAGCTCTACTTGAGCCTTATGGAAAATAATATACCAGTTTGGGAAAGGACTGTTAAGAGTAATGAGCAACAAGACCGGGCCTGTGATTTGCATTTTCATGTTATTTAGAAAACCAAAAAGTGGCTGATCACAGAGAGGAGGATCTGCAGGCTCAGTGCCCCTCCATTTTTTGACCCTCAAGATCTTGTTACTGGCAAAAAGAACACACTGTATCTGTAGGAAATGACCCTTTTATTGTAAGACTAATTAAAGTCTTAACAGCTGGATCAAAATATAACACTTATTTTTAGTCCAGTTACAAAAGTATTAACAGAATCCAAAGTACCATAGATAAGCATCATTAATAATAAAAGGCAAAATTGTTATGCAAAATAACTTCAGTTTTCTCTGTTATGACACTGGTGAAAGGCACCAGTGATCTACAGCAGAAACTTGAGGGCTGTCACCGTAGTCATAGAATCATAGAATCATAGAATAACCAGGTTGGAAGAGACCCACCGGATCATGGAGCATATTTTCATAATTGTAAGGAAGAAGAAAAAGCCCATGTCTCATCTCCAGACTTGCTATGCTGGTCATCACCACCCTGAAATTTTCAGCAGGAAGAGTGTGATTTTCATGGTCAGGTTTCTTCCTCCTTACTCTGGTGCCTCAAGGGGAATTTTCATCCCTTCTCTCCCCACCACCTGCCCAGCACTAGCAGCAGAGCTTCCCAGCATCCAGACTGGGCACACAAAATCTGGTGTTTGCTGGGCAGTGCTTGCCTTGGGGCAACAGCCCTTGGCCATGCAGGATGTATCCAACATTGAGGTCAGGAAGGTTGGGCATGATGCCCTTGGCCATAGGACACTTATAATAACAGGTACAAACAGCTCAGGGCATGGCAAGCCCAGAGATGTCCTGAGACCTTGTGGTATTGTGCTAGTGTGAAGTCTGTGGTCTTCTGCTAGTGTTGGACAAATCGTACTGAGTGGGCTGCATGTCATTCATGGCTTCTGGGAGGAAGTGGGATTAGGATCTTGTTTGTCATTGGGACAAATCATATTAAAAGACTCAGTTAAAGGAAACTCCCATGGCTGCTGGCATCATAAGGCTACCCAATATTGATCCCTTGTCTACCAGCAGGACAGAGGACACTCTACAACCAAGCAAGAGACTGTGTTGGATCAATTATGGCACTAAAACTGAGCCTACAAAGTCTCAAGATGAACACATGTTTGGACAAAACCTCTTCCACTTCGAGCAGAAGGTTATGTTAGGTGAACTCTGGACGACCATTCCAATCTAAAATATTTTGTTATTCTACAAATGAAGCCTTGTTATATCGATGATGTTCTTACTTAGAAAGAAGCATGCACATATCTGGAAGGTGTGGAAAAGAGTCATCTCTTTAGGGACCCCTTAGAATCATAGAATCACCAGGTTGGAAGAGACCCACCGGATCATTGAGTCCAACCCTTGCCAGGGTCTGCACTACAAAATGCAGATCTGATGGGTAAAAGCAATGGATCTAGAAGTAAAGTACACGCATCTCTAAGATGATCGCAAGGCATTGCTGACATCTGAACATGGCAGCCAAGGTCCATAACCACCTCTCCAGACTGAGGCAGCTCCACTTGAGCCAATTCCTTGGGGGGAGTGTGGGATTAAGATGGGAAAGCCAGGTGAGATATGGGCTTTTTCATCTGCCTTACAATTATGAAAACATGCTAGTCTATATGGTTGATTGTAATGATGAAGAGCAGCATGGATATGTCAGCACATAGCCTTCTCTTGTCTCTGGCAGGACCTCAAGTTATTCTGCATCACCATTCAGTCCATGTCTGACATTGTGGCAGAAGCAAGTTCAGCTATCCTATCAGTAGCTGAAGAAAGCAGAAAATAGATGAAGATAGATGAAGGCTTCCACTGAGACAATAAGCTGCACTTAATCATGACTGTGATGCAGTAGGTAGGATCCAGTTGCCCATACACAGACATTAAGTCCCATTTGAGATGGCCCAGGGTGTCCTGCCTGGCCTCTAATACCAAACCAGAAAGGCGCAGCTCACCAGTTGGTCCTGGGCTATATCCGTCAGACTTAAGCACCCCAGAGCATCTCCAATGGCACTTGGTAATGCAATTAGAAAAAAAGCTTCACAGCTCCTCTGACCTCCAGGCCAGATGGGCTATCTGATACCCACTGTTTTTCTAAATATAGGCAGGTACCAGAGATGTCTGAACTCTGCTAGGGCTGTTGCCTCCAAACTGTTCCAAAGTCAGAAAAGAAGAAAGAATATTTCTCATTAACTTCTAGGATCAGAGGCCGGTTCATCTTGGTTTCATGAGAACCTAATTGAAAGCCAAGCTGGTTTTCACTTCATTTTGTGTTTGGGTTCATCCCCTTTGCCACAACTTCCCACAGACCTTTTTAATGATGAACACAAGAACCTCTTTTCAAAGAATATATTTTCCTGTGGTTTTGGTCCTGTGATATTCTAAAGAAAAGATGCACAGAGTAGCACGTAGCACATCAGGGTTTGCCATGTGGTAATGGCCTCCTCCTACCTTCTTCCGTACTTTAACAATTTCTTAAGCCTCCTTTCCCTTTCAGATATCTTATAGAAGAACAGTATGTAGGATCTGCACTTGCTGTCATGCTATGAAGTCCGGAGGGTGCTTTGTAGAGGTCTGTAGTCAATGAGATGTGATACTAGCATTTATAGCTGAGGTCTACTACCAAAGCACAACCTGCAAATGTTTAGCAGTGGGGACTTTGCCTCTTAATGGAAGTGCGAGCCTCTGACACTTGTTTTTAATCTGGAGGATGGTATAATGCTTTCCTTGCCATCCTTTTCCTTACCAGTCAGGGAACTCGTACTACTTGGTGTTTTCAAGTAGTTTGACTTGTCTAAGTTGTTGCAATGCTGTTCTCATTTTCAGATGTTTGCTTTTTTTTTGTCCTGATCTCGCCTCTGACATCTTTACAGCTTCCCTCTGCAGCATGGCAGGCAAACAAGAAAGTCCACCTTATTCTAAGTGTCTAGGAAAATCTTTGTGCTGAAAATAAAACTATATCCTAAACCATGCTGACCCCAGAGTACAATCCTGATCAGACATTCTGTATCTGTCCCCAGAGTGAAATCCAGCTTTTCTGAATGAACAAATCTTCCCGCATCCTGCAAAAAAATGTGGTACTCAGCCTCCCTGCGTATGCTGATGCTAATGACACATGTTGGTCTGGTTGCTGCTGAAATGCTCACTAGGCTTCTTCACAACAATCTATTTATACATGAAATGTGGAACTCTTCCTGCCTTTGCAAGTCTTATGTTTTGACTGGACTAAAAGGGTCTAATTATAGCATTTTTACAAGTCATGCTCTGTTCAAGGGCTCCAGAAACAGAAGGAATATGTTCCATCACCTCATCTCTCACTAACGAGTTTTTGGGTTGCTCTAGCTGTTAGGCTTGATGATTCACAGTGGCCACAGCCCTGCTGTCCTAGTTGAAGCATGGCATGCACTGAGACCTGGTGACAAACAGGCTTCCTGCACATCTGTGTCTAATAGAATCAAGGGTGTGGACTCGCTGCTTGCTGGCAACTTCCCAGCCTGCTCTGAGTTCATAAAGCAACAAGTCATCGTGTTTCAACCACAGAGCTCCCCCAGCACCACTCATCTGCTCTGAGGCAGCGAGAGGGAGAATTACCAGTACCTACTGGGTACCTCTGAAAGCCCATCACCTGGAGAAGGATATAAGGTGATGGTGTTATTGATCATGGCACTTATATACACAGTGGAGAAGAGGGAAGAAAAGGAGGTAAAGAGACAGTGACCCTTACCAGCAGATGGAACATCTGGTTTCTGCGGCTTCGGTGGATGCGTTGATACACCTGGTCTGCACCAGTTGTGGAAGGGCAGTGACACGGACAGACTTTTCTTGAACGATTCACGTGCCAGCATCGTAAGCAGCAGCTGGGAGGTCAGTGGAGGCTGCAAAGAAGAGAAACAGCCTGTAGTGTAAAAAACAGAGAAAAACTGGGGATGAGGATTGTGTGACCTCAGCTCCCTCTCTCAGATTTGCAGAGATGTGATGTGATTGCACCTTGGTGAGACATTTGTTTAGGAACCAAAATCACCTCTTTTATACGCCTGCTTTATCCCATCTCAAAATACCTGGCTTATCACATCTTGAGCTTTTAAGAAAGCTTTTCTGGCTTTCATTTGAGGTTGTTGCTTCTGATCTGGTCTCATGCACCTCCCTGCCTTATTCTCCTGCCATGGTGCTGGCTGCTCCATCACAGAGCTCCTCTTCTCAGCAGCTGCATTCAGAGGCCATTTCCCAGACCCATATAATTTTCCTGCAACAACGGTCTCTTTATATCCTAGATTTCACTTTATCCATTGTAGGATCTACTAGATAGACTTGATCTGGATGGATTAGGAACTAATGATCTTTCTTCCCTGACTGGTTAACTCCTCTCTAACTCGTCCTTCAGTACTGGAGTAATTGTGAACCACAGACAGCCCTGGAGGAAGTGCTGGTGGATTTGGGTTAATTTATCCCTTCCCCCCTGCTTCACCCTTATTGTGACAAGAGAAAGAAGGGAACAGCAGAGAGGATGCTCTATGCCTCATCTCACAGTACCTCTGGAAGGTTGTGGGAACACCAAATTGTGATGAGACTGGCACGTTTTTAATTCTCCCTTATTACAGCCCTTGTTAAAACTACATTACAAAAATTGCTTTAGTTCTGCTATGGTATTTTCAGGTCTCTTAATGTAAGAGTTAGCTCAGTGTGCAGGGAACAAACACCAGAGGAAACACTCAGATGAAAGCAGAGAGGGTCCAGGACTGGGCCAAAGTTTGAGTGAGAGGTATGAGTTGATGAACTACAAGGTTGACAGGGGTTCTGCTCATCCTGCTGCTGAGGAACCTCTGTGAGCTAGGAACAAGGCTTGGATTCCCAGATTCCCACAAGCTCACCTCTGGTGGGAGAAACTGCAGGTTTTTTCTCTCTGTCAGAACTAGGACAATGGAGAAAGGACACTACAGTGGAATTTTGTGTTTGCTTGTGATATTTCAAAGCACCTCTACATAGCTGGGCCACTGTCATAGAATCATAGAACAGTTGGGGTTGGAAGGGACCTTAAAGATCATCCAGTTCCAACCCCTCTGTCATGGGCACAGGCACTTTCTAGAAGATCAGGTTGCCCATGGCCTCATCCAACCTGACCTTGAACATCTCCAGTGAGGAGAGCATCGACAACTTCTCTGGACAACCTCTGCCAGTGCCTCATCCTCACAGGAAAAAGCTTCTTCCTAATATCTCATCTAAATCTCTCCTTTTTCAGCTTAAAACTGTACCCCTCATCCTATTCTTGTACTTCCTGATAAGGAGCCCCTCCCCAGCTTTCCTGCAGCTCCTTTAGGTACTGGAAAGCTGATATAAAGTCTCCCTGGAGCATTCTCTTCTCTTCTCTTCTCTTCTCTTCTCTTCTCTTCTCTCTTCTCTTCTCTTCTCTTCTCTTCTCTTCTCTTCTCTTCTCTTCTCTTCTCTTCTCTTCTCTTCTCTTCTCTTCTCTTCTCTTCTCTTCTCTTCTCTTCTCTTCTCTTCTCTTCTCTTCTCTTCTCTTCTCTTCTCTTCTCTTCTCTTCTCTTCTCTTCTCTTCTCTTCTCTTCTCTTCTCTTCTCTTCTCTTCTCTTCTCTTCTCTTCTCTTCTCTTCTCTTCTCTTCCTCAATTTTCTCAGCCTGTCTTCATATGGGAGGTGCTCCAGTCCTTGAATCATCTCTGTGGCCTTCTCTGGACTCGAAGAGATCTACGTCTTTCCTGAGATGAGGACTCAAAAACTGAACTCAGGACTCCACATGACATCTCACAAGAACTGAGTAGAAGGATAGAATCACCTCCCTTGACCTGCTGGTCCCACTTCTTTTGATGCAGGCCCTATGATTGGCTTTTCAGGCAGAAAGCACACATTGCCAGCTCATGCTGAGCTACTCATCCATCAGTACCCCCAGGTCCTTCTCTTCAGGGCTGCTCTCAATTCATTTACTGCCCAGCCTCTAATGGAGCTTTTGGACTCAATGATCCAATGAGCCTTTTCCAACCTGGTGATTCTATGATTCTAAGTGCCCTAAGGGGCACAGTCTAACAGCCCTCCCTTTTGGGAGCCAACCTTGGATTAAGATACCTCTGGATTCAGTGCGCAGTAGAGATTTATTCACAAGACACAAACCCCAAGTCTCAGTGCCTGGACAGGGGAGATTAATCACCTTGCTCAGCTCAGCTACCCTACTAGGAGCTGAGGTCTCCCTAAGTGCAACCTTGACGCTTTCTGCAGCCACTTCTGGCTTTTTTTGTTGTCTTTCTCAGTCAAACAAGCCAGCTCTGGCTGCACTCCTCAGGCTTGCAGTGCCTTGGACACCTCACAGCTCCTCTCCTTGCGGCCAGCCAGCTTTGCTTCCAGACCCCTTATTCTCCCACACATCTGCAGCAACACCAGCACTCCGACCCATAGCTCTTTGCACAAACCCTCCCTCCCACCGCAAGAGCAACACATCAACATCCCCACCCTTGAAAACTCTACCCTAACTACTGCGCACTCCAGAAAACCAAGAACATGACATCGGCACATCCTTTAAAAAGCAGGCACTCCTCCCTGTCCATACGACCATACTAGGGCTGCAGGCAGCATGTTTTTTGCTTCCAAGTTTGTTTTCCTCCCTACATGTGCTGTGCATTCAAAAGCTAGCCCACCATGGAGACCTACTCCTTTCTCAAGCCCATACCCTTCCACACAGAACACAAACACATGCTCTCACACTTTCTCCATTCCCACAGCCATCACTTATTCATTAACATCTCCATAGGAATTTGCAGCCATGTGAAGACTTGTTCGTAATTAGTTAAAAAGAAAGAAAAATAAAGTCTCCTAAGCTGTCATCAACCCTCCAGAAAACTAGCAACAGATCTGAGCGCCATTTGGTCTAATTAGTCCTGATATTTCACATAACATATTTCTCAATTTTCAGTGGAGAAAGAAATAAAAAAAAATAATCCCTCTGAGGAGAACAACAGGGGTATTTTTGCAGAGGGTTGTGGTGGCAAAGCCAAAGGGAAGTCTTAATAAATAAATGTGCATTTGTATTCCTTTACTGAATCGTTCACAACAGTTGCTTCATCTTCTGCTTCTATGGGCACGCACAGGCCTGAAGTAAGGCAAATCTGCACCTGGCATGAATCAAAATAGTTCTTCCCTCAATATATATATATTTCCTAATTTTCCCTCCTGTTTTGAGGCTGAATGGCATTGATCATCAGCCTGTACTTCCCATCCTGCAGGATGTCAGTTGTGTTGGTGGAAGAGCACTGAGACATAAAAGAGAGTCAAGCTGCATCATGCCCATTTCAACACCTTCAGTGACCTCTGTAGACTGCAGTGAGAGTCGGGCTTTAATTTATCTGAACAAAACTACAGAGCAAGTTAAATCTGCCTGTAAAAGCAGGAGCTTCTCAATCCACATATGACATCTCCAGGGTTCCTCACACACTTACAAGGAGCTGTTTTAGAAAGCAAGATTTGTGGATGACCAGCACTAATTGACCATGGTGATGGTGATGTCCCACAGCTTGCAACAGATTAATAGGTTGTCTAGGTGAGAAGTGCAAGAGCAGAGAGTCTGTGTCCCCTCTGCAGTCAGTAGAAAGAAGATGGGTGTCTTCATCATGTTAAACATCTAAGACGGAGGCATGGTCTCACTGCCCATAGGTGCCAGTCTCATCGGTTATTGTGGAAGGAGTCTAGACAATTATCTAGGGATGGTATCCAACGATTACAATGCAGAATCTGTCTCTGAGCATGTCATCCTCAGCTGGCTCTATCAAAAGAGACAGTCAGTGTGGGCAACGAAATGTAGTGTGATTCATCTCTTCTAGAGATGACATCCACTTTTCATCAGCTGAACGACAGCTTAAACTCCACTGAGGATATTGACTCAATCTCAGTTGTCTGCAAAGGGAGCCAGGACATCTAGCTCAGGTGCAGACTTGTACATTAAAAATATCTGAGGAAGGAAGAGGAACTTAACTGCATATACACAGCATTCAGTGGCATTTATGATGCTGCAAACAAGGAGGGGTATACAAACAGGCTCACATGTATGTTTATGAAGATTTCATCACTAAAGTCAATTAAACCCACAGCTCACAAAATGCTGGAGTCTTTTGTAGGGTAAGACTTAGTGCTTTTTAATGATTTTAGGCTTTTATTAGATTTGGTAGGAGGATGGGAACACAGTTTGTATGGAGAACGATACATCCCAAACTCCAAAGCTTAGGTGTTCATGTCTGAAGCTTACTCCCACTCTTAAACTTAATTGAGCCAAAGTCCATTCATAGGAGATGCATAAGTTTTACATGGAAAGAGTAATTTGATATGAACCCAGGACTCAACATGCAAGACAGAGGACAGTGGAGCATTAGAGTTCAGAGAACTGGACCCCAGGTTGTTTAAACATCTGTTATAGGAATCGGACTGATAGTTTAGGAAATAATTTCAGAGAGCATCCAAGTAGTCCTGCTAATAAACATCCTGGCATCCTAAACATCTTGAAGGAAAGAGAAAGAAGACAGGCGAGATCTAATACTGGCCTGCTATCATCATCAATGATATTACAGGGAATTTTGAAGTTCACAGATTGATATAATTTTTGGGGTTGGAAGGGACCTTAAAGATCATTCAGTTCCAACCCCCCTTGCCATGAGCAGGGACACCTCCCACTGGATCAGGCTGCTCAAGGCCCCATCCAGTCCATCCTTGAACATTTCTAGGGAGGGGGTATCCACAACTTACCTGGGCAACCTGTTCCACTGTCTTACCACCCTCACCATGAAGAGTTTCTTCCTAATATCTACAGGTTGTTGGGAGGTTAATTTGGGCACTGACTGCCTACCTGATTCAGCCTTCCTGCTCCTCTGCAGTGGATATGGTAAACTTTTCCATTTTCTGACCTCAAGTATGTTACAGCATAGCAAGGGACTGGTAATTGATATCAGCAGGAAACAGCTGTGTTCACCTCTTGTTTTGTAGATGAAAAATACTGTCGAAAATACAAAGAAGAAACTGAACACTCCTCACTGCAAACCCTTTATGACACCAAAGTTTACTAACTGCAAGGCAACATTTATGGCTCCAGTGAGGAAGACTTTGAGGCCATAAGAGGAGAAACGGAACAACAGAAGAGATGTCATTCTAGTCATTGGCTGTAGGTATCGCCCAGAAATGCTGTCACTACACTTTTACTCACTCCATCCTCTGGCGCAAAAGGCAAAAGAAATCCCTGAGCATCATGTTCACAAAGGTCTTTTCCAACCTAACTATTCTATGATTCTATCATCTATTACTGCTGTCCAACAGCAGAAGGGTAAATGACACCTCAGAGGGGTAAGTTACTTCACTGATCTAGGGGATAGGAAGCAGTATCAACCAACACTTATGTTCTGGTACTCAGGGTGGCTAAGCCATAGCTACATGTGACTGCATTAACCTGCGTAACCTCATCTTCTGTCCATCATCCAGGCACATGTTTTTGGAGCAGTTCTCTCCAAAGTTACACTCGCAAAACTAAAACCATGTCCCAGCATCTTCAGTGCATCTTCTCTTGTCATAAGCTTTACCCGTGTAGCATTGAAACCACATCACCAGCCCATGTTCTCTCTTATGAAATGGAGGTCACCTGGCTTGGACTGTCATGACAGCTGAGCTTCACCTCCTTGGATTTTCTCCCTTGCAGCATGACAGGTCAGTAGGTGCTTGGGAAATCTGTGTAGGCTTTCTTCTGTCTGGGTGGGATCTTCTGTGCTACAGCTGTAGATATGAAGTGGAGCCTGACCAGACAACACAGCAAACAAATCAAATCTCCTCTACTGGAATAGAAAGGGTGGGTTTACAATTGTATTTATCATGTTGGGCAACCTAGGAACTAGATTGGGGCATGACACATGTTGGACTGGGATGGGCCATTGAAGGCTTGTCTATGGCAGGATCAGTCCCTGCTGCAATCTTGGGACCCAGTCACAAAACACCACTTGGGTTTAGGACTTCCAAGAAACTGAGACTACTTTTCAGTTCAAAATATGTACTGTCCTTTTTCTCCTCTGGTTCAGGTGAGCTGTCTGAATATGGGGAGAGACCTTTTTAGTTCTTCTCACTTCCTCATGTTCCTCTTCTCCTTCTAATACTTCTTATTGTTGTTTGATTTATCTTATCATACTTGTGAAGAACAGTTGCTCTTAATTTCTTCATTGAGAAGTTCCAAAACAGGTAACAACGAATAACAGAGATGGGAATTAAGAAGAAGAGAAGTGAATGTGATTCTGGAGAATGGAAAAAGGAGGAAAAAAAGAGTCCAGATATTGGCAAAGAAAAATATAGAATCATAGAATAATTTGGGTTGGAAGAGACCTTAAAGATCATCCCGTTCCAACTCCTCTGCCATGGGCAGGGACACCCCACTAGATAGGCTGCACAAGGCTCCATCCAACCTGGCCTGGAAAACAGAAACATTCATTGGTTTTGCAAGATTTTAATCCCACAGGGTCTGTGGAACAGACACCTCATCCTGGGGTAGGGCAATTCTGGTGTTAGACTTCCCTGGGGTGCTGGATGCTGCTTGGGTCTCTTGTAGAGGAGGAATCTAGCAGGAAGGAGATGAAGGTGAGATGGGTATGTTCCTCTGTGGTGTCCATCTGCTCCCATCTATCTAACGACTGGTTGTCTCCCATATTAAACGGATCCCACCTGAGGGCATAAATACTTCAGGTATCTCAGGTCAGAGCTGGTGTAAGTAAAGGACTGGCAGAGGAAAGAAGTGAGAGTTAGGAGCATGGTGCAGAGTCAACAATATGTTGTATTCCAGTTTTTACAGCAGGGATTTGGGCTGCCAAAAGTAATCATAGGAGGGAATAGGAGGCATGCATCCCACATGGCCTTGGGATGATGTTACCCTCAGATGAGGAGCAAGCACTGTGGGAACTGGCTGGGGCCCCTGGGAATGTGGAAGGGCTTTTCCCCATTTCTGTCACACATCCAGTGGCTATAACTCAATTTAGACAAGGAGATGGCTTTCCAATGGAGGCATTTCTTTCTACAGTCATCCAAAATGTTTAATAAACAAAACCATTGCACTGGAAGAAATGTTTCTTTCCTTCTTTCCCTCCTTCCTCCCTCCCTCTCTTCCCTTTGTTCTACCTTCCCTTCCTCCTTCTCTTATTTTTCTACCGTTTTCTGCCTCTCTTTTTGTTATTTTATGTTTCATTTCATATTTTTCTTTCCCATATTTGCTCTTTTCCTTATCCCTCCTACCTGTCCTATGAAATGTACCTTGCCAGAGGATGTGTTGAGAGTCAGCAGGGCACACAAACCTTGGTATAATCCAAGGATTTACCTACCGCAGGTGCTGTTTGCTTCCAACACAGCTTTTCACATCACTGCTGCCTCCTTCTCTGGGAGAGAGCAGGACTGAGTGCTTTATGTGCCCTTGTCACCAGCAGATTAATGAAAGGTAGGAAGACTGGGATCGGGGGGAGGTGTCACAGCCCACTGAACTATGACCAGCTCCCACTGCCACCAACCCCTTTGACACAGCAGTTATTTCTGGCTCAATCTCTCACGCTGCCAGGATGGACAACAAATGGTGGGAACTGCTGATAAAAATGACCCTATTCATTTAACAAAGAGCTATCACAATCTGTATCCCTAAGATGGACTCATCTCTCCGGGTTTTTCCCCATTATGGGATTGTAGTTCTGAAAAGGCTGGGTATGATATAGGTTTTCCACAACTAATTGTTTAGCCCAGCAGAGCTTGGCTTTGTTTCACAGGACTCTGACATAGTCTCAAAAAATACATCTTCATTTCTGGCAAGAAACGTAGTATAAATTTCCTTGCTCACAGGCATCTTGTGCAGTTTGAGATGTTCTAGGTTAGCAGATGTGACACAGCCTACATGTCCTTCGGTACCGGGCCAGGTAGGGAATAGGATATCTAAAATGATACCCAGTACCTACTTGTAGACAACTCAAGGTCCTGGCTGCTCCCACGATCAGTAAGGGCCATGCAAATTCTTCCTTGTTCTGGAAACTCTCCTGCCATTTGATTTGCACAACGTTACTTCAGATTTACCATAGAGAATCATAGAGTGGTTTAAGTTGGAAGGCAGTTTTAAAGGTCTTCTAGTTCAACACCTCTGCAGTAAGCAAGGACATCTTCAACTTGGACAAGTTGCTTAAAGCCCCCTTCAACCTGACCTTGAATGTTTCCAGGGATAGAGCATCTACTGTTCTCTAGGCAACCTGTTCCAGTGCTTCATCACCCTCATTGAAAAAATTTCTTCCTTATATCCAGTATAAATCTACATTATTTTAGTTCAAAACCGTTACCTCTTGTCTTATCACTACAGGACCTAGTAAAAACTTTGACTCCATCATTCTTATAAGCCCCCTTTAGGTACTGAAATGCCACAATAATGTTTCTTCAGAGCCTTTTCCAGGCTGAACAACCCCAACTCTCTCAGACTTTCTTCATAGGAGAGGTGCTCCATCCCTATGACCATTTTTGTGGCCTCCTCTGGACCCATTCCAACAGATCCATGTATTTGCTGTGCTGAGGACTCCAGAACTGAGTATAGGACACCAGGTGGGGTCTCATGAGAGTAAAGCACAGGGGCAGAATCACCTCCCTTGATATACTGGTCATGCTGGTTTTGGTTCGGCCCAGGATATGGTTCTCTTTCTGGGCTGTGAGTGCACTTTGCTGGTTTACCACTCTTCAGATGTGTCAACCACACCACTCAATTCGTGTTGTCTGCAAAATTGGTGAGGGTACTCTTGATCACCCTCCCAGTACAGACTCCTGAGGAACATCATTTGTCATCAGCCTCCATCTGGACATTGAGTCATTGACCATTACTGTCTGTATGCAATCATCAAACTAACCTCAAATGCACTAAACAGTCCACCCATCAAATCCATATCTCTCCAATTTAGAGGGAAGGATGTGTTGGGACACCATGTCAAAGGCCTTACAGAAGTGCAGATAAATGACATCCATAACTATTCCTTTGTCTACTGATGTGATCGCTTGTTCATAGAAGACATCTAGGCTGGTCAGGCAGGACTTGTCCTTGGTGAAGCTGTGCTGGTTTCCTCAAATTACCTCCTTGTCCATCATTTACCTTCACGCAGCTTCTAGGACGATATTTTCTATGATGTTCCCTGGCACAGAATTGAGGCCAACAGGTTGGTGGTTCCCAGGATCCTCCTTTCTCCCCTTTTTAAAAACAGATTTCCCTTTTTCCAGTCACCAGAGAGTTCCCCTGGCAGCCATGACTTTTCAAATATCATGTAATTGGCAATTAGATCGGCCAAGTCGTTCAGGAATCTGGAATGCATCTCGTCAGGTTCCACGGCCTTACATATGTCCAGATTCCTCATATGGTCAAGACGCTGATCTTCTCTTGCAGTGGGAGGGACATTGCTCTCCCAGTTCCCTTCTTCTGGTCTACACACTTGACAGGCGTGGGAAAAGAGCTTGCCAGTGAAGACTAAGGCAAAAAAAGTTGTTGAGTACTTCAGCCTTGTCCTTTTCTGTTGCTACCAGTTTGCCAGTTGTGTTCATCAAGGGGGAATACACTTTCTTTGACTTTCCTCTTCTGGCCAACATAGCTGTAGAAGCCCTTCTTTTTATTCTTTGCACCCTTTGCCAAGTTCTGCTCTGGCTGCACCTTGGTCTTCCTGACCCCATCCCTACAGAAACAGGCAGCATCCCTATATTCTTCCCAGGACATCTGTCCCTGTTTCCACTGCTTGTGCATTTCCTTCTTGGCCTTAGTTTGACTCAGCCATGCTAGTCTCTTTCCTTCCCTTCCTGAATTCTTCGAGACAAGTTTTGGTAGGCATGGTGGTGATGGGCTGATGGTTGGACTTGATGACCTTAGAGGGTTTTTCCAACCTTAATGATTCTGTGACTCTCACAACTGGGGATTAAGATCTGTTATGATCTATTTCACTCTTGCAGGAGGGAGATCTGAAGTCAGCCCTGAATGTCATGACAGCTTTGTTCACTGAAAAAGTGCCACCATCACAGCACTCTTCAAGACTTTTTGGCGGTGGGGAGATAAAAAAGTCTGGGAGGAAGAAGTTATTCTAGATAACTAAAGCCTTCACTAACATGCAAATGGATATAATAATCTAGGATAAAGTCACAATCTTGTTCTGGTTTCCTAGCCTCATTTTTGTGGCATTGTCTGCACATCTTCACACCATTTTTAGACACAAACAAAATTTACACATAAAAAACCCCAATCTGTTTTGTGACTTCGGGGAAAAATGGAGAGAAAGGAGACAAAAGCTTGACAGTTGTGGATTTGTTTAGGTAAAACGATACATGTTTGACTATCTCTTGGAAATTTGCAATTAATTATCTCTCTCCCAGCTGTTGGCTCTCTGGAAACCTGAGAATCCACCCGGGAAACAGGTGGATTTTGGAAAGGACATTGAAGTGACTGAGAAGCTCCCAAGACTCATCACGGTCTCCAAGGAGCAGCTGATCACACTCACCAGAACTGAATTTTCACTGGAGATGGAAATAGTAGAGGAAATGAAGTGTGAGGACCTGCAAGATAAATCAGATGATAAGTAGTTAAAAAATAATCACCGAAGATGTTTCCAATTTGCACATTTGTTAGGAGGGAGTGTGGAAAAGACGATGATGATGTTAATGATAAGAATAAGAAGAAAATAATAATAACAACAATAATAAGGATGGGGGAATATATTGTGAACCCTTCCCTCAGCACCAAGCAAGGAGGTAGGTACTAAGAGCAGCCGAACAGCTATGACTCCGTTTCCTACTTGGCCGAGCTAGGGGATGACATGGTGCTACCTCTGGGAACAGGGCAGGCACCACTGTCCCCATCATTCCTACTTGATGGTGGCAACAGGAATGACCCTCCTATCATCTCCTATGTGGCTCTGAAACCCTCCTTTTCAGCCTTGTCCCTCTGGCAGGAATAAATTGACTGATATTCGAGAGGGAATGGCCTTAAGTTGCAACAGGGGAGGTTCAGATTAGACATTAGGAAAAAATTCTTCACCAAAAGGTTTATTGGGCACTGGCAGAGGCTGCCCGGGGAGGTGGTTGAGTCCCCATCCCCTGGAGGTGTTTAAATGATGGGTAGATTAAGCGCTTAGAGATATGGTTTAGTAGTGGACAGGTATGTCAGGATTCAATGATCTCAAAGGCCTTTTCCAACCTAGTGATTCTATGATTCTATGATTCCAAGCTCTCTATAAGGAAAGAAAAGATACCTAGTTCCTCAGAGGTTTGCAGATCACAGCCAGGGTGACAGATGCAACAGGGAATTTGATAGAGAGAAACAATTTGTTCAGCAGAGCATTAAAGGCAAATATTTCTTTGCCTTTCTCATTGATTCCGCACTTACTCCAGAAGTTACTTACCATTGTTTAAATCACTTTATCCTACAAATCCACTGAAGGCAGCTAAGATCAGGATGGCTTAGCACAGAATTGCAAATATATGATTGGGATATTTTCTTTGAAGACAAATAGACCTTATAGTGCCTTAATGTTTAATGTCAGAATGCTGTGCTTAATTAAGCAGCTACAGGGGCTATTTACAAATGTGATTTCTGGATTGATTATCAATAACTCTCCCTGCAGCCCCTGTTAACAGCATCCTATGAATAGAATTGTTTCCTATAAGTGTCTCATCCAGGAAGATGGGGTGGCTGCCTTTGCCAGGCATTTTATTCTGAAGGATGAACATGAAAATATCGACTAATCAGCAACAAGCGTTGATAGGGGCAGAGAAGGAAGTATAAATCTCCTCTGGGGCTTGTGGGGAAAGGATAACAGTGATGAATCTGCAGATTAAAAGGCTGTTACATTACCATTCAGAAAGAGTATAATGTGCGTGCATGTGCGTGTGTGTTTTGGTGTGTGTTGGTGTGTATGTGTATGTATTAAGCCAAATCCAAAGCTTGCCTTGTGTATTTGTGTGCCAGAGCTTGATAGAAAGCTTGTTCAAAGTTACAGAGTGAAATTTGGGTACCCTGTTGAAATGTTCAGTCATTAAAGAGCCAAAACAGGAGGCTGAGGCACAGGAAACTTGCAGAGGGAGAAAAGGCTGGTTGTAAAACTTTTCCCAGGAGGATCTCAGAACAATACGCGACATCTAGTGTAACTGCATTGATTTTCAAGGAGATATTCTGCTATAAACCACCCTTTTTCTGCCCTTAAATAATCAAGTTTTATAGCCCCCCTGTGAAGAGGGTTGGCAAGGAATAGAGCTTGTTATTTGTCTTTCCTCCAGTGACTGCTAGGTAACTCCTGCTATGTGCATTTTGAAGACCAAGTTTTAGACAAATGTGTGCAAAGACCTGTTCCCAACACAGCAAGAGCATCCAACCAAAAGGAGAAGCCAGCAGGTAGGGCACACAGACACCTCTCCAAAGGTCTATGACAGTGGGGGTACTCGCAAACTGGGTTTCTGTGATGCAATCCCCATTTCCAGAGTTTGCTCGTAGATGACCACTAGCCAGCAGAGTGACTGAAGTCCTGAGGTCTTGCAATACAACTTTAGATGCTGTTCTTGCCATGCCAGCTCTTCATTGCACAGTTTGTTTGTAGAACGGGGTTGCTGAGCAAGGCAGAGAACTGTTAGCAGGGTTGTTGTGATAATGAGGTGCAGCATCAGGTTACCTGGCAAAAGTAGACCAGCAGCGTTAGGAAAAAACTTCACAGAAACATGGCATTTGGGCTTCTCTCCCACTCTAGGACCCTATGATGTAGCTCAAACTGGCTTTATAAACTGTGGAGGCAAGAGATTGTAGATTTTCACAAGTGCCATCCTGCTAATTACAGCATGACTGCCATCTCTAGCAATGAAAACTTAAAGAACCAATGCCTGCAGACCTTCAAAAGGAATTATCTGGGGAAGAAGGGGTGTATCCTGCCCTGGAAAGTGCACCCTTGTACCCAGACAGGTCAGTGCAGCAAAGACATCATCTCTCAGCTGAAGGATGATGCCAGCCCTCTTCTTTAGCTTTCCCTGAAGAGTAGGGAGGACCAGGGAGCTGCCTGGGGATGAGATTACCACTTCCCAACTCTGCATGTGCCCTGGGGAGGAGGGATAAACAGCAGCACATACAGACACATAGAAGAAGAAAAGAAAAAAAAAAAGGAAGAAAAAAATACAGCAATAATTTAAGAGACAAAGCTTCTGCCATGAAACTCCATCTATTTCAAGTGCCTGCAGCAGGTTTTGGACACCTTGATTAATAATAACTCGCTACATATTATTTCCCTATAAACAAACTACAATGTTACTCATATAAACAGCTTTATCTTGACAGCTGCAAAATGCCAGGATTTAATGTCGAATGAACAGAGCTTCACCATATGGTACCGCTCCGGGCCTGAGACGTTATAATCCACAGCATATTGCCTTCCGGAAACAACGATTACAAGGAAGACCTCTCTCCCTTCTTCTTTTAATTGCATTTGTTGTCTCCAGTTCACATTGTCTCCTCTTTTTCCTGACAGCTTAGAATAAATCAGTCTCTTAGGGTGTTGTTGGGTTGAGTTATTTTCTTTTCTCGGTTTCGGTTCATGAGAGAGGGGTTTGAAAAGGCACGGAGGGTTTGGTTAGCTCTTTGAAGGGCTCAGGGTTGCAACATGACCTTATCTCCCTGTCCACTAGCGCGCAGGCTGGCAGATCAGAAAGAGCTTCATGATTATGTCTACATTAACTAGAACTGCCAGATGGCTAATGCAGTGGAGACTTCATCTCCTACTTGCTAATCCCCTTTTCTTTGATAAAATAACATGGGAGGGCAATATTAACTTTTGCTTTTTCCTATTCTCTGTCTAAACCTAGAGGACTTGAATCAAGTTCTCTGTCCCTGGGGACCCACAGTTTGTGTTTTTCCTCTCACAAGATATGAAGGTAGATGTGAACACAGACTGTGTGGCTAGAAGGGAACCCCTGAATTCAAGAGGATACAGGCTGTGAAGCCTTAATATGAGCACCACATCATCTAATATCAGTTTCCTTAGGTTCAGGAGAGGAGGAATTAGTTATTTTATGTGTGTCCCTGCAGTGGTAAAAATTTCTGCCTTGGCTCTCCCAGGCCCAGATTTGTGTTCTCTCTCAAGATCCAACCCAGCCAGTGGATTGTGTGGAAATCACAGCAGTGCTGCTCTCCAGTCAGGAATTAGATGATATGGACACCGTTTGGTGTTCTGGTGGGGAACAAAGTGAGGGAAATCAACTATACCCTTCATTTTTCAGCATCAGGTAATTCAAAGCTGGAACTGTAAATCAACACTGGCTCTGAAGTAACACCCAGGGAATACACAACTATATTAATGTGACTGCCAGCCAGGTAGCCACCTTCCATGTAAGAGCTCTAGCATGCCTTTGACATAAAATTGTAGAATCATTTAAGTTGGAAAAGACCTTTAAGGTCATTGAGTCTGACTGTAAGCCTAAAACTGCCAAGTACCACTAAAACTTGCCCTAGACATTTCTACCTGTGCCTGGATTTTGTGCAGGTTTCAGGTGGCCATGCTTTGTGACCAAGGAAGGGAATTTTTTGTAGCTTTGTATGTTTTTGCAAGGTTTTTGTTTATTTGAATGTACAATTGTCATTTGCAGCCGCTGGTAAAGAAGAAAGTTTTTACAACTAAGCTATTACAACTCCTCTAGGCTCACTTAAGATTTGGATTGTAGCTTCTGGTTTTGTTACAGAATTCCTATGTGACCCAACTCATGAAATTTTTATAAGATTCATTTTTTCCCACCTGAAAAAGGAAAATAAACAAGATACCTGTTTTTCTCTATATTTCATTGCTCTGCACAGGTAGCTGTGCTGGTTCCCAACTATTGCTCTGGCAACAGCATGATTACTTCCCTTTGGAGTGGATATGACCTCAAATTTAGGTAACATTCTTAGGTCCCCTTACCTTGCAGCCCCTTTTCATGCTGTAAAGGTAGGAATCTGCATGGCCATTGGACAGAAAGATATGGGGTTAAATATCAGCAGAGAAATTTGTATTGATACTAGGAAACACCTTGAAGCATAAGGGGAAATGAAGAGGTTTGTTCTGATCCTTGCAGCAAGCCTGGTCACTGCTTTGCAGGGAGCATAACCACCACCAAGAACAGCACATGGACAGAACAGAACAGAACAAAAAATGGACAGGACAGGTGGGAAAATTCATCCTGGTTCTGGCATCTGAGCCAGTGACAGTGGATCAGAGACAGTCAACAGGTCTTGAGTTTCAGCAGTGAGGATCTTGTTCATGAAACAAAGCAAGACATTGGCAACACACAAAAAATCCAAGGAAACATTGAGAATAGAGTGGGGTAGGCACTCACAGGTCATCTAGACTCCTCTTGACTTAAACCATGCCCTTAACCATTGCTTGTCCAACTTTGTTCCTAGATCTCTGGTGATGAAGGGACTTCACCCTGTTCCAGCACCCTGATGCCTTTGTCCTTAACTAAGCTTTTCTCAGGGGCTAAATCTCCCCGGTAACATGACTAGTGCTCTCTGTCCCCAGCCTCCATGAAATGGGTCCACACGGCTCCCATGAAGTTGCCTGAAGGCAGACTGATATATTGTGCTTTTTGTGAGTCAGACCTATGTTGTAAGTCAAATGATGGAAAGGTAGATTATAATGCTTTGGGTGAAATGTTTGATATTAAATCTCTTCTTTGTTACCCTTATTACTGCATAAATCCGTAACAATGGTGATAGGGAAAAGCAATGTTAATTGACCACTTGCCCAAGTGGAATAGCAATGGGATTCATCTTCCTCCATTTCAGATGTCTCACGAAATTATCCACATACATGTCCTTTATGCAAAGCAATTGCTATACAACTCGTATTAGGAAAACAATACAAGCATAAAGAAGTGGAAAATCAATAAAACCATTTTCCTGGCTAAGAGGGAGTAGCATCTTGTTATTGTCCTGCCTCTAAATGTGGTGCAACAGCTTTCCTTGTGCCCACTGTGTGAGTTGCTGGAGTTGGAGCAGGGTGTAAGTTACGACAGCTCATAATGAAGTAGATAATCTGCACGACCAATGAGGAGTGCCTGCTTCTAGACCAGTGAGTTAGCTCCAGTTCCTGGCCTTATGTGAGGAACTGAATTTGATGATGCCTACTCTGCCATGGGAGCAGCAGAAAACCAGAGAGGGATAAGTACGGGTCCATCCAGAGAAATGCTTAAAGGGTGAAACATTGAAGGTTTGTGAAGACAGCCACTCTGAGGTTCAAAACAGCCAATCCCACAGGCTACAGCCATGCAATTTGTGCGAGGACACAACAAAACCATCAAGTTTATGGACAACCATTATGCTGGATTTATGGCTCATCTGCAGGATGGTGCGTTAGCAATCTGGCTGGACCCCGGTCCAGAACTGACATTAAAAGCCTTCAAGCGCTACAACAGCTAGGTTCTTCGCTGGAGAGATAAGTGCCACTTTTCTCTCAGCACTCTTAAAAACATAGAACAAAGCAGTTCTGCTTGGCTGAAGTCTCCCTACATCTTTTCAGTGTTCCTTCCTTCCTCATCTCTTTTGATCTAATTTACAAAGAGTAATTAAAATCCACAGTCAGAACATGAAAAAGTTGGGGCGGGATGACATTCTTTGCATTAACAGCAAGGGGTGAAAGACAGAGAGTGAGGCTAACAGCGCAGATGGGGGCCAGCAATGAGTACGGAGCCCAGTCATAACCTAATGAATTGCAGCTTGATGTCTCTGGACCATCTGGAGCTGGTCTCCTCTTGACATGCTACAGGATCTCAGGGCCAGAAAGGGGAGGAGAGGCAGCTGAGCTGATCCTGAGCTGGTTAAAGTGGTATTGGCATGCGGTGAGACACAGGCAACCACAGGCTGAAAACTGCCCTTGGAATGGTGGCTGTGAATAGCAGGTAATTGTTCCTACTGTAGTGGAAGGAGGTTGCACTGGGTATAGGTGGAAACTAGGGTTCATTTGATGAATCAGTGGAAAAATAACCTCTGTGAACAGAATTGCAAGCTGACTGCATGGCAACCACGTGTGTTAGCAGGTAAGAGCACCTGAGAGCTCAAAAATAGCCACAGTCAATGAGACTGCTTTGTTATATGCTTTGTAACCCTTGCTGCTCATTCCTTAGCCATCCCAATCTACCAAACCCTGGGTAGATATTTACCTTGAAAATATCAGTGGTGGTCAATAGAACCATAGCTTAGCACCAGGGCAAAGCAAGCCCTGAGGGTTGCTGCTTCTGAGCTGCTTGGGGAGCTTCCATTTGCCCATTAATCCCAATTTAATTAGCAAGCAACTGTTAACAAAGCCAATCCTTGCCTGATTACTTGGACTAACCCTGTGAGCAGTGGGAGAAAGGAATGCTTTCCAACACCTCTTGCCTCATCCTGCAGTGGCTGCCTCAAGGGGAAATGATGAGTTATGTGGCTTCAATACAGGGTGGGGGATGATGTGATTGAGAGCAGCCCTGCAGAGTACTTGGTGTACTGATTGATGAGAAGCAAAATATGAGCCAGCAATGTGTGCTCACAGCCTAGAAGGCCAACCGTGTCCTGGGCTGCATCAAAAGCTGGGGTTGTTTAGCCTGGAGAAGAGGAGGCTCAGGGGAGACCTCATTGCTCTCTCCAACTCCCTGAAAGGAGGTTGTAGAGAGGAGGGAGCTGGCCTCTTCTCCCAAGTGACAGGGGACAGGGTGAGAGGGAATGGCCTCAAGCTCCTCCAGGGGAGGTTTAGGCTGGACATTAGGAAAAAATTTTTCCCGGAAAGGGTCATTGGGCACTGGAACAGGCTGCCCAGGGAGGTGGTTGAGTCACCTTCCCTGGAGGTGTTTAAGGCATGGGTGGATGAGGTGCTAAGGGGCATGGTTTAGTGTTTGATAGGACTGGTTGGACTCGATGATCCGGTGGGTCTCTTCCAACTTGGTTATTCTATGATTCTATGATTCTATGAAAAGAAGCGTGGCCAGCAGATTAAGGAAAGTGATTCTACACTCTATTCCTCTCTTGTGAGACCTCATCTGGAGTATTGTGTCCAGTTCTAGAATCCTCAGTGTAAGAAGGATGTGGAGCTCTTGGGACTGGTGCAGAGGAGGGCTACAAAGATTATTAGAGGGCTAGAGCCTCTCGTACAAAGACAGGCTGAGAGAATTGGGGTTGTTCAGCCTGAAGAAGAGAATGCTCCTAGAAGACCATATAGTGACCTTCCAGTACCTGAAGGGGGCCTACAAGAAAGCTGGGGAGGGACTGTTCACAAAGGCTTGTAGTGATAGGACTAGGGGCAATGGATGTAAACTGGAGAGGGGCAGATCTAGACTAGGCGTAAGGAGGAATTTCTCAAAGTATGACAGTGGTGAGGCACTGGCACAGGTTGCCCTGGGAAGTTGTGGCTGCCCCATCCCTGGAGGTGTTCAAGGCCAGGTTGGATGGGGCCTTGGGCAGCCTCACCTAGTGGGAGATGTCCTGGCCCATGGCAGTGGGGTTTGAACTAGATGATCTTTAAGGTCCCTTCTAAACCTAGTCTATGATTCTATGATATGCTGAAAGGTCTGAGTGTGACTGGTCCAGGTACAGGCTCTACTTTGTGCTTCTAAGTTTAGACAAAATGAATTCCAGCTGTAATAACCATGCTGGGCTTTGTTCTGCCTCAGCCTTACTGAACACCAGAGCTGCTGCCCAGCCTTGCCAGAAAGGGTGGATAATTGTCCAGGACTCTTTTCAACAATTTTGCCACTCTTTTCTCTCTTCCTGGCAATAAGTAGAGTTGTTATCTTAAGCGCAGCACATTTGCACACAAATAGAGGTCCATGTTATGAACAACAAATCATGTCTTAGCTTAACAAGAGTAAATATACACACACCTTGTAACTGCTGTCCCTGGGGTATCCACAAATCAACAGCTGCCAGCTATGTAGAAGTGTCTGTATTGGAGCACTCCAAGGGAAAATTATTGCCTGCGACCCACATGTAGGTAATTCTTGTTCAACAATATGAAACAACGTCCAATAAAGTTCATCTCTCCCTCCCAATTCACTCTCTTTCAAGCAATATACTTCACCATTATTGAGAATAATCAGAGCCATAGCAGAAACCTTAATTAAAATAGAAAAAGTATTATTATTATTCCTTGGAATGTATAAACTTTAAACATGAAATACATAGATGCAATAAATGATATGAAATATTTTGTATCTATGTATGTATATTTAATGGAATCATTACTATACCAAATTACCTAAAAAAACCTTTTAATATTTCATTAAACAGGTAAACTATTTATGTATTTTATGCATAATATAACATTAATTCAGCATCAGCTCAGTCAGCACACATGCTTTCAGATTTGTTTTCATTTGCATATTCTTGAATTTACACAGTAAGTTTTGCTAATTAATTTTTATCAGGAACCCTATAAAGCAATGCTGTGTTCCCGCTCCTCCAAGGATGCTTTGTGCAGTCATCTCCTCCTAGGGAATGATTTACTAAAAGAAAAGACTTTTCATGGGAAATTTAATGGGGTTCATAAATTCAAAGCTAAGAGTCATTCTTATGTCTTGGGTGGCTTAAACTATGTAAAAGATGTTTTCTGGCCTTGACTTAATACAAGGGGTGAATATGTATCCCTGTGACAAGCTCCCCGTGAAGAACAGAATCCCATCTGATTTCAAAATCACCATTACAAAGTATGAACTGTTGTTCTGGTGTTTGGTAAAGCATTTAAAGTAATATCAGTCCAGAAAGAGAGATAAAAATAATCCTCCATGTTCTTTGAATCGGTTTATTGCGTTAAGAAACTCTTAATGTGATTGCAGACTCTCAAGGTTGAATAGTCAAAAGAAGTTGCTTGTGTGTTAGCTTGTAGAGGCCAACATTGTAATCCTGTGGCATTCAGCTTCAAAATCATCATAAAATCTGGGGAAAAAAATAAATTGCTTTATCCTCCAGAAGAGTTCCCATTATTCTTTTTATAA
Source organism: Phaenicophaeus curvirostris (assembly GCF_032191515.1). Classification (NCBI taxonomy): domain Eukaryota; kingdom Metazoa; phylum Chordata; class Aves; order Cuculiformes; family Cuculidae; genus Phaenicophaeus; species Phaenicophaeus curvirostris. The sequence continues at coordinate 2,882,281 of NC_091392.1, read as the reverse complement.
CCAGTTATAATACAGTTATGCAATCGCCTTATACTTTAATGCAAGCTTTTAATAGTAATTCAGCAAAATCAGCTGAAATCCTTGTAAATCAGAACAGTGCAACTTTTGGAGAAGCGCTCTCCTTCCTTTATGATTGTGGTTAATTAACATAATGCACTCTCTGCTTTCTAAAATGTTAATTTTATCAACCCCTGCTGAAATTCGCAACAATTCACTAAAGATTAATCACTAAAAGCAACATTTCTATTTGAAACTAAATAACCCAGCGTCATTACAACTTCCCAAACAGTACCGTTAACAGTCAATATGAACTGGTGCATATTGAGCTAAGTCCCACCAGGGGGCTAAATTCATAGATGTTTACATGTGAGTGAAGCCCTTAATTTCATTACCTCCAGCTGAGATAAACTCTTCTCTTACAGGCAGTGAAGTAAAATATGCACCAGCCCCAATCTGTAGCTCTGCATTCAGGTGAGATTAGTCATGCACTGGAAGTTCCAGGATCCATTCAAAGGTTACAGAGTCTAGACTGATTCACATGTGAACACCTATAGTACAGGTGTCTACATTTAGTCAAAAGAATCCCATTAACATCTTCTAAGATTTCAATCATAGAATCATAGAATAACCAGGTTGGAAGAGACCCACCGGATCATCGAGTCCAACCACTCCTATCAAACACTAAACTATGTCCCTCAGCACCTCGTCCACCCATGCCTTACACACCTCCAGGGAAGGTGACTCAACCACCTCCCCGGGCAGCCTCTGCCAGTGCCCAATGACCCTTTCTGTGAAGAATTTTTTCCTAATGTCCAGCCTAAACCTCCCTTGGCGGAGCTTGAGGCCATTCCCTCTTGTCCTGTCCCCTGTCCCTTGGGAGAAGAGGCCAGCACCCTCCTCTCCACAACCTCCTTTCAGGTAGTTATAGACAGCAATGAGGTCTTCCCTGAGCCTCCTCTTCTCCAGGCTAGACAACCCCAGCTCTCTCAGCCGTTCCTCATAAGGCCTGTTCTCATTTTTCTTTATCTGAAAACACAGGAGGACCTTAAAGTCTTGTAAGATTTTGTCTGAAGATGATGGACATCCTGGGAGATAATTTTTGAGCGACGTTGTAGTGCTATGTTGAGGATAGATATGCAACCTTCATGCTCTCTGAGCTGCACTGAAGAACACAGAATAAAAAGGGAAGCAAAAGAGCTGGCCTGTCCCAGTCCCTGCTCCAGACAAAGCTACTTGATTCTCCCTCTGTCACGCTGAGAGGGATCATGCTGTGAAACACCAGTGCTTTCGTTAAGAGCAATCTCTGTAACTGTCAAGCAGCATGCGATAGACACACTGATGCCCTCTTCTCCTTCTGAGACTCCTCCTCTAAACTTTGTTCATTTCCATGCTGTCTGACTGACATTTCTCCCTGGGTGATCACTGATGGGAATTTTGAATTGGAGCTTTTTAACCAAGAGTGCTACGGAGAACAGCAGCGAGTGACCCATTTTTCGCTGTGGCGCAACTATGGGTAGATGATACTAGAATTAAATTTGGACCAGGAAGCGGGAAGTAAAGGTTATTTCTTTAGATGTCACTAAGGAGAATGAATCAGTCACAATTACTTAAGGAACCTCAGGGAGCAGTTCAAGCATATGTGATGCATGAAGGCAGATCTAATTGGGGTGATTTTTTGGGGAAGAGGTTCATAAAACGTGCCTGTCTCCATGGTAACTGAATATGTAGGAGTGCACTTGGTCTGGCTGATCACTGGAGTCCTCAGTATGTGACCGTCCATCTCTTAAATGAAGCCCAATTTGTTGTTTCCGATCTTTTTTCTTAAGCAAGAATCTGACCCTTTCTTACAAATGTTGCGCATGAATGATTTCTTACACCAAATGTACAAACTGTGCTTTCCAGAACAGATCCAGTCTGCAGAAAGAATTGCCATGGGGGTAGCCTTAGACATTAAACTTCTTGGTCTTCAAAGAAAACTTTATCTCACGTGTTTATCATGCACAGAATCTTGTCCACATGTAATATATTTTCTAGAAATTGTTGGACCAACAGATAGAGAGAATGAAGCAAGAAAAGGAATCATGACCTTGCATTAAAACTGAGTACTACTTGTATGTTTTTCACTAGTTAATTGAATTATGTCCCCACATGTATCATGATCATGACTGCATCAGACTCCATCAATCAGCAAGTCAAAACACACCCAGACAGTATCCTCTGCTAGTTCCAAACAGATGGAAATGGATCAATAGACAAAGCAAAAGGTTAACTTCATCTTTCATAGATACTGTTTCCCAGTCACTTGTGGACTGGCAAATACAGAAAAGCATGGAAGTATAAAAGATGTTAAAAATAGTTCTGTTGCTGTTTCTGAAAACACAACCCTTAAAGCTTTTCTTATTCTGGAGGAGCAACAGAGGTGCATTGCAGTATTATTCATAGCTCTTTGTATAGATTACTGGATAGGGGCAGTTAATTATTTTTCAAGATTAGCCCATTGATAAAATTATACAGATTTAGAGGATGATGCTTTGTGTATTGCTGACAATGTATTAGTTCATCTTTCAATTGATAAAATAATTAAGGGCTCGGTTGGAAAGGGCATATTTTTCTCTGTGGCCACTGGTGCCTGAAAGCATGAAATTTCAAAATGTTTCTAATAGTTGTTCATTGAAAAGGGAATAATCCATTTGCTGCCTAATTATTTTCAAGAGAGCAATAAAAATGGCATTAGGAATATTTAAAAATGTAAGAAGTGCACTGCGTTCAAATGGTTTGAACTTTGGCAATGCACCTTCATTTGCAGATGATAATGAAAATATCAGCCTTGGGAGAAACCATTTTGTCTACAACTTACCAACAAATAATAGGAATATTAGATTCAGGATAATTGCTAAGTTCATATAGATTCAGGATAATTGCTAAGTTCATATAGTGCTTCATAGAGTGAAGTATGCTACACATTTGTTGTCATTCAGTTCTGCAGGTTATGTAACTAAGTTTTAAATCACTTTTCCTCATCTGGCAAAGGGTTTCTGAATGACAGAGGATACTTAATAGATCTTATAGTAGAATATATGAAAATACCGAGGAATGTCACCATTAAATGGATGGCTGTACAACCTGAGTGAGTCTTAAGATGTTTTCTGGTTATTAGAAATTAAATATTATGGCAGAAGAAGATTGCTCAGTTATAATTTTCAAAATCCTGAAAGATGATGAAGATAGAGATGATACTTTCAGGAACTGAAAGATAACTGCTTTTATTTCCTTTTGCAAAAAGTTATAGTGTTTTCTTTGTGTTGAGGGTTTTTTTGCTTTTTTTCTCTTTCTTTAATGGTGCAGTTATACAAGTAAAATAATCTGATCTTGTCTGAGAAAAAATTTATGATACAATGAGTTCACTGAAGAGTAAAGTTAAAACAAAAAATGGTACATCCTTTGGTCACACTTGCAGCTCCTATCTGAAAAATAACCATGACAAAGTAGCAAATAAAGAAAAGGATTTGAGTTCTCTAATGCTTGACTTCACAATTTGATTTTGGCAGGTAAAATCACATTAATCAAGAACCTAGCTTTAAATCACATTACTCTAGAGCTGTTTTCAAATCTCAGTTTCTTAAAAATTAATGGAAATTATGCTGTTCAGTTATGTCCTGAATGCAGCATGAAAAGAATATTTTCAGTGTATAGAACACCCTGCTCTGGGCCGGCCATGTCCTGAGTTGGATGTCCTTGTTATCACTAATGTGCTGTGGTCAAGGGCCTCGTGCTCCGCTTGGCTGAGGTCGGTGCTGAGGACACCACACATGGCCAAGGGCTGCAGAGTGAACTTCATCTCAGAGGAAAGAAGAGACAATGGGACATATTCTAGTCTAACACTTTTAACGGTATTATTGAGACTTTTCTGAACAACTTTGGACTGCACTAGTGTAACTGGGCTAATAAAATCTGTTTATTGCCTTTTGATAAGAGTTTTATTTGACTCTAGCAAGACCAAATATAGGGATTTGCCTCCAGATGTATCCCTTTAGCCTATAAAAGGACATGGAGCACAACACTCCCTGAATCTGCTCTGGACCACTCTGTCTTCCAAAATTTGCTGTCTCTGCCCTACAGGCAGTTAGCCCTATTCAGTGTGATCCAAACCAGTTGATGTCAGATGTCTAGGGGCAGGAATTGGTATTTGATGGTCTTTTGTACAAGAGCATAGATTTAGAAGGTCTCTGGAAAAGTTCATAGGTGTAATGGCACCTCCAGGAAGTAAGAGCTGTGTAGAAAGCCAGGGAATTCTTTGTTCTTCTGCTAGTTGAGCCATTCAGAGAAAAATATCATTTAAATTCTAGGTAAAAATTATGGTCTGGGTTTTTGTTTTATGTGGAGTATTTTTTGCTTGTGTTTTTTTTTTTTTGGATATTTTTGCTACCTTTTTTGTGTAGTTTAGATTTCATAAATAAATATTTGCATTTATCTTCTTCTGGATTTCAGGGTAATTTTGAGATAACATCCCAGCACTCTCTCCATAGAGGTATTGTGATCCTAAAATTAGGTACAAACTATGAAGGGCCCAAAGCCTTAGCAAAAGCTATAAAATATTTCAAGGGATAATAGGATATGCATCCACTTTCTCTGCATGAATAAGCTCATACCACAGAGGTCAGAAGAAGGAGAAATGTCTTCTAACAACCAGCAATAAGCAGGAAAGCTCTCTGTCATGTTGCAAGGTAGACAGGAGCATGACTAAAATGTTAGGGTGCTGAGAAAAGGCTTGACAAAGAGGTATGAAAGCACGTTTACTCTTCAAGCAGAAAAGGACGGTAGAAATGGTGCTGTGGGCTGGACTGGACTATGAATTCAATGGCACAGCAAGAGAAAAGCTGACTCATAAAGTTAATTGATAGCTGGTTGGTTTGCCACTTACATTTTTCAGTCATACCCCCTCATGGAAAAAGAAGGATTCTTTCTCTCATAGACATTAAATGATTGTGAGATTAGTGTCCTAGGAATTATGAAGTCCTCCCTTTGACTCCCTCTGGCTCTAGGCATTAATCAGATAATTGTCTGGGATGTGAGACACATCTACCTGATTCTTCTTTCCAAGCCTGAGTATTAAACCTTACCTTACGTCTGCATTGGACTGGCTTCACCCAGGTTGTTTTTGGTTGCTGTAGATTACATGCCTCTTTTATTGTGCACATTGACATGGAAGTAGAAGATAAAGCAGAGACAAGATGAGTGGTTTTAAGGAACACAAGACCAGGTGAGATGGTCCACTGCACCTGTAAGAACTATGCTGCATAATCTGTTAAACCCACGGTTTAGTAGGCACAGTGGTGTTGGGCTGATGGTTGACTTGATGGTCTTGGAGGTCTTTTCCAACCTTAATGATTCTGGGATTCTAAACGAAGGCATCAAATTCCATTTAAGTAGTTTGGTTTCTTGTCTCATCTCCTCCTTTGATAACAAGCTCCAGATCTTCCAGATTCTGATGGTTTGACCTAGTTTTCAGCCTAAATGTATTCACAGGCTCTCTGATCTTTCTCGTTACATGTTCATGGTCTCTGCAGCCCTGCCCTTCCTGTCAGCTAGTTGAAGAGTTTTTTGCCAGCTTCTCTAGTTTTTATGTAGTCCAGTGAAATTTTTTTGCATGATAATTTGCTTCAGGAAATGCAACACAGTAAGTCTCCTCTCTTAAAATAGGCTTTGCTGCTCCTCAGTCATCTGATCAGCCCTTAGTTGCACTTGTTCTAGCACAAGTTAATTTATAGAACATGGGTGTCCCAAATTGCACATTGCATTTACCTCCCTACCAACATGAGACAAGATTGTGCTGACCTGCAAAGAAACTCAATTTCACATCAGTTATAGAGGAAGAGGCAGCTATCAGGGTGTATATAGGAGTGGAAAACAGATGGAAGAGGTTGGGTATTATTCCCAAGATCACGCATAAGACAGAATCCATCAGTTCTCATACCGTAATGAAGCATTGCTAGCACAACTTTGGCTCACAGAAGTTCCTTTTATGCATTTTTTAATCAGCATCGAAACAACTGGCAATCATGACATGTAACATAGCTTAGAGTTAACAACCCCTTGAGATGAGTGAAGGCAGCTGTGCCTCAGAGATGTATATTCATGCCCTCTGCAGATGCTGCTGTCTCTGTTTTCATCTGATTCACAGTTGCAGGCTTTCTCTGCAACCCCAATACCTGACTGAAATTTCTCTGGCTGCATGAGGGCATCGATGGGACGTGCATCTCTCATAGTCACCCTCAGCTGCTTTTCCTGCTGGTGGGGTGAATAAGGCTTCTCAGTTCATGACTCCAGAGTTATGGCTGTTGACTATAAAGATTATCCAGGATGAGAAGAAGCTATGTGCCCTGGATCGGGCTAAAGACAGGTTGGATGAGCCCTGTTGTTATTTTCCCCTTTGAATGAGAGCGAAGAGTCAAATGAAAGGTAGCAACACCCACAGAGTCTTCCAGAGTCTTGGAAAAGAGGATCTGCTGGATCCCTAATGTTTCACAGCTGCCTCTCTCTCTATCCATACGTTATCCATAGAGCCCAGAAATATTTTATATGCACATGACATTTCTCCCATCTCCCAGGCTTTTATGCCCAGTGCAGCATGAGGAGTAATTTTTCTCATCATTGCTGCTAAGATTTCAGCTCTGACAGCGAGGTACACCTTGCTAGATGTAATATAAGAAGCAGGGAGAATTGTATGTGACTTTTTTGCCTGCTGAGCACGGTCTGCAGCTCTGTAATGCTACACAAATAAGTTCATCGCTGATTTGTAAACAGAGTGCATTGGAGGAGGAGGAGCTGCAGGGTTTTCCATTGAAGGCTCTTGACAGCTATGTCTGAACACAGCTGGCAGACAAAGGCAAAATGAGGGGTAGGAAGGAGAAGGTGGCAAGATTTAAAATGAAAATAAGAAACAAACTTGTAGTGGTTTTTTTTTGTGAGATGGATCATCAGCGTAACAAATCATCTTGGAAGGGGGAGCTTCTGCCCTTGAGATCTTTATAGGTAGAGTGATCTATAAACTTTGCTCTGCCTTGTGTACTAGCTCCTGGGCTAAGAGTGTGCAGTCAGATTTCTCTGGAGGTCAGACAGGATCAGAGTGGCCCTTCTGGTCTTAATGCCAAGGCATCTAGCATTGCAGGGAAGAATTATCATCCACATTTATATACAGGGAAAGCAATATAGAGGAGCAGTAACAGGCATACAGAGGACTTATCCTGCAGTGCTGATCACTCCTTTTCCTATGGAATGGCTTCTCCCACCACTTGCTTGGTGATCACAGCCACTCAGTGGGTGCAAGCTCAGTCTTGCTGCAGGTGTTCAGCTGTGCTCTGCTGTCAGTAAGGACAGTGCAAGGAAAGCTCCCCACTTGCCTGTAAGTGCAGGATTGATGCTGAGCTCCCTGTTCTGCTGCGAAATAAAATTATTGCCAGAGGCAGAAGACAGGTCCTTCACTCCCATCCCCGTGGATCTGTCACATGGCATGAAACATGCTTCACTGACCTATTTTATACACCAGTCACAGGTCCTGTTGCTCTGGTATAGCATTTCTCCTGCTCTTCTAACAGGAAGCTCCAGGTTGGGGTGATCAAAAAGGAGGATGTTTCCCCCAACACTCTGATGCAACCATGTGAACCCTGGGATAGGGTCAATGTGTGATTCAAACACATCATATCTCATAAAGAAATATTTTTCAGAAAATATGCAGAACTTTCCAGAGGAGTGGAGGGAGGTGGGGAAAGAAAAAAATGCAGCTGACACAGCCCTGGGAATCTGTGACTGTTACCATTACTTGCCTGGTAAGGAGTCGGGACCATGCAGGTAACTGTCACTGCCAGAAGGCTCTTGAACATCTGTTGCAACTGCAGTAGCATCCCAATGAGGAGGAAAAAAATTAATCATGCTCTGGACGATCCTGGCTAATGCATCTTCTCTGCTAGCCTGCAGCCAGTGACAGGAGTGTCCTGAGCTATGTTTTGCAGTGGGCTCAGCAGGGACACCCAGACAGCTGGGAGGCTCTGGCTTTAAATGGCTTCATTTAAATGTTGTTCTCTGGTTTGATTGTTTTTAAATGCTGCTAACTTCTCCCTTGCTTCCCCCCCCCCCCCCCCCAAAACCCAGCTTCAAAAGGGAGGATTGACTCTGGAATCTGATGCAAACTGAACTTGGAGCTGGATGAGGCTGGCTTCATCTGAAGAAAGCAGTCATCACAGCCTCTAGTGTTGTTGTGGCTTCGGGGAGCAGGAAAGGAGGATGCAGGTGTGGTTCTGACATGTAGAAAAGGTATGTTTAGGAAAAGGTGAAAATAGAATGCAGGTACAGCAACAACAAACTCTCCCATGATCAGGGGGAAGCATTTTTAAGGTGCTACTCAGGCCACTGGATACGTTGCTGAGAGCTTTATCGAGCTGTTTTCATAGAAGGATGTACTGCTTGTGGTTAAATACTCTTTATGTTTTACAGGTCTCTCCTGATCCCCCTTTTTTCAGATGGTACATCACAGGCATTTAATATCGCCTAAAGGTACTGAAGAGTCTTCCATGGCTCCTGGTAGATGAAATAGATGGTTGTTTCATGCACTCTTCTACTGAGCATCTGCTGGATGCTGGTAGTGATGCAGAAGATCTCCTACAGACCCAGTTCTGGTCATAGAATCATAAAATCACTAGGTTGACAAAGAATTTTCAGATCATCAAGCCCAAATATAAGTTCAGATAATTCAGTGTATTCGCATAATTTTTATGGTGAATCAGCAACTATTTGGCTTTTCACCTGACTGGAAAACAAAGGCGATCTCCAAAGTTTCACCTCACATACATAAGATGCACTCAGTTGTTGGCATCCTTTAAAGATTTCTTTCTGAGCTCTCTGACAAGGATGCAATTGCACAGGATCAGTCTCAGTCCCATTTTAGGAATAACCAAACTGTCCGTCCAAGTGAGTAGCAGCAAATATGTCTGTGAACACATCATGGTAAGTGCCAGTAATGATGATTAGATAAACTCCCAAGTGCTGAGATGATGGAGGAAACAGTCATTGAGCTGAGTGCAGGATTAGACTGTGAAGGCAGTACATTTTGGTACCATGGCATTTTACAGTTCCCTTTCATTTTTGTTACCTTACAGATTCATGGTGAAAGTGGGTTTTTATTCAGCTTTGACAAGATCATTTCTCCCTTTGCAAGACAGGCCATTTAAAAAATAAGCGCTGTATAGCAGTATTTATCTGAAGGCTGTGGAAGAAGGAAATAAAATAGGAAAGAAAAGAAACTTTCTCTGTCTGGCTGTCTTCGAAGACAAAGCTACAGGCAGCAAAGACTAGATTCAGCAAGCCAGTCTCTACTTCGTCCTGTTGATGGAGTCCTGCTGCCTTCAGAGGACTTCAGAGGTGAACAAGCATCCAGAACCAGTGAGGAGTATTATAGAGTATTCAGCAGAAGTTAAACAAGGGAGAACAGGTATTTCCAGATCTAGAGTAAGATCTAGGGGTGTTTTTTATTCCAGACCTATATGCCATGCTTACGTTATTTCTTGTGATGAACCAGAGCAAAGAGACTGTCCAGCTGCTTGGCTAGTCCACTGCTAGAGGATATGAGAGAACATAGTCATTCATAGGCCCAGTCTTTGAGTAGGAACAGAACCCCAAACCACAGGAAGGATTTCAGTCATTGGACTTTGGCTGCGAACTGACTAAAGAGCTGATGGCAGTTTTGCAACCAAGTTCTACCATTAACAATCTCCCTTCTCCCTTGAACTACCTCCCTCCTTCCTTCACAGAGACAGGGCAAACTGCAATTAGCATCCGCACCTGCACTTTAAAGCAGCTCAGAGCAAGAGCAGGCAGCGTCTCAGGCCATTAGCTCTGGCGCTGTGCCATGAAGTCCTTCTGCAGCGTGTCTGCCACCGTGATGGATGGTGGTTTCAGTGCTCAGCTTGTTCCCATTGAGGCGCTCGCAGTAACTTTCTCAAGGGTTTGAGGGCAGAGGAGGAATAAATGGTGCATGAAGCATCTGTGGGTGAAGGAGATGACTCTAGGAAGAAACTCCACCAGCACATTAAACGCCTACACCCTGGAGGTGTTTAACACCTCCACCTCCACCTGGAGGTGTTTAAACGACAGATGGACGAGGTGCTGAGGGGCATGATTTAGTATTAGATAGGAATGGTTGGACTCGATGATCTGGTGGGTCTTTTCCAACCTGGTGATTCTATGATTTAGTATTAGATAGGAATGGTTGGACTCGATGATCTGGTGGGTCTTTTCCAACCTGGTGATTCTATGATTCTATGTGGACCATCCCTCTCTGAACACTGATGGACACAAGCTACCACATGTGGTACCCAGGGGAAGGACCATTCCCTGGAGGCTGGAGATAGAGACAGTTTCTAGGGGTGCAGGGCATGTGGGTGGCATGAGGGAAAGCTGCTGGAGGTGATGGGATGAAACATAGCTAGCGAAGTGATGCAGCAAGGTTGATGCTGGAGATAGTTTGAGGCAAGAAGATGTGGTACTGATGTAGAGCTTAAGCAGTGGGTCTGATCCTACCTCAGCCTCATAGGAAAGAGAAGCAGGCAGGTGGGTATTGAGGCTTGATAAAAGCCAGTTGTGCTCAATATCGATATCTTGCTAAGCCAAATAAATGCAGTTTCATTTGCAGCGCTGAAGGTATTTGTCCCAAGGAGTGGTGGCCATGGTGAAGAAAGGCCATGTCCTCATTGTTTGAGAAAGCCTTTTCCAGGCATTCACCTAGCATAGCACTTGGCTATGGCACACTGTGGCCTTAAGACAGTTTTATTTTCACTATGCTTTTTCCAGTTCGAGGTGCCTGACAAACCACATGTAAATGTGTGTGACTCTTTTGTGGGATCAAGAGCTATAGGAATAGTTTAGGATTTTGTGGAGCAGAGAGCCAAACCTGGGGAAATTCTGGATACAGGAGTTCTCCGACTGAAAAACCCTTTAATTCTTTCTTCAGCTATGAAGAAACGGGGATTGATCTATCACATACACCCTGGGGACAGTTTGGGGAATCAAGGAATCATGGAATCATGGAATGGTTTGGGTTGGAAGGGAACTTCAAGATCATCTAGTTCCAACCACTCTGCCATGGGCAGGGACATCCAACTAGATCAAGTTACCCAAGGCCCCATCCAACCTGGCCTTAAACATCTCTGGGGATGGGGCAGCCACAACCTCCCTGGGCAACCTGTGCCAGTGTCTCACCACACTCATGGTGAAGAAATTCTTCCTAATGTCTAGTCTAAATCTGCCCTTCTCCAGTTTAGATCTGTTCCCTCTTGTCTTATCACCACAAGCTTTTATGAATAGTCCCTCTCCAGCTTTCTTTTAGGGCCTTTCAGGTACTGGAAGGTCACTATAAGATCTCCTCGAAACCTTCTCTTCTCCAGGCTGAACAAGCCCAACTCTCTTATCCTGTCCTCAGATGGGAGATGCTCCAACCCTCTGATCATCTTTGTAGCCTCCTCTGACCTGTACCAACAGTTCCATCTCCTTCTTACGCTGAGGGTTCCAGAACTGGACACAATACTCCAGATGAGTCTCACAAGAGAGGAATAGAGGGGCAGAATCACTTCCCTCAACCTGCTGGCCACGCTGCTTTTGATGCAGCCCAGGATACGTTTGGCCTTCAGGATGCTTCCTTCCTTCCTTCTGTGAACCAAGACCTGGAAATTATCTTAGTAAACACATAAACTCAGAAGTCTGAAACTTCCCGATGCCAAGTTAACTTGATTAATGCTGGCCAGAAAAATCCTGTACTTTTTCAACTGCTTATTAAATATAGAATGACAATGCTGTCGTGGTGAGATATGTTTGCATCACCGAGTGAATAATTTTTCCTTCTCTTTCTTATGAGGCACCCTGTATAAGCAACTGCAGTGCAACAGCAGCCTTGTTACGCCTCCGTTTCAGTGACCCTGATTGTTATTAATGATAATAACAGCACTTAAAGGTCCTAATCAGGACCAGCGCCACACAGGGTGGTTCCTGACTGAAACACTGTACAACCAGTATGTACATCTCTTACAGCAACCTGATCTTTTCTGAAACTGTAGGAAGGTGTGATTAATCTGACAACAACAAGAAAGCTGCTTCTTGTTACTTTCCCAGAATTTTCCCTTTCCAAACAATAGGTGAGGTTTGCACTTAATTTTCTGTACGCCATGTATTTCTCTAGAGACCAAAACTTGTTACTCCCTTGAAACACTACTTACGGCGCTCTAATACCAGAAATTTTGGGTTTGCCACCCTTTTTCACCCAATATTTCAGCACACGCTTGATTAGTGCAATTATATTAATTTTATTCTAGTTTAATCACTGTGAGCTATAAAACCAAGTGCCCATGATGTGCAGCCAAATTGAAAGCACATGATATATTTGTGCCAGATTTAAGAGCACAATAAAAGATCAAAACATTTTTCTGCACTGGAAACTTATGGAAACTGCACAAAATGCACTCTGTCAATGAAGAAAACTATACGCAGAGAAGTTAGATATACATTATAATTCGGCATAGGTATGGCAAGACATTCTTCAGAGAATGTGCTCTGCAAAATTCATAGAATCATGGAATGGTTTGGGTTGGAAGGGACCTTTAAAATTATCAGAGACTATGTGAGTTTATCAAATTGTGATATTTGGCCACCAGAGCCCTCTTGACTACTAAAAATACTGTATAATTAAACATCTCCAACCATCAGATGTTGCAGGGAATGAGGTCTGTAGCCTACTTGCAGTATACAACAAACAAGTTAATGAACATGAATGCAGTGGAGCTCTTTTCAGCTCCCCTACTGAAAGATGACTAAGAAGCCTCATGACACTGGGTAAAAGATGTTCCTAGGTGACCAGAAAAATGAAAGCACTCTGGATCTACTGCTAGAAGACAGGTGGGAGCACTGAACATGAAGTGCCTTTAAATGAGTTTGATATTGATAACTAAAATGAAAAGACCCAGCTTGTAGCATTCATGAAACTATCATCTACCCAACTAGTGAGAACCATGGGTCATTCCATCACCTTAGCTGTGATTTCACCTTCTTCCTACTCAGTCTCGTCTTGCTTTGCTAGGCTGGAGGACTCATAGCCCATAAGCTCTTCTGTAAGCTGATGTTCCCAAGAAGTAATGAACATGTTTCAAGCAATCAGTCATTATGAGCCTGTTTGCTTCCACTTGCACTGCAGCTGAGTTCGGGGTCCTTGGGGAAACTGTCTCACTTGATTGCTGTAGAGTGCACGCACGTTATGTGATCTTGCTAATATTGTGGATCTACCTAAAAAAATGTACAATCAATCTGCAGGCAGACTTCCTAGGCAATTTCTTAGCAAATGCTGAGATATTTCTTTGTCAGTCCAAATTGCTTCCTCTTCTTTTCCCATCTGGGAAATAAACAGATTTTTCTGTTTGTGAGGAGAAAGCAGCCTTTATTTCTTGAGGCTGAACTAGGAAGCCAAACATACCCTCTGCAGTAATACTGCTGTCATCTTTGTTATCCCCTTGAGGCTTCTCTCAGCCATCACCCATCCCTGGCAATTTTTCTGGACTGTGAGCACTGAGCTAGGACAGATCCCTTAGCAGAAGTGCGTGAAGTGTTTCCAATATACAAACACTGCAGTATGAGAGAAGAGCCCTGCTGCAGTACACATTCCCTGGGCAGAGAGCAAAGCTGTGTGGGAAGCCGAAAGGAGGACTTAGTAAAGTTTGAAGCAGAACTTTATACCACAAAATTTTATGTCCTATAGCCTTCTGAGTCCCATATATTTTGGGGTTTGTTCTTCTTCCAAAGGTTGTTGCTCATTCCCTGTCTGTTTCTCAGTGCTGAACATTGTCCCTGTATTTGTCTTCTCCTCTTTTTTTTCTTTTTTTTTTTTTTTTTGTGTTTCTCATTTAAAAGCCATTCACAGTGTAGAGGGGATAATTCTTGGAACTCACTTTCTAAACCATTTTTTAACACCCTGGATAAACTGCCTGGTCTCCATGTGTGCCTGCAGAGAATCACAGGTTTCTGTTTCACGTGTATCCCCTGTGACCTTTACCAGCCCTGTGGGGGCTGTTGTAATTAAAATATCGCTGTTGAATGTAGCTGAAGGATCAGCCTTATTGATGAACTAGACATCATTGCTTCTTGTGTTCAGGAGGAGGTGACTGGGATGTCAAAATAATCTGAGATCTCCTTGTTCATCTGCAAAGGATTTGGCAATAGTGACCCTTCTCCAATACTGTAGGGCAAGAGCAGGTATTTTCAGGATTGACACAGTGTTCCAAGTCCTCGTCCAGCATGGGAGGTGCAATAACTGACCACCTGCATTCAGGATCCAGTGCAAGAGCAAGGGCATGCTGCATTTCACTTCAAAATGATGTAAGGAGGCCAGGGAGCTGAGGAGATGGGGTATCAGCTAGAATGAGCAAGCAAGCAGGAGGACAAGTCTGAAGCAGAGAGATCCAAGAAAGGGTGCAGGATAGGAAAGGCTGGGTACCAATGTGAACCATATCCCTTCCCTGCAGGCTTGAGATGATCTCTGGAAAGGTGATGTCCTTCAGGAGATGTTACTGAGTGGAGAAAGGACAGATTTCCACCATTCTAGGATAAATAGCTTGTACTTGTGTGCTGTAGGCAGCTTGGGGGAGTGGAGACAGGCAGAGGTACATCACAGCCAGGACAGGCTTGCCTCCGATCTCTTTGGAGGATTAATGCAATTAGCTGCAGACAGAGGCTGTGTAATAAGATGTGTAAGTTCCTTTGAACCCAGCAAAGAATGTAAAAAATAGTGGAGCAATGGGATATGCAACAAGAAGAAAGGCTTCTCCTCTATTCTTTAGCTGACTGTGCATCTGAAAGTGATGTGGCTCAGGTATATCTGGGAAGAAGGCTGGTTTCAAGGTGCTAGGTACACTAGGACCAGCCCAGTCAAGGGAGCGCTTCTTTCCCTGGACCACTGGAGGGATGCTTTTAAGTCTTTTCCAGCACCTTGTGTATTGAGTCCAGGGCAGAAAGAAGGGGTCAGTTTAGAAGACAGGGAAGAGGAGAGAAGTGGCATGCCCCAGCGTGCTCTGAACGTGAAAGCTTTAGCAAAAAGAAGAATAAGACCTGGAGAACTGCCTTAGCATGCACTGTTCCCACTTCTCTTGTCTCTCTTTTCCCAATTTTCTTCCCTTTGATCGTGATTTGCTGCTTCTGAGACTTGTGTAATTTCACCCTTGGGCAAGTAGCACAGATGCAAACCTTCTCCTTCCTTCTTTAAGACAAACCCTACAGGCAGTTTTCTGATTTGGGTGCCTGTGGACTCAATCTGCCTTCCATCATCAGGTCACCTCTGATCTCCGTTTTTCTAGGGTAGACCAGAGAAATTGCCACCAATGAAGCTGGCCTCGAAGATCTGGTCATGACAAGTATGGTGTGTCCACCCTATAACTGGTGTGGTCCTACCTGCCTGATGCAACATAGGCAGCTTTACTCCAGAGGCCACAGTGCACAGAACCTTTATGATGCAGATGGTTGGTAAGTTTGGACTCAATGGTCAAGTCAGTGTAGAGACGGTATCTGAGGTTTAAGGTCTTGTCTCATCTCCAGTCTCGTAAACCCCAAAATATCTGCTGATGTCTTAGAGCAAAGTAATCCATCAAGATGGCTTTTCTGGAGGAGAGGGACCTGGGTGTGTTGGTTGACAGCCGACTGAACATGAGCCAGCAGTGTGCCCAGGTGGCCAAGAAGGCCAATGGCATCTTGGCTTGTATCAGACACGGTGCGACCAGCAGGTCCAGGGAGGTTATTCTCCCTCTCTACTCAACACTGGTGAGACCGCTCCTCGAATCCTGTGTTCAGTTCTGGGCCCCTCACCACAAGAATGATGTTGAGGCTCTGGAGCGAGTCCAGAGAAGAGCAACAAAGCTGGTGAAGGGGCTGGAGAGCAGGTCTTATGAGGAGTGGCTGAGAGAGCTGGGGTTGTTTAGCCTGGAGAAGAGGAGGCTGAGGGGAGACCTCATTGCTCTCTACAACTACCTGAAAGGAGGTTGTGGAGAGGAGGGTGCTGGCCTCTTCTCCCAAGGGACAGGGGACAGGACAAGAGGGAATGGCCTCAAGCTCCGCCAGGGGAAGTTTAGGCTGGACATTAGGAAAAAATTTTTCACAGAAAGGGTCACTGGGCAGTGGCAGAGGCTGCCCGGGGAGGTGGTTGAGTCACCTTCCCTGGAGGGGTTTAAGGCACGGGTGGAGGAGGTGCTAAGGGGCATGATTTAGTGTTTGATAGGAATGGTTGGACTTGATGATCCGGTGGGTCTCTTCCAACCTGGTGATTCTATGATTCTATGATTCTATGAAGATTATATGGTCTTGAAATATATTTAATTTGTAAGGTGTCCTCATGCAGTTCTGAGCTTAGGCACCAAGGAAAGGAGCAGAGCTGAAGTATTTCAATTCTGCAAGGCTTATACTGTATACAGAATCATAGAATAGTTTGAGTTGGAAGGGACTTTAATGATCATCTAGTTCCAACCCCCCTGCAATGAGTGGGGACACCTTCCACTAGATCAGACTGCCCAACAGCAATTTCCATAAGACCTTTCTAAGTGCTGCCTAGGAAGTGTTAGTAGAGATGGATAAAGGCAGATGACAGGAATTCTTTCCCAGGATCATGCTGTGACAGGGACAGGAAACATTGCTCCACTAACACTTACTGGCTACCCAGCTTTAGAAAGAATTTGGGGATTTTTCACCACCTCTCTTGTCACTAAGAGAGAGCAGAACAGGACTTTTTTTTTCTCAGCAACAGGGAGGGGACATCAGGAGCAGGGAAAAACGATGGTTGAGATGAGCTCTCTTTGCAGCACCTAAAGGGTTAATACTGGACTTCAGCCAATCCATAGATCCCAGTAAACTGCACCACAAGCCAATGGGTAACTCTGAAATCTTCCTTGTATTCCCTCTTTTCCTGCTGACAGCATGTCTCCAGATTAATACATTTTCTCTCTGTGCTAGAAGACAGTGGTTTCCTCTCCTTTGATGTCACTATTTTTAGTTACATATTGTCCCACTCTTCTGAGATAAAGATGTAGAGGGGTTCCCACTCTGTCACCAGGAAAAAAACTGCTGTTCTTAAGAACTCAGAAGCCAACCTCGAAGAAAGACTCAGGAAAGAGTTTGTTCTTCAAGAACTTCTACCAGCCCCACGCAGGCTTGAATTCTGTGACTAGGCAGATTATTTGGGAAGTTCAATTCATCCCACAGACGGAGCATTTGACATTCTTTTTGTGAATTATATCGTATTCTTAACCAACTATTTGTTTGTCACGTCCTTTCCAGTGCTTTTGTGACAATGATTTCTAGGGTCTGAATTGCTGGGGAGAGTGATGACTGCTTGTTCTAACTACGATTGTTGTTTCTGCCTCCCAACTGGACAGACTTTTTTCTCTCCTCTCTTTGCTGGTTGTGATTATTGAAAGATACTGACCAGATGGCTGAAGCTCTGCATCCTTTTCTGTTGTAGATATCTATCCTGAAGGTGTTTAGCAAAGGCGATACTGGCAATAGTATGGATCTCAAGTTATTGCAGACCTATTCTCAAGCAAGCTTATTAATAAAAAAACAAACAAACAAACAAAACAGAGAGGAGATTGAATACCAGAGCAATATTTTAGGTGTGGAAATACCAATTCAGTTGCAATAGTGACTAAGGAAATATGATTTTAAAGTCCGAATCTATCATAAAGTCACCATGTAAGATATAATGGTTTAATCCTATACAGCAACTAAGCACCACAGCTTGCTCGCTCCCACACCAATGGGATGGATGAAGAGGACTGGAAGGGTAAAAGTGAGAAAACTCATGGGTCGATAACAGAGAAGATAATAATGATGGAAATTAAAAAAATAAAAATAAAAATAAAAATTACACTGAAGAGGGAAATAGCAAAGACAGATAAACAAAACCTGAGAGACACGCAATGCAAGTAAAATTGCTCACCACCAACTGACCAATGTCCAGCCAGTCCCCAAGCAGCAGCCCCCCGCAGCCAACATTTCCTCTAGTGTTCTTGCTAAGCATGACATCCTATGGCATGGAATATCCCTTGGTCAGCTGTCCTGGCTGTGTCCACTCCCAACTCCTTGTGCACCCTGAGCCCTCTCACTGGTGAGGTGGGATAAGGGGCAGAAAAGGCCTTGGCTCTTTATAAGCTCTGTTCAGCAATAATGAAAACATCCCTGTGTTACCAACACTGTTCCCAGCACAAATCCAAAACATAGTCCCATCCTAGTTACTATGTAGAAAAGTAACTCTATCCCCACTAAAACCAGCACAGATGTCTTGCTATCTCCTGTGTCTTAAAAGCAAGCGTTTTATTTTCTTAACCACTTCTATCTAGAATTAGATTGTAAATACTGAAAAGAAAACCCTCAGTGGAGACTAGACTGCACGTAGTGCCCTGCCGAGCTGAGTCCAGACCTCAGATTTTACCTCCTTATGAGTTCTAAAAGTGTGTCACAAACCATCCCATGTCTTCTTCTGTGGAGTCAAGATCTGCAATGGTATGAGCCCTTTCTCCTGGTGTCCATGCTTCCTGCAGCCAGAACATTTTGGCCAGGTGATGGCATTGAGAGAGCTGGGGTTGTTTAGCCTGGAGAAGAGGAGGCTGAGGGGAGACCTCATTGCTCTCTACAACTACCTAAAAGGAGGTTGTAGAGGGGAGGGAGCTGGCCTCTTCTCCCAAGGGACAGGGGACAGGACAAGAGGGAATGGCCTCAAGCTCCACCAGGGGAGATTTAGGCTGGACATTAGGAAAAAATTCTTCACAGAAAGGGTCATTGGGCACTGGCAGAGGCTGCCCAGGGAGGTGGTTGAGTCACCTTCCCTGGAGGTGTTTAAGGCACGGGTGGACGAGGCGCTGAGGGACATGGTTTAGTGTTTGATAGGAATGGTTGGACTCGATGATCTGGTGGGTCTCTTCCAACCTGGTTATTCTATGATTCTATGATCTTTTATTTTGCCTGGCCCAAGCTAATCTGAAGTCATCATCAAGGAGCATTCCTGGCTCCTTTAGGCCTCTGGAATAGATTAGTAGGGGCCCTCTCAGCGTGCCTCTAACCCCAACACTGCTGAGGCCACTATACAATTAGCCAGCGATTGTGCTGCAACAACCAGATTGTGTTGAAGATAACCAGATGTGAGCAGATAAAGGGGCTGGTGAAATCTGGGCCATGTGTGTCTTATCTCTGAAAGCCTCAATAGCTTCTCCAGCTCTGAGTTCAAACAGCAGTCACAGACCTGCGATGCCTCATGCCAGGATCATTATTAAGCATCCTTTATGGTGATATAAGCCCTCTCAGTCTGCCAGGTGAAGGAGAAAGGTCAGCAGTTTGAAGGTGAAGGCAGAGTTGTGTACTGTCAAATTCTTCTGATCACAGGACATCTGCTTCTGCCCATTCCTCTGAACATATCAAATATAACATATTCCCAGCACAGAACCACCAGGGCCTGAGATGGGGATCACAGCAGCCATCGTGGCCAATGATTGGATGCTCTCATTGCATCAAATATAGGGGCTGGGAATAGATATGACAATGTAAGTTAGCACTGAGTAAGCCCAGATAGACCTTCTCTCATCCATGTTTTGATTTGTCCCTGCTGGAAGGTGATGCCAACTCTCGAGCCAGGTGCTCCCTGATTGGGTGGGTTGGAGCTAAAGACATTGTCCCTTCATCTAGAGGTGTGATGGGAGGGAGGAATGGAGCTCATGAGAAATGACCCCATCACATCCGTTCCCACCAATATCTTTATTATTCCTGACACCCTTCCTGTTGGAATATCCACACTCAAGACAACAAAATGATCTTAAAACTCCATACACTACAGATACAGCAATTTCATGGAAATGGTGGTCTTTCTCCCAGCTTCCCATGCAGCTATCAGCAGTTGTACTTGTGGTACAGCACAGTTCTGATTAACCAGTAAGGCAAAGCCTAGCAAATCTTAGAATTGTAGACTCATAGAATAGTTTGGGTTTGAAGGGAACTTGAAGATCATCTAGTTCCAACCCCTCTGCCATGGGCAGGGACACGTCCCACTAGATCAGGTTGCCCAAGGGCCCATCCAACCTGGCCTTGAACACTTCCCGAGAGGGGGCAGTCACAACTTCCCTGGGCAACCTAGGCCAGTGCCTCACCAGTCTCATATTGAAGAAATTCCTTCTTATGTCTAGTCTAAATCTGTCCCTCTCCAGTTTTTACCTATTGGCCCTTGTCCTATCACTCCAAGCCTTTGTAAACAGTCCATCCCCAGCTTTCTTGTAGCCCCTTCAGGTATTGGAAGGTTGCTATAACATCTCATCAGAGCCTTCTCTTCTCCAGGCTGAACAAACCCAACTCTCTCAGCCTGTCTTTGTATGGGAGGTGCTCCAGCCCTCGGATCATCTTTGTAGCCTCCTCTGGACCCGTTCCAACAGTTCCATATCCTTCTTATGTTGAGGATTCCAAAACTGGGGAGGAATTTCATTGAAGACTTAAATGAAGAGCTGTCCAACACATCAAAGTGTTTATAGGCATCAGGTGCACTTTGAAATCTCGTACATTTTGAGAAATGTCCTCCTTTTATCTAGATATATTTAGGTAGCACGGATGTGTCATTTCTTTTAAAGTCCTTTACAAGTGAACAGTCAGCAGGGTCACATGGGGAAAGGAGGCTGTCTTATCTTGATACTCTTGTTTTTAATAATCAGAAATGACCAAACACACTCCTGTGTGCTCAGGCCATGGCTGCTCTACAGCACATCTCAATGTCCTCTACTCCACATGGGCTTCTGTAGCTCTCACGAGTGTCTTTAAACCATTTCATTCCCCTGAGGAGTGAAGGCTCAATAAGAAACTTTTTCAGTCACCTGATGAAAACATCCACCAGGCCTAAAGGTGGCTATAGAATGCACCTAGAAGTTTATCTATACATTTTCTCAGTCAGATTCAGCACTCTGGGTGTCCTTAATATACCATCTCCTTTCTTTTATCATGCTCTTTCACACTTGAACATAGCAATTCAATAACCAGCCTCCTTCCCGCCCCTTTCATTCCCTCTCTGAAAGGCAAACTGATTGTTATTATTTTTTTTTAAAGAGTAATCTAAGCTTTACAGTACCTCTGCTGTCAGACTATTTCAGATATTCCATTGACAACTCCCACCTAGATTTATCTCCAAGGATGCTCAGTGCCTCCTGATAGCATTATACTTCTGCTAATTGAAATTCTGTCCTAAGGAAGAAAAATAAAAGATTTATAAAGGGGGTAAGAAATAACAAGGAAAAAAAAAAGTAAATCTAAGCAAGCTTCTGAGGCAATTCCCCAGCCTAGAAATGTGGAACAATATTTTACGCCTTTCTCTTACAATCAACTTCCCAAAGTGACAGAATTGTTAAATATTACATGGGGTAATCTTAGCAATTAAAGAATTCATACATATATATATGAAAAACTACAATGTGGATCACAGGGCACAATCCAGTTTACAAAGTATTTTTCTACTAGGATTCACCAAGGCATTTGCTGTTTTAGTATGAATTGCCTTTTTAAAAAGATCGGAGTGTCTTTAATTTATTTTTTCCAGATGTTTTGACTCATAATATATCAGCTTTTACGATTTGGCTCTTATTTACTTGCCCAATTAATTTCTTTCTTTTCCCCACACTTGCTCCTTTCTCCCTAAATTTTAGTACATGATTTTTTGGAATGAGATTGCAGCAGAGCCCCTACTACTACAGTCATCTCCATGAGGAACATTGGAGGAACACTGAAGAAGCCACAAGTGAGGAGCAGGAAGACAATGCAGTTAATCATGTGAAACGACTTTCAGAAATGGGCAGTAAATAAACAAGCAAACATGCAGAAATGTAGATGACAAACATTTGCATCCTGGTTGGCCAGACTAGGAGAATAAAATCTTTGAGATGATATTTTAAAACAATCTATCAGAACCTTTCTTCACGTGTTATGGAAAATCTCCCTTCTTATGGAACCCAGGAGAAGCACCATTCCTAAGTGCAATACCAACAACGTGTGTTTTTTTTAACCTCATAACCACGACTGAGTTAAAGCCCATGTATGACCCTGTGTGTAGTTCTGCATTGGAGCATTTTTTCCTGGTGAAACAACTATGTTAGTGTGCTAAGACTGTGTTATCGCAGCGAGTAGCACAAGGTACCTTCAAAATTTGCATCACCTGTCAGAAAAAATCTTTTCCAAAGTTCTGGAGATACTACTTGAGTCTGAACAGAGCAAACTCTTTGGTCTTTAAGCTTTAAATTCACATAAGCATGTAAGCTACCTCACCTTAAATAAACTTGACAAATATGCTACTCATTTCGCTGTGGTTTGACATCAGTAAAGCTCCCTCCTGACCTAGAGGGAGTTTGGGAACATTTTTATCATAAAATACATGAAAACTAATGAAAATAACAAGTAAAGCATAGAAATCTCTGAGTTGGTGTGAAACTGTGC
Organism: Phaenicophaeus curvirostris; assembly: GCF_032191515.1. Lineage (NCBI taxonomy): Eukaryota > Metazoa > Chordata > Aves > Cuculiformes > Cuculidae > Phaenicophaeus > Phaenicophaeus curvirostris. The sequence continues at coordinate 2,859,760 of NC_091392.1, read as the reverse complement.
CTGGCCATTTCTAATGTACAATGTCCAGCACCCCCAGGCTGAACTTCTTGATTAGGGCAATTATCACATTAAATTCCTAAATTCAGTAAGTTGTAGAAGTTCTGGTGGAAGAAGAAGGGGGGGGTATTAATAGAGTTTAAAGTGCACAAGCCCTTTTTTTTTTTTTTTCTTATCACACTGACCAGCTGCTTTCTTGGAAGAGGTGATGTGATCTAACACATCACCTGAGCTTTGGACCAGCAGGCTCTAGTCCCAAATTTGTGTCTGACTCTAGCAGATCACTTCCCTTTTGGAAGCTCCAACTTTCAACTCAGATTTAGTTTCCTCTCTCTGAACTTGTGTGGAGGGTATTTTATGATGCCTGACAGTTTTAACTTACAAGGAATTTGCAGACTGGGTGGTTATCAGCCATTGAAGGCAAGTTTTGGGAAGCATGGACCACCTGTGAAGCTCAGGTTGGAATCACTTTAACTTGTCTAACTTGTAATGCTGAAACATTCCAGACTGGCTTTCTGCTTTTCACATTGAATGCCTTCATGTAAGTACCAGAAAAATCATAACGGGTTGGGGTGCCCTCTTACCCCCTAAATCATCAAAGAATGCAGTTAAGGGAAACAACCTAGTTTGGCTCAACTTGAAAAGAACCAGGATAGCCCTTTCATTGAGAAGGTTTACTGTGGCTTAGATATTTGCAATATGACTTGTCCTAGGAAACAGTTTGTGAATAAAAAAACAGTGAGGAACAGACTCTCCTGAATGCAGGGAAGGGAGTTGGATGTGAGTGGCTGATTGGAGGACTGGTTTGTAAGACAGAAACTGCTTTTATGTCTCTATTCAGAGGGAAAGGAAGGAGCAAGGAGATGAAAGGTAGAAGACAGGATGGGTAGGGAAAGTGAGGAGACCTGGGTGCAGGCAGGAAGTGTCATCCTGTGAAGCAGGAGATGGAAGGATGGCAGGAAAAAAGAACAGATTTACAGCCTGACATCCCCCCAGATGGCTCCTTGCATTTGTCCTTTTGCAGACAAACAGACCCCACTTGAATTATGGGGCAGTAATTCTATTTGTGGATGGTGGATGGGAAGAAGGGGGAGGTTGCAAGAGCTGTTTGCTGGTTTATGACCTCCCCAGAAGCCCTTGATGGAATTCCAGCCCCTTAACTCACAGCTGCCGCCTCTTCTGGGTCTAATTCACCAGATGTCTCTGATGTGGTAGTTGAAATCGAGTTCGGTGTTGTGTTTTGCCCTGCTGGGGACTTAATCAAATTGCCTTTTCTAATCCAAAGCAGGGCAGTTTTATGAGACAGTTTCCCTGGCGAGAGCATTCTGGTTTGGCTTGGTTACTGTGAAAGCAGAGAGTAGGCTTCGATGTCGTTAATGTAATTGGATCAGTGTCTGCAGCCTTCTTTCACTGCCATCCATCAGAAAGAAAGAAGGGCACAAAACAGGAGCCACGACATGACCATCGAGGTGACCCTGGTGTCTTGAATCCTGGAGGTTTTCCATTTATCTCTCTCTAGTGACATCAAGGGGCTGTAGGCTGCTTGTAGGTCTACCCTGTACTGCATCAAGTGAGGGAGACCTAACTCAGGATGGGAAATCTAGCTTATGACCACACCTGTAGACATGCCACATGCATTAAAAGAAGAACAGGTACTGACTATCTCAGGGTCTATATTCTGGCACCCTTCCTGCAAAGAGTTAATCAAACTGGACAAGGCAGCACTTACAAGACCGACATGAAAACAGTCAGTAGTGTCTGAGCGACAAAAGGGGGATGCCCTAGGATGCATCACTTGCTCTAGTGCATAGATTTCTTTCTGGCAACATCTTTGTGCCCTCAAAAGTCTGTGTTTCAAAATTCAAATTTAACTTCAAAGTCAACTACATACATTTCTTAAGGCTCACTCTCCTATAGCCACATACAAACTCTGGAAAGGAAAGCATCACACTCTGAGAGTCATAACAGACCAAATCTTTTAAGCAGTTCCTTTTCCAATATTTAATTGCAAATATTTCCTGACCCAGAAGAATCTTTCCCAATATGCCTTTCTCTGCTGTAGCTCTGTATACTTGTCTTAGTGAAACATATAGGGCACAGAGAGCCAGACTGAACACAGTTTTACCCCTGAAGGTAAAAAATCCTTTGTACATGCTCTTCCCAAACTGCATTTGCTGAGAGAGGCGTTAGCTGGCACTGTCCAAAACTGTTCTGGGGAGCATCCTAAATGCTAAGCATCACAGACAATTTAAACATAGTCCTCGATACTCCACCTTGGCCTTATTTTATTTACTAGCACAGATGTAGCCAGGAAAAACAATGCCTGGTGGTGTTATCTCCTTGTCATGTTCCTACCCATAAAATGTTTGTGTGTCATGAATTGTGACTAACTGGTGATCTGCTTGCCTGTGTTGTAGGAACAAGGGCTGCATCCCATATGGCGTACTGGAAGAAAACTGGCCTGTGGAGATGTCTCGGCATCGCGTTTGGTTGTGGGAGTTATAAGGTCAGTGAGTACATTTCCCATTGGAATTTATGAGAAGGCAGGAAATGCAGAGAAGGAAATAATAATAAAAACAAAACAGTTATTCTCCTTTCAAATTTTTTCTTTGAAGGTCTTAGCTGAAGGCAAAAGACCAAAATGATTCCTGCTTTCTTTCCAAATGCTTGCTGGGTTGTGGGAACATACAGCACAGCACAGAGGAGTTCATGGCTCTGCTGCATTTATAGCAAGAGACATTTCCTTTCCCAAAACAATTACAGCAAGAAAGGTCAAAGCAGATCCCCTGGTAGAATTTATCCCACTTGGCTTTAGAAGGGCATAGTACAACTATTCACAGCTGGGTTACCTTTCCTTGTCCTCCTTAGGGTCAAGGAGAGGAAAAAAGCATTTACCTTTGTCAGTCACTGATCTATTTGAGCCATCGAGTTTGCAATGAGATGAATCGTGTCCTGAAAAGACTCATTTTTCATGGTGACTGTGCAGGGAGACAAGACAACTTGCAGAGAAGAAAACACCCACAGCCACTTAGACAGGGCCACAAAGATGGTCAGAGGAATGGAGAACCTCTGCTATGAGGACAGGCGGAAAGGGTTGGGCTTGTTCAGCCTGGAGAACAGAAGGCTCTGAGGAGACCTTATAGAGGCCTTCCAGTACCTGAAGGGACTACAGGAAAGCTGGAGAGGGACTTTTTACAAGGGCCTGTAGTGACAAGACAAGGGGGAATGGCTTTAAATTGGAGGGGAGGAAATTTAGATTAGACAATAGGAAGAAATTCTTCACCGTGAGTGTGGTGAGGCACTGGCCCAGTTTGCCCAGGGAAGCTGCAGATGCCCCCTCCGTGGAAGTGTTCGAGGCCAGGCTGGATGAGGCTTTGAGCAGCCTTGTCCAGTGGGAGATGTCTCTGTCCATGGCAGGGGGGGTGGAACTGGGTGTTCTTTAAAGTCCCTTCCAACCCAAACCATTATATGATTCTATAACTCCCCAGTATGAAAAGAATCATAGAATCACTAGGTTGAAAAGGACCCACTGGATCATCGAGTCCAACCATTTCCATCAATCACTAAACCATTTCCCTGAGCACCTTAAAGAGGTGATTTTGCAGAGATTCTGCTAGGATGGCTCTGAATAAAACCTCATTTTTTTTTTGCCCTACGGCATTCTGGCACACATTGATACAGGTCTATGCAGGCAATTTTTTCAGAGCTATGGTTCCCTTTACTGCCTTGGTGAGGATAATGGACCTGAGGCCAAACACAAGGAAGGGAGGGTCTGTCAGTTCCCTGTACAAGTGGCATCCAGTGGGCTCAAAAAAGCTGATGATCAAGTTACACTCTACTGAACCACAAAAACCTCCAGGAACGGGACTGGTGGGGAGAACAGCTTAATACAACGCAGGCAGCCAAACCTGTGAAGTGTCAGGAAGCAAGTAAGTGAACCAGGAAATCATAAAGGCAAATTGAATGCTCTCCAGGTTGCTGGAAATAGTCCTTTGCAGCTGACATCTGGGATTGCTTTGGGGAGCTGAGATACAGACCAGCCCCCAGCTTTCCCCTGAGAAATGAAGACCTGCTCTTAGCTTTGCCCTGCCCTCTCCCCTGCCAGGTTTTCCAAGGGCACTTAGGGCATGTTATTTATACCAGAGATGTCACAGAGCTGAGGCAAATGGCCAGCATTTTCTCAGTGAAGGAGCTTGAAGGAGGGATGGACTGAGATGCAGAAAGTGGACATCACCTCTAGCGGGCAGTAAAAGCAGGAAAGCTTTGAAAATGCTTCTTTTCCTTCACCCTGGGGGTGAAAGAATCCAACGTGGACTGAGAAACAGCAACGATCCTAGTGAAGAAATGGAAAGATGGCTCCTGCCTGCTTTGTGAATAACTAATTGGTCTTCAATATACAGCTTAGACCATTTGGGAGCTGAACAGAGTCATTTTGGAGGCTGAAACTAGGAGGAGTGACTGGTGTCTCCAGCACAGTTGTGCTGTCTCTGATGAGCAGTCACAAACATAGCCAACAGGACTGAGCTAAGGTCTCTCAGGATCTCCAGTGTCCCAGCAGGCACCAGACTGATGCCATGTCCTGCTACAGATATACTCATGTCAGAGGTTTTCTTCCTCATTCCTAGTCTCGCAATTCTCATTGAGTCAATAGGTAAACGTTCCACTAAGTAGTAGCAAACCCACACTTTTAATCCCCTTGAAAGCAAACATTTTGAGCTTGTAGTTCACAGCAGAGAGTTGCCACAAGCCTGAAATCTGTTTGTTTGGCTCTGCTATATAATTTCGGCCCCATTTAATGCTTGGAAGGGTGTTTTTGTGGCAATAGATGGTGCTGTGCTGTTTCTGGCTCTTGGAAGGCAGCTTTTGTGAGATGTTTTAGTTTAGGTTCAAAAAAATATTCCAAAACAAAAAAGCCTTCAATACTCTTTTCTTTAGATTTTTTTGTTTTCTTTTTTTTTTTGTTTTTCCCTATATAAACTAGTAATTCAGGCTAGCTGAAACCTGAAGCACTTATTTGCACACAAAACTATCTAGCATCAGTTCCTGCAGTTCACTCTGCTGCCTGGAGTTGTCTGATTGGTGATACCTACTTAGGGAACACATTGTTGTGGTTGAGTATCTCCTGCTGGGACATAATGACAGACGGATTTGAGCTCTCCTGGGTGATAAGGACAATTCCTTTGCTACGTCCCAAGGAGTAGCTGGACAGAGATGTCTCATTTCCATGTCTGGATGTAGTTAGTCTGTCGGTGTACGTATGCTGCTCATCTATAGGTAGCCAGCCACTTGCTAAGCAGCATCAGGCTGAAGATGTTTAATATCTTCATCAATAATGATGATAGTGAGATTGAGTGAATCCTCAGCAAGTTTGCAGATGACACCAAGCTGAGTGGTGTAGCTGCCACAGTGGAAGGATGGGATGTGATCCAGAGGGACCTGGACAGGCTGGAGGAGTGGGGCTGTGAGAACCTCATGAGGTTCAATGAGGCCAAGGGCAAGGTCCTACACCTGGGTTGGGGCAATCTTCGATTTCAGTACACGATTGGGGATGACGTGATTGAGAGCTGCCCTGTAGAGAAGGACTTGGGGTGCTGGTCAATGAGAAGCTTGATACCAGATGGCAATGTGCTCTCACAGCCCAGAAGACCAATTGTGTCCTGGGCTGCATCAAACGAGGGTGGTCAGCAGGTCGAGGGAGGTGATTGTGCTCCTCTGTTCCTCTCTTGTGAGACCTCATGTGGAATATTGTGTCCAGTTCTGGAATCCTCAACATAAGAAGGATATGGAACTTTTGGAACGGCTCCAGAGGAGGCTACAAAGATGATCAGAGGGCCGGAGCAGTTCCCATACAAGGACAGGCTGAGAGAGCTGGGCTTGTTCAGCCTGGAGAAGAGAAGGCTCCGAAGAAATCTTATAGCAACCTTCCAGTACCTGAAAGGAGCTACAAGAAAGCTGGGGAGGGACGGTTCACAAAGGCTGCTGGTGGCAGGATGTGGGGGAACAGGTATAAACTGGAGAGGAGCAGATTTGTATTAGACATTGGGAAAAATTTCTTCACCATGAGAGTGGTGAGGCACCGGCCCAGGTTGCCCACGGAAGTTGTGGCTGCCCCATCACTGGAGGTGTTTAAGGCCAGGTTGGATGGGACCTTGGGCAGGTAGTGAGATGTCCTTGCCCGTAGCAGTGACTGGAATTGGATGATCTTTAAGGTCCCTTCCAACCCTAACTATTCTATGATTCTAAGCCTATTGCAAAAGCTGTCACAACTTCTTTTGACTCACTTCCCTTTAATAAAACACACTTTCTTACATCCTTTCCATGCTCTGCTGTGAGTTGAGACTCGCAGAACTGACTTTGGCAAAAAGGTGGTGAAGATAAGAGCTTTGCCCTGCTTTGTGGGGAGTGGGAGGCTGATGGCTGCGTGCAGCGCTGTCTGTGAGTCTGCTGGAGGATTAGGGACACAAGAAGGGAGCAGGTACCCAGCTCTGACCCACTCTGACCCATCTCATCGCTGTGAGAGTGCTGAATTATGAACGATGCAGTTTCAGTAGTGTCTCCCCCTGCGTCTTCCCCTTTCTACCTCTGGCGGGACCCGGCTCTTCTTATACCAGTTTGGCTTTTCCAGAGCATGATCAATGAAAAACACCTATGAATCTTTTATCTCCATTTTGCCTTCAGCTGAGGTGTCTCGGGTCAAGTTTCCTGTCCTTTGGGGTACATGATGAGGCTGATATGTTAAACCATGCAGATCTGTGTCTCAGCAGCACAAGCCAAGCACAGGCTTAGCCAAGCCTGCGATCAGTCCCAGGGAATCTTATCTCCTTCATTAAAGATTTACTCTTTGCAACAGCAGTTCAAAAGATGGTATCATAAGATGACATGCACAAGATAAGGGAGCACAGTGGTTAAGGAGCAGACATGGGAAAGGAAAAAAAGGATTTCTCCCTCCTGCTATGAGATCAGCTGTCTAGAAGCTGGAGAGTCCATCAGCTTCTCCTTCTTGTCTTGTGTAGTATCAGAGCAAGGATAGGATGCAGGAGAAAGAGGGAGGTTGCATTTCTCATTGCCTAGGGGATATCTTCAGCTTTGAAGACAACATGCAGAGAAGAGAGACCATGCCTGGCAGCAAGAGGAAAGCAGATCTGCCCACAGGCAGCTGATCCTTCCCTCTGCCTTGGGGAGGCATACATCAATTAATTTAAATTGGAAGGGGGAGGATTTAGATTAAACATTAGGAAGAAATTCTTCATGGTGAGGGTTGTGAGACACTGTCCCAGGTTGCTCAGGGAAGTTGTGGATGCCCCATCCCTAGAAGTCTTCCAGGCAAGGTTGGATGGGGCCTCCAGCAGCCTGATCCAGTGACAGGTGTCCCTGCGCGTGGCAGGGTGGTTGGAACTAGATGATCTTTGATAGTTCTATGATTCTGTGTTCTTCCAGCCAGGGATATAGACACTGAGGACAGATGATTTCATAGAATCATAGAATCATAGAATGGGTTTAGAAGGAAGGAAGGAAGGAAGGAAGGAAGGAAGGAAGGAAGGAAGGAAGGAAGGAAGGAAGGAAGGAAGGAAGGAAGGAAGGAAGGAAGGGAGGGAGGGAGGGAGGGAGGAAGGGAGGAAGGGAGGAAGGGAGGAAGGAGGGGGTGGTAGACTGGTGGAAGAAGGCTTTTCATAGTCGTTTGTTGTAGTGAGCGTTCAGATCCCTGAGCTTTTACCCTCTCTGAACACATAGCTGGGGTTTACTCAGTTGGGATTCACTTCCAACCACACTTCACCAGCCCAGCCCATGGGCATGAGTATGAAACCAAGCCCAAAAGGTCAACATGAGCTGCCTTCCCAGAGCACTAAGGAAATTTTAGAGCAGTACTGTGGATGGTGAGAGACCTTGAACTTGGAAGACGGCTCCTGTGGTGTTTGTGTGAAGTGGACTTTCTCTGAGCACTTACATGGTCTCCAGTCTCATGCTTCCCCTTCACTTCAGCTCCCTCTCTCTGGTTCCATTTGGCCACAAGGAGCAGCAATCACAGCCTGGGGCATTTTTATTTCTTTATTTTTTTAATAAACTTTATTCTATATTACAAATAGGTTTTTTTTCTTTTTTTTTTGTTTTGTTTGGACTGCAAAATAGGAATGCCTTATATTTACATACACAGGTATACAATTAATTGTAACAAAGGTACAGAAGCTTTGCCTTTACCAAGTAACAACGGGATTCCAATTTAAATAGTATAGACTTTATTTACTTTTTAACTAGGATCAATTCAAAAGAAAATCAAACCAACAACAACAACAACCTAAGAAAAAGGAACCCAACCTCCTTTCTAATGCTGTCTTGACATCTCTTTGAGGCTGTTAGTAACACTGTAGTGAAAGGATATGTCTTTACATTGATTTTGTATTTAAGGTGGAAGCTTTAGCAAAACAGAGAATGAGACTTCTGGGTTCATGTGTATGTCCAAGACACAGGGTCAGACACTAGGAAGGGCCTGTCTTGTGACATTAAATAATCCAGTTGCCTCTCATCTTGATCCCTTGGGGAAAACACTGGGAGAATTTAGCTAGCACCTAATCTCTCTGCTTCCTTACCCCATTCTGGGCTGGAGAGTGGGTTTTCTCCAGGGATTGGAGAAAGAGCAGGGTAAAAATTTTAAATAACACCAAGTTTTTCTTAAGATACTTCAGAAAGGACTGCAAGGTTGTACATGTGCATTGATTTCTCCAACTGGCTTGTGGCTTTCAGTCTATCTGAAAGTCAACAGGAACCTCTCCTACTGGGAAATGCTGCCCTTAAAGTCAAGGAACCACACCAGACCACATCAGCAAGAGAAAGGAATGCTGAAAGACCCTAAGCGTCCTGGCTTTCCCCCTGTTTTCTACACCTAGGTTTGCTTTACTGAGCTTCCCTGAACACTGCTCTCTGCTGTGAGTGTCTTTGAGGTGATCCAAGCAGAAAGAATTTCTTGAGGTAAACTCTCCACTTTTAGAACAGAAGATTAACATAAAATAAAACCCAATGAACAAACAGCAACAACGACAACAGAAATCACACACGTGACAGATTGATCAGACTAAGCAGCTTTATATCCTTGCTGGGTTTTTTTTTGATGGTTTTATTTTTTCCAAGTGTAAATCTTTCTTTTATTTTATTTTCTTCTTCTTCTTCTTTTTTTTTTTTTTTTTGACTTCCTTCTACAAATTAATTTGTCCCCCTGGGTGCTTCTTGGAGCCATCCCAAATAAAACATGGTTGACCAGCTCTGTTTTCAACGTATTCTCCACCGAATGGTTATCCCCTGTAAGACATCACAACTTTTTTTGGAGGAAGGGGATATAGAACAGTGGCAGAGGTGAGGGAGAACTGCAGGACTCTATGGACCCACTGATACTCTGAAACAGGGACTGCATTGGGTGCAAAGAAGGAAAACTCAAGCTGTCAATGGCCAAGAGTCTTAGGTTTACACCATGACATTGAGGTTTGCTTACTTCATCAGTTGCCTGCTTCACAGCATGCCAAGGTTGGATGAGAAGAGCTAGGACACCCCAAGACCTCTCTATCTTTTACTACATGTCAGATACACAGAGCAAATTGCCCTGGGATCACTGAGGCTATGCCATGCTTCTCTACCCAACATCTGTCAACGTAGAAACACAATGTACTGTGATAGTTTAAATTATCATAATTTGGGGAAAAAGATCCATTCCTGGACTCCCCTGGTCATTCCAGGAGAGGTTTTCATAGGTACAGAGGAGTTTAGACAACATCACTGCTTCAAGAACTGGATTTTATACTGATTTCCTCATTCAAGGATGAGGGATACCCAGACACGGATTCCTGGATGCAATACTTGGTGAGCCACTCAAACCCACACAAATCTGGTGGGACCAACATGCACATTTCTATACATTGTCCTCTGTCTGGCTGCATCAGCTAAATGCTGAACCAAGGAAACGAAAGAGACTAGAAAAACTTTGATAGGACTAACAAGATTTTGATAAACAGTGCTTATCTGGTCAAGGCATCTTCCCATATCAGTCACGGCCACCACAGAAAGCAATACATTTCTACAGAGGACAAAACCTCTGGAATGCCAGAGCCTTCCCTAGGAGTTTGGGAAGCAGGGTCAGCTTTCTTCCTCTCTCTCATTCCTATTACAGCAGCAAACAATATCTCCATGCTATGAGATAAATGTAGTTAATGAGTAATTCTACAGGGTGCTGGAAAAGGGGAAGTATGTCTTGTTTTATTGATGTCTTGGTGATGTGAGAACTGTTCTTGTCATCTCCAGCAGGCCAGACTTTTTTTTCTTGTGTAAGATCATCCTTGGATTGGAGGGTCCCTTGTGGAAACACAAATAGATGCCCCACTATGAGAAGCCCTGGAACTCAGCCCTTTTAAGTTTCCAGTCTTTCTCTAAAAGAGTCTTCCACATAATAGTGTCTCTTCCCAAAGCACTAAAGTCTTAGGGAAGAACTGATATACATTTTGTGTTTTGACTTACTTTTAAACACTGATGCAAAGTCCCATCATCAATGAAGGAAGAGTTGGTATACAAACTGTTACAGGAGTTTGACATCTACAAATGGACAAGACCTGACAATATCCACCCAAGGGTGTGAAAAAGAACGGCTGACATCATTGTGAGGCCACACTCCATAATCTTTGAGAAGTCATGGAGGTCAGGGGACATTCTAGAACACTGGAAGAAGGCTAATATCACCCTCATCTACAAGAAGGGCTTACTGGAGGGTACAGAAAATTATAGTCCTGTCAGTCTTACTTCAGTCCCTGGGAAAGTTATGGAATTAATCCTCCTGGGGACTGTTAGAGATCAAATGAAGCAGATGATTGGGAAAAGCCAGCACAGCTTCACCAAAGGCAAATCATGCTGGACAAATTTGATTGCCTACTATAACAAAGTAACCTGCTCAGTTGATGAGGAGTAAGTGGCGGACATTGCCCTGGATTTCTCCAAGGCTCTTGATACGATTTCCCACAGCCTCCTCCTAGAAAAACTGATGCATCTAGACAAGAAGACTGTGTGGAAGGTGGGAACTGGCTGACAATTCACACCCAAAGGGTGGTTGTAAGTAGCTCCTTTTCAAACTGGCAACCTGTCACGAGTGGGATCCTACAGGGATGATACTGGATCCAAAGCTATTTAGTATCTTCTTACGTGATCTGGATGATGGAAACAAGTGTACCCTGATGAACGTTGCTGATGGTACCGAACTTGATGGGGAAGTGGACACTTTGGAAAGGAGAGCCACCCTGCAGGAAGATCTGGATAGGCTGAAAGAGTGAGTTAACAAGAACCTTATGATATTCAACAAGAACAAGTGTAAAGTCTTGCACCTGGGAAACATAATCCAGGAGTGCAGCACAGGCTGGGTTCTACTCAGCTAGAAATCAACTCTGTGGAAGGTGACCTAGGGGTTCCGGTAGACAAAAAGCTCAATATGAGCGAACAGTGTGCTGCTGTGGCAAAGAAAGCCAACAGGACACTGGGTTACATCAACAAAGGCATCACCAACAGAGATAAAGCAGTCATTACCCCACTCTACTCAGCACTTGTCAGGCCACACCTGGAACACTATATTCAGTTTTTGTCCCCGCTATACAAAAAAGTCTTGGACAATCCTGGAAAGGGTCCAAAGAAGGGCCACAAAGGTGGTCAAAGGACTGGGAAGCCTGGCATAGGATGAAATCCTGAGAGAACTGGGTTTGGTCAGCCTTCAGAAAAGAATCATTGGGGGACACCTTATCACCATAACCCAGTACTTAAAGGGTGGCTAAAAAGAAGACAGAGACTCCCTTTTTACAAGGAGTTATCTGAAAAAGACTAAGGGTGATGGGCACAAGTTATTCCTGGGAAGATTCTGATTAGAAACGAGGGAAATTTTTCACAATGAGGACAATCAGCCATTGGAATAACCTCCCCAGGGAAGTGGTGGTTTCCCCAACAATGAACATTTAAGATTTAGCTGGACAGGGTGCTGGCCTGTCTTGGCTAGACTGTGCTTTTGCCAAGACATGCTGAACCAGATGATCCTTGAGTTCCCTTCTGATCTGATATTCTATGATTCTATGAATTTTCCTCTTGATGTTATCTTTTTTGTACTTGGGTTGCTGCAGAACTCCCAGGCTTTTGGAAATGTGGAAGGAATATGTAAACATTGTGTTGGTTGACCAAGAGTGAGAGCAGCCATTGGATTCAACACACTGTATCAGTTTTCACCGGCATTATTTAAATGATGATGACAATTTTATTATTTGCTTGGTCTTTCTCCCTTCATGGTGGACTAATCTGGAAACTTTGATAAGCACTTTTCAATTAAAGCAAATACCAACCAAAATTCTGCTTGTAAATCTTCATGTCGTATCAATTTTTTATGGTCTCCAATGTTAAACATGCACGAGAAGACAACTGGAGATAAGAAAATTGACATAGTTCTCTTACCCAACAGAGCAAGGCTGGTATATGCTGTATTGGACCAAACCTTTAGGTATGTTCAGGACAGAATGAAGGGTAGAGAAGAACTGGGGCATGTTGGGAGAGGAAGGTGCCCTTGAGTGCATTTCTTTTTTATGGTAGTTCTCCTGTGCTGTCTGTTCAAGTGCTAAAAATTTCTAGCACCTTCTTCCAGATAACACACAACTTTTCCCACAACAGCGTTTACTGGAAGGCTCAGTTTGTAAAAACACAAGACATGATGGATTATGTCTCAGATCCTGTGACACTGATAGGTGAGTACACTCACAGGGAGGAGGGCATGGTGTGTTTGCAGAGGGGTTGTTCACCTTTTGTTCCTCTAAGCCAGATGCAAATTCTGCAGTGAAGAAATAATCTTAGCTCTCTTGGTAGGACCACAGGAAGTCTTCATGAATTCCCTTTCACCATTTCTGATGGTGCTGAAAGTGTCAGCATTCATTTTATTGATTACAGTGTTTGAGAAATTCTTATAGACATCAGTCTATCATCTGGCATGTTCTGGATATTAGGAGCCTTTCTATTGAATTCTGTGGACTCTGGCTCCAGTTGTCTCTGTGTGGCTTGAAAAATAGTGTGAAATACCACCTATTAGGCATTTTTGGTCAAGTGTGGAAAGGGAGGAGGGGGATGGAAATCAAAGGAAGAGGAAAAGAACACATCCATGTTGTACTAGGGCTCATTCTTCTGCTTGTGTCTTTGTTTTTAGTTGTATTTTACATGCACTTTAAAAATAGCTAGCTCAACAGTTGAGGCTGGGAAGAAAGATGCCAATGCCTCTCATAGACCAGGAGATGCTGGGAAAGTGGTTGGAAATAGGAAGGGCACTGAAGGGGACAGGGGAAGAAGCCCACGCATTTACATCACAATTCTGGCACATTTTCCAAGCGAAAACCAAAACCAGTTCAAACACCAATTAAAAGGAAAAAAAAAACCAAACAACAAAACAAAACAAAAAGAAAAGTAAGGAGGAGATGAAAGAGAAGCAAAACACAGACTTTCTTTCAGATCTTGGGGATGGGAGAAAGAAGAAGGTGGAGAGAAAACAGAAATGCTTAAATGGGAACCTGGGAAGGGTTATGACATTAATCTCACTGTGCTTCCCATTTCCCCTAAGAGTTTCATTCTCAATGTCTCTGAGGTGTTCAAGTTTTCCTTGAAAATATATTTATATATATTACAGATGAAGGACTCCGTACCAGCAAGAACAAATAAAGTGATAACAATGGAAAACAGCCAGAACAAAACAAAAACACAGCCCTGAAAACATAAAAAATAAACAAGTCTTAAATTGTCCCTGTGGTGTTCCTCTGACTTTAGGAACAGGGTAGGGTTATACCAGTTCACTTTGATATGATTTTTTCCCCAAAACAGCTTCTTCTTCCTTTCATGTGCGCATGTCCAGGCAGTATAGCCCATCACTCATAACCACTTCCCTCCAAGCCAGCTATTTGTCCTTAGACTCCTACCATCCAGCTGTGAGTACAAGGCATGACAATAGGGTCCATATTTATCTTTTGTGGCACTTTGTTTGTCAAAACCTTTGGTTTCTTCCTTTTTTTTTTTTAATTTTCCTTTTTTATGTACTTATAAAAAATATTGTGTTTGTGTTGTTGCTGTAATTTTCTTACCACTGGCTCTGGTGGGACTTCCACCCCACTTTCACAGCCATAATCAATGGATCTGGAACATGCGCCGACATTACTAAATGGATCAGCAAAACCATGGCAGAACCAACCAAACCCAAATCATCCCTAATGCGCAGGCCTCTTAAAAATGCTGAGATATCCATAAGGTGCATGATGAGTCCATCGGCTCAGCAATCAAACAGAAAGCAAGCAAAACTAAAAAGGAAATAACGCACACGCGCACACAGATACATACACACACGCACACACACAAAATAATAATAATTATAATCAAGAGATAAATGTCTGGGGTTTTAAAACCAAGACGTGTCCCTAAGTTTGCTGTTTCAATATAAATCTTGTGATATTCTCCCCACAGACACATCCGGTTTTGGGCTGCTGTTCTTTAAATGGTTTTAGAAAGACTTGCCTACATGTGTATCTGCTTGGCTCAACGAAACCTGCTTGCTAACTAACTCCTATTTGCACCACATCCCCCATTAGACGCACTCATGATCCGTTGCTCTGAAGAGGTTCTGGTTTGCTAGCAAGAGGCATGAATAAAACCAAATGCACTCTGTAATCAATTTACACACCCTGTCTTTACCCTTTCCTCCCTCCAGGTGCAAGGTAGATCCAGGCTGTAGCTCTGAGGATGGTGCAAGATGTCTGTGGGCCAATACTCCGTGGCATCACGCCGCTCCTCCATCTGCTAGTGAGCACTGTTCGTTTCTGTTGAGATGAACGTAGACCCAGCTCTTTCCTCCATGGTGTACAAGATGCAAAGTTCTCCAGACCCTGAGGGTCTCCCGCTATGTCCAACTATGGTGTTATCCAGGCCGGCAGCCACATGATAAAAATAGCCAAGCACAGAAGAGACATAGGAGCTCACTCTTCTTTGGTTGGCCTTGAAACAGGTTGAGATGTTGTTCTGAAGGAGCTGAGAAGAGGATAGGACAGGGTAATCACGCACATTTGTCCTGTGGTGACAGTGATCTCAGAAGGCATAGGAAGTGCATAGAGGGACAAAATCCTTCCCAGGCAGCAATTGTGCCTTCAGCAAGGTCTGTTCGTTCCAAAAATGGAGAAGAGAAAGGTCAGGAATTGGCACCAAAAGGCAGATGGACTTACATTGGTTCAGAGACCTCCAGAAGACATGCAGTTTGACTGAGGGTATCTAGGTAGAAGAATATTTTGCAGTGTTTCATTTGGATTACCTTCCAAAAAGTGTAGTGAAATTTCTTCTCAGGATTGGCTTTGAAGGAAGCTTCTACCATCAGTCCTATGCACAACCTTGCTTCCTGGCAAGCCCTTCAGCTTCCTTCTGTTATTCCACCATGAGAAAACAACAGCTTTGCTCCGGTTGAGGAAATAAAATAGTAAGAACTAACAGCTTTAAAAAAATCCCTCTGGTTGGTTTTTGAGGCTGAGCTCCTTGCCTGGAACAAAATGAGACTTATGGCCCTTGATTTCCAAGCTGAGGTGGGAATGAGGGACATACTGTGCTGTCCATTGCCAGAAGGAATAGAACCACCACAGACAGATGCCACTGAGCAGAGAGCGCATTTTTGCTGCAATGCTTACAACCAACAGGACACAATGGGAAAGATGGAGAGGGACACAGGTCTCTTTGAAAAATAAGAATAACCATATGAAACACATGGGCAGGGGAGCATTAGTGTTATCTTCCCCTCTTAACCCTTCCCCTGCCCCAAGACAGCAGCTACACCGCTGTTTGCCCAAGCAGTAAAGAGCCACAATGGTTCCACCCTGGACGGAGCTGTGGCATTTCTGGGGGAGCCTCAGGGATCCTCTCCCAGTGGTTCACTATCAAGAGATAGAGTTGCAATGGCTCTGCAGGAGAGGATCTTGATTTATTCCTGCCCTCCAGGATCCCTGTAGGCAGGCCGTCTTCCCCTTGGGGAGACTTTTAGTAATACTGAGTTCATTTCCATGCCCGCTCCAAAGGCAACTACAGCCCTTGGAGGGCAGTTAAAGCAGCATGACAGAAGTTACCTCCCACTTTCCCATCTGCAGAGTGATGATGTGATGTTGGGGGAGGGTGAGGGTGGGAAGGGGTTATGTGTAATAGTTTTTCTCTAGGGCAAAGGCAGAGGGGAAGCTATGAAAAGGAAAGCTCCACCCAAATGTCTTGATATCCCCAGAGGCAATTTCCTCTGCAGTCCTTTCTTTTAACCCCTGGGGCTTTGTCGCTTTGTCCATAGATTTTGAAAGTGAAATAAATGAGGGAGAGGAGAGCTGTTCAGGTGACTCTGCTTACAGCCGATCAAAACTTGCACTTGGTAAAGATGATGATCTTGAGTGAGGCACGACTTGGTTTATCCCTCCCAGGGTGTCCCTGGCAGGACAGTTCTCAGCTGTCTATGCTCATGAGGGTTATGACTTGTTCAAGTTTGTAGGCAAGTTTCTGTTTCCCAGCCTGGTCATCTTGATCAAGGGCTCCAAGAATCTGGAAAAGAAGAAAGAAAGATTTGATATGGATTTTAGGGTTCTTTTTGCCCCAGAGAACTGGTTCTAGCATCTTTCATCAGCTGATGAGGGTTATTTTTCTCTAAGGCAGGCCCCGGGCTTGCCTTAGATCATGCAAAACAGGTTAGTCAGACAGTGGGGAAATAGGCAGCCAGTTTGGTGTCTATCTGACTAAATGCAATCCTCTAGATTGCAACTAATCAACTAAATTCCTGTCTTGGATCTCAGCTGTTTTGTAGCTTTATTCATCAGCTTGTCATGCCTCTTGAGATGCCCTAAGGTATCTCACCTGATCTTCAACACACAGAACCATGTTGATCACCTTTAAGTCCTGCATCATGCTTGTTGGGCCATCCTTGGGTGCTTTAGGGTATCTAAATTTGCACTGGCTACATATGCTTAAACAAGCTCATATAGTATTCTTCTGTAGTAAGCTAACATCTGATCATTGACTACTGCGAGCCAGCTAAAACTGATTGACTAATAATAGGAGACAAAAATTACAGGGATCCAGGTTGAAGAATAATAGGGAGACAAGTAATCCCAGACCCTCCCTTTCCAGGCCCCAGGTTTTCATTCTTTTAATCCATCATCCCCTTAAACTGGATGAAGGTAGGCATCTGTGACACATATTGGGATTTGAGAATAGTTGAGATGTACCATGGTCCTTCAGAACTGTTCTTTCCCTGTCCAAGGCTCTTACCTCTTCGCTGTATTTCCCAACATAGGAGTATATCTCTGAGAGTGCACTCATAGTGTTGAACTCATTCATATGCATGCGGGACTGCTCAGCCAAGTATGCATTCATGTCCTGGTCACTGATTGCTGGCATTTTGGTGATGTCTGAATAGTACCTGAGAGAGAGAAATACAGTTGTTTGTTGAGGGGAGAAGCAGGGAGTCAAGACATGAAAGCCATCAGCAATAAGGAGAAAGGACACACTTAGCACTCTTGGGCTCTTCTTGTGGATCAACGATATACCTGGTTATGCTCTTCTACAGCAAGGAAGATAATTTAGGTTAAAGTGGAAATTACTGAAGCACCATTTCTGGATACCAGACATACGTTGTATCCATTCAACCCTACTCTGAGACTGACACCCCAAAGAACATGCTGTAAATGGAGAAAGTTGCTGTCGAAGAAGCAGGCAGTACCTGTTGATGCTGGATTCCCTTATCGGGCCCTGAAGGACATTGAGCACTACCTCCAATCCCGTACAGGATTCTCACTGATCTCACTGACCACAGGATTTCTCTCCCACAGAGAATAAAAAAACCAAACAACTTTGCATGCTTTCTCGCACTATTGTCATTAGCGCATCTGCGTCCAGCGTTACCATCATCCACCTCCCACACTGAATCCAGCCTGCCCCAGGAGCTTCTCTGATGCTCAACATTTCCCTCTTGCCCCAAATTTTAAGCTGATCTGATGTCGCAGTTGTGGCAACAGGTTTCAAAACACCCTCATTCTCACTCTAACAGGGAAAATCTGCCGCCCTTAGGAGTCATAGAGTCATAAAATCATAGAATAGTTTGGGTTGGAAGGGACCTTAAAGATTATCTATTTCCAACCCCCCTGCCATGGGCAGGGACAGCTCCCACTAGATCAGGATGCCCAAGGCCCCATCCAACCTGCCCTTGAACACCTCCAGTCAATAACATTCTCCTTGAACTCAAGAGGTCTAGGGCTTTGTCCACAGGGTATGGAGCCCCCAGAACCATTGCCCATCAGGCTTCATCAGCAGAGCAATATCACTTTAAGGTAGTTGCTATTTTCGATGTCCTTCGTCCCCCGGGTAAGGTAGGTCTTGGAGGACAAGGTTTGAGGAAGGTAATCAGTCACTGTCACTCGCAGCTGTGCTCTGCTGTCAACTAGTTAATTAGATGCCATCATTTACATTTTTAATTTCTACAATTTGACATTTTGTGCACAAGGAAAAAAAAAAAGAAAAAAACCCATAACTGCAGCAATCCACAATTTTATAATTAGGAGGCAGAGGGTAGAAGGAGCCAAAAGAGCTGACAGGTGTCCTGTAAACAGCATTGAGACACCTGCTGAGATGGAGCTTGTTTTCCACTGCAGAGAAATTGGACACTGAAGTGTGGTATGATAAGGATCCTTCAGACAGGCAAATGGGAAAATACTTTTTATGACAGAGCAGGACAAGCAGCTGCCAAAGTCTCCGAAGAAAGAGAGAACAATGCAGGAGCTCTGGGAGGAAACCCCTCCACACTAGGAGGCTCCTGTTTTGCTGTCTGCACTCCCATCCTGATTTATTGCAATAGATTGGTCTGAGTTGCTGCTGGTTTTGCAGAGTGGGGTTGATGTAATCCTTGGGAGAGAAAGGCATAGGAGATAGAGGTCCTATTTCCAGCTCCATGCAGTCTTTCAGCCTGACTGCTTCCAGAGCTAGATTCTGGCTCATCATAAACAAACTTCATTACCTTTACTGCAACTTCCAATAAGCATAACAACATTGCTTTCCCTGGAGTCTTTGCATCTTGTCTTCTGTGCTCAGGACCAGCCAAAAATCCTGGTCTATCTCAGGATTTTTATTGCACATTCCCATTACTCCAGTCATGATTAGTCTGGGCTTGATTTTGCTATACACTTTGCCTACCACCAAATCCCAAGCAGATCTGAAGAGTTGTCTATAAGGAGCATCTGGGAACCTCATGAGGATCTGTCCTGCAGAACTACTTCCAGCAGGATATAATAAGCAGGATGAATAAATATTTCTAGAGCTTTTGCCACTCCCTAAAAACTCAAACAACTCTCAGCATCAGCAGATGGACAAAATCAGACCTGTGTTGCATTTACTTCTGACAAGTAGAAGAGTCAAGGACTGGTGGCATCCATGACAATGTTATTGCAGACACTTCAGAGACAAACTGCATTGTTGAGAAACTTGGAGTCTTATGGCTGAGAAACAAAGTGTGCCTTGGCACCCAAAAATCCCTACACCCATGTGCAAGCACCACAGTTCATAGATTTGTGAGGAAAACCAGCCTGTAATGCAGCGAAATACATTGATTTATGGTGCCTATGAAGAGCCCATGGAGAAGAGCCCAGCTCCTCATGAATATTGCATAGGTACCTTCCTGCTGGGAGAAATGAAAAGTGGAAGGGATTACATCACAGCAAAAATAAATGAGATCAGTGGAGGAAAGCTGAGGTCCTGTGTTGTATTTGCCAGCCTGGCTCTGACAAGACGCTGAAATATTCGTTTGCATCTTTGGTTTGGCAAGTCGTCAAATGGTGGCAGGATAGTGTGTGCAGGGGTGGGCCACTTCCAAAAAGTGAAACACAGAGACACATATCATCTGTTTTTCCGAGTTTGTCCTGCCTTGCTTTCACCTGGAAGCAAAGCTCCCCTGGGTCTGTGACTCATGAAGGTTTGAAAGATCCCTGGTCCCTTTCCAGCCCCGCAGAGATATTCTCCCAACTCCCACGACTAATCTGAACAACGAAAGCAACAAGTAATGCTCCCTGGAACAAAGGATAGGATACAAGAATCTGAGTTTCGGGACGTGGAGGCCTCTCTATCTATGACAGACTCTCAAGCTGTGATCTCAATATTCTGGGTTCATGGGCCATTACCCACCACCATACTGAAGTGTCCTGGTTTCCCTGAGATGCAACTGGCCATCACACACCTCAGCAGTCATTTCTATTAAGACTACAAACCAAGATACTGTGGAAATGTGCTTTACAGGAGATGATAGAAAAGAAAAAAAAAAAGGAAATAAAACCAAACGTGTACCAATAATCAAAACTAGCTGCTAGTATAGGGAGAAGACATGTAATATCCTACCATCCTCTGCCGTGGTCAAATGACTTATTTATACAGAAGCATTTCTAATGAAGTCATTATTGTGCTATCTGAAGAAATTATGAATGTGTATATTAAAGCATCCTAGCAGGGAGATGACAACATCCCTGCTGAGTCTTTATTTACCTTCTATTTAAGCCCAGATCCTCAGAGGTACTTAGGGCTTCTCTGCCATTTGCATACCCCTAGTGTCTTCAAAACCACTGTGAAGCTGTCACTGAACCCCAGAGGTCCTTACATTTACACTGCTGGCATTTGGAGGGCTGCCTGTGTGCTGCTACCCTTCGTCCTTGCAGCTGACAGCTCTCACTTACACCGCAGCAGAATTGTGAGGCAATGCAAGGGGAGCATGATATTTTTTCACCACAATGCTCCTGGGGAGCACCCCAAAGCTGAGGGCCACCAGATCTCACCTGAGACATGGGCGTGCCATTGACTCACACTTCCACAACCCCAGGGGCTGCATTATCCAGAAGAGGGTTGGGAATATAAGACTAAGCCAGATTCCTTCTGAATGAGAGAGAAAGGTAGCTAGATATCTAGCCTGCCTCCAAAGGCTCGGCATGTCCTTGCATTGCTTCACTTCATCCCAGAAAAGAGCTGGTCACTACATTTTTTCCAAGCTTCCCATCAGACTTCTTTAGAAGACTAAAGTAGAAGACAGTCACTGCTTGGTCAGATGTGCACCACTCACTGGCCTGGTGCTGTAGATTTGCTACTTCTTCTGTACTCCTGTTTCTGTTATCTCCAGTGGATCCTATTCCAGCTGTTTCCAGGAGATCCTTAGATGTATATCAAAAGAAGATTTCTTATGTGCTTGCATTTCCTCTAAATCACAGGAGGAGGCTGAGTTCTTACCTTGAGATTACTCATTCTCTGATGTGGCAGGAAATTTGTTCATTAGAGAACAGAAGCCCTCAAGAAATTTGGGAAATGCTTCACTCACGCACATCAGCAATTCAAATAGAAGATGTGAGGGCCATAGGATGTGACTTTGTAGGTATCATTAGCACAGTAACTCACCCAAGTCTGGCTTGAAAAGGACAGTCTGGGCTATTGTCCACTGCCATTATTGTATGGAGAAGGCTTTTGGGTGCACCTAAAAACGGTGGTGCTCCTACTTATTCTCAAAAAATAGAATCATAGAATCACAGAATCACCAGGTTGGAAGAGACCCACTGGATCATAGAGTCCAACCATTCCTATCGAACACTAAACCATGCCCCTCAGCACTTTGTCCACCCGTGCCTTAAACACCTCCAGGGAAGGTGACTCAACCACCTCCCTGTTCTTGTTGTTTTCGTATCTTCCTCTTTCTCTGGGTTGTCTTTGTTTTGTTTTGTTTTCCTAAGGAAAAAACCATAAACATGATCTGAGAATACTCTTGTCCTCTATTTAGCCATGGATAAATGCTCTTCCCTTTGGTACAAACCGGGAAAGCCTCCTTAGTGAAGATGTTTCACGAGAATGACTGTGCTGCCATTCAGTAACTCATTAACTCATCAACTCATCAAAAGAGAAGAGAAAAGCCATATTGCCAGTGCTTCCTCTCCTGTCTGAAATTTTCCAGCAGGGCAGTGGTTTAGGCAGCTTAGCATGGAGCTAATTGCTTTCCAAAAGATCTTTTTGTCATGGCTGTTGTGCCATCGCTGGGTTGGGACTGCACTCATTAATAATCATTTTAGCATATGAAAAGCTTGTAACGAATCCATGTGCTGCAGCGGCAGACACAATTACAGCAATAACATAATTAGGGTTATGCAATAGCCGGCTGTATCTAGACCACTGAAGGAGGAAGTGATGTATGAAAAGGATGCAGGGGACTACTGTAGCAGAGAAAGGCTTAAGGAAAGCTTGGGAACAACCTAGTGGCCAGCTCTTTTATGGGATGAAGTGAAGCAATGCAAGGACATGCTGTCAATTCTTCTGTTGACACGGTGTGACAGTTTTAGTTTGCTGGGAGGCATCTGAGCTGCAAAGTTTGCTTTTGTGCTGATTCAGCTACAGACAGCCACACAACTCTGTTAGCCCACATTAATCCTATTTTGTAGAAGTTCAAGGCCAGGCTGTTGGACACTCACTGGGCTTTGGCAGTAACAGCATGACAGCTAAGCAAAAGCTACTGGTCCTAAAGTTAGCTGAAGACCTACCAGTTCTTCTAGAGATTCGCCTTGCAGAGCTTGAGGGAATGATTCTGTCTATGCAAGCACTAGCCGAGGCAACTGATTTTATTTTATATGTATATTTTATATATTTTTATTATATATATTTTATTTTATATATTTATATATTATATTATATATTTTATTTTATATATTTGCTGCTGCTTTTCATCTCAGAATAAATGGTAGATGAGTGGGCAGCACTGAGTCAATGGCCAAAGAGTGGATTGGTGCACAGGTAGTTCCTCCAAGAGAAGAAACCATCCAGCATCATCTCAGTGCAGAGGATGTGTGGGTTTGAGGCTGCACCCTCTGGATACAGACAGATTTTAGCCTTGCCTGCTGAAAACTGCACTATGTAAGAGCAGCATGTTACTGCGATGAGAAAATATAAGGAGGTTTTTGGAGACTAAAGATGAAGAAAGACAAGCGAACCAGATGATAGACCAAAATCTGCAATAGAGAGGCATTTTTACCCCATGAAACTGGGAATGTAATGAGACAGCATGGGCTTTAGTTACAGAAAGGTAGATTTTAGCTGGCCATGAGGGAAAACACTCTGATGGGAAGGGTGGGGAAACACAGGAATGGATTACCTGAGGAGAACAGAGGCTCAGTCATTGGAGGCCTTTAAGAAGGGGGTTGACAAGCATCTGTCAAGAAGACATTAGACAGAGCTGATCCAGCCCTGAGGCAGGAAATGGTTGGGTTGACCTCCTGAGACCCCTGCCAGCACAGTTTTTTATTATCTCCACTGACATCACCCGCTTACCTTGACCCTCAGTTGCTGTATCTTGAACCTTTTTTTCTGGCAGGGAAGAGAACTGTGTTTTTTAATGTAGAGCTAGCACATGCACTTGTCATTTGATGCTCTCTTTTAAAGCCCTTGGGGGAACCCCAATGTTTCTGTTTAAAACTCCAGTAGCTTACAGTGTTAAAGTACATGGAGCTTATAATCTTTATTGTATTAAACCAGTTCTGTTTGTCTCTCTTTCTAAAGCCAGCTGCAAAGTAGCCAACAGATGCCGCAAGCACTGCACTGGAAGAGACCATCTATTGACTACAGAGTCCTGGAACCAGATGGACGTGTTGCGTAGGTTAGGTGCAGAATGGGGACAATCCATTCTGTACACTCCAAACATACTCCCACAGCATTTTCTAACAAGACTAAGACCCCAACATCTAGTGGCTAACACCATGCAAATCATAGTTGCTTCAGGAAAAGTAAAAAAGATGAAATCACAGAGCCAGGATTTGGGTACAAACAGGTAGGTCAGGTGGTGATTGTACCCAAGTTAACGTAACAAACTGCAGATGTTACAATTCTGAATCCCACAGATCAGGTCACTTTCAGTGTTTCTTAGTCCCAATGTTTCAATGTTTCTTAGTGTGTTTTTGATGGTGATCATTGGAAGACTCTTGAGGTGTTAAGAATTTTTGCAATGTCTTCATTGACTTTCAGCTTTTCTTTGAGGGGTTATTTTTAATGCATAATAAGCAGCCAAAAGGAGACCAAATCCCTGCAGGGATGAGAAAAAGAACACCAGTTTCTCTTCTTGTAACACTGCAGGTATTTGAGGCACCAGTGTGCTGTGGAAAAACTCTTTGGCTTCTGCTTTTTGTGCTCTGCCCCTTTTCAGTCTCCCACAAACCTTTCTTCATGTCAAGCTTCGGTAGGGAAACATGGTATTGATTGTGATGCAGGCAATTAAATGGTGTTAATGAAGTTCAAACAAGTGTTATCATAAGCTTGGCAGCATGGAGAGAAATGAAAGGTCAGCCACAGCCCTTTGTCATCTTTTCAGTGTGGTGTTGAATGTTAATGAGACAGTCCCAATTAGAACAGGCTCCCCTTTGTATTGCTTGGGGATTGCATCAAATGCTCCGAAGTTCTCCAGATTTCTAGGCTCAAAGGGGGCATTTGAAGTAAACTTGAAAAGATGCAGATCTGAAGCTGCTCTAATATAAATTCAGCAAAGCCTATGGAGTTTTACTAACAGAAGTCAAATGAGAATCTGGTCTACGGTTCCCATTCTTTTTCTCTTTTTCAATAGACTCATGATAATTGAAAAGCCTCCACCTTGTTTTAGAACTACAGTCTGACTCTTCGTGACTTCAACAAAAGCCAAATAGTCTGTCCCCATTTCCTGGGTTAATTCTCCAGCCTCAGACAGGCCTCATTTTCTGCTGTAGGAAATCCAAGTTCTGGCTGTACTTAGATACTTTTTTAGCCATGCATTTTCACAGTGAAAGAGCCTTGAGTGTGTAATTTGAATGTTGAACCTGATTTTCTAAAAAAAATGGGAGTTCTCATCTAAATCGTTTCAGCAAAGTCCACCTCTGCTTCCAACAGCGTTGAAAAAGGACTGTTGAAATCAAACTCCCAGTTAACTACAATGTGGAGGTAGATCATTGATCAGGCCAGAATCCATAGCTATTCCCTTCCCAACATACATTCACTCTCTAAAGACGTGGAAAGCTAATTTTTGAAGGATTGGAGGTATGTACTTTCACCCATGCCTGTTTCTTGCATCCAGGTCATTCCCTGCTTTGAGTTTTGTGACTCCTAAAGGCACACTCCAAACTGAGAAATCAAGAGTGGCAAAGGGAAGGCTTGGAGTAACCCAGCTCAGCTACCATTACAACAGACATGTAGAAAGGGAGAAGCCTGTCTTCACTCTAGGTAGCCTTCAAGAAGGGGTACAATCTACCACTGCCTAATTGCCCTCTTGTAGATTCTTCTTCATCAAAGAAGTTAATTTGATTTCAAGTTCCTCTGATTTACTCAACTGCTTCCCAAACTCCTCAACTGAAAATGTTTTTATCTTATGATTCACTCTTTGAAGAAGACTAGTGGTCTTGAAGGATGCTGTCTCCTGCTGATGCTGACTACGGAAATAGCTTCAACCAGTACTGGAAGCCATTAGAGTTGGAATAACACCCTCAAAGTATGAGGGAACAGAGAAAAGGAAATAATTACCTCAGAGCAGTATTGAAATTCTATTCTATTTATCCTTGATATGTTTTTTCTTTGATCTTCCAGAGCATCCAGGTGCCACTGCCTTGAGTTAGTGGAATTAACAAAGAAATATATAAGCAGAGCAGATGTTCTAACCATATTCCAAAACCTGCAGCCTCCCCTTAGGCTTCAGTTCATGTTGTTGGATATCAATGAAGATAACAACCCAGCACATGCTGGGCACAGAAATCCAGTGCTGTTTACTAGCAGCAGGAGGTGTGGTGCACATCGTTTGCGAGCCCAGTTGTTCAGGAAAACCTCCAGGCAAATGCAGCACCTATTGCTAAAGATCTCTGGGCAATAAGATTTAGCTCCAAAAGTTATAACATGAAATCAATACTGGAAAAGAAAACCCTATAAAATGCAGCCTTTTGTTTATCCAAAAAAAAACAAACGGGGGGGGCGGATCTTGCATAAGGAACAAGTCTTATGAGGAGCAGCTAAGGGAACTGGAAGGATGCTGAGGAGCAACTCAGGAGGCTGAGCGGCAACCTTTTTGCTATCTACAGCTACCTGAAAGGAGATTGTAGACAGGTGGGCGCTGGTCACTTCTGTCAAATAACAAGTGATAGGACAAGAGGAAGTGGCCTCAAGTCACATCAGGGGAGGTTTAGATTAGATATTAGGAAAAATTTCTTTACTCAAACAATGGTCAAACATTGGAACAGGTTGCCCAGGGAAGTGGTGGAATCACTATCCCTGGAAGTGTTAAAAAAATGTGTAGATAGGGTGCTTTGGGACATGGTTTAGGAACCACGTTGGTGTTGTCTTGATGGTTAGAGTTGACAATCTTAGAGGTCTTTTTCAACCTTAATAATTCTACAATTATATGAAATACTTTATTCTGCACCTGCATGCCTCAGTTTGTCACTCAAATATGACATCTCCAAAGGTAAAAAGTCAAGCAGGCTCAAATGTCAAATGAAGTATTTGTTCACAGAAACCAACCATCCCGCTGTGCAAGGTTGCTAAAGTGTCAGTAGAGTATGACTCCTTTTGGTCACTGTTGTTGCAAACTTGATTTCTAAATGAATCACAAATATCTCTTTCCTCCTATTCAGGTCAAACCAGAAGTCATCCTCAATTCACACTGAGAAATTTGGACACAGCACCAGAAGTAGGTCATAATTAAGCAAGGTAGCTTGTAAGAGCCTTACAGGTTGCCTAGAAACGACATTTGCAGAAGTGTTTCACTACATCTAAAAATAATTGTCCAGACAAATCAGAGACCAACGGGAGCATTATTGTAAAAAGTGTCACCTCATGCTGACTAGAGGGCAGAGCTCTTTGATCAGCTATGCTCTCTTTTCACAAAATGAGAGAAAAATAACCCCACTGAAGGAAATAGAGTGGTTTACATTGCAGTGTGCCTACAATAGTTGAGGTCTCATATAACGTACATGACATGGCACCAATTTTTGACAGTGTCTACGAAGTCATCCAGAAAAATCATTGCTTAAAACTCAATGGCATTGCGTAGGAATGACCTGTAAGATAAACCCATCTTTGTATTTACAGAGATGTAATCATTCTCCATCTGTGCAGCTCCCAAACCTGTCAATAATGCCAAGCTAGTGTAGCATATTGAAAAAACAAAGCTTCTGCAAGGCTTGATCCAGCAGACAGGCTCCTGCTGCGTAGAGTGCAACATGTGCTATGTGCTAGTCCTGCAGAAAATATTAGAGAAACTGAAGCCCCTAGATACTGCAGGAATAGTTGTCTTGGTTATATTCCCTGCAGATTAGGTTTGGCAGACACTGACCTTCAGTGCAGTAGGTTGAACAGTACAGCTACAGGTTTTACAGATGAGGATAAAATACTTAGAAAGACCTCTGACCTTTCAGAAAATACGTTCAGAGCTGCAGTCACCAGCCTGTCAGTCTTGTGGCATCTCATCCAGAGCACAGAAGAGCCTCTAAGGAAAGCTACTGGACTCAGAATAAGGGGAGATAATCGTATGGCCCTTAAGTTGTAGGCAGGGAAGAGACTGAGAACAGTAAACCACTTCTGGTCTGTGTAGAAAGACTTAGAAGCCTACATACTTCAGAGGGCTCAAACACATCACCTTCCCTTCCTTCTCTCTGTTGCTTCTCAACAGTTTCTCCACAAGAGAAACAATGATGACAAACACCTTCAGTTCACACCTCTAATTAAATTTTGATCTCTGCTGCAAGGCAAGTGGGAACAAAAGGTTAACACAGAGCTTTCTACTTAGGCAATAACCAAATGAAAAAAAAAGCTACCAAAAGCAATACTGATGATGCCTCCTACCTCCATTCATAAAGCTCGGCCTCATGGTATCACTTGCTTCCGTCATTCCTATTTCTAGAACTAAAACTCACCTTTCCACCCAGTTCTTGTAGCTGGGAATGTCCTTGGCATAGAGAAGCTTGTTGGAGGGTGAGTCTTTTCCAAGACGATGCTCTGAGGTCGAACAGGAGTCCATGAAAGTCTGAGCCACTACTGAAAGGCAGGCATCTGTGATGCTGTTCTTGTGGATGTCAAAGACGAACTGTGGATTCTTGATCATGTTAACCCAGAACCGTAATGGCAGACTGCAAGAGGGGTGGGAAGGGTGGAAAAGGTGAATTAGTCAGTGCGTGGTTCATGGGCTTTGTTGTGCAAGGTTACAATGAGAGATGGTTGTTGCGAATCAAAAATCATTGTGTGGATGTAAGAATTCTGGGATAAGCCTTGATATACAATAAATTCCTTCCCCACAGGACTCAAGAACAGCACTGAAGCCACCTCAGAAATGTTTTTTATCCCAGTTATCCTTAAAAGCCAGATTTTGTCAGTCTTACAGGCAAAGCCATCTTATTGAAGTTGCACATATATTAATGGGAGTATAATTGAGGTGATTAAAAGGTCTCCTAACTTCTCCACATTAGGTTGCAAGTTGCATTTGATGGCTGCTTCATCACCTGAGGACAAGCAGTGCATCCAAAATATTTACAGGGTACAGTTGTCATTGAGGGACTTGGCTTTCAGCCCTCATAGCAATTCCATCAGGAGAAAGGTAGGTAGAGGTCTCCCAGGCTGAGACTAGGAGTGTTAATGGTATGCACTCCGTGCTGTGGACACCGTGTATTGTCATGCTCCACAGCTCAAGCCCAAGCCTCCATATGATCCCAGCACATTGAAGCCGTTGTTACGTGACAGAGAAAATCCTGTTGCCTCAAGGAAAACCAAGGAACTGGGGAACAAGTGTTGCAACCTTTGAAATGAAAATATATCTGCCCTAACCAAGGATATGTTATTCCCATTGAAATTCAAAGTCCCCTTTCTCCCTGCTTTTTCTCAAAAGAGCTGTTCATTTCTATGAGATGCCCTGAGGTATCTACCTCCAGCCTTTACCTCAAGCCTTTTTGTCAGGGCAAATGCATTCATATGATCATGGCCTAGGAGCTGAGATGTGTCACTGATCACAGAGCCAAACTCTCCCAGCCTGCCAGTAGACCGTTAATTCTACCTTCAGTGTCTGCAGCTTCCCAAGAGGAGGTTATTCTGCAGTGTAACAAGTTCACCTGACCTTCGAGATAAACTCCTCAGTTCCTTCCATTTGTTTGTGGCCTGCATGTGTTCATAGTAACATAAAAAATTCATCTCCAACCCCAATATATTTTGGGTAACAGCAAGCAGTTTAGCACGGCCTGACGTAGGGGTGACACCATGTTTTCCCAAACCACTATGTTCCACTGAGCCAGGAAAATCACAGAACTAATTCAAGGGAAGTCCCACACAGGTAATCCCATCAACCAAGTTCAGGACATGTGGTAGATGCTGATAATGAGACCTGATGGAGTTGTGAGAAGGAAACATTTTAGGCTGAGCATGGAGGTTCATCCCTTCTGGGATGGGGTGGATGAACGAACCGTGCAGAACTTCTTCTGCAGGTGTTTACATAGTAGGGACAGACACAGTGGAGATGAAATGAGTGTATGTGTGTGTGCCTGAGCGTGTGTACGGGTGTGGGGAGGGGCTGGGGAGGCGATGTCCCTAGCTGGGAATAATGAAGCCCATGATGTGACTTTGAGTTAATTTAATCTGATTGAACAGATTTCTTCATACTGCCCTTTTTCCCACATACACACACACTCTGCCGTCTCCCCTCCCCCCTTAAATAAACCTCCTGCTCATTTAGTCTGAGTGGCTGCAATCAGCCTTAGATTAGTGCTGCAGATAATGTTAATAATATGCTAATGTTTCATTAGTTGAAAGCCTCTTTGGTGCATGGGGTTTCTTTTTTTATGTCACTGTGCTGTGACGATCTGCCATCAGCATGGCTGGTAAAAGGAAAAAATGCATGAGCTGGGAGCCCCGTGGCTCTCCTCTGCTTTTCCTTTTATAGTCCCTGTATTTGAGCAGGAGAAGGGGAGGGAGCGATTCCCCAGGGGACTCTTTCCAACAGGGAAACTCAAGTAGAGAGGTGCTGCAGAGGTCTTTCTCTCCCCCAGCCCTGGCTCTTCCCTGCTGTTCCATCACATGTATGAAGAGGGGCTGCTGCCTGGCAGCTAGAGCAGGGGGCTGATGTCAGACTTTGTCACTCACTCCAAAGGAGACTCACATTCGGCTCCAGATCCTTGAAGTGCTTAGTAACTTTTGAGCTGCTTTCCTATTCTCCAACTGCCAGCCCAGGAGAGTACAAGTCTCCTGTGGATGCTGCACAACCCCTGCAGAAGTCTGAGGTACCTCAAAATATCTCAGATGGCCCTAGATGCCTATATGTGGGCAAAGAAGTGGAGCTCTAGCTCCTTCCTGACTATAATGAGAGTTTAAGCACTCAGTCTAGATAAAGACAACAGTGCTGAATTCTCTCCCATGCCTTCCCAGACATCTTTATGAGGCTGGGTACTACAGCAATTCCAATTTTTCATCCTGCATCTTCTTGAAGTCCCTAAGTAACACTGCCACCCCAGTGTAATACAGGGCAAAACAGGACTTGTTTAAGCCAAACACTCCATCCTTGAGAGCATCTTTAGATTGTGGGCACTTCTGATTTCCCCATTGGCTTGGGAAGACTGAAATTGGTGCTCTGAACCATATGCCAGGATCCTTAGCTCCCCCAGCACCTATATCTCAAATCTTCTCTCCTTCCAGTCCAGGACCTGGGGCTGGAATGTACTGTGGTGTCTCACTCACCAATTGCTCTTCCAGGTGTGCCGCACGTGGGGGTCATGGATGTTGTGTTTGTCAGCCTGCTCATCCAGGAAATCAAACATGTATTTGATAGCCAAGGGGAGTGCACTGCCACGGTGAGCAGTGCTGAAGATGGTCTCAAAGAGGTCATCTACAAATTTCTGGAGGGTTCCCTGTTGGGAGAAAGAAGGAAAGAAATTATGAGATACCAAGTAGTAAGATGATGTTGAATTTTGATATTCCACTGAAAACAATGTGTCAGTGGATTAGGCACAGGAACTTTGATTGAAAAGCAGGAACCAACTGATATATGCTGTGACATGAGCTGGAAATGTCAGGTATGTGCATCTTCACAATATCCATTACATCTGGTTAACAGTCAGACAGGGGAGGTCAAGATGCTGCCTGTCCTCTGTGCTACTAGAGCTCCTTGCCATGGTGGGTGGCTGAGCTGTGGTGGGATCCCTTGCTCTATCTCTGGTGTATGGTGATGGAGAGGCTCTGATCTGTTCCTGTTAAGATTCCTCTCCTCTGCATTATATCCTTGACTGCTTTAGTACATGCATGAGACAAAATCTAGCCATTTTCTATGCTAGCTTTCATCCAAGGCTGATCCCTAAGATGGTAATAGAAGTCAGATGATTGTAAAGCAGAGCAGAAGGTGTCATTGAGACAAATGGGACAAGAGTACCTGGAGAGAGATGGCTGTTTTATATGTGTATTATAATAAATAACATGAACTTCATTTTAAACCCCAATAGGCCTCCTCATTTTTTATTACCCATTGGCTTGAAACCAAGGTAAACTAAAGCCATGCATGGATGTGGTAGGTACTGCCCTGCAGACATCAGTATTGTCCACTGTAGAGACTGCAGATGTCTCCTTATGCTCACCTGGAAGGAGGAGAATCCCAGATCCTGTGCTTGGAGAAACAAGCTGGTGTGGACAGTTGGCTTTAGCAAGAATTTAAAGAGCTGGAGTATCAGAAGGAGAAGAGAGCAGCTAGGATCTGTGATAACCAGATGAGCTGCAGGCTGGTTTTGGGGGAAAATCAGGCAAAACATGCTTCCCCTACTGAATGGGGAGCTCTAGCCCACATTTGAACCTCTGCTCTGCCACCAGAGCCTCAAAGACTCTATATGTGAATAAAACATGCAGCTGCTAAAATAACCAAACAGCAATCAAATCTTCAACAAATGTTTCCTGATATGCAAGATTTCCTCTTCCGAAAAATAAAATCCTCCCTTTTCTCTGCAAACCCAGAAAGAAATTCTCCTTACTAGAAAGAAAGCACCAAGTTCCACCAGAATGGCTTAAGTTTACATAGCTCTAACAAATACTTAATTAGAAAACTAGTGTCTCTTGCTGATTCACCACCTGATTTATTCTTTGGGAAATAAACAGAGGTACCTTTTTCTTGTGCGAACTCCTACCGGGTGAATAAAGCCCTGCAGCACATGTCTGACTCAGAAAGGGCCCCGGAGGGTAAATCTTGTTGGTCTGACATGGAAGAGCTGCCCTCAGGTTGAGCTTCTGGAGGGAATTAGGTCTCTACATGCTCACCCACACAAACACAAAGAAAACCTTGGAGGCTTTTAGGCAAGAGACTCTCATTCTCAGAGGTCAGGGATTTACCAGAATAGAATTCATTGTCAGTTTAACTAAGTGTTCCCTGGGATTGTATTACCAGCAATCGCTCTCTTTCCTCTTTCTCTCCCTCAGATAGTCATGATGAGGAAAGAAAATTGCTTAGCCCAAGAGGGGACACAATAAACCCCCAGCCTTCCTGCTCTCTGTGCAACTTCCACAGCTGCTTTCCTTCCACACAAAAAAAACCCCAAAAACAAATGTTGAATTTGTGATCCAGAACAGAAAGCAAAAGGGATTCAGTGGTGGGATAGGGGATGTATCCCCAGACAGCGTAAATCAGCACTGGTTCAATGCTTGCTGGTTTACACCAGCTGGGCCCCAGGCCCTGGGGAGCATCATTTTCTTTTTACGTTGTGTGATCCGTAAAAGCATCATGATGCCAAGGAGCTGGGCATGTACCAAGGTCTAAAGACAAAGACACTTCATCTCCAAATCCCACTGCAGCATAGACAGGCTGAGTGATGATGCTGGAAGAGTCAAACATTAGAGGTAAAATGAATTGAGGAACAAATGTGTAAGTAAAATTTTGTGGTAGGACTTAAGCATCTGATGGAGACATGTCCGATGGACAAACTCAGACAGCGTTTCCATGAACACATGAAATTGTGTTTGTGCCTATTAACACCCTGACAAGAAATGGTAATAGTCAAGGACTATTGGGAGGAAGCTCAGGCTGTTTTATGACACAGAACAGCATGAGATAATCCTGTGATCAGCCAGTCCTGAGTTACTGCTACCCTATATTTTCTACTTCTGGGAGGCATTGAAATAACTCTCATGTTAGAGATCTGGGCATAAAGATGGTCTGTGCTGCAAGAGGACAGCAGAACTGCAAAAGGAGTCTTTCCCTGACTAAACTGTCTTCTTCCTGACCTGTCCTAGTCTCTGCTGGGGTGCAAAAGAATATCATTGCTGTCTCTTCATTAGTGCAGACTCCCCCAAGGAGACCACCTTCCACAGGGTAGAAGAGCAAATAAATATAAACTCAGACAACTGCTTTTGCCCATGCTCTTGTGGAGCCTTTACAAGTGAGTTGGGTGGAAGACAGTCTCGGTTAGAGATGAAAGAATGTGAAAGATCTGAGAGCTTTTGTCAACGCCACAGTGAGCCAGCTGCAGCAAGACCTGGCCATGCCCTTTTCAGGGAAGGGACAGCATGATGGTGAGTGACAGTGAGTTCTTTTTGTGCAGCCAGTGGCAATTAAGCCACTTTCTGTTGCTGTTGTGGAGCCAGAGTCCACTGCAGGAAGTTTTGGACCTGTCAGTTTGAGTGATCTCCACTTGTGCAAGTATCCTCCCCACAGTCCTGCATCCCCACTTAGGCTAAACCCTCAGATATTGCTCCACTAGAGAAGTTTTTCTGGCTCTGGCAGGCACCCACGTAGGAGGCTGGTTTTCAGAATTTTGGGGAATATGGATTGAGCAGGTGGGATCTTGCTAACTTCCCAACACAGCCTTTGCCCTCTCTGTAAAACTTGCCATGTGTCAGCTGTGACATGGGAGATATGTCTGAAGATTCAGTTTCTGCTCTGCCCAAACCTGACAATCTGTATTTTCTCTTTGGAGATCCTGAGCTTTCCATGTCTCAGAGGGGATGGGCATCTAGCTCTGTCTGCTTTCTTTGGAGCTGGCCACATACTAGCCACAACATGGTCAACTTAACCCCCTGCCAAGTCATCAGCACAAGAGTCTTTATGGGCCCAGGGGTAAGGTAGAGAAGAAGGACTTGCAGCATGGAACTCGGGTTTCTGCTTCATAACAGTCCATCTCAGACTATGAGGTGTGACACATGCTTGGAATGTGATCTGGGCATATTTACTCCGTGCCTCTTCATTTGCTCAGTTTGGCTACAAGCTACAAGACAGTGTAATCAACAGTCCAACACTCATCTAACCCTGTACTGAATTACTCCATCAGTTCCATGGCTCTGGATTCTTTATTCTTCAGTGCTTACCAATGTTCCTTTTTTGACCCACTTTCTAAACTCAAGCTCCTTCCCTCCATGCTTGGAGCACATCTCTTGCTCTGTTTTCCCCTTCTCTTTATCCCCCTTTGGCACCCTTTGAGCAGTCTCTCATTTCTTGTAGGAAAGACGTTCCACTGCAGCCTATAAAAATCCAATTCTCACCCTCTTCCCCAGTCCCAGCATGTACCTTGGTGGCAAGCAGCCTTGTCAGGTAGATCTCAGAAACCATCTTGCTGCCCCGGTCACCCTCTTTTTGGTCACCATGCTCATGATTCTTCACCAAGTGCCACATCTTGACTCCACTCTCAAGGTCAGGGGTGATCATGGGGGTGCGGGAACGAAGACTGTCTGGGCTGCCTGTGTAACGGATCATGTTTTCTGCAAAGAGAGATCATAGAATCATAGAATCACCAGGTTGGAAGAGACCCACCAGATCATCGAGTCCAACCATTCCTATCAAATACTAAACCATGTCTCAGCTGTAGTAGCACTCGTCTTGGGATAGATGGTTTCACCAGGGAAATTTGCTAAGGACATGCCACCTAATAAAGGATTTCATCAGCATATGGTGTGGATACTCCTACAGATCCTGATGTGGGGCTGAGACAGTCATAACTGGTGAATCCACCCTGCGAAGATATTAATATGGGACTCCAGACTGGGAAGACTAGAAATACTGTGATGTCCCTGCTCTCAAAAGCTCAACATTTCCATATTAGTATTAAACAAATTTCCATCATTTTGTAACAATAGGCAGCAAGGGCATATCTCCAGGTTGAATTACAGGGTGAGACAGAGAAGCTCCCAAAGCAGCTGTGCAGACCAAGCCTTATTATCAGAGCTTTATTTTATGAGTGAGTGATTTGCTTAGCAAAGACAAGGGATAGCAGCCAAGCCAGACATGATGTCAATGTCTACACTAATAAATAGAGCAATGCTAAAGCATTGAATTTCAGTTGCCCATGCTCTTTACCTCTTATCGTGACCCCTGGCAAAGCTTTGGCTTGGGACAACCTGCACTATCAGTATCAGACATTGCCCAGAACTGGTTCACAAGATAGTACTTGTTCCTTATGATAACCAGTGTGTGTACAACTTATTTTAGCTTCATGGATGTTAGTCATTGCATGCCATCCTGCTTGGGATTATGTCCAGAAAACAGGCCATAGCCTTTTGGCATAATAATATTGATGTAGCTAATGTGACCTTTTTCCTAGATCCCCATCCACAGGCTTAGGAGCAGCCCTGTCCCCTCTTTCGTTTAGTATTAAAATAATCTTATAACGCCTGCACAATCATCCTCTTCACTCACTGCTCCAAAATTTTGTTTTGACAGAAAGTAAACCAGAACCCCAGGTGGCTCTGCACAAATTTCCTTTCCAAGGACACCTACAGCTTTCAGATTTTACCTCACTTTGCCTCTGAGTGATGGCATGAGGCATTCCCCTCTCCCTGACCTTCCAGCAATGCTGCAGATAGAGTCTTTTCCAACCATAATTAACAGAAGAGCGTTGCACCTTTCTGTAGCAAGATCTGAATCAACCTCATTAATGCATTACCAATCTCTACATATTAATTATCAGATGGAATATCATTTTTCTCTCTGGATGCTGTTTTCTTAATTGCAATTAACGATCACTTCTGACCCACCACATCTTCTCCTCCCCCTGCATTCTTCCCCGCTCTCTTTTCCTGAAAAATCAAATGGCAAAAGAATTCAAGAAATCCAACAGAAATTAACCCCCTTCAAGTCTTCCTTTTCAAAGGTCACCATGTCTTTCAGTAATTGCAACAACATAGCAAAGAGGATGAATATTAATAAGGCCTGGTGGATTGCTTATGTCCTTGGAGAAAGTGGAAGGGGGCTCCTCTGGACACTGAGTAGATGTACTTTCCCTCAAGCTAAAGGGACTAAGAAGGATTGGAAATGTTTTCATAAATTAAAAAATAATAACAAACTGATCTGACAGCTGCGTCCAGACTGGAGGGTGGCTTTGCAGCACTCTGCTTGCACATTAGAGAGGTTTTGCTTTGCCCTCCGGGATCACCATAGTGAGACATGTCCTAGCACAGGGGAGAAAGGTGTGTCATGGTGTGGGTGAGACTCACGAGGTCTCTGTTTGGCTCTACAGAACCACTTTCATCTGATCTCTATTTGACAGCTGTCTCATGCTCAGTTGTCTCTGGGGTAAAGTGAGAACAACCATCCCCTGCCTTGAGGTACGTTGATAAAAGACCTCAATAAGCCATTTGCCTTATTATACTAGGTGCAAATTCACTGGGGATAAGATAACTGGCTGGGACACACAACACCCACGCTGAGATGTACCTGTAGACAGGCCATCCCCTACATAGATTGTGGTTGCTTGTGGTCCCACCAGCTTCTCATCTGTGCCACAGATTTATCTTCACAACAGACTGTGCTCCAAGGACTTTTCCCACCAGGACAACTGGACCCATGCAGTGTGCAGTGCTTGTCCTTTGCCTCTCCCTGTGAAAACTCTATGAGTGAGATTCAGTGATCTAAAATGTAGGCTTCTCCTTCCGTTAATGCAGGAGGAATACTTCATAACAGCAATCCAGCCACTTGGATCAACAGCTTAGACCAGATGCCAAAGTTTTAGATGTCTAAATCCTCTTTTTCTCCCATCCCTCGAGCAATCACATTAACTAGTCATCTGCCTATCACTCTCTCTGCTATATTTAGTGCCTTGTAACCACTATGATTTTGGGGATCTGTCCTCCAGTGTGCTCTCAATCCATACCAGCATATATATCCTTACCATACTTGCTGGCTGAGGTACGAGAGACTGTTGAGTTGTTGACTGCATTGTAGGCAGTGACTTGCTTGGAGACTAAAGCTACCACAGATCCATCTGGAACCTGTATAAAGAAAGGGACTTTATCAATAAGCTTCTGAGAACTGGCTGAGGAGCGTGCCAAGGGCAAGAGAAATCCCAGCAGCAGAAGCTGAGCCGTAAACCAGTGTCATTGTAGGCAGGACAGAAGTTCTGGCCCAAGCCTTCAAATGACTTCTTCAGGGGGTTTATTAACAAAAAAAGGGACAAAAACTCCTGTTATACTGATAGAAGGCTACACTTGGGCAACAGAACAACTGATGACAAAACAGGTCCATTCAGGTCCTGATTCAAAGCCTAGTGATGACAATATAAGCCTTTGCATTAACTTCAGTAAAAGCAACAGTAGCTTCTTCACAAGGAAACTCTCATGCAGGACAGGAATATTAGAAGAATAAAATCATCAGAAGTATTTCACACATCAAGGATAGGATATCCTGTAAAGTTGATAAAATTGATATAAATTTCATGTTCTTTCCAATTCATAGAATCATGGAATGGTTTGGGTTGGAAAGTACATTAAAGATCACTCAGTTCCAACCCTCTGCCATGGGCAGGGTCACCTCCCACTGGATCAGGTTGCTCAAAGCCTTATCCAACCCTGTCTTGAACACCTCCAGCGATGGGGCAGCTGTGACTTCTCTGGGGAACCTGTCCCAGTGCCTCACAGACCTCACAGTAATAAACTTCTTCCCAATATCTAATCTAAATCTCCCCTCTTTCAGCTTAAAACCATTGCCCCTCATCCTATCACCTTCAATTGCAGGTGATATCCAGGAACGTAGCTCAGAAATGGATAGATGTTTTTTCCGCTTCAATTGATCCTGTCAGCCTCTCTCTGCACAGTCTCTCCTTTCCATGTGATGAATGCACTGGTGTACTGAAGGGACTACCACAACATCTTTCATTTTGCTGTGTCAGAGGGTCTCAGACAGGAAAGCAGCAAATTTGGAGTGGCTGTGCTCCAGGATATCATGGGACAGTATTTCCAGACAACAGAGCTTTCTGAAACGAGTCAGAGTTCCCATTTCTACAGCTAGGCTATTCATGTGGGTCCTGTATTAGAAGTGTTAACAAGCCAGTTGTTCAAAGGAGCCATATTAGGAATATCTGTGATAAATAAGATATCATAAAAAGGAGATAGGTGAAAAAAAAATCCCTACTAACATCATCTAACTCTTGTCTGTGTAATAACAATAATTAGCACTTGCGTAGAGTTTTTCATCTTCAAAGCACTGTAGAGGCTAATTAAATAGCCCCTCTGCAATCATGAAAGGCAATTATTGACTCTTTGTAGTTTTAGCTCCACAGTACAGATGGGGAAACTGAGGCAATGGGAATATCAGTGGCTGTTCCAGTATCCTCCATGCCTGCCCTCAGGACATATAGGGTAAATGATGCAGAGCTCAAAACCCTGGCAGCTGAGAACCTGTTCTACTCCATATAACTAAGTTAAGCAAACAACTCGAAAAAGCACAGAAGGGAAAGAAAGTTATGCCTGGTTTTGGGGGGAAATAAAATACAAAACATCCTTGCTCCACCTGGAAAAGGTGTTCTGGATTCAGCCAGCAATGCTTCAATCTGAAGTGAAAGATTTTGTTTCCTTTTCAAGTTATTGCTTGCTGCCTCCTCAGGTCACCTCTTAAATGAAAAAAAAAAAACCAAACCCAACCTAAATCTTATTATGAAACATAGATTGCTAAGGAATGATTGTGGAAATGACAAAATTGTCAGCATTGGATTAAGCTTAATGAGGTGAGGTTCTTTTTGGCCAAGGGAGGGGAGGAGCGTTTCAGCTTTTGACCAAAACTCCATTTTTTTTATTAAATCAATCACTTCTGTAAGATATTTTTGGATATCTTTAGCCCTCTCAAGGTCATGCAGAGATCACAGAAGTCCTGTCCCAAGGTAGGTCACACAGACCAGGACAGGGCTCTAAATCAAGTGTTCCCAGGTCAGTGCCAACTCCACTGTGCCATGGTCTCCAGTCATGCTGCTTTTTTCCTCCTTCTTCCAGACTCTAAGTCTCCTTCCCTTCCATTTCTCACTCTTCCATCTTTCTGAACTCTTCTAGATATAAAAGGCCTTTGATGCACTGGAAAAAGAGGGATTGAAGGACTTGTTTTCTACTTGTCTACCTGAAAAATGCTGACTTGTGCTGTCCTACTGACTGCATCTCCTTTTTTGAATTCTCCACTTACTAAGGCTGCTCCTCCTTTGAGAGAGACATAGTTTTTTTTTTGTTTCCTTGGCTTCATGTTTAATGATGTGTTTGATAATTACTACAAGGGCAATGGAGCAGCATGGATGTACTCAACACAGGAGCTCTATCCAGTTATTACCCACTCAACTTGAGCAACCTGATATAGTGGCAGGTGTCCCTGCCCATGGCACGGGGGTTGGAACTGGATGATTTTTAAAGTCCCTTCCAATCCAAACCATTCTATGCTTCTATGATTCTGTTGTTTATCTTTGCATCTTAGAGAATGATGCCTTTCTTAGCTGATCTGCCTTCCACCCACTAGCTCACACCGTTACCTGATAGTGTGCGAGTGTGTTGAGCCTCTTCCAGTCATTCTCTATCTTGGTTGTGATGTCTTCATCCTGAAGGATCATTCTTGCCCCACTAGCTTGCCGCCACTCTGCAAGGAGAACAGAGACATTGAACTCTGAGTTCTGGGATTGAGCCGCTATGTCCAAAATCCATTGGGTCACACACGTACAGGCTGCATCTGTGTAGTGATATGACAGTCATTGCCATTATGCTCCATCAGGTGCTTCCAACTACATACAACATACAAGTGCACAAATGTACAGACCCTTCTTCTCAGAGGGAAGGAGAAGACAGGTGAACCATTAGAAGTTCAGAAAGATGGCTTAGGAAAGTGTGCAAAACTAATAGCCACATAGCAAAGTTCAGAGTGAAGTCCTAGGTCATCCAGAACACTTTCTGTACCTTTATTAAAATGATATTGCCATCACAAAACAAATCTTGCATAGGAAACACCAACGTATTTAGAGAGTGACGCCACACAGATACCAGAACACAGACCGGTTGCCTTCAGAGACGAGAGGCTAAAGGCTAGGACACAGAAGTGAGCTCTATACAGATATATAAACTAATGACCAGAGACCTGCTGATCCATTGCCAGGGCTGAACACAGCAAGGCACAGGGCTTTAGCGCTCTAATTATTCATGGTGCTTAACTCTTAGCTTGCTCCCTGGCTCTCTTCCTGTTCCAACATGGCTTTTTCCAAGATCTACCTGTCCTTGCTTGTGTTAGTCATCACTATGGGAGCAAATGAGTGTGTTAGGGATGTAACTTCATCCCTGGTTCCCTTTCCTTTAGGTGCACACACACACCCCCTCTATCGATTTATCAGTCATCTCTAACTCCCAAGTCCTCACCATGGAGAGGGCTTCCCTGGGCAGAGCAGTGTCTCGTTCAGCACAGCACCAGACCCTTTACTGGGCTTGGTTCACCTCCTTTAGTGCTTGCTCAGTCCTTTTTGTTACTCAAATCCAGAAGCGATGGAGTGCAGGAAGCCCCTAGCTTTAGGCACAGGAGAGGTACAATGCAGAGAAGAGCCAGAGCAGCACCAATACCCAGCTCTATGGAGCATGTAATCTCTATCAGCCTTCAGCAGCATGCCCATGGGCAGAAGGGTTCCA
Organism: Phaenicophaeus curvirostris; assembly: GCF_032191515.1. Lineage (NCBI taxonomy): Eukaryota > Metazoa > Chordata > Aves > Cuculiformes > Cuculidae > Phaenicophaeus > Phaenicophaeus curvirostris. The sequence continues at coordinate 2,818,861 of NC_091392.1, read as the reverse complement.
GTTTCTGACCACATCCAGCTCACAGAATCATAGAATCACTGGGCTAGAAAAGACCTTTGAGATCATCAAGCTCAGCTGTACTTGTCCACTACTAAATCATATCCCTAAGCACTTCATCTGCCTGTCTTTTAAACACCTTTAGGGATGGGGACTCCACCACATCCCTGGCAGTCTCTGCCAGTGCCCAATAGTCCTTTCAGTGAAAATTTTTTTCCTAATGGCCAATATGAGCCTCCCCTGGCACAAATTAAGGGAATTCCCTCTTGTCCTATCACCTGTCACTTGGAAGAAGAGAACATTCATTTTCCTACAACCTCCTTTCAGGGAGTTGTAGAAAGTGATAAGATCTCCCCTTAGCCTCCTTTTTTTCTAGGTTAAAATTCTCCAGCCTCAAACTTGAATGCTTCTCTCCTTCGGTAACACAGGGGAACCCCATGACTTCCCAGGGTACCACTCAAATCCTGAAGGATCCTCTATGTCAAAGATTGTCACAACTTTCCTTACAGAGGACTCACAGACTTGCCTTTCAGCAAGAAACATATAAAAATGGCCCAAAAGAGAGAAACTTGTTATCACTTGGTGACACCAAGGAATGCTGTGGCTTAATCACAGGCAACCTGGACCACTCAGAGCTACATTTTTGGTTTTCATGTCACAGTGACCCAACCACATCCAGTTTAGTCAGAGCCAAAGCAGAAAGCCTATTCATTTGTGGGAGTTAATTGAAATGAACTCTTGGATATGGAGACATCACCTGCTACCCCTGCTTATTTCTCCTAATATAAAAATGCAAGGACCGTTGCAAATTTCTTTTGGTTTCAGCAGTTTTCTTATCACATAATTAAAATGTATTGGGAAAGCTGCCCTTGCCTTTATTATTCATTTAAATTAGCAGGAAGAGGTCAGCTGCCGTGTTTATTGCTGGGTGTTACTTTGGCTGGAGACACTCGGAGAATGAGCAAGGGTTACATTGGCTTAGCACTGATCCTGAACTGCCTTTCATTTACTCCAGCTCCTTAGATCCCCACCTACGTTATCCTTGTGGTGTATTAGGGTGATGTTCTCTGCTCTTTCCAAACTGGACTGGATTCCTGGACACCCTCTGGTCCAAGAAATTGCTTAGAAGAGCACAAAATGCCAATAGTGCTTTCACAAGGTGCCTAAGCCACTTGTACTGTCACAGAGCGTCTCTCTTCTGTGCCTTCCTCATGGTTTCTTGTGGACAGTGTCTCTTTGATCTCTTCCCTCCAGTGAGAGAACATTCCTATAGTCCTCTTCTCTCCTAACTCGTCTTTGGGGAGGGACACACTGACCCAAGGTATCGGGAACGATGTGCAAGTTCTCGGTGTTGCACTTGGCTCTGATATGTAGGAAAGGCACAATTTTCATTCAAGTGTCATCTGAGGTGATCCCATGCTGATCTGCAAGGAAATGCGATGGCTGCAAGTAAAGGAATGGGAAGGGAGGGTGCAAAGGAGGAAAAGGTGACCCTGACATCCATATTCACAGCACTAAGTAAAAACTGTTAGCTTTGTCCTCTCTGGCAGCACCCTGTCCCCTCTCTCATCAGATTTGTGCACTCCTCTGTGAGCCAGCACAAAAGAGAGACATATTCCAATCCAATTTGTTACAATTCCACCTTCTGGAGAGAGAGAGGGAGAGGGGGAGGGAGGTAAAAAATCCCATTATCTTTATCAACCCTTCCAATCAGGAGCAGCGGTAAATGCAAACTCAGGAGACAGCTGCTGTGAAGCCTTTATATTTCATTCAGCAGATAGTGTATCTTTTTATTGCACGCAGGAATTACTTCTCTTTTTTTTTTCTTTTTTCTTTTCTTTTTTTTTTTTTTTAAGAAACAACCTTTCTTTTCAACTTGACTGAGAAAAAGGAAATTCCAGGGGCCTTTGACAAACAGGAGCTTCTTTGAGCTGTAGCAATGCCTGGCCAGGGAATGACTCTACAAGGAGCTGGGATATGGGGAGATGTCCTCCTGCACCTCAAATCCTACAGAAAATTTTACATCTTCCTCATGCTTTTTGTCTGGTCCACATCGTCCTGAGGATGCCCATTGCACAAGGGAGACAAGTGCAGCAGAGGCAACATTTTTCAGGAGGAATTTAAATACTGAAGTGAATAGAAGACCAGCCAGTTTAGCCCAGGTGTCTTCACCTGGACTAGTCATTATCTGTTGCTCCATCGTTCACCAGCACTTCTAGGTCCAAATGCACATAATCTGTTTCGGTTAATGGTTCATGTCATATAATGTGCTCCCCAACTTTTTCCTAAAAACCCTAAGTCCTCCATCAAGGACTGGGAAACTGTTTGTGGCTAGTTGTACACAGCAATGGTATGTGGAACAAATATGTGTGGCTTATCCAGGCTTGATACCTGTCTTGTAGAATCATAGAACAGTTTGGATTGGAAAGGACCTTAAAGATCATCCAGCTCCAACCCCTCTGCCATGGGCAGGGACATCTCCCACTGAATCAGGTTCCTCAAAGCCCCATCCAACCTGGCCTTGAACATTTAAAGGGAGGGGACATCCACCACTTCCTTGGGCAACCTATGCCAGCATCTCACCACTCTTATTGTGAAGAATTTCTTCCTAATGTCTAGTCTAAATCCTCCACTCTCCAATTTAAGGCCATTACCCCTTATCCTGTCACTACAGACTCTCGTAAAAAGTCCCTCCCCAGCTTTATTGGATACCCTTCAGGTACTGAAAGGCCACTATAAGGTCTGGAGCCTTCTCTTCTCCAGGCTGAACAAGCCCAACTCTCTCAGTCTGTCCTCATAGCAGAGGTGCTCCAGCCCTCTAATCATGTTTGTAGCCTCCTCTGGACCCATTCCAGCAGTTCCATGTCCTTCTTACACCGAGGATCATTTGTGCTCATGAAGGATTTGTCTGAAAAGCTGAGGGGGTTGCTTTTAGTCCTACAATTTTTTTTTGTCTTCCCAATAATTTCCATCTTAGAGACAGACCGGTACAGGCAACAGGAGAATAAACCCTTTGTCTCTATGCTGCAGGCTGCAGTACAACCAGACGAGTAGGAAGTAAAAATGGGTGAATATCTAGGACGTGATGAGCTCTAGGAAGAGAGCAGAAACCCAACTCTGCTTCTGGGGTGGAGAAAGACCACTGTAGCTGGGGAAAATTAATTAGTATCAGAATGCATAGATGGAAGATGCCTGGGAAATATTTCATCTTGCATATCCAAGTTGTCTTACTGTGCATATACTAGAGTTAGACTCAGTTTAAATGGCTCCTAAAGGTTAAACCCCTCACATCAGAACTGAACCATTGGTGAGGCAGTGAAAGCTTCCCCTGACATGGTCCACAATGAGCCTGAGACAACATCACTTGAGTGCAGGGCACTCAACCTCACAGCTGCCATCACCTCAGCAGTCCATTTCAAAAAAAAGGCAACTGGAACACAGGGAAGAGTGAATAACCCAGCATGAAACCAGATTTTTGTTACATGATCCTTATACCCTAATGCTTTCCCAAATATGGGGTATTTTATTTATGATGAGGGTTTTAAAAGATAATAATAACAAAAATAGCCACTGCAGAAAAGAAGCCTTTACTCAGAGGGCTGCAATTTGGGTTTTGGACTAAAATGTAACCTCAGGGTGTCCAAAATAAGTGCTTTCATCTGACAACCCCCTCCATGAGTTGTCTCGGTAACTGAAAAACATTATGACATTTGCAACACATACAAATAACTCTGCCTGCAGCTGCCCTGCATTTAACAACTCAAGATAACTCATTAGCTTGTTTGTTTTATTCCATGTGAGTAGTCTGGCCTTAGTATGGACAGAAAGCCTAGAAGAGTGTAATGATAACAGAAAAAAGGTGTTGGGATTTAGAAAACCATCTCTTTCAGAGCCAGATTACAGTCGTCTGCTCTGTTCTACTGTTTAGCATGGGCAGGCAGAGCTGATCCAGCCACCTCTGTGGACCTGAGCATTCAGCCTGGGGCAGGTTGATTCTGAGAGCTCTGCACTGCTTTCTAATGACCAGCAGTGCTTTCTGCTCTCCCCTTGCTGCCTTCACTGTCACTGAAGGGTGCTAGGTGCCAACAAACATCTTTTCATGCAAAAAGGCTGGGCTGGAGCTAGACATGCATCTCCTCTTGTTTCTGCTTTACCCATGCCAGCCCTTCTCCTCCTACCTAGCTGCTGCTGTGCTAAAGGAGCCTGCAACTATATTGCAGCTGGCAAGACTCTTCTACTATATTAGGTTTTGGGGGTTTTTTTGTGTTTTGGTTTGCTTTTTGGGTTTTTTTGCCCCATCTGGAACATCAGTGTTAGTAGCCAAACAGCTGCTCATTAAGCAGTGTCCTGTCAACGCAGTCAGTTCTATCCTCTGAGGGTACACTCATAAATACTTCCTGGAAATTGCTCAGCACCACTCAGCAGGTCAATATTTCTTAAAACAGGAATAGTCATGGATGTAAAATCATCAGGCTTCAGCTGGGACCCTGCGTGCACACACATTTCTGTATCTGTCAGTTGTCAGAGCTACAGTAAAATCTTCAGACTCCAATTTATCCCTTATATTTGCCACATGCGGGTAAAATTCCTGCTGCCCTCCCATTGTGGGTGCATCACTCATCCCCACAGTAGAACAAACTGCTTTCCACTCATACCCAGTCTGATTTCTGAACATAATGGGCTCTGTGGCTGCCATCCAGCACCAGACAGGTCAAGAGATCTTGTTGTAAACCCTTCTCCCCTGGACTACTGTTCCCTGGCACCCTGCCCTGCCTGCCCTCATGCTCATCTGAGCACTCACCATTCCCCTGCTGACTCACAGCAGCTCCAAAATCATCTTGGGTGCTTTCTTGATGAGGTATGTGATCTGTTCTTCATTGTTGCTGCTTTTGGCAGCTTGTTGCGTTATTCTATCTGCCTTTCATGAGCAGGAATCTTGCTGCAATTTCTGTCAGGAATCCTCTCCTCCCTTACTCATATGCGCACACATACAGACACTTAACTTTAATCCCTGACCTCTCATTCCTGCCTCCATTACTGCTGTGATCTTTTTTCTTGGCGTCAATCGATTCCTTCTCCTTTTGGTTCCTCTTCTACTTTGCAAGGTTTTATAGACTCCATCATTTCTCACTCAAGCCTCTTTCACTGAAGTTCACTGAGGGCAAATTCTGGCAGATGCAGCCACAAAATAGTCCTCAGCTCCCTACCAGACACCTCTCATGCCTTGAGAAGATTTTTTCTGCATCATTTCATAGTAGCCTCCACATGTAGTATCCCTTCTGCCTCTGGCCCCCGACTTCAGACATCTCACGCCTCCTAGAATCCTTGCTCCAGATTTTGGGCTGAAATCAATTTTGGCTTCAGAAACACCCCTGCACTGGGCTGTACAACTCCTTCTGTGCCTCAGAGCTTGACAGCAAAACTGCTTAGAAATACAAGTGAAGCTGGTGCAGCTCTTTCCACCCTCAAAGCAGAGCAATGCACGGAAGACCGAACTATTGAGGAAAAATAATATGAATACTTAAACAGAAGGACTACTCTTTCCTTAAGATCCGCAAGTCCTCTGCAGAAAGGAAGGCTCAGAGCAACATTTCCTAGCCCTGCTGTTGGTATTGATGTGCTGACAGGAGAAGGAAGCGGTCAAGTCTGAGATGGATGCAGCCCACTGAATAGATGGTGCTTCATTCCCTTTCCTGTGCCAGCACAATGAGTAATTAATACTGCTTGGCCTGTGACAATCTCAGCAAGAAGTTACATATAATCCAAACCTTCTCTATTCAGAGAAGAGCTAGGGATAAAGCTCTGCAGCCTGAACATTGCTGATAACATCACCCTGGGTATTTGGTGCTCTTTTCCCAGGGGTCTTTGGCAGAACAACAAAAACAGCCTCAATCAAGCCTTTTCAATACCCTTGTCCAAGCTGAATTCTGTGGGCAGAAAAGTAGGATAGCTACTGGTCTTTTCACATCCTCAGGGCCAAAGATATCATAAACCGGGAGCATATGAATTGATTTAACCGCCCTTTTCTGCACTCTCACCATTGCTGCTGATCTACCTTGCAGAAACACCAAAGGTACACCCAGTCTAGAGATGCGACACAGATTAAGTGTGGCTGCCTCCCATCTCCTATCTCCCCACTGCCCGGGGATAATCAGGGCCCGTTGTGCACTCACATACCCAGGTCCATATCAGCAGCTTTGGGCCGGTGGGAGCAGGGCACGTTCTTGAAGATGGCATCAAGGATCTTTTCCTTGACCTGCGTAATGGTATCACAATTCAGGATCTTCACCGGGATCTCAGGGCTGTTCACGTTGTCGGGGTTCACACAGCTCAGGACCTGAGAGAGAAGCAATGAGATCCACTGTGGATTTCACAGATAACCTGCAGCCACCCTTACACAGCCACCTTCGTGCAGATTCCTGTATCCTACAAGCCAGAGGGATCTAGGGTGCAATGAATTGGAAAATGTATACCAAGAATATTCTTTCAATGAAGGAAAACAGACATTTGGTTTCACACAGAGGGATTGCACCTACACATGCCTGTGCTGCTCTCAACCCTTTACCACTGTCTGCGTCCAGTGGATTAAAGGTAACTCAGGATTTGGCTCTCAGCTAAGTGCTGTGGGCTCCCAGATGTTGCAGCCAGTGAGTTGGGGTTGATGTGAAGGTCTTTCTGAACTTCTGTCTCATGCCACTTGTCTCTGTGAGATCCAATTACTATACCTGCAGAAACAGACCCTTATAATTGAGCTTCATCTCTTTCATATCATTGCTGCATTAATAAAAGGAAGTCCACGTGTGCCAGCTCAGCTTCTGGTGTTTTCAGTAAAAATGGTGTTTAACAAATAGTACCAGACAATGGTCATTGACACACTCTTTACATATCATAGAATCATAGGTTGGCTTGGTTGGAAAAGACCTTTGAGATCATCGAGTCCAACCATACCTGTCCACTACCAAACCATATCCCTGAGCACCTCATCTGACCATATTTTAAGTACCTCCAGGGATGGGGACTCCACCACCTCCCTGGGCAGCCTCTGCCAGTGCCTGAGAACCCTTTCAGTGAAGAATTTTTTCCTAATGTCTAATCTGAATCTTCAGACAAATATTATTAATTTGAAATGGAGGGTTTCTTAAGAAAAGAATCACGAAACAACAATAAAGACCCCTTTTGCTTCCATGTACAGAACAAGACAACTGACCCATTTCCTGGAAAGAGAATATAATTTTCCTCAGAGGCTCTGACCAAGAGCAGATACAAAGCATATGGGGTGGTGAAGGAGTGTTTAAACATCAATCTGCCCACTAACTCTTGGCTGTGCCTCTGTTGAGTATTCTGTTCTCTCCTGGGTACAGGACTGTGGAATCTATATATTTTTATAAACTTTGCACACCTTCGATCTTGGAAGGAGTGTTCAGTGATGCTCCTTGTGTTCCAATCCCACTTTTACAAGTGCAGACATGTTCATTTTAGACAAATTCCACCTTGACTGCAAATTCCCTTCTGTAGCACACGATGGCTACTGGACTCACCATCACTTTCCATCTTAACCTACTAAGACACAGTGGGATCTCGAAGTGGTTTGAAACTGGGTGAAATTGTATCAGTGTAATTATATATTGGCTCACCAGGCTCCCTTTGGTGCTGTTATGTTCGGCTAAGAGGGACTTGTGAAGATATTGCTTACAAAGAGCTCTGTGATCTTTCTGGATGAAAGGGGAGATGTAAATATGAGATACTGATTAGATCATAATGCTATTATTTATATGTCACTTCCAGGAGTATTGAAGAAGCATCAATTCAGAGAATAACAATGGCAGAGATTTACAGTTCTGTGGCATCTTTCATCTCAAAGGATCACAGAACTTCACATAAAAAGAGATGTTGCAATGTACCTGGTGTAGAGGTTATTAGTTGCCCTCCTCTCATTACACATCTGTAGGGAAATGAAACAGTGATGGCAGGCTAGGCCAGCTCTTTTGAGAGTGTTATAGGGTTCACACATAGTTCCGGAGACCAAGTTACTCTACAGGTCTCTCTCAGTGATCTGAGCTCAGCAAAGTTGGTCTGAGTTGATGCCAGTCAGAGCAAGCTCTGTGGTGTGATGCAAACACCTAAGGCTCAGTTCAGTTTCCCACATAGTTTAGTGCTATTTAAGATAATTTGGGTTACTCCACCGGGCATCTTGCTGCTGGTCCCGAAGGGTCAATATCTCCTGCAGGTGCTGACCAGCATCCACGATGCCAGTACACACGATACAACACAGATCACCTGTCTGGAGGCTGGCAATGGTGATTTGCTCTTACAACTTGATTGGTCTTGAATTTCACAGTGTGACAACTTTGGAAGGTGGCAGAAAAACTCTTGCTGGGTGAGCCATTACCATTCATGCCCTGACTGCAATAGTCTTTGCTTTCCTCTTTTCCAGTTCAGCTGGAGAAACAGAGCAGGGAAGGCACTATTTCAATGGTCTGTGCAGAGAGAGGTTTGGTTGTGGTTGCCTCAAGCATAGGTGGGGGCAGCTGGTAGTAGCTGCCAGTCCCTGGACACCAGTGTGTTCATTTCAAAGACAGTCAAGAGGCTCCTTTCAACTTTTTAGGTAATCCAATCATTGTTTATAGAAGCCAAGAGCCTTCCCAGAGCACAGTGGCTTTGATATATACGTCCCAAGCTTCGTATCAACTCTCAGTGTTTTTCAATTGTTCTCTTGTGGAACACTAAACTTTTCTGAGTACAAAGATTCAGGAGTTTAGCAGAGTGCACCTCTGTATTGTACACACTAAATAGCTGTTCTTTGGAGATTGTCATGGGTCCTATAGTAGTCATCTTTACACCACAGACTGAAAATCCCTGCTTCTTTTCAAACAGACTGAAGTTTCCAAACATAATGAGGTGTTTCCAATGGAGCAAGTTATTCTTCCCCCTTCCATGGGAATCTTCCCACCTCCCACTAGATCAGGCTGCCCAAGGTCCCATCCAACCTGGCCTTGAACACCTCCAGGAATGGGGCAGCCACAGCTCCCCTGGGGAACCTGGGCCAGTGTCTTACTACCCTCATTGTGAAGAAATTCCTCCTTATGCCTAGTCTAAATCTGCCCCTCTCAATTTATAACCTTCTATGTGAACACAATTTTTGATGTCAATTGGTGGGGAAAAGATCCCTGAGATGACCTGTGTTGTATTCCTGCATGATCAGCCAGTTAAAGGGAAGCTTAGAAATGCTGATGTCCTGAATGCACTCAATGTTACTGCTCCATCACCCACTCCACCTGCCTTTGAGTCCTGTGGGGCAGAGCTAGCAAAGTGGATGAAGAGGAGATGAGACTTCAGTGCCACTCAAGGAGATGCTGGATGTTTTTCCACTGAGAGGACATCAGCACTTGTTTCTATTTTGTCATACATTGAGGTCTGTTTCAGTATAGCATAAGGACAACACCAGTTGTGGGTTCAGCATGGAAAGATACAGGACTGGAAATCAGCAAAGTAGTAATCTCTGAGCCCTGCTTTCCCACTTGATTCTGTGTAACCTTGGGGCTTGTCTTGTCACTGGATTTGTGTTTACTGACCTTTTTCTACATCCTTGGGCCCTTTTTGTCTGCCCACCCTTCTAGCCATGAGCTGTCCTTAAGTGTATATATACACACAATGCTTAGCACAGATAAACCCTGATTTCCACTACAGATTACTGGCACTTAAATCATAAAGGCACAGCCTGTGATTACTCATGTGGGGGCCCTAGCTCTGAGTTCTCTGCAGGGTTTGAATGGTCTATCCTGAGACCAGGACATCACAACTATTTCTGCCCAGGGGACAGGTATCTTTATCTAATCCAATAGACTGGAATAAGAAAGGTCCAAGCAGCTAGCATACAGCGAGGCTTGGCACTGAGCAAGGTGGAGACAGACTCTCAGAAAGGCCAAGTATAGGAAAGCCTTTATATCTTGGTAGTGGCTTCCTCTGTGCCACCAAAATTCCCTGAAAAGCCATAAACAAAGACAACTCAAAGCATCTTTATCCATATGGAAGGTGTTGCCAGGAGAGATGATCTGATCAGGCTCTCGGCGCTGGAGCCACCGAGGTGTGCGGGGACCACGCAGAGCGTACCGCTGCTCAAGATGTACCAGGCTGCTCCCACCTACTGCCTCCAAGCATTAATTAGCCAATACTCTTGACAGCTTCCGACACACATTGAGGTCTTTGCTCCTCTGCACTATTTGTAGCAACTGAATCGAAGCTGACACTGGAGATGGATGGTCTTTCATCTCCCAGTGACAGTGGACCAGTGGCAGTAAGGAACAAGGTTTTGCATCTGGACTCTGGTTTGGCAAATGGCTTACAAGTCATGGATTCTGGCAAAGGCAGATGCTAGTCAGCAGGGATGAGATCTTCCTGTCTCTCCGAGATGGAATATTCTAGCTGGGTTTTTAATAACACTACAGACCACAGATGAGGAGCGCTGACTGCTAGTGAAAACATTAACATGAGAGGGTGTTTCTCTGAGGTATACAGCTTGGGAGAAGACCTACTGTTCAGTTGTAACACATTTATTCTAGCAAATCACATCTGTAAATGGCTTAGTTTCTACTGTACTGAAAAATCCCTTGTAAGCACAGAAATTGTTATAGACTGCAATGACCCTAGGACATTAAGGCTCCTTCCTTAGAGAATTGTAGGACCTGGTGGACAGAAAATCAGAGCTATCTGGTTTGGAAAGAAAACAGACTGAAACAATCTGAATTTATTGAATGAGGTGTATATTGTAAAATCAGTAATTCCAGATGTCTGAAAGTGCCTGGTCTTCTTTTTTCTCCCTGGACAAGTCAATTTCTTTGGATCTGCTTTTCACTCAAACCATATTTGAAACCATGACTTAAAATATTTGGTCATGATTAATGAAGGATAAAGAACAAATGTTTTCCTAAAGAAGCCCAGGCTTAGATTTCATGCAATAATGATGATAAACAGCCTATTTCAATGTGCTGCACTGCTGGAATTGTGATTTAACTCAGTCAAGCAGTCATCTAGCACTCATGGAACATGAACAACACAATGAGTTTTAGCCACCCACGCTGCAAACTCAGAATGGTGACCAGGTGTATTTGGTAAAGAGCGGGAGATGCCGAGGGAATTCCTATATTATAAATACTATATCAGTTCTTGCTTTATTTCATTATTATATAGTTTCAATAAGAGATGACAGACTGCTTAAGGAAGGTAGATGAAGGACTAAATAAAACAGAAATAAAAAGAAGCAGAAGGGAAGAATAATCCTATCCATATTCTGCTTCTTCTTAATCTCCTTCGCCGGAGCTGATCTCTGTAAATCTGCTGAGATTCCTATCGGGATATATTTGTCTGCTCTTGAGATGTAAGAGGGAGAGCTGATTAACATCAAATGACACAAAGTGAATTGAGGCGAGCTTTGTTCAGGCTGATGTATAATTACTACCCTTTGCTGGCTGCTTTATATCAAGCCTAAAAGGATCGGAAGGATTTCCTTTGGTGAAAGTGATCACTCTGCGCCTGCTATTTTTTCCCCTTTGCTCACTCTCTCCCTGGGAGATCAGGCCTCCAAATTGCTAGACAACCACACGGAAGAGAAAAGAAGCATTACATTGCTGGTTTAATGGGAAAGTCACGTTTTTCATTTGCAAAAATAAAATTGTGGTCTTATTTAAGAATAAAGTCGACCCCCTCATCAGACTTGGAATCAATCAAAGCTTGGCCCTAGAATGTCGGTAGTTACGGAGGAAAAGCAGGGATTTCTCGCATCAGCCAACCTGAGCTTAGATCTAAGGTCAAGGAACTAACATCAACTGGCCACAGCTCTCAAGTGTAGCTAAATTTAGATGAACATCCCTCAACTGAAGGCGCAAATCAAATAATCTGATAAGTTTAGAGAGTCTTCTCACCATCCTAAAATTTGGAGTTTAAGGTCGTTTGAGAACAAAGACACAAGAAATAAAGAAATTACAAGGATTGTCGAAGATTTAGAAAGTGTTTTTCATCCCACAGAGACTTAGAAGCTCAGTGGATTTAGTTTATCCAGGAAAAAGTGAAGGCCCATGAACACTTATACTAAGAAAAGATATCTAATGCTCTTCAACTGATGCTCTTCGATCAAGAGGAAAAAGGATGCAATCTCAGAGTGGGAATCAAAGCTGGGCGTATGCAATGTAGGTCTTTCACCATGCAGACAAGTACATGTTGAAGCAATTGACTCAGCGACAGGGATTAACTTTCTTTCCCTTGAAATCTTTAAATCAAGTTTAGTTTTCTTTGACTTGTGTTTGCTAGAGTGGAATGGCTGAATCAGTACTAAAGATCTAACAGGTTTCTCCATTCTGTGCCTTTTGCATACTCCTTGATGCTGAAGGTTTCACTGGGGAAACAGATTTATTTATTTTTTTTATTCTTGTGAGGATTATTCTAGAGAAGATTCTTGCAATACAGCCTCATGAAAAACTATTTATGCTGTCACTTGCAGAAGGGCTTTGCACTGAGGCATCACCTCAAGGTCTCAGGATGGCTCTGGGCTTGCCATTCCCTGAGCTGGGTGTCCCTGTGACAACAAGTGTCCCATGGCCAAGGGCCTTGTGCCCAACTAGCCTGAGTTCAGTGCTGGGGACATCCCACATGGCTAAGGGCCAACACCCTGGGTAGACACTGCCCAGCAAGAAGCAACCCTTTGTGTGCCCAGACTTGGTGCTGGCCAGCCCTGTGGTTGGTGCTGAGGATCAGGAAAGAGGGAGCAGATGATGGGGAGAGAAGGGACCAGAATACTCCCAGGTGGTGCCAAGAGTACGGAGGAGGAAATCTCCATCACAATCCTGCCAGGGAAAAGTTCAGGGTGGTGACAACTTGCAGTGACGACCACACCTTTGTGCTATGGGAAGACTGTTACCTTTGACTTGCAACTCAGAGAGATGTTGTAAGGGTGGATATCACTCCAGGGAAAAGGGGTAAATATTAGAAAGTATTTTGTGTAACAGAACAGAATAAATGGCCTGTATCTATTGTCTTCACATCCACAGGTGTATTTGTGACACGAGGTGCCTGCTTGTCTTCCAGTGCTCCTGGACCTCACCTAATCCAAGCAATGGCATTGTCAGCCTACCCTGCAATGAATGCAGATGCTTTCAGAGAATAGGCAATACCTTTAAGGATCTGGAGATGCTCTGAGCATGGGGAAAGAACCTGTAAGAAACTGTAAACATGCTTTGCAAGCAGATGCTTCAGTCACAAACCTTGTTATGTTAGAGGCTGCAACTAGTTAGTCTTCAGCAAGGTTACCGTGCTGGGCTGCAAGAATAAATTGTTCCAGTGAGTCAGCATGCCCCTCAGTGTCTTCTCTAAACTCCTTTTTGCTAGAAGAGGTTGGACAAGCCTATAGGAAAGTGTGTTCAGTGCACTCACCAATGTCTTGTAATCAATCTGCTGCCGGATAAGCTTGTCCTCACTCAGTGAGTATCGGGCCTCCCCAGTGATTGAGTCGATGGGACCCTTTTCCATCTGCTGCTTGATGGCACAAAAAAGGGAGAAGAGAGGTTCACCAGCGCACTCCTGCAGGGATGAGAGAAAACCATGAGCCGAAACAGGAGGAGCAGATGTGAGAACCCAACATACATAACATTTCAATGACTGCTACAGTTTGCCAACCCTGACCACTAAAGAATGATGCATCAGTGGGAATCAGTTTATTCAATAAAGCCTATGAACAGAGGTGACCCTCCACGTGCAATCAGCCCTCTTGAGTGTCCTGTCACGGAACAAAGGTGCCAGTACTTTCTGGCAATATTTAGGCTAGCAGAACCTTGTAGGACATGTTCAAGGGGTGGCCACCAGCCCGGAACTTTACGCTGGACCAGGTGATGGGATGGATCCCAGAAGACCTAGTGAGAGGTCTGACAGGGAGATGGACTGAGTGTCCTGAGTGTCTTAGCAGAGTCCACACTCTCCCTAAGCACTCTCATACTGGAGGCAAAGAAGATTTCTTAGGCAGCAGCTGCTCTGTGATCCCGGGGAGATGCACCCCTGGATATGTATGGTTACATCGATGATGTCAAATGCGTGGAGCACAGCACAGGACAGCAATGAGCAGCCCACAGGCACAGCCAGCAAAGCACATCTCTCCCTAATTTTTCCTTTCAAACATTCGCATTAATTGCACTCCTTTTCCCACACTTTTCCTAGCCTCTCCTCCCTTGCTGCCCTCCCTCTGCGCATTTGCCGCCATGCATCCCTCTTTGTGCTTTCTTCTATTACCTCCCTTCCCCTTCATCTCTCCATCCTTCCTCCCCTCCTCCCCACCTTGCCCTCTCCTCTTGCAGTGTGTCCCATCTCAATGAGCGAGGTCATTTTCTTCTGGTGTAAATCCCAGAAAAAACAAGTTAATAATATGAAGCAAAGTGGTCCCTTTCTCAGTTCCTACACCTGTCTCCCACTTAATTAGCTTATCTGCCAGCAGCATATTGCTTCTTTGTGCCTGTCTCTTGCCCTTATCAGGCCTCAGTTCAGGCTAAGGCAAGAAGACAAGTAGCTGAGTGGGGGGAAAAAAGCCTATTATAAAGGCAGCGCTTTAGAGAGTCACCTCCTTATATCCTTTCCTTTCAGCTGAAAGCAGGAATCTGATACTGAAGTCACTGAAATTACCTTCCAGGGACCTTCAAAACTTTCCCATGTGTTCATCCTTGGACAGATTGTGCCTGGGGAAGGCTTGGGGGAATGAGAGTGATTTGTAAAGCCTTGAATTGCCAGGCAGAGGGTGGCTTTACTGTCCAAAGGGGGCTATAAGTTGTAGGTATGGCTTATAAGTGCACTGGGAGTCAGGGAGAGGTGCAGAGACCAGCTCCTTCCAAAACGGCTGACCCTGAGTTTGTTGCCTTAGCAATTAGCATGCCTGAAGCTCCGTGTGGTCTCCAAGAGGAAACTTCCATCACCCAGCGGTCAGTGGCAGGTCTCAGAGGCTGAAAGCCTCTTTCTTTTTCTCCACCCACCACCCCAAGGAAGTCCTCCAGAAGGAATGAGAGGGTCTTTTCACTCTTTTGCTGATGAGCATCCAGGCAGTGCTATCTCCCACTGGGATACAAAGCAGCAACGGCCTCAGCCCCTGCTGAGCTTTGGATGCAGCAGTCAGGTTTATATGGTTTATTGTATCTGACCTTCTGGACTCTGTCTATGGCCATGCCCAGGGCAGGCTTGACGCAGACTTAGGACAAGAAAAGCTTGGGTCTGACCTTATATTTAACTAAGTAGGGATCTGGTTATGGTGTGGGTAAAGCAGGTTAAGTATGATGGAGGCACTGGACCCAAGTCCTGCATCTGTACTGGTATGGTAGGAGATGTCTGGTTACTATACAGTGAAAATCTGGGTCACCACATGATGGAGATCTGAGTCTACTAGTAAAAGGAGAGCAATTTCAATATTGATCCCCACTAGGCTCTGAAATCCTTCATGCTCTGATCCTTAGATCCCACCTCTATACAGGAATAGGACCAACAGGTTGCCTCTCTAACAAACTGTCCCTCTTTGTTCTCCATGAATCAGAAAACAGCTCCTCTCCAATTAGGCAGTGAGCTCTCTCCTGAGAATAAAAACCTTTTCCTTTTTACCTGGGAAATTTTTGCCTCAACCAAACCTTGTCAAGAAGAAATGCATTAAAGGAGCTGCTCATCCAGGCATGTCACTCCTCTTACCTTGAGGAACTTGTACAGAAGGAAGGTGAACCAGTTGGTGAGCATTTTCTCAGCTACAGATTCTGTCCTAGAATCAGCCCAGGAGAAAAATAAATTGCAAAAGAGTTAGTTATGCCAGTCATTTCAAAGGGATACTCAAAAGATTAGTTCTGTCCATCTTACTACCCAGATATCTGAGCCTCATCAAAAGCCTGGTTTGACACCATCAGGATTAAGCATGTTCTAGGCTCTCTGGTTTAGCTTTGGATTTAGGACACCTTCAGGCAAACCCTTACTGCCCTGTTGATTCTCCTCTGACTAAGGAAGTCCCCATATCTCTGTTTCCCTCTTTCTTCCCCGGTGAAATTGTGATGACAACATTTGAAGGAACCTTCTCAGGGGAGTTCAGGAAGGATAGATAGATCATATGTGAGGAGCTCAGAGTAGGGAACATGACAAGTTGCTTAAATGCTTAAGAAAGACAAATCTAAATCACCATAGAATAGTTATCTGCCACTAATTATTTCCCTGCTGTCTCAGAATGATTATGCTCCTCATACGTCAAGGTGGTATATTCCCAGTGCTCACCCCATTGCGCTTGAATATTCTGTCCTCGACCAGGCAAAAACACATCTCAGTTCTTCAGGGTGAAATTTTCCTACAGAAGGACAGACTCAGACCTGTAAATAGGGTTTGGACACCAGGAGCACAGGGTAAACCTGTGTTGGCTTCAGCACATGCACTGGTGTTGCTTGAGAAGAAAGCAAGAGTCCCTGTATGGATTAATTAAAGTTGATTGTCCTTATCCTGGCTGCCATCAAAGCCATCCAGAGGTTCTTACTTAGAGCCGCAGCTTTCTTTTTATGTTCCCTAGACTGCAACATAAAGTTGATCTTGCTACCTCTGGAACACGGGACTTGCAAGGGGAAGGTTTTACATACTTGGAGCTGTATGTTTGGACCCAGGCAGTGGTTCTCTTGCCTGCAACCAGAGAAAGAGGTGCTATGGTCCCAGTTCATAGTGGGTGTGCCTTCTTTGTTCATTGGCTCTCCTTCCAGAGGCCACATTTCATTTCCAACAGAGAGGGTTAGAGTTAGAAAAGAGGGAAAACGGGATGCTAGGGACAAGATAGGAATGAACGGTCAGGGAAGATAAAGAGATTGAGAAAGGGGAAGAAAAAGGAGAAAATGAAAAGAGGAGACAGTTGGAAGGAGGCCGTGCCATTCGACATCAGAGAAGAGCTGCAGAGAGGAAGCTTGGGGCCAGCTAGAGTGAAGTCACCAGTTCAGGCTGGAGGGCTTGAATCACATCAGGGAGTCAAGTGACACCAAAGAAAAGTCCAGACTCAGCCCCTGGCTTTGCCACTCTGAATGCCAGGAAGTGCCTTCTCCTCCTTTTTTTTTTTGCTGGCTATCCAAAACAAGCTTTATACCAGATTAAAACCCTCCCAGCAAGCAACACAGATCTCTCTGCTGCCTCAGCTGTCCTTCACAATCAGCTGAGGGCTCCTCAAAGTTGACTTTGAGCAGTGGCAAAGGCTATTCATCTCCACTAGACTCCCTTCAATTTTACTCAAGGCCCCAGCTTGAAGCAGAAGGGTTGGTTCAGTCCATGAAAAGGGGATGAATATGATCCTAGGGGAGAAGAGGCAGCATTTCCTTAGGCAGGGAAAACACATTAATTACAAAGCAGAGGATTTCTAATTTGAAGGTTTCCATACAACCCCAGTGGTTAAAACTTTGTCCTGGCCAAGAAGCACCAGCCCAAACTTTCGCCTTATAGGAAATCAGTTCTGTTGCCCTGCTCAGCTCTGCTACTGGATTCAACACTCTCTCAGCTTCATTGCTCAGGGAGAGACTGAAAATCTCACAATGCAGCTGAAGAAGACTCTCCGCATGTCCATAGTTAACTTATGAACAAGAAACACAGCACAGCAGTCGACATCCCAGGTAGGAGAATGGAGCGGCTAATTTACCAGGGATAAAACACAACTTATTCTACATGGCATATTCGTAAGTCTTCGACAATGCCATTGGAGTTGCCAGGTTAAAAGGAAATGTAAGCATGAATGAATGTCTTAAGAACACAAAGAGCCCAAAATATTGATTAGGAGGCATGGGCTCTTGCTGCCCTTATGAAGCTTTCTGGAAGATCCACATTAAAATCCAGAGGTAGTTCAGTTCTGTAGCTCTGAATCATTGACTGTTTTGGTTAGGGAGTAGGTGGAGCATGATCTACAGCCATAGTTGCTGAAAGGAATTCTCTGTCAAAAAGTCTTAAATGAGCAGAAAACCAGAGCAATTCAGTCTTCATTCAGCTCTACTTGCCTTTTTCACCCCTCTCTGCAAACAACTTCATGCCAGCCCTACAGGGTTACATAAACTCTGTCTGTACAACCTCCTGATTTCACAGCCTGCTGCAGAAACAAAAAAATCAAGCTCATTTTCCCCTTTCCTCTATAGGTGACTAGCATGCTTATGCTAGACAGTAGGGTACTGGTTGCCCAGACCAGCTCACTCCAGCCCCAGGCGTACTTACCTCCGGAGCAGCAACTTAGGGTGATTCTTGCTCTCCAGATTCTTGTCTATGAGGTCAGCCAAGAGCTGTTTGAGGACATCAGTAGCATACTCCAGCTTGCTCTGCAGCACCGTCATGATTAGTGAGGCCACATTGCCACGGTCCCGCATAGAGAAGCTGCGCTGGGACTCCAGCGTTCGAATGAAGGACAGCAGGAAAACCTTGTTGTTGATGAGCTGGGCAAAGAGCTTCAGACCCTTCTCCACCCGTTCCTGTCTATAACCAGGGACCTGTACAAGAAGAAAGGGAATTTACACCTTTCAGTCACTGCCTGCTGGGAGACCTCTTCCAAAGGGTCACACTCTCTCTGTCCTCATCCATCCAGCTCCTCTAACCATACTCTGTAACATCAAGTAGAAGTCAGTTCTGAGTCAGGGAAAAAGGAAAAGTTGCTTCAAACAGCAGAAACAATTTAAAAAAAAAAGTCTGTCATCTAGCAGGCATGTGTGTCCTTCTTTCTGCATTAGAGGATGGTCCAATAAAAAGGAAGAAACTCCAAATATCACCTGATGATTAGGATGCCTGAGAGACCTCCTAGCCACAGCCCAGTGATTACTTTCCAATCCTTTGTTTCCCACAATGAATAGTACATCAAAAAGAGATTGCTAATGCCTGGATGTACTATACCATGCTGGATTTTTATTGTAGTCAGACTAAAGTCTCAGTCTATGTCCACCAAGCACCTCTTTTTAATCCCTGAAAAAAAAAACTGCTTACCTACATTTGGGGTTCAGCTTTAAGAAGCTGAATTCAAGAAATTGAATGGGCAAGAGAGAACAGGGTCATGTTTTGAGGAGATTGAGAGATGCAGTTAGACAGTAGCTGAGATGGTGAGCATACAGCTGGACCTTGATTTGAAGAACATGGTAGATGAAGGTGTGAGAGGACACCCTGAGTTGGGACCCGTCTTAGAGGTCCGACTGCAGTAGGACCTCACCTTTTGGACCTCACCACTACACCTTGGGCTCCACAGTCTACAGTGGGCTTTACCCTTTCTGGTCCTCCACGCTCAAGATGAAAATGAAACCTACATTGAGAACACCAAACTCATTCTGAAGCTGTTCCAGCCTTTATAAAAGCTTCCCTGGGAGCTGAAGGGTCTCAACATCAAGCAATACATCACTGAGGCATGTATGCTTAATAACCAGCCACATTTGTCCCTTTAATACAGAACAGGTTGGCATGCTTAAACAATCAAGTAATGCAGGGCCCCTTAAAGAGTCGTTACTTTTTCAATTTGGAAATTAAAGCTCTTAACTCTTTTTGCATACAGCAAATCAATTACTTAGTAAATAGATTGAGACAACCAACCAACCACTACCACCCAATCTGCCAATAATTATTTTTAACTCACTTGCTTGAACATTTAATATTGTCTGTCCCCAGGTTATTATGGAGAAATAATAGTAAAAAAAATAGCTAGTCAAGTATTTTATACTGCATCTGGAGCAGTTAATTAGCAAATGATCTGAAAATACATAAGACCTGCTCACTGTGAGATCCATGCTGAAGCCTTTTCCAATAAATAGCAACTCCTTCTAGGCGGTACAGGTAAGGGAGCAGAATGGGA
The DNA here is from genome assembly GCF_032191515.1 of Phaenicophaeus curvirostris. Taxonomy (NCBI): domain Eukaryota; kingdom Metazoa; phylum Chordata; class Aves; order Cuculiformes; family Cuculidae; genus Phaenicophaeus; species Phaenicophaeus curvirostris. The sequence goes on along the minus strand of NC_091392.1, from coordinate 2,799,036 downwards.
ACTGCCTTCCCTGACATGCTGGTAGCCAAAGATGTTGGTACTGAAAGAATTGTTGAAGCTTTATAGAGGATTAAAGGGAAAAAATAAAAACAAACCCAAGATGAATGAAATGAAAGGAAGACGAGATCAAAGGTGGCAGACTGAAACATTAGCTCTGTGTCTCTCTGTATGTATCTGCATATGGGAGCATCCTTGCTAAAGCCTCTACAGGGGTCAGATGCGATTTTCTGATCAGCTGGCTGAAGTTCATGAAGTAGGGATTGTAATTGGCTGTGGGTATGACGCAACTGCTTGAATCTGTGTATAGATGTGTGAGAGAGATTCATCACCCCTTGACTCTTGTGCTCATTTGTTGAAGCTGCTGAGCTGGTCTTCCTGAGGGAAAGCAGCTCAAGGCCACTCTGCTTGCACTCCAAAGGTGAATACCTGCAGTAATCAGTGTGTAACTCAGCCTCCTACCCAATCCCGCCAGTCCTCGTTGCTTACAGACCAGTTCTTTCCATATAGTTTGATGAATTTTGACTCTCTCGAAGGGAAGGAGCAAAGACAACCAGGCACCTCTGATTACACAGTCAGCCAAGCATGGCATTGCTTGCGCCAGCTCCTGTTCCTCCTCTCTGCCAACTAACCACAGGTCTGGGCTTTAGCAATCTCACCAGTCTATGCCAGAGCCTCTCTGAAGCTGAGAACTTGGCAAAGACTCTGCAGAGAGCACAGCCAATGACCTCTCTGGCCTTGGCCATGGTCTATCCCTTGCTTCTCTGGCGCAGGTATCCCTAGAGCAGAACCTGTCCATCTGCCAAAGCCTGAAGGAATTTCGCAGCATGGGCAGACCTCACCCAGGGTCTCCTCAAACTCATTGTCACCATTGAGGTAACACAGGCTGTACACAGACTCCAGCAGTGCTGGGCAAATTCTCACTGTCCTCCCATCACAGTGTTCTGGAGAGCTGGGGCAGAGGAGGCAGATGTGGGCAGGGTGTGAGCAGACTGATGCCGTGGTTTTCTAATTTCCCTGCAACCGCAAAGCAAGGCAGAAGTGAAACTCCTTCAGTGACCACAGGTAGTTTCTATAGGTGTTACTGGGGAAAAAAAAAAAAAAGGCTTCTCTGTAGTGTGAGTGTTGTGCAAACTGGAGTGACACAGGCAGTTGTCATAGCATCATAGAATAACCAGGTTGGAAGAGACCCACTGGATCATCGAGTCCAACCATTAATGCTGCTCTGCGATTGATTTCTTCTTGGCCCCTGCACATCTGTAACTAATAAATCCTACCTGAAAAACAAACCCCCAGTGAAGACTAAGGAGGAGCCTAATACAGTAGGCATAATGCATGTAGATCTATGAGACTCTTCCAAATAGATGAGTAGTCAAACAGAATTTAACATCCAGGATAGCAGCAATCATCTTCCTCTTTCAACCTGGATTTTTAACGAGGCACAGCACAGTGAGCCATCACATCCCCACCACTGACACAACATCTCTTGGATTCAGGAAGGCGTGGGAGGAGCCAGAAGCAGCAGATGTTGATTACTGACCTCCAGATCCCTCAGGACTGGATGATCTTCAATGCCAGGGAAAAGCACCCTCATGGTATAGGTTCGGTAATCGAGGAAAGGGATCCCAGCTCCATCCAGATCACTTGTCAGCTCATGAATATCTGTCTGTAGCTCTGCAAATGCTGGCACAAAAAAGGAATGATTCATATATCAATGACAGCCCACATCTCTATCACTGTGATAGGAAAAGCCCTCATTCCATGTACATGAGGCTAAGGTTTAAGTGGAGAAGTAACATGTGGAAAGGAAGATGATGGACAAAAGCAGTTTCACCTCTCCTACATCACAGCCTTTCCCCAGGAACATATGCCAAGGTGCTCTCTGGACTGTGAGTTAACAACTTGGACGGGGTGGAGGAATGCTGGATTTAGGCAAAACAGGCAAAATCAGATTAGATCCAGGCTTAAGCCAGACAGGGTTCATTATTCCTGTTCCTTGGTGATATTCTGGCTCAAAATTTTGTGGCTGGATCTCTCCCTTCTACCAGCACAGACACAGTGTCAGCCTTCCTTCCTCATCCTACCTTCTTTGCACTCCAGTGCCACCCTAGACTCCAGGTTGTCCATCTGCATCTGCAGACGCTTGAGGGTGAGGTCGCTTTCTCTGGATTTGCGCTTGTATGCAATCAACACAGCCACGATGAAGATGATGAGCAGGCCACCAGCCACTGCAATGCTGACGATAGCTGGCAAACTGAGAGGGCTGTCAGGAGAGATGTAGACCATCCCTGGGGAGAACTCCATCCCTCCTACACGAGCCTAGAGGGAAGGCAGGGAAAAGTTGCATTGAAATTGCTGAACAAGCAGGAACACATTAAAATTCCATCAACCTCCCAACCAAGGCTGAATGACAACCTCCTCTTCCCTCCCAAGTTAAAAAAGGCACTTGGACAGAGAACAGTTAAAATCCATCTAAAATGTCATATAAAAGCACCTCTATTGGTAGATTAAACACAGATCCAACCAACAAAGGACTTCTAATGAGACAAATCTTGCTAGTCCCAATGCTACAAAGCAGTTTGAGGTTCATTCTGTGGTTTCTATTCGCTGCCCCAAAAGTCTATGTTGTGCTGGACTGCCCTGATGACACTTAAACCCAAAATGCACACAGGACACACAGCTCATGCTTATGGTCTGATAGGTACTAAGCTCATAATGAGACAGGGGACATCTGACCCAGACAGCTGGCATAGCAGCAGTCAGAACAGTGGGCATGTAAAAATCAGCATCACAATTTGCTTTTCTTCACATGGAGAAAAGTGTATCTGGAAGCCACTGGGATAGGGAAAAAATCCATAAACCCAAAGAGCCTGGCCCGTGCTTGTTACAGGCACTCTCCTAGCTACACATTGGCCGGGTGACCGGGGAAGCTCACCAGTAGGACAGGGAGCTGAACACAGCTTTCTGCTCTCCATGCACTCCCAGAGGCTTGAAGGGCTGCTGCCAGCCTCTGGAACAAGCTGCTCTGTGAGGACCTTGCTTTTAACAGCCAGAAAGAAAGGCTGCACATAATACTGCTGCAAGCCCAACAAAATGCCCTGCTGAAGCAAGTCTGTTAGAAGCCCATTTTTACCACACAAATGCCTCTTCCAGCAGTAATCCCACAGGCCACTGCTTGCCTGAGGCTACTACAAGTTTGTTCAAGTCTATTTGTAGAGTAGGATAAATTTGAGTGGCAAGGGGAGAAGCACTGCTGGCTATCTTGAAGTATAAAAAGGAGGCTTCTCGGACTGTATTATGGTAGGGGAACACTGATTATAGAACAACATGAACCTAGGAATTTGCCATGCAAAGAGCTTGAAGGATCACAGCCTGGTGATCAGCCCCATCACTTCACCTGAGATGAGCTTCGTCACAGAAAGGCTCAGCAGGTCCTGCAAAATGTACAAGATCTTGCAGCTAGGAAGAAATGCGGCCAAGACTCCAGGGCTACATGCTTCCCCCTCTGCTGCTGGGACCATTGCAGCATGTAATTGAACCTTTTTCTTCCTCCTTCCAAGGAGCTCTCCTTCACTTCCCCAGCTGCCACAGCCGCTAGTGAAAACGTCCCCCACATCCCAGTCTGGTGTCCTTCATCCCACTGGCTCTCAGTTAATCAGTCTGCCTCCAGCCTGCCTGCATACACTTTAATCCCAGGGCTCCCACACCTCAGCTCAGGCACCTACTCAGGTTTCCTCTTTAGGTTACAGAGGGAAGAAACTGGCCCAAGGAAGGAGGGTTGGAGCCCAAGGAAGAGACTACAGAGCAGAGAGTCACGAATTAATGAAAAGTTTTCCAACTACTTTTGCCCCTCACCACGACAGCCCTTGCTGTGTACATGAACCTCTATGCCCCACCAATTCCTAGAAATTATTCTAGTCCCAGTAATAACCCCTGAGAAGATGTCTGATTTGCTCTAGCATCAACTTTAGGCTGCTTGTCAGTGGGTCCTGGCTAAAGCCACCTAACTTTAACATTTAGGTCTTGGAAAGGACAAAAATGAATGTCTGGAAATATCTAATTTCCATCCCCAAGGTCCTCATGTGCCGCTTTGAGATGGGTTCTAGAAAGATCACAGCATCCACACTGAGAAATGAAACCAAATCTCTGACCAGGTAATAGAGTTTCAAGATGACCATTCCTGTGGAACGACATTGATGACTTGTAGAGCACCTTCAGTGGCCAAGGGACAATCTAGCACCCATGTAAGTTGAGGATGCATCAGTAACTACTTTTCCCACCTATTCTAAGATACAAGGTCCAATGTATTTATAACGTCTCTGAAGGCCAGAGTTTTGGTACTGGTAAGTAGCATGCTCACCTGAGAAGATGAACTGCCAAGCTCACATGATAATCTGTTGACTGAAAGTTATTGCCCTAGACCATTGTTCCAAGTCCTCCCAGCAAAATTTGCTCATCAGTATGCACAATTTCCTCTCTGTCACGCTGGATCAATAAATATATTCATTATATTTCATTTTCTGTTTCCGACAGTGACCATTTTACTCCAAGTCTTGCAGTCAGATGAGTCCATTCAAGAAGTATCAGACTAGAATCAAACAACCCTGTCCCAATACCCAGTGCAGGTCTGTCTTCAAAGCTCACAGAACAGCCCATCTCCATGGGTGGCACTCCTCTCACCAAACATCCAACATGCACATCTGAGTTAGACATTACAGAATGCTTTCAGAGTCAATACAGAGAAAAAGCACTTTCAGAATGTGATTTATGTGAGCTGCTTTTGACACCTGCTTTGACATTACGACGAGACATTTTATTCAATGGAAGTTCCCACTCTCCGTTAGCTACAAGGGGATCTAGACTCCTAGAGGTAGGTCTCAAACAAAATTAGCCCCCGTGCATTCTTCTCTAAAGCTGGTTTCAACACTGGGAAGATCTCACAGTCTATGAATCAAACTGCCATGATCTGAGGGAATTTGTCTCTTGAAGAAGAAAACCTGCAATGCTGCAGTACTATTATAAGCATTTAAAAGAAAAACAAGCAAATATCATATATAGCCCTACTTTATTTCTTGGGCCACTAAATGTTTTTGAAGGAAGCTATTTATACGTTCTGGAAGACTGAACATGAGCTCTCCATATTATGAAAAACAAAAGTTTGGCCACCAGTAAGCCTAGTAACCATTGTTTTGTTCCAAATGACACTATGACCAAGCCCAGTTTTTTTCAGCAAAGTTATGGACCACCTGCAGCAGCTTCACATGAGAGTTTATTTAGTTCCTATTGTGCAAAACTTATCTGTGGTAGTGTTTTTCCTGGTATAAGCTTGCCCCGGTCAAATGTGTCTACTGTTAGATGAGATTAATCGTACCCTGCATTTCAATCGCTATATTTGACCACCTCTCCATTCACTATACAGAGTCCAATGTGACTTTCCATAGGTAAGTGCCTACATTAGATACAAGTAACCCTTCAAATGTACTACATCTCTTCATTTCAGGCCTTCTCCAACAATTTATCACGGATCTTCCATTCCTCTTTCTTTTCCTTTGAAAAGAGCCTTCCTCTGGGTTTTAGTCAATCCATATGAACCACTGATGAAGCCTTTTAGTTCTTGTCTATTTTTTCAAATATTTGACTCAGTCATTGTATAGAAGAAAGCTGAACTAGAGCAAAAACTAGTTGACACCAATGTGTGTCACTATCACTGTTTCTTCCTTTAGAAATAATCTCAGTTTTGCAATGTTGATTCAGTCCCATAGTCTCCTTTAAGATCTAGGTCACCCCACTTTACAAGAAAGGATTTGTTCAGCATTTTACTCAAAGTCACACAGTAAATCATTGGCAGAAATAGGAGGAGGACCTAGGAGAGCTACCTGTCATTTATCCTGACCATCAAAGTGACAGTCATGAGAATCATGGCGATACATTTTGTACCGACCCAAGCAACACAGATGCTGTGCCATGCTGGAGGAGGCATTTCCCAGACCAGCTGTTCCCCTGGTAAGTTCCAGATGCAAATTCCATCCTTGAGCACCCACCTCCATCGTAGGTGACCTTCTGTATTTGGTTCTCGTCCCAGATGCTGTCAAAAACTTGACTCAGTGTTGGCAGTTGAATGAGAAATCTGTAACTTGCCCCTATCACTGATGCTCATTAGCAGGCTTCAATGCGATCATCTTCCCACATTTCCAGTAGCATCTCTTGTTTGATCAGTGTTCTTGAAAAGGGGTTATTTTTCACTCTGTGGCTTCACTTAGACTGTCCCAGGAGCAGGAGAGACTTCCCAATTAGTAAGACCTGACCAGATGTTCATTCTCCCTGATTCCCAGGGGTTGACTATTTCTCACCTGACTTCGAGTTTTCTCTGTCTAGGATTGGCTTTGTCCATCTCTGACTAACCATATGTTTAATTATATTCATGAAAATGACAGGGAACATATATTGCCTTGTTCAAAAGCTTTGGTATTCACATAGAGAAAATCTTTCACTTCATTATTGCTCCTCTTGGAGTGTCTTAATGTGCTTTACAATGAATCAAGAGCCACAGTATACTTGCATGGCTGAAAAGGATTATTACCTCTATTTTCCAGATGACCAATTTTGGCACAGAGAAATTAAGTAGCCGGTATGAGGTGTCCCAGCAGGAGTCACAAACGAGACTCAAAGTTGTCACCATAAACTCTCTATTTTCTACAAGTCTCCAGAAAACTCTCTTTTTAAAGAGCTGTACAGTGTGTCTCCATCAGTCTCTGTGACTTCCACGGCAATGAAATAAATAGATATCTGACAGACACAGATTTTGGAGGGCAACAGAGAGGTGGCAAAAGTTGATCACAAGGAATGAGAAACATTGATCATCTGTACGTCTGATGTCAGTTGTTAGCTTTCACTGTGTTTCCACCCACAGCTCAGCAGAACTCAGATGAGTTTCCTGATGTGCTGTTTATCAAGCAACAGCATTGAGGAATGCAAATCACTGAGAGGAAAGCAAAGAAGGAGTGAATCAATCAGCGGTGAGAGGAGAAGCTCACTCTGATATAATCGGTAGGTCCATTTTTCACAGGTTCCCGGAGGGATATGCAAGAGTGTACTAAGTTGTATAGATGTCAAAACCTCGAAGTCCAGTCATACTACCATCCATATCCTGCAATTTGTCCTATCTAAAGGAAACTTTTAGCCAATGTCTGTTAGCAATTGCTGTAGGAAACATGTGAACTCACATAAGCATCTGGAGTTCAGTCTGTACAAAAGCAGAAGAGAGGCAAACTTTCCTAAAGGGTTTTGATTACAAAAGTTTCCTCACTGTCCATAGAGATCTCCAAGTTTCTCTTCTGCTTTTCTGTTTCTCCAAGATAGTCTTGATGGAGATACTATATAAAGAAGAACTCCAGATGCTTATGGGATCTACGCAAAGTAAATGGTGATGTAAACTCCTGGGAGATATCTGCCAGCTCTTCAGCATTGGTGTGCCCTCCCAACTCATGTAGGGAGGAAAGGCTGATGAGGTTCAAGCACCACTTACCATCACCTTGTGCCGTCCAATGAGGTTTGGGGACTCACACAGTAGCTGCACATCTGATACAGTCACTGCACAGGGCTTCTCACCAACCAAAACAGTGTAGTTCAGCTTGGCATTCCCTCCTGCCACTGGTGGGATCAGGTTCTTGCCCTGGATAGAAAAGAATATCAACCCCCACAAAAAAAAAGAAACAAAAAAAACCCCCCTACATTAGGAAACAGTTTGTCCTCTGCTTCTAGTTTGCTCCCATGACACAAGTTTTAACATTGCATTTGTGGTTTGCCATTTGCTAACACAGGGAGGAAAAGCCAGTTTAGAAGTCATGCAGAGGACAGCATGGATAGCTTCAGACTATCATCAGTTAAAAAAAGCCTGTCCTGCTCCTCTCTCTCTGGAACTAAATGAGAAATGTTGCATGTAAGTCTTGCATTTTCGATATCACCTCAATGGAAATGTTTGATCATAGAATTCCTTCTCTGTATTGCTGTCCAGATTATAGAAATGACAAAGGACAGGTGCAGAATTTGACCAGGGGTGAAAGGAAGATCTTGAAAACCCAACAAAGAAATAGATTTGGATATTTAATTGCCAGCCCTATTGCAGTGATAGAAAATGCTCTGCTCTAGTGAACAGCAGTGAGTACAAATTTAGGCTGCACACAGGTAGCTGCAGCAGGAATTTATATTTTGCATTTATGGAGACACTGAGTAGTGACCTGTGTTTGCAGAAGGTGACTCTGATATAGTGTGATATGGTAAATGTAATGAGCTAACAAAATTTCTGGGGTGCAATCAGGATACCACTGTGAATTTTGGGGTGCTAGTAGACACAGAGAGGCAATAGGCAGCATGTGTTTGTCCTTCATCCAGTCCTTAGCCCCCATCTCACCTTCAGTATGATGGGACTTCCCGGCTTCAGTTCCAGGATCCCCGAAGGATTGAAAACCTCAAAGACTGGGTTTGGGTAGTAGGTGAAGTTGGTTTTGTTGAGAATCAGCAGGGATTGTACATTGTCAAGAATGAAACCAAACTCCTCTGGACGCTCGGCAAGCTCAGACTGGTGATTGGGGTCAACAACCAATGCTGGAGCCTGACAGGTCATCTCTGTGCTGTTCTGCACCTCACAGTTCTGGAGAAAGAAATCCAACACAAGGAAAGATTATTGAAAATGCCCTCAGCCCTCCTGGTGGGCAGATACCTCCCAGTGAAATGCTAGCCTGCTGACTCCTGGAGCACAGGGAGGAGCAGACCTGAAGTTTGGTTCTAGCCCTGCCAAAGACTTGGTTTTTTGTGTATTTGAGAAATGGGTAATAGATTGTGAAAGGTGTTTATCCCAACTCATTTTTTAAATGACTAGAAAATGGATGGCTGGTTGCCCTGAGGACTGGAAAATTCCACTTTCTATGTCATGGTCTCACCAGGAACCAAGAGGCTCCATGGGGAAACTGCACCATCTCTGTGGGATCCCAGATGTCCTTGATATGAGAATCTTCTCCAAACTAGTTGGATACTTCTAGCATTGAGAGCACTCATTATCACAGCTAGCATAGTTCAAGTGTTAACATTGCTTTGGCTCAAATCAATAGAGAGATAAGTGACTTGGACCAGACAGTTTCATATTGTAATATAAATCAGATGTTCTTTGATGTAACAGCTCCTACAGGGAAGAAAAGGCAACAGAATACGTCCCAACACAAAACTCACTGGCAGTTCTACATGAGAAAGTTTTAGATGATGAACAGGCTTCATCATCAGCACATTGGCCTGATTATTTGAGATCACTGTGTCAGACAAGAGATGGAGTCTGCTGGAAGAATAAGATGAAGTCATGCAGGCTTCTAATTGTGCAGGAACGCTAGATAAATATTTGGCTGTGCTGTGTCAGGAAATACAACACATTACCAAAACATACCTATGAATATGAATAATCAGTTGGACCAGGGTTTTCCCAGAGTTCACAAGGGACTGTAAGATTGCCAGTAAAGATCCGTAACAGACCCAGAAACCAATCTCAACAGATATTTCCTGAATCTGGTGTGGTGTGAGAGATGACAAAAATGCTTTGGATTCATGGTAGAGCTGGGATAAGACCAAAATGCATGTGTTTCAGTCTGAAAACTGCAGATACAAATTAATCTACCTCAAATTCCTGCATTTTCTTTTAGGATCTACCATCGTTTCACCATTGCTTATGAGGCAGTAGATAATTTTAACATCTGTAAAGTCCTTTGAAAACATCATGTGGAAAATCCATGGATTAATCTTAAAATCTGACAAATGCAGAGGACCTGGAGTTTTTGCCTTCACCTCAAATAGTCCTCCTGTATTTTTTACTTTTGGAGCCTCTTCTTCTGGGATGCTTCAAGAAAATGTCTCTACACAGCAGACACCTTTCCAGATGCTGTTGCATCTCACCATCCTCCAAGCTACTGTAGGTACCAGAAAGTACTTCCTGCTCCTGAGTCTCCTAATTCAAGGTGCTAAACTCACACTTTTAACAGCTCTATCTGGAGCTTCTTGGCACCTACTGGTAATTGGCTCTTTTTTCCAAGTAAATTGTCCTCCCAGGCCTTGATAGAGTCTTACTGGCCTCTATAATTCTGCTTCCAATTCCTCAGTGGTCACTGAAAATTGAAATAGACTGCAAATCTAGCTGGTTAAACCTGGATACACTCCTGAAATAACCCAAATAATCCAGGGGATGGACGCAGCAGTATCAAAGAGTATTACTCACAGCCCCTTCTGATCTCAGCACACACAGCTAAGAACCTGAATTTTGGTCATGCACAGGCACAGCTAAGAAATAAAGTTAGGTTGTATGCTGGCTAAGAGTGAAGACAGTTATCTTTGAGAAACAACAGTCTCAGAAGCTGAGTGGCCTTTCATGATGAATTTCTCCATTCCGTCTTTGGTCTCGTACTCCTTCATGGAGAAAGGATGGGATGACCTTTCTGAAAGTAAGTTGCCTGCTATTTTCTGGATGCAATAGGAGATTTCAACCTCTAGAGCTGTTAGCCATCTCCATCACCACCTTGGACATGCACCTTCATGTCATCACAAGCTCAGGAGACATACTCACATTGACATGTTCCTTTCCACCGTGCTTTGCCCGGATCTGAGGGTTCTGGATCAGGTCTAGGTGAGTTCCCCACACTGCAATGGGTGTGTTGCCACTAGAGAAGAAGAAATGAAAGAAGTGCATGATCGCAGCTAATAACAGACACCAGGACTAATTGCACCAGCGATGAGTGAACTGTGCTCCTAAAGGCTGATTGCAAAGCATTTGACCTCATCCCACAGTCCCATAGGAAGGGAAGGAAAAACAAATCAAAATGCAACAAAATAATTACAACTCCTTTATAAAGTGAGAAAGAAGTAAAACTGCATGCTTGCTAGAATTGTCACATCAAGCAACATCTGTCTGGTTTTCATTGTTAGGACTCAGCACTCGCAAGCTTCGGTGGGAAATTTAAGAGAGGCTCTTCAGAATGCTCTACAGACCATATCTCCAATATCACTGAAGGAAGGGAGCCTGAAAAAACCTGATAGTCTTGTGCAAGCGGCTCTTGAGGATTCAGTGCTACCTTAGTAGAGGTCTATAGTGCTGTCTTGCATATTAAACCTGCTATAAAATCATCTCCCTTCATAAGACAATGTCACCTCAGTGCTGTTAGGAACCTAATCCTGTAGCACCCAGAAGAAACAGAGACAAAATCTTTAGATATGGTGTGGATTGAACGTTTGTTCAGTTTCCATTTGATGACTCAAGCGGATAAGCTCTGCTATGTGTGTCAGATCAAACATAGGACAGAACAGAGATTTCCAGTCACCATGTCCCTTTGCTCAGACAAGGGCTGATCTCCTGAGAAAGTCGACTCGCACAAGACACAACCCTGCATCTAGTAGATATTCTCACACTTGTAACATCTCTTTCAGTCTAGCTTGAGATGGGGAGATGGAGATGGAGCCCTTCTCATTCCCTGCAGTCAATGTCACTAGAAGGAAACAACTTTCAGAAACACTCGTCTTTCCTTTGCCTTTTCCAGCTGCAGCCAGCAGTGCTGTTTGTGGGACTCTGGGAAGTAGAGGGGAGGGAAGAAGAAAACTGTAAAGGAGCATTCCCAGGCTTCAGTAGGAGCTGATGCATGGGCTGGCTTTGAACGTTGTATTAAGGGAAAGTGTTCACCGTAGACGGATTTGGCCATCCCAAATCAAAATAGTATTGCTCTGTGAGCCCTCCCTTTGCAGCATTGCGGCAGAGGCAACATGGTGCAGGGGCTGAAAGGGGAAGAGTTATCTGAGAAAGCAAAATTCTCAGCTGCCTGGGCTTACACAGCCAGGGCAGGATGAGGAAATGTCATCAAGGGACAGCCCCGTCTCTGAGGGTTTCTCAGGGTGAGGAATGCTCTCATCAGTTTTGGCACCTGCCTCCACAATTCCCCTTGGAAGCTGTCCAGGCTGCAGTTTATTTCCTGGAGTGCTCTGCTGAGAATTGGAGGGGAGGCCATGTGGAAACCAGTGTGATTGGGTAAAGAAAACTCAGAATCCCTTTCCTGTCTCTAGATAAACCTACACATACACAAAAGGTGGAACAAGTGCATTATAAATAAGAAAACACTGGAGAACAAGCACACTATAAGGAAAAAGCCAGTGTTGGACAGCAGATCTCCCCTAGTTCTGAACTTTGTTTTCCATGTTCCTCATTTATCTTCCATTATTATTCAGATGGGACAGGTAGGAATGAATGCAAATATACATATCTGCTCATCAGTGTTACCTATCAGTTTTCGGTGAGCTGGCCACAGATATAAGGGATTGTGCTTCAGCCCCTCTAGCTACGTCCATACGGATAAACCAAACGGCCAGGACATCAGCTCAAATACTGGTTGGTGGTCATTGATGCTGATAAGCTCTTAGCAGTGCCCTGGAAAATGCCTGGTCATGGTTGAAGTGACAGCATCCCAGCAAGCAAGACACATGAAGCTAAACTGCCTTTGGAGAAGGAAAGATCATTGATGGTATAGATAAGGGCTATGAACATATACTGTCTTTAAGACCAGAGAATAGACCTGAATTAAATACTTAGTAGTTTAAACATAACCTGCGTGAACAAGAAGCCTGTAAATTTTTGAAGTTACAAGCCATGAACTCTGCCAAAGAGCATTGTCACAACCGTATCTTTTGGCAGGTGCTTCCGTGACACTTTTCTGAGAGGTTCCTTATGGTCTTTCATTCAAGCAATGCCTGTATGGACTGATCTATGGTTAGGATAACGCCTTGAGATTTGCAGACCACCTCAAGTTCTTGCTCTCTGAAACCATCAGCTGTGTTGGGAAATTCTAATGGGAAATTTTATAGGGCAAAAGCATGTTTTGCCATATCTATAAAATCCACTTAGATATTTGAGCTCTCTTGAACATACGGGTTCTCTTCTGAAGGCACAAATACTCTTACAAGAGAGCTCACTCTCCCTGCCTTACAGAAAAAATGCCGTCTCCTCAAATTTCACCTTCACATCACGCATTCCTGATATCACCCAAAGAGAACTTGCTCACCTAAAAAGCAAGTTGTTCTTTCTCCGCTGTCCTGGTTCTTCTGGATTTTTGGTTGTGGGCCTTCATAATCTATATTATTATTTATTACTATTTTTATTATGAATCTCTGCTGATTCAAACTACAGTAGAAGGGATTTTGTGTCTTTATTCAGTTGAAAGTTTTACGTGTTACAGATGTATCAAACATGTGCCTATGTACAAAGATATGAATGTGTGTATATACACATAAATCCTTTCATTTAATCAACCAAATCTTTGCACACAGTTTTAAACCCATGTGTTAAAAATTCCATGTTTAGTTTGGAAACCGAGCTTGCAGGCTCAGACCCCTGTTATTAAGCACAGTGACAGCACTGGATTAGAGAGGCATCACTTCTTTGCAAAAAAAAAAAAAAAAAAAAAGCCAAAGCAGTTTTGATTACTGAAGACAGAAATAACTCCCAACCTCCCTCTGGCTTGTAAATTAAGCAGATACAATTCTTGTTTGCCTTTGCATGAAAACCAGTAGCTCTTGTCTTCTGTGTCCACAGCTGAATTCCCAGTCATGGGTCACAACCACTTCTCATCCAGGTTGGATCAGAACCCAGAGAGATGCTGCTGCCCAGCAAAATAACTGAGATGCCCAGACTATAACATTTCCCAATTTAACTCTTTATTTTCCCAAAATCTCTGAACATAAATTCTGTCTCCAGACTCGGATGATTAGTCGATGTAACTAAAATCAAACCCAGATCAAAAATATTAATGGAGTCTCATAAAATTCTAGCTACTTGCCAGCCCACCATGACTCTGGCTATGGGAGTAAATTAGGAGTAATCTTTTCTTTATTGTCCTGGAAAATGGCACTTGAGAAGGTTTTAAGCCAGGCTTCGTACATTCATTCACTAATTTTGCAAAGCTGGTTTAGCAGTAATCATCTATCCCTCAAAACAGCTTAGCCCCATAGTCAGGAGTGATGAATCAGAGAAGCAGAGTGGATTTGCTGTAATGAATCATACTGCACGACAAATATACTGAGAAACAGCCTCCTCAGTTTATCTCCAGATCCACGTGTCTTGACTAACTTATTTCTTGTTTGGTTCTCAAGTCCTGAGTTGGTGGCAATTTCATTCAGCTTTATGTTGATGTTTGTCTCCATTGTGACCTACTGGATGTTGCTCCACAGGTGAACAGTTATAGCCCTTAAAACCATCCCCAAACAGCCGTAATCCTGGATGTTCCACCTTTTCTTTCTGTACCCTCCTCCAAGGTTACACCCCATTGGAATGATTCAAAAGTGCAAAAGAAAGAGGATGAAGGTGGAGATGTGCAAGCCTGGTTAAAATTAGATGCTGCTGCTCAGGTGGATGCTTTCTGATTTCAGAGAAACCAGAGAGAGCAAAGGTTAAAGGTTGGATCTGAATGATGAGAATGCTAGAGTTCTAGTTATCCAGCCTGTCCCTAGAAGTAAGCTGGCATCCACTAAACAAACACCTCTTCTTCATTTCCTTTATGCTGGGAGGTAGGACGGGAGATCCAAGGCTCCATGCAAGAGGATGCAGAATCTCTGCACCCCTGGGCAGGGCAAAGCATCTCCTTGGATACTTCTTTGTCTCTTGCTGGCAGGTTCAGCAAAGAAACCAAGGAATAAATGGGTTCTGGAAAACTTCTCGTCCCAGACAGACCTAAGGCCAGGCAGAGGAAGGTCCCTGTGCTGCATCTTTCCTGGGGATAATAGGGAAATTCGCTCTCCTAGGCCGTCAGTCTTGCACCTTTTTAACTGGCAGTGGACTCTCTTTAATAAGGAAGGGAGTAAAGCAATTTCTCATTTCACTGATAACCTGATCTCTGACTGAAAATAAAACCCCCAAATGGAAAATCCAGACACTAAAGCTTCAAGTCCAGTGAATTGTGTTCAATTCAGCTAAATCGGTAAATTCCCTCATGGTAATTAAAGACACTAATTGATTTGTGAAAACATCTTCTGGATGGGAGCTGAATTTGTGGGATTTACAAGCCCTACTCCTAATCCCCAGATGCTCCAATCAGTCCACAGTTCGACAGAGGAGCAGAGAGCTGCTATGGATGAATGAGGAGTGACTAAGATTTTTTATTTTGTATCCTTTCAGGGAAATACCAGTGCATTTAATGACTGATTTCTCTCTTCCCGAGGCCATTTCTATCAGGCTTCTGAGAGCATTTGGGTATTGCTTTCATGCTTTCCACAGCCAGGGCAAATGCTCCTCTTAGACACCTTCATGTGAACCCTCTGAATTCACCAAAGCAGCATCACTGGAGTGAAGAGGAAAAGGGATGCCTAACGAGGAGGAAGGCTGTTTGATAGGGCAGGGACCATGGCTCACTTTGTATTTCATCTCAGGATGCAGCCCTGAGGCTTTCAGGTATGACACTTAAACAAGCAACGCCGTCCTAAGCCAGCAAATGCACGAAGATTGTGGGAACTGCTGCTTTCAAACCCAAGGGATATTCACTTTTCTAAGCACATTTATGGCGTTCATGCTTGGGTTGAAAAGATCAGTGATTGGTCTGGGTGCCATGCAAAGCTATGGACCCAGCCCAATGGGGTCCACAACAGTCATGACCTGGTACTAGAGATAAACCCAAAGCAGTAGTAATAAGGAAGAAAGCTTCAACACTAGGTTGGAAACGTTCTGTACTTCCCTTTGTAATTAAAACATGAAATTTTCAAGGCAAGCTTCTTGTCAGCATTGGCAACTGGATTTTCCTGCATTAATCCAGGAAGATTTTCTCTGCTAGTGATGATGATGTGCAGGATTATCTAGACTTGGAATACACAGGGTTTATTTGAAGTAAGGACCCTGTCCATCCCTAACTAGATTATGGAAATTTTTGTCCTAGTGGTACACATGAAAAGCATGTAGATATGGCACTTCAGGACATGGTTTAGTAGACATGGTGATGATGGGCTGACAGTTTGACTTGATGATCTTAGAAATCTTTTCAACATTAATGATTCTATGACTCTATAAGCACGGACACACACTGAGCATCCAAGGTGTTACAAAGAATGCACAACACACTGGTGGCCTGCTAAGTCCTCCAAAGAGGTAAGTCCACCAGCACTTGTGGTTCCTGGGGTCTAGGAAACAGCTCTGCAGAAATGTTTCTTAGTGAATATAGTGTCTGGAAAGCACTTTCCTGTATCAAGGATCAACACAAACACACCAATGCTGCTTCAGAAAATAAAGGGAGGTGGTAGGAGGTGTCCATGGACTGCTTACCTGAAGATGCTCCACTCAGGCTCAATCCTCAGGATAGTTGGATCCTCCACATATTCATACTGCAACTCTTGATGTATCTTGGCTTTGTCCACTCTCACAGACACCTTTACCTTCTCAAAACCTTCATCTGAGGCAGTAGTGTTACAGACAATATGTTTGGTGGATCTCCTGTGATAGGAAGCAAGTAAACATAAACCAGATGCTACCAGCAGCAAACCAACGGTGCCAGAAAGAGCCCAGCCACTTAATATTCTGTCCTATGACCTTAACCTATGCACTGTGAAGTGGTGAAACACACCACTATAGGAATATTCTGTAAGATGTGTGACACATTTATCTGAGGAAGTGACATTAGCTTCTCACTTGTTTAAATAAAACCACAAGGGCCATCAGATTCTCAGGTCTCAGAGTGAAAACTGAATTCCAGGGGAAGTGCAAACCAGACCTCTCTCCAGAATTATTTCTGTGTGATTAAATGTTTGATGGATATTTCCTTCCTGCCTGCAGACATATGCAGCAACAGCTCATAAAAGGAGAGGGTTGCACCTCAGTTTTCCAGTCTGGGATAATAAAACTTACTTTGCATTAGGACTATAAGCTTTGTTAAGTGCAGTTTGCAGCATGCCTGGGTTTTTCGCATGGAAGTTGCTAATATAGTGGGAAGCATTTTATGGTTATACTGGAAGAGAACTCTGCATAAACCTTTGCTTTTGGGGAGAGCTCAAAATGAGTCTGAAGTCTGAATTCTGCAGTGGTCTTTACCTTCTATAAAGAGCCAAAAATTCAGGCTCCAAAACTCCTAATCTTTCCATTCCTGTGACTTGTGATGTAGCCTCATCTGATACCCCTAGAAAGGATAAACCAGGGGGCATCCTTCCCTTGACGTATGGATGCACCTTCACTGACTGCATCATCCAAGTACTCTCCAAATTCACCTGAAAAATGACACTAACTCCCTCCTAAATATCCCAGCCTCTTCAGTAAGCATCTCCAAGCAGCTGTGGTTCCCACTTGGTCTTTTAAATCACAATTTGTGACATCACCCTCCTGAATAATAGATGCTAAATCATACCACTGTCTCAACAAGCAGCTAAACAGGATCCCTGTAGCCAGCATTGGGAAGGGCATTGCCCCAAGACAGTGGCACCAGGTCTCCTGTAAATGAGTTCTTCTCCTGCCAAGGATAGGCTGGGAGAAATGTGCCAACTTCATCTTCAGCCTCCACCAATATTGGCAGCAATTTACATTGTGCTTGGTAGTTTTGAGCTGCAGGATCCCCTGGGAAAGGGATTCAGACTTATTCTCACAGAGATCAGGGAACATTCAGCAGGTAACACTGACATTAAGCCACTCTGAACTGTAATTGAACAGAAGCCAACCCAGAGCTGAAATGTTGCAAATCATCTATTTCTTAGCATGACAGGACTATTCTAGGATAAAAGGGAGGTGTTTTAATACTTAGAACTGGTGTTGTCAGATTTTCTTTGTCACCACCGCTAAAGCCAGGGACGTGAAAATGAATCTTTTAAAGTACGTACTCCCAGAGCAAGTAGGAAGGAATGGGAGCATGGAGAATTGTAGTGAAATTTGACAAGGGACCATGGAAAAAAGCACATCAAATACAAATCAAAACAATGAAATAAATCCTATTCTCCCACCCTAAAACATGCACAGTAAGATTGTGCACGGTGCAGAATGCACAAGTCCCATCGCTGAATAGACGTGGCCACCAGCCAGACAAGGCACATGAATCACAGAATCACAGAATAACCAGGTTGGAAGAGACCCACCGGATCACCGAGTCCAACCGTTCCTACCAAACACTAAACCATATCCCTCAGCACCTCGTCCACCCGTGCCTTAAACACCTCCAGGGAAGGTGACTCAACCACCTCCCTGGGCAGCCTGTTCCAGTGCCCAATGACCCTTTCTGTAAAGAATTTTTTCCTAACGTCTAGCCTAAACCTCCCCTGTCGGAGCTTGAGGCCATTCCCTCTTGTCCTGTCCCCTGTCACTTGGGAGAAGAAGCCAGCACCCTCCTCTCTACAACGTCCTTTCAGGTAGTTGTAGAGAGCAATGAGGTCACCCCTCAGCCTCCTCTTCTCCAGGCTAAACAACTCCAGCTCTCTCAGCCGCTCCTCATAAGGCCTGTTCTCCAGCCCTTTCACCAGCTTTGTTGCTCTTCTCTGGACTCTCTCCAGAGGGACATGGTGTCATGTCATGAGGGACAGGGTGTCTGGGCTGAAGAAGTTTCTTGACTATAATTGCTCACATCTTTCAGACTCAGGCAGGTACAGTACGAAGGACTCCTCTGTACCTGTAGAAGAGGCAGGGTTGTCGCCCAAAGTTCACAATGACATTGCTGCCCGCATTAAGGTTGTTGCCTGTTATTGTCACCTGGGTGCCACCTGACACTGGTCCCCGCTTCGGCTTGAGATCAGAAAGTGTCAGGGTCTGTAAAGACAAAAGGTAATGTTGAAAACACAATAGAGGAGCATAAGTACCTTCCCTTACTTGTTTTAGAGATGGAAAGAAGTAAGCACCGTCAGGGGTTAATCACGTGTTAGCTGGACTTCAGAAGATGACCATAACTTCCACCCTACAGAGGAGCCTAGAGTGATTCCACAGTCCTATCATAGACACCCTGCTTGAATGACAAGTTTTGTGCGATAATTCCAGACCTAATCCTAGCCTGTTCCCCTCACCCCTGTCGTACTAGGCCTGCCCTTGTACCTGCTCAGAAATATTCTGTGCTTGCAAAGTCAGTTCCAGGAATTGAGCAGCTGGATCCATGATGTACCTTCTCCACTGCTTGTCTGGCACAGCTCAGATGTCTTTTTGCCATCATGCAACACCACCTCTGCAAGATAAACTGGGTCTTGAACTGACTGATTGGAACTTAATGGGGACTTTCCACCTCCAAACTGTGGAACTCACAAGTGATGAAAATGGTCAAGTCTTTAAAAGATTACTCTGAACTCTATTGATCTGACAAGGGAACAGAACCAGCTGTAAAGGTCCAGAGGTGCCTAAAACCTGCCTCTGTGCTCACAGGCTTTTTCCCTGGGAAGAAGAAGAGCTGTGGTTCAGCAAAGCATCTGAGCTCATGTCTTGTGTCTCTCACATGCCCACTGCACAACCCCAAATCTTTCTCTTTTTGTTATCAGACTTGGATGCTGAGACAGTCTAGTGTTTCCTGCACTGATACAGCACAGCAATGTTCATGTTGAGATGTACTCAAAAATACTACAGCCACGAAAGAAGCACTGTTCAGATGAACACCATTTTTCCTTTTCCTGGCTGATTTTCCAAGGCTCTTTCCCAAACATAACATGATGTTGTGTTAATGCGTCAAAAAGGGGCACAATTCCTTTAGGGGCCCCAAATTTCAAACACCTTTTTCTTACCCTCCTGATCTCCCTTCTTTCCCAAATTAAGATAAAATACTTGTACTCTGAAGGCACAGATCATCCTGTTACCACAATGCAGAGAGGAGACATCCATTTTCAGGGTGAAATTTGGAGTTATAGTTTATTCTTTCATTTGCATTTTAATAGAAAAACTTTCCACTCAGTCCCAAGTGAAAAGCTACTATATGCATTTAAATGAAGATTATTTTTTCCCCTCTCTTTAAGAATGATGACACAAATGCTCGAAGCTCTGCTTAGCTCCTCTGAATGAGCAGGCACATCATGCAGTCACCTTATTGAGCTTTGGAGACCATTAATCCCTGTATATAAAACCACCTGACACACACGGTGGCTCCTTCTTTCACACCCACAGAGCGCTCTCTGTCCCTATCCCCCTCTGGCAAATCATTTTGAAAAACAGCGGCAAGGTTTCCACTTTGCTTTTGTTCAAAGTGAAGCTACCGTGTGGAAAAAGAGCTGAACATGAAAATCAGACATACAGCTCTGTAGAAAAATCTGTTGTCAGAGCTGAACACGTCTTATGTTTAAACTTGACTGGATTTGACATGTTGGTTTGGAAGAGGTTTTGCCTCAAGAAGTCCCTCACCTATTAATTGCTGAAGGTTAGGAGGAAAAAGAAGAAGAAAAAAGACATTAAGAAACAAGAAATGACCTGTTTCTTACACTTTTTTGGGGGGATATTCTCTAGCAACTATTATTTGGATTAAAAAATGCAGGGAGAGTATGTGGATACAAAAGATACATTTCAGTATGAAGTGCTTCTCTAATTTTTGAGTGCTGCTTCATGTTGTGAAGGCAGCTCCTCTTTAATCCGTTATTGATGGCCATCCGCACCCGTTCTGACTCTGATGGCTGCTGCTGGGAGATGATGTCCCACGTGGGAGAAAATGAATTGAGAATGGCCAAGTTGATGCACATAGTCTACACAACAGCACTGGAATAGTAGGTGCTTCACAAACCAGAGAGGTGCATTTCAGTTAAAGAACCAAAGCCCTTGTCCCACTTCTTGATGGTGAGATAAGCTGGCCATGCCCTTTTGAGGACCCTTGCAGACCCGATCTACATCAGTAACGCCCCTTGGCAGAGCGTTGCTGTCTCTCATGCCCATCTTACAGAAGGGTTTGTGGACAAGCTTTCAAAGTTGTGATAAACCATTAGTCACAACCTGTCTGCAGTAAAACTGCAGTAAAAAAAACCCCTCCAGACTGCTTACCGTTTCCTTGGTGGTGAAAGGTGATGGAAAATGCAAGGGGATCTATTGGATCTGTAACAGGCTGAAGTGGGCAATGGCAACAGGGGAAAGAGGCCAGGAAATACCCTGTGCCTTCCTATGGGCTTGCACACTTTCCTCTGCTCCCCAGCTGTTTACTTTCCTCCAGTGCCTCCTCTGTACAGGCTGTCCATAGAGAAGCTGCAATCAGAACTGTGTCTAAACTGACCTCATGGTACATGCCAAGACCTTGGTTCCCACTTCATTTCTCCTGCATGACTCAGATGCAACTTGTGCACCTGCGTTTCCTTTCTGTAGGTTCAGCATTAGCAGCAGGAGAGGAAGGATAATAGAATTATAGAATGTTTTGGATTAGAAGTGACTATAAAGAATCCCAGTTCCAACCCTCCTGGCCTTGGCAAGGATGCCTTTCACTGGATCAGGTTGCTTGAACCCTCATCCAACCTGGCACTGAATACCTCCAGAGATGGGGCATCCATGAATTCTCTGGGCAACCTGAGCTACAGGAAAATATCTCTTGCTGATATCTAACCTTAACCTCCCCTCTTTCAGCTTAAAACTGTTGCACCTTGTCCTGTCCCTGCAATGCCTCATAAAGAGCTCCTCCCCAGCTTTCCTGGACCCCCCTTTAAGTACTAGAAGGTTGCTATAAGGTCTCCCTGGAGCCTTCTCTTCTCTAGGCAGAACAAGCCCAACTCTTTCACCCTCTCCTCATATGGGAGGTGCTCCAGGCCTCACATCAACTTTATGGCCTTCTCCGGACTTGCTCCAACAGATCCATGTCCTTCTTGTGCTAAGGACTTTAGAACTGAATGCAGGATTGCAGGTGGGGTCTCATGAGAGTAGAGGGGCAGAATTGCCTCCCTCAGCCTGCTGGTTACACATCTTCTGTGGCAGCCCAGGATAGAGTTGGAAAGATCTGTTGCAAAGACTCTCCTGGGAAAAGGAGTTTAGGAGCAGACCCGGAAAAGATGCAGTCAGAGGGGTTCACATCACCTGCACAGAGTCATAATATTCACACTCAAATCCAGAATAAAGGTGAACTTGCTTTACCATCTGAATTGAAAAGTGAAGGGGAAATCTTGGGGGGGGGAAGGGTACAATGGGGGTTTAAAGAGCATAGCAATAATCATAGAAACAAAATGACTAAAATGTTTTTTTTTTAAAAAAAATCATTCTCATTTAATCATCATAAATTTTATTTCAGCTTGCAATGAAAAGCTTTGTTTCCCTTTTGGCTTATTGAACCCCCTAATGCAATTTGCATTTTTGATCACAGATGAGTTTAGAACAAACCATCGGCACCCTGAATTTACAAGTTAGGATTAGCAATGAAGAGAAGAACTGTTGTGGCATTTCTAAACTAAGCTACCACTTTTTTAAGCCTCTGAAATTAAATACTCTGTTGAGTTCAAAATATGATCACATCTAGTTCTTGCAGGAGAGGGGAAGGGGACAAATTTGACTGTATTTTCTTTAAACCCGTTGAAAATCAGTTTTCCAGAGCATTTACTATGCATCAGAAAGCAATATCTACCTCCCGTGCAACATTCTTTCCTAGTTTTCAAACATCTTTCTTCTCTTAAAGCTGCCACCCACTGCTGAAGGATGCCAAGGCATGTTGTGATGCCTGCAACAGCATCTCTACTGTCCTGGCAGAAGTATCAGAGGAAGCTAAGCTGTGCCAACAAACACAGCTCCCGCTATGAAAGCAACGGACATGAGAGAAGGCGTATGATGGGCAGGCTGGTGAGCATCTGTATTTTTTTCTGTCTAGCACAAAGGTATCAAGGTATTCCGCAGAGAAAACCCTGTTGACTTCACGCTTATGCACAGCTGGGATAGCTGGCAGCTGGAAAGCCAACAAGCGGAGGGAAGAGCTGTCACAGACGGACACGGATGATCAAAATCGGACAGTAACACCAAGAGTAGCAAAGGTCACATGCTGAAGTGTAATGCCTTGCAAGAGACCTTCTGTCTGCCTAGTGGGGGTATCTTTCAAGGTGTTTCCACGGCCACAGCACCTGAGTGACATTAGGAAATACAGAGAACAGAGAAATCTCTGTAGCTTGAGGGAGAAATCCAAGATAGTTGCTTTAATTACCACTTCTGTTTACCATAAAAAATTGCCAGGCATGTGAATTATCTCAGAAAAGACTCATTCCCTTGCAGGAGTTGAGAGCTTTTGATGGGAACAAAGAGAGCCTCGCATCTCAAATCTGCACAGATCTCCACAGATGAAGGCCAGGAAATTCTTACATGTCCCCAGCAAGGGGCCTTAGAGGAATGAGCAGGTCTCTTGGTCAAAGAGCTTTGGCAGAAAGGGGGAGAGTGGAGAAAAACAAGTCAAGTGTGCAACATGTGTTGGGCTCTCTGCAGCTCTCCTATGGCAAAACAAAAGTCTGAGGCTCAGCTTGCACCAGTAGTAGTGCAGAATTAAGCTGAGAGCCTCTCTGATAGCCTTTCCAGTGGATATCCCAGACAGATGGTGTAGCAAGCAAATTTCCCAGCCGCAGCAGCCTCTCTAAAAAGAGGAGCACGGCTGCTCTTTGAGCACCATCAGCACACAGTGTTGACTCCAGGCAGTCTGCTAAAGGTGGCTGCCCACCAAAGGCATCCCATTCCTTTTCTTCTTTGGACATCTCTAACATCTGAGGCTCAAGAAACTGCCTATTTTGGGAGAATAGCCTTCTGCAGGGAAATGAGTGGAAGTTGCATGTGTGATGTCATTGTTCACCATCTTCAGGGTCTTTTGATTTCATCTCCAAATTCCTCATAGCCAAGTTCTCCCATCAAAGCACCCACCCTTCCCACTGCCAGATGTGTGATGTTGTGCAGTGACAAGAGGAAATCATGTAAAATAAACCAAGGTGTGGTATTTATGGTATCCAATCCCATGGACTTAGAGAGGAACATCTTGGACTTAAGTCAGATGCTGTAAATGAGGCTTGAAAGAAACTGGGCTGAGCTGAAGGTAACGACACAAGAACTTCAGAGGTGTGCTTAACCACAGCTCTGAGACAGCAGATGTCTGCTGTCCTGAGCCCATCCCTTCAAGCATGAATACTGGGGGGAGATCCCACCCTTAACCATGTGTGCAGGCATCACTTGTGAAAGCTACCTAAAGTTCAAGCTTGCTGGTGTCTATCCTTTCACTATAGAGCATCAAAAACTGTTGCTCACTTGCACTGAACCCCAGTCATACTCTACAGCTCACCCACAACCTGGGTGATGAACTGGTCCCTCCTGATCTCGTGCTGCTGGTGTGCAGCATTGCTTTTCCTGGACACTCAGAAGCCCACTTAATGCAAACATCCTTTGAATGTCACATCTTGTAGAAATACCTGCCACTGCTATGGTGACTTACTGTGGCTTAGTAAGTGGGATTTTTTGTCTTTGCTAGCAGAAGGCAGGCACTGCCCAGACAACACCAGCCCTTCGTGTACCCAGGCTGGGTGATGGGCAGCTCTGCCACTGGTCCTAGGAACCACAGAGAAAGGAGCAGGCAGTGAGGAGAGAAGAGATGAAAACGCATCTGGAGGGGCCCAAGAGAGAGTCCACCATGAAAAATCACACTCTACTTGCAGAAGACCTTAGAATAGTGATGACTACAATGACAACCTCAATGTTTCTGCTGGAGAACAACAGTACCTTTGTCTGTGGGCCCTAGAGGGATGGTGGCAGGGTGAGCATCACATCAGGGAAAAGTAAGTTATTAGGAAACACTTTTCCTTTTCTTCTTTCTCTTTTTTTTTCCTTTCTTATATAGCAT
Organism: Phaenicophaeus curvirostris; assembly: GCF_032191515.1. Classification (NCBI taxonomy): domain Eukaryota; kingdom Metazoa; phylum Chordata; class Aves; order Cuculiformes; family Cuculidae; genus Phaenicophaeus; species Phaenicophaeus curvirostris. The sequence goes on along the minus strand of NC_091392.1, from coordinate 2,774,287 downwards.
TTTTAGCTATTAATGAGGATTTTCTGTACTAATTTGGACCATGGCTGTATGTAACTGTAACTGGACTAATAATCTGGACTATTATTAGATTGTTAAAACATTAATTAGGGAAGCTATTTTTGCTCATAACAAGATTTTGAAAGGAAATGAAAGGAACAACTATGTGCACTCAGAATGGCACTGAAGAGCTCAAAGACTGAATCTGGTCAAGGACAATGGATAGATACAGCAAAGTGGATCAGTGCCCAAGGAACTTCAACACCAAGGAGAACTTCTCGCTCGCAGGACCTTACCATAAAGTAGTAGAGCTGTGAAGACCTGGCCATGAATTCTGGTTTGCACTCAGCCACGCAGATCTCCACGAATCCAGCATGCTGACTGGGCTTGGCCTCCCCCATCTCACAGACTATCCTGTGGAGAAAGAATCAACCAGAAGAAAGTTTTGAGGGATTTTTTGGTGGCCTGTGTAAGTAGGATTCGGAGCAAACAGCCCACATTGTTGGGGAATGGACTGTAGACATAACCCATCTTCTCCTTTACAATCCAGGACACAAAATATGGGCTAAGTTATTATATAAAGAGTGGTGGCTTTTGGCGCTTGGTGATACAAACACTTAGCTGATATAAATCAACCTAACTTCACTTAAATGTGCATGCAAATGCTGAGGTCTGACCCCAGGGGTCCCTCTGTCCTCCAGCCTTGCACGGTGGACAGCTTTGCAGCTTTGAGGCTTAATGATCACTCCTGTATGGAGTAAGCTGCTTCTTGGGACTACTGCCCTTCAAACTGGAACTGAACATCCTTGTTGTGGCTGTTAGGTGAAAGATAAAGGACAACTTTAGGGCATATGCCACGAACGTTACCTAAATAGGCAATCCAAATACAGCAATAAAGGGATTATTAGCTTCTAAGTTGTAAGGGGAGAACGGCATCTTCCATTCCTCACTTCCAAGGCTGGTAGAATGGACTCCTTAGAAGACCCCACAGGTAGCAATGACTGTTATTAAATGCACTGTGACTCACTGTATGCCATGCACTCAACTTACTGCTCTGCTGGGATGTACCCTTCCACCAGCGGTTTGCACTCCACTCCAGCCACTTTGACGTGAGATGCAATATCTCTGAACTCCAGCCCCAGATTCTCCCCGCGGATGGTCACTTTGGTCCCTCCTTCACGGGGGCCTGTCACAGGATTGATCTGGAGAAACAAGCCAAGGAGAAGAATGATCAAACCACCTATATGAAGACATCAGCATCCTCTCAGGTGAAAGAAAAGGTAATATCATGTCTCTTCGTGACCACTAGAGACACTCTAAATTATGAATACTGAACAACTAAGGGGATTATCCTACTCCAGACACACCGCTTGGTCCAGCTCCCTTGCAATTAAATATCACATTTGCCCCAACATCAGAGTATACAAAATTCTGCTCCACGTCTCATTTATTCTCTTTTGACTACGTGCAAAACCTCCAGAGATGAGTAGGAGATGTTTTCTAGGTGGGAACAGGGGTTTCTGGTGGTACGCCTGAGCTCTGCACATCATATACATGAGCCATGGAGGGACTAGAGTGAGGCACGGTGGAAATAAATAGCAGAACAAGAAAAGGATATAAACGGCTTCAGCTAGTCACTTTAAATCTTACATTCCCACCCCAAAGCACATGAAATTTTTTTATCTATTCTGGAAGTAAGTATTGGTCACGCATCACAAATTCATCTGAAAATGTCCACCTGAAAAAAACAGCCAAGACACAACAGAAACAGCATGTTGGATTAGGTGCAGAGTAGGTGGATGATGACTGAGACAGCAGCAGCAGTTTCTGTATGCCAACACGTATTTCTGAAAGAATCCCAGCTGCCCTCATGGTAGATCTGGGGCCAGGGGAAGGGCAGGAATAGGAGTGTGGATGGCTTATTTGTGAAGTGAGAGGCACATGCACCCCAACGTAAGATGAAAGGCTATCCCAACCATTCTGGTGGCTGGTGGCATGGTGATAGCATCCCAGTCTGGACCTTTACCAGAACCTAGTAGGGACAGGACCATAGAGTCATAGAATGGTTTAGGTCAGAAGGGACCTTAAAGGTTATCCAGTTCCAACCCCACAGCCATGAGCAGATGCGCCTTCCACTGGATCAGGCTGCTCAAAGCCTCATCCAGCTTGGCCTTGAACACCTCCAAGGTTGGGGCATCCATGACTTCTCTGGGCAAACTGGGCCAGTGACTCACCACCCTCACAGGAAAATATTTCTTCCAGATACCTCATCTAAATATCCTCTTTTTCATCTTAAAATTATTCCCTCTCATCCTGTCCCTTCACTCCCTGATAAAGAATCCCTCCTTAGCTTTCCTGTAGTCCCCTTTAAGTACTGAAAGGCTGTTATATGGTTTCCCCAGCATCTTCTCTTCTCTAGGCTGAACAAGCCCAACTCTCTCAGCCTGTCCTTGTATAACAGAGGTGCTCCAGCTCTTGGATCATCCTTATGGCCCTCCTCTGGATTACTGCATCTTGCTCAGCAGAGACTGTGTTGGGCAGCAGAGTCAAAGCACCACCTGGACTCCAGAGCTCACCTCTTCCCCTCACTCCACCCTGCACCCAGAATTGTCCATTTCTGCAATATCTCTGGCCCATGCAAAGGGAACGTGTATGTGGAAAAGCGTTTTGCATCGCATCCATCATCCCTGTTCAGAGCCAGGTGGAAATTAGCATTGGAGTTGTCTCCTCAACATTGAAACAACATGGAAATTGTGGGGCTAGCCCTTAATTACCTCAGTTCTGCCCTTCCAATTATTCAGCGTGCCCAAATGCTTTGCAATACAACTGGCTAGTTCAAAGGGGCTTCAAACACGGCTTTCAAAGGGCATTCCCTGCTGCCCATTCATGATGCCATGGCTGCCATCTGCCAGCATTGGCAAGACTCCTTCAGCACTGAGGAAGGGGGAATTCCCTGTTTGAGGTCCATACCCACTGGCTGATGGCTCTGCCAAGTGGGAATCTAGGGCTGGCAGCTAGATCCTTGCACGGCAGTCAGACTGGCAGGGAAAGTTGAGGCACTTGACTGCTTCCCTGTGCTGAGTCTCACACCATGGTCAGCCTAATTTCCACCCAGAGGCCAATTTTTAGAAGATCCACCTTTAGTCAGAAGAAAGAGACTCTGGCACCTTTAGGGGACATTTGATTTTAGGTTATTTAATTTTACGTCCTGGAACCATCTCCTGAATGAGTGTGTCTTTGCTCCGACTATACAGGGAATCAACAGAGGTTAATAAGATAATAGCACAGATGATGGCTTTAAATTGGAGCGGGGAAGATTTAGATTAGACATCAGGAAGAAATTATTCATGGTGAGGGTGGCGAGACCCTGGAACAGGTTGCCCAAGGAAGTCGTGGCTGCCCCATCCCTGGAAGTGTTCAAGGCTGGGTTGGATGAGCCTTGAGCAGCCTGGTCCAGTGGGAGGTGTCCCTGCTCATGACAGGGGGGTTGGAACTAGATGGGCTTTAAAGTCTTTTCCAACCCAAATCAATCTATGACATCATGATTCTATGATTCTATGATCTCCTGTCCCCTTATGAGGCATTTTGCCAAGCTCTTGAACCTGTAAGGTTGTTTGTAACCTCTACAACACAAGATCCATGCAGCAGCCTGGTCTTGGATCAAAAAAAACCCAAATACCACTTGAACTAAGAAAATCAGAATCATATTCCTACTCCAAAAGTCAACAAGATACTTAAATCCTAAAAATAAAATAGCACAACATTCATAAATCTGACAGGTGAAATATTTATTTGGATTGGCTGGAAATTTGACCTTTGGATGGTTTGTGGTATTGCGATTGATAGGTAAGTAGAAAATGGATAAAAAAAGAAAGAAAGAGAGAGGCATTTGGAGTTATTTTCCAGGAATGAGGGATATATCTTGAAAATGAAAATGATAATGCAATTTCTATTCCAGGAGAAACTAACACTGATTGTCTCAGCTGGGGACTCAACATTGAAAACTTGAACTATTTTCCAAAAATGGCAATTCCAAAGTATTTTTTATTCTGAATTATTAATAAATATCTATTCAAGCGAAGTTTTCTATTTGAAATACTTATTTTGCTAACGTCAGTTAATCCTCTCCTGATAAAACACTACATGAACGATGCTGGAAGGCTAGAATATATCACCATACCAAATGCAATCTAATATGTTAGGCGGCAATCCCCATTTTCAGTACACGATGAGGGATGACATGATTGAGAATAGCCCTCGAGAGAAGGACTTGAGGGTGCTGGTTGATGAGAAGCTCGACATGAGCCGACAATGTGGACTCGCAGCCCAGAAGGCCAATCGTGTCCTGGGCTGCATCAAAAGAAGCGTGGCCAGCAGGGTGAGGGAGGGGATTCTGCCCCTCTATTCCTCACTTGTGAGACCTCATCTGGAGTACTTGGCCCCGTTCTAGAATCCTCAACACAAGAAGGATATGGAGCTGTTGGAACAGGTCCAGAGGAGGCTACAAAGATGATAGGGGGCTGGAGCACCTTCCCTCAGAGGACAGACTGAGAGAGTTGGGCTTGTTCAGCCTGGAGAAGAGAAGGCTCCGAGGAGATCTCATAGCAACCTTCCATTAGCTGAAAAGAGCCTACAAAAAAGCTGGATAGAGACCATTCATAAAGGCTTGTGGTGATAGGATGAGGGGGAATTATATAAACTGAAGAAGGGCAGATTTAGAGAAGACATTAGGAAGAATTTCTTCACCATGAGTGGTGAGACACTGGAACAGGTTGCCAAGAGAAGCTGTGGATGCCCCATCCCTGGAGATGTTTAAGGCCAGGTTGGATGGGGCCTTGGGTAACCTGATCTAGTGGGATGTCCCTGCCAATGACAAGTGGGTTGGAACTAAATGATATTTAAAGTCCCTTCCAACCCGAACTATTCTATGATTCTATATACTCATAATGGGCAAAAGAAAGATAAACTATAATTTCCATATTTTATTATATTTCCTTATGTATTAATAATACTTTGTAAGAGAACTGAGTTTCCCATGGAATACTCAGGTTCACTTTTGTAGTATTAAACTTGCTGTGAAATGATTTTCATCTTTTCTTGTAAGGTGAGTGTCTAGTAAGTTAGATCTGTGGTTAATTGGGGTTCACTGATGCTTGAAAGAGCTTGCTATCATGGGCAATACATCTCATAGCAAGATTTTTTTTCTCGTGTGACTAATGTCACTACCCTGGAGAAAGGAAGGCTTAGTAGTGAAAAGGAACAACATAGAATCACAGAATCATGGAATGCCCTGATTTGGAAAGGACTACAAGGATTATAAAGTACAACTCCTGTCACTGCATAGGATAACCCAAACATTCACACCATTTATCTGAGGGAGTTATCCAAATGCTTCCTGAATATTTTTGGGTTTGGCATTATCACTGCCTCCCTGGGGAGCCTGTTCCAGTGCTCCACCGCACTCTGAGTGGAGAATCTTTTCCTAATATCCAACCTAAACCTCCCCTTGCACATCTTCCTGCCGTTCCCTAGGGACCTATCATTTGTCACCAGAGAGGAGAGATCAGCTCTTTCTCCTTACCTTGTGAGGAAGCAGCAAACTGCTATGAGTCTCCTCTTCTCCAGGATGAACAGAGCAAATGATTTTAGATGCTCCTCACAGGACTTCCTCTCTAAACCCTTCACCAGCTTTGTGACCCCCCTCCTCTGGACATTCTCCAGTAGCTTGATATCCTTTTATACTGTGGTGCCCAAAACTGCACCCAGTGCTCAATGTGGGGCAACACCACTGCAGAGTAGAGCAGGACAATCCCCTCTGTCTACCAGCTGGCAATGCTGTGCTTGATGCACCCCAGGACACCGTTGCCCTCTAGGCTGCCAGAGCACACTGCTGGCTCAAGTTCAACTTGCTGTTGACCAGAACTTGCTAGAAAAGTCATTTTCTTTAGGATGAGCGGTGACTTTGAGATGAAAGTTTCACTGCAGAAATCACAAAAGCTTCTTGGAAACATTCTCATCCTCCTTCCATGTCTTTCTAAAGTGTAAGATTTATAAAAATTCTTGCTATGTCTGAAAAAAACATTAACAGGAAACTTCCCAGAATGAAGCCAGCACAGCACCTCTGCATCTCAACTCACCCCACTTCGTCTCCCCCGATATGTAGAAGAACAAGGTGTTACTACTCTGTTTTCACAGTGAGAAAGAAGGGGGGTGTTTCTATCACAGATATAAAAAAGTGAAACAAGACCTGTCAGTTTTGGAGGCGAAAATGCTTGCATGGAAACAAAAACTGCCGGGAAGCCTCAGCTTTCTCTTGAAGACCCAAAGCTATGATACAGCATCACAATTTACTCCCTCTATTCACATCAGCATAATGCAGTGGCTTGTTGCTCTTAAAGAACGTTTTGTGGCTCGGTGAGCCTCTAAGTCCTTTAATTCCAGAGTGGTAATATAAATGCAAGAGCTAATAAATAATTACAGGTTATGGGAAGCTTTGTGTTGGGTGTGTGCCTGTATCTGTGTAAGTGTAAGTACGTGTGTTGCTTCTCCTCATTCACCAGTGCAGATAGTGTCCTCGATCCTCATCTGAATATTCATGCTCTTACCAGACCTACCATTAGCTGCAACATACATCCAGTCACTTGAGATTACTTCCATGCTAATGGCTCAGAAAAAGACTTTCCAAGAGCTACTTACGATTGCACCAGGCAGTTGGAATATTTCATGAGCAAATATTGCAATGATCTGTTTGAGCTTTGGGAGTTGTTGGAGGAAATGCCTGCAGAATCAGAAATGCATCCCTTGCGGAGCTGTATGGTAGACAGTGAGTGCTTTGCACTTCATGAAGAGACTGCATATGCAGGCTTGGGGTCAAATTGTGACAGATAAATGTGGATGGACTTTCAGAACACCATACTACTGCATGGTCAGGTCCTTGTGTTTTGGACTTCTGCTTTAGCTGATCATCCATCACCCTCCCAATACCAAATTCCATGAATCTGTGCAAAATGTCTGAGTCTTTCCCAAAAATGAGAATCTGAAAAGTTTCAAACAAGGTTTCATCCAGTCTCCTCATAATTTTCAAGATCTCAAAGATGAACTTGCAAAAGTTGCTCATCCTGGCTGTCTCTGCATTTGCTTTCACAGCTTCAGGTGGTTCAAGTGGGGCCAAAAATACCCACCTCAGATAAATCCAAGTGCAGCAGAGACCTCCACCCTTGAAAACTCAGGATGAGGGTGGCACACTAGCAGTCCAACTCGGTCAGTACTTTGGGTACTGATGGGTGGCAGGGAGACGAATTGAAACACAGAAAGAGGGGCTCCTTTCAATGGCATCTGGGAAAACTAGATTTTATCCAGCCTTCATTTTCACAAGATTTCCACCCAAGGGCATTCCACAGCGCACACATTTTTTGATTCTTAACTGCATACACCTGGAAAAGCTTTTATTCCTTTGTATGAAATAATCCACCTAATATTTCATAGTAAATCAGAACCATGGAAGCCATACTTTCCTCCTTTGCATTTCCCTTTCTCTTCCTTATCCCTCTTTCCTCTTTCCTCCTTTCTTTCCTCATTTGCAGAATACAACTCTAGCCACCCTGAAAGGATACTCATGTTAACAAGGCACAGTGACCAAGAAATGCTTAAGGCAGGATGCAGTTGGTAAGGAGGTAGCTCTCATCATTAAGGCTTAGATCTGTCCTGCTGCTTGTCCTGTGACCCTGAAAATAGTGCCTGTCATTATGGCAAATGTGTCCTAAGACAGCAAAAAAACTCACGTTAGACTGGAGACTTGATTTCCCTCCATTACCCTCTTTCCCCTAATCTTCTCCCTTTCTCTATGGTTTTCCCGTGCTGCGTCCCCTTTGTACCTTTGCCCCAGCTTTTCTTTCATCCCAGTCAACACATTCCATAGAAAGCCTTCTAAAGAACACCATTATTTTGCAGATCTTTTGCCTCAGTCTTGCCTTCATTGTCTCTTTATGACTTAATAGGACAGTTCCAAGCTTGATTAGTGCTTGATCCTGCTTTTCCTTGAGCCCTCAAACAGGGAAAGCTGACAACCATACAGTTTTGTTTGCTCTATAGGGACTTCTTTCACCATGCAAAGTCAGACAGGCAAGCAGAAGAGTGTTACTTTGCTAGGATCAGTGGAGTCTTGTTTTATTCTGGACATTGACTTTGTCCATGTCGTGCTGCTGGGAAGTATGAAGTACAACCTGCCCCCTTCCTTGACCTTCCGTCAGCAAAGCTCAAATCACTCTGGGATCACTCAACACGTTCTTCTCAGCCAGGCTGGCAAGAGGGACTGTTTCAAGAGACAGTTGGTCTCATTGATTACCCTCACACCATCCATTTGACGTGCCCCAGAGCATCTTGTCTCAGCTTCAGCTGCTCCTAAAGTCTTTATGACACATCTACCAGCTCTGTGTGGGCAGGTCAGATGTTCCAATGTCCCTTGGAATGCACTAGCAGACTGTGTTTGTGTAACTGATTCATGTTCACATTATTGACTACGGTGGGAACTGACACTCTGCTTACCCAATATGTTGTAGACAGCTGAAGTTGTGTGCCTACCTTTGAAAGTCACCATGGCCTCCCATCTCCAAGGTTGCTTGGGAGCAGAGCTCAGCCACGACCTTCCCCTCACCAACCAAAAGACAAATCAGGAAAAGAAACCAAGGACACTGTATAGCAGGGAATACCCCATCTTCTTGCAGATCCATCACTTACATCTGTGATCTTGGGGTTGGTGCATTTGCCCTTGGTGCTGGACAACTCCAGCCACTGGCTGTCCTGGGCTGGGCAGTGCTGCTTCAGTGTGCACTGGCTCTGTCCCTCGCACCAGCCACACTCAAAGTCCGGGTCGGCTTTCAGGCACAGTCCACAACTGTCCCGCATGGCTCCACACTTGTACAGGTGAACTGGAGTGAGAGAAAAACAAATAGGACCTGAGAGATGCAGACAACACAGGAGACGGATGAGATATCAGAGAGTAGAATGAGGACTGAGAGAGGGGTAACTGTTCCGAGTTGCTCATCCCACAGTCAGGGTGAGACCTTTCTGGGTGTAAATATTGGGGGAAAAATGTTTACATCCATTCTATGATACTACGATTCTATGAAGACAAGGGATTTTACCTCCGTACTTCTGTTTTGCTGTGTCAGTAGGTCACTAAAGTCTGTGGTCATTACTCTACACAGTTCCAAAGCTCAAAGGCTTTGGATATGTGTGCTGAAAAGGTCTGTCTATCTCTTCATACCTCCATCACACAAAGCATCAAATATGGACAAATGCAAGGCAATACTCCACAAATTTTTGTTTCTCCAGGTTGAGTGCAAGAAAAGTTTGCAAAACAGCTGTCAATCACAGTGTGCTACAGGCCTCCTGGGATACAGCTCTTTCCTTAATTTTCTGTTAGATTATTCAAATTTGCCAAGTTGCTTTGCTTGCAGTGCTATCAGTGAGTGTCTTTGTCTAACCTTTCAGTCTACCAGCCCAGCCCATGTGATACTGGCTATGAAAGTAGTGTCATCTTAGTTGCTTGAAGGTACCGTACCCCAGATCAACTGCACTTAGAAAGGCACTGGGTCTAATCCTGCTCTTGCTTTTGCCTCTCAGTTTTACAGAGAAGAAGTTCTGCTTGTTTGCAGCACTCTCCAAAGCCCTGCTAGGGTTTTGTGTTTGCTTATAGCCTTGACATTTTATGCCAATAAAGAGAGGTCTGTTGTGTCCCAACAGCTGGGGTTGTTTAGCCTGGAGAAGAGGAGGCTGAGGGGAGACCTCATTGCTCTCTACAACTACCTGAAAGGAGGTTGTAGAGAGGAGGGTGCTGGCCTCTTCTCCCAAGTGACAGGGGACAGGACAAGAGGGAATGGCCTCAAGCTCCACCAGGGGAGGTTTAGGCTGGACATTAGGAAAAAATTTTCACAGAAAGGGTCATTGGGCAGTGGCAGAGGCTGCCCAGGGAGGTGGTTGATTCACCTTCCCTGGAGGGGTTTAAGGCACGGGTGGACGAGGTGCTAAGGGGCATGGTTTAGTGTTTGATAGGAAGGGTTGGACTCAATGATCCGGTGGGTCTCTTCCAACCTGTTTTTTCTGTGATTCTGTGATTCTGTGTGATTCTTGAGTGCACGTGGTAGGTCTCCATGTGGTATACCCATGTGCACATGCCTAAGCTCTCCTCCTAACCCCAAATGAGATGTTATCATCCAAAGTACTCATTTGGGATAGCCAGCAGCCAATTACACTTCTCAGATTTTTCCTTATAACATTTCTGGGTTTGAATAATCCAAGAACTTGCAAGAGACTGGGCTGAAGACTAAGCACCAGAGATGATCCCCCAGTCTGGTTTACGTGACCAGCACAGACATGCCTGAAGATGCAATCATCATGATTAAGAGATTGATTTTACTCCTGTATCATCTAGGACAAATCAGTACTGCCCAAAAATGGCTCACACACTTGAGTGGACCATGGTGCATCAAGAACACTCAGGCTATAATGGTAGCACAAAACTATGCAGGACCAGGGCAAGTGCCTAAAACCAGATCTTCAACCCGCACTCTTAAAAGCTAGCATTGTCCATGGCATTTATCTTCCAAGAACCACAGTTTTGGGGAGGACAGTGTAGGACCTTTTGCATTCAGACTGGGTTTTAAAACCTACTGGCTATTCAAGCCAGTGGAGAACGACATCACAGAGGTGGGTACAGAAAAAGAAGGACAAGAAGAGCTCGTGCCTTGGAGAGAAGAGTTTCCTTCTATATTGCTTTCCAGCTTCAATGTAGTGTTGGTGGAAATCTCACCCAGCACCCCTCAGCATGAGGATTGGTGTGAGAATAGCATGCGAGTAGCTGACAGGGAGACATTGAGTGGGAGAAGATGTGGAAAGTGTCCAAGATAAGAGAAGGTAAAGCGAGGGAGGGAGAAACTTCTGACAGGTGCTGATGTGAGAAGGAGAGAGTCTGCAGGTTTGAGCTGTAAATGCCTAGCAGCCAAGGGGTTCGCTGGGGAAAAGGCCTCAGAGTGGCTGAGAGTGATGGACAAGAAGGAAGAAGATGTGAATGGACCGCCTATCTCCAGCAAAAATTCCTGCCTCAGGGTCATTGCTGGATGGATAATATCCAACTGTGAGGGGCACATCGTTTCTGTGCCACTGGTGGTAGTTAAACAGAGCCAGGCTCAGGGCAGGAGGTGATTTTCAGTCTTCTCCCATTATAATTTTATTTTGTTCAACCTGCAGCCTTTCTCCTCCCCCTCTCCCTTCTCCTGTTCATTACTACATTGCCTCTGAGCTGAAAGCCCCAGATCTCCTGGCACGTTAACTTGAAAAGCCTCACTGCAAGAGAAATAAAGAGGGGAAGCAAGCTGGAGAAGGAGGGGCATGAAAACAAGACACAAAAATGTGGGGAGAAGCAGGAAGCAAAGATGATGAAGGAAGAAGGAAAGAAACAAAAGCGGGAGGGAAAGTCATATTTCTCAGGTGCAAAGAGAGAAGTTGGGTGGGGGAAACACAAAGCACACAAAGACATTGGTAATTTGCAAAGTGCAGAGAACAAGTATGCACCAGACAGCACGGGGAGATGGTGGCAGCTTTGTTAAGTGCAGAGAGCAATGTGGCCCGTTGCTAAGGTTACCGCTTCCAAGGACAAGTTGAAATAACTCTTTACCTTTGTTCTGCGCTGGGTTGTCAATGTTGAAATTCCCGTTCCACACAACCGTCAGCTGCACCGGCAGGCTGTTAATCTCCATCCCTTCGTACGAATACTAGAAATGGGAGAGGAAAGACAGAAAAACCTCAGACCCAGCCTTAGAAGGTGCCTAGAGGTGGGAAGGCGATGAGAGAATCATAAAGTGTCCTGAGTTGCAATGGACCCACAAGAATCATCGAGTCCCACTCCTGTCTCTACATAGGACAGCCCCAAAATTCATACCATGAGGGCATTATCCAAATTGTTCTTGAATATCATCAGGCTTGGCACCATGACTACTTCCCTGGGGAGCAGTTCCAGTGCTCCTCTACCCTCTGAGTGAAAAGAGGTGGTGCCAGGAGTTGTCAACAAGAGAAACAGAGCTGTCAGCTACCTCCCTAACACCCATACATGCCAGATAGTCACAGGATGCTCTCAAAGTTGTGGTTCTCACTAGAGGAAGCTGTGCCCTCTCAATAGTCTACTTGACTGTTAGGTGAATATTGCATGTTTTCAGTGTGGTTGCATGTGATGTGGCTTAGCTTGGAAATCTGCTTTGGTGTTGAATGCAGCTCTAAAAGAGTATTTTACCAACTCTTGGGTGCACCTCTAAGGAGCACATTATGCACTGTGTATCTACCATCCCAATATACCTCGGCTGTGTAGTCCATAGATGCTGAGTGTATATGTAAAGTTATCTACATTGGTGATATTCTTGAAGAACTTTTAGAAGCTGAGTGAGGTCTCAGAAAGAACAGAACAGGCATATCATGGAAATACCTTAAAAAGGGGGGGAAAGCAGGTTCTGTGTAATTATAGACCTGTCAGCCTAACTTCGCTTCCCAGAAAGAAAGTACACGGAATTATTAAACAATCAATTTATAAGCACCTGCAAGATGATAAGGTGATAAAAATCAGCCAGCATAGATTTGTCAAGAACAAATTGTGTCAACCCGATTTAATTTCCTTTTTTTGACAGGCCTAATGGCTTGTGGATAGAGGGGAGGTAGCAAATGTGATTGAGCTTGATTTCAGTAGAGTAGTTGCTACTGTCCTATGGGAGATTCCTGTAAACAAACTAGGGGAAGATGATCTAAACAAACCACCATAAGCATATGCAAAAATTGCCAAAAGGAAAAAAAAAAAAAAGTCAAATAAGGCAGTGTCTGGCTGGGAGGGTGTTTTGGAGCATGAGGAGTGGCTGCAGGAACTGGGATTGTTTACTCTGGAGGTGTCTGAAGCTTTCTACAACCACATGAAATGAGATTGTAGCAAGGTGGGTGCTGATCTCTTCAATCAACTAACAAGTGGCAGGCCAAGAGTAAATGGCCTCAAGTTGCATCAGGGAAGATTTGGATTGGATATTAGGAACTATTACTTCACTGAAAGGGTTGTCAGGCATTGGAAGAGGATGCCTATGGAAGTGGTGGAGTCACCATCCCTGCAGATATTCAAAAAATGTATAGATAAGGCATTTCAGGACGTAGTTTAGTAGGCATGTTGGTATTGCATTGATGGTTGGACTTGATGATCTTAGAGGTCTTTTCCAACCTTAATGATTCTATGATTGTATGATTCAAGTGGAACATTTTCCTGGGTCTGACGTTGCATAGTATTTTCACTATTGACTTGGATGATAGACTACAGATTTCATGAATGACACTGTTCTGGTGCAAGGAAATACAAAAGCAAAAATTGTAGAACTGGGCCAAAATCAACAAAGTGAAATTCAATACAGGCAAGTACTGAGTATTCTTCAGTAGGAGATATCAATGCAAACAAATATGAAATTGGAGTGACTGGCCAGTGCTGTAGGAAAGGATCTGGGGACTACTGAAGATCATAAACAGATTGTGAATCAACAGTGCCATATTGCTGCCAAAAACCAAGCAAATCTCATTTTGGGACGTGCTAGATAGAGTTTGTTACATATGTCAGCCCCAGGAGGCAATTCCGTTTCCCTACTTAGAACCAGAAAAGCTTCAGCTGGAGTAGAGAGTATCCAGTTTCCAGCAAATACGTATTCAGAAAGCCATGGATAACTTCTGAGAGGGTTGGACAGACTTAAGCAAACACTTGTCAGGCACACTAGAGGTACACAGATCTGCCCTTAAGGAAGGAAATGGAAGCTGATCTCTGGAGGCCCGCTCCACTCGGAGATCTCCCTGACACATAGTGCTTAGTGTATTTTTTCAGCTAGATTTTGGGTTATTACAAGCCGGTTCACATGGAGTTCACCCAGTTGCCCATCTGATCCCGCTGCCCACCTCTGTCAACAGCTTCCATGTGACACTTCACCAAAAGCAAAATGCCTCATAAGGGGACAGGAGATCATAGAATCATAGAACTGTAGAATCATAGAATGGTTTATGTCAGAAGGGACCTTACAGACCATCCAGTTTCAACCCCCCTGCCACGGGCTGGGACACCTCCCACTGGATCAGGTTGCTCAAAGCCTCATCCAACCTGGCCTTGAACACCTCCAGGGATGGGGCAGCCACGACTTCGCTGGGCAACCTGGACCAGTTTCTCACCACCCTCACCGTGAAGAGTTTCCTCCTAATGTCCAGTCTAAATCTTCCCCCTTCCAATTTAAAGCCATTCCCCCTCGCCATATTACTACATGCCTTTGTAAAACGTCCCTCCCCAGCTTTCCTGTAGTCCCTTCAGATACTGGAAGGCTGCTACAAGGTCTTCCTGGAGCCTTGTCTTCTTGAGGCTGAACAACCCCAACTCTCTCAGCCTGTTCTCGTGGCAGAGGTGTTCCATTCTTCTGATCATCCTTGTAGCTCTCCCATTCCAACAGTTCCATATCATTCTTATCCTTATTCTCTATCTTTATGGTTGCTTAACGGATGGAATGGGAATAAGGCAAGAAGGAACGACACATTTCATGGCTGCTACTATTACTGAACACAGTACGCATAAGAATTTACCATCAGGAATCTCCCATTGCACTGGGATCTATAGCCGAAGAAACTCTGACTTTTAAATAAAAACAGGTTTTCCCAATTACAAGGTTAAATATAGCTCAGTAAGCTGTTTGATTTGGCTGGATATGTCTTAGAGGCCACTGAAGACTTCCCCATCACTTAAAATCTCAGTGTCGTTTTCCAGAGATGCCAAAACTCTGACTCTTTAAAGGTAGGTTTTTCTGTATTCTTTAATTGCCAAATAATTGCAGAATAAATCATATATGGTGATTTCTGTCCATTACAGCAGAGTGAGTGCTAGTTGCACTGTAATTTCTCTTTGGACAAACTAAACACAATTAGCCTCTAATCTGCAAGACCCTATGATTAGAATCCAGTTGTAAGGTATTTATGGCTATAAGCATTGTGGTTACCATGGAAGTAAAGAGCAGCCGCAGGTTAGCAGAGTCCTTTTCAATAGGGCTGTACCCACCAGTCTCGTTCACTATTAGCATTTTTATGACACTTCTCGGTGTCACTGCCAGCAAGATGCAAGATGATGCAGAGCCGCTTGGACTCACAGCACTGCCTTTTCACAGCTTTTTGGAGCTAGAAGCGAGGATGGGGAGATGTGAGTGAGAAGGGAAGCACATAAAAAGTAGAGAATAATTAATCTTCTGCCACTCAAGAGCTTCGCAAATGCTTGTTTTGCACACCACTTTGCAAATGCTGATTGGGAATGGAAAAGAACATTTATACACAACTACTTGTCACCTTTAAGTCAGAAGTTGAGTCTGTAGGTGCCTGAGAAATTACTACTTTCTTCCTCAGCAGAGCCTCATTTGTGTGTGTTGGGATTTAGCTGTTAGCAGAGCCTAGACAGAGCCACCAAGGGACAGGCAGCTGGAGTCCCCCAGAGCCTTTCATCCCACTGAGGATCCGAGTGCCAGCAGCAAGAGCCCAGCTGGGATTTTAGATCTTACCCTTCTGCAGCACTGGGGGCAAACACATATTAGACTTGTTAACTCAGCAGAATTCATCCAGAACTGGAAAAGGATGTGAGGGAGTAAACAACAGGATCCCCATGCAAGACCTCCAAGGATAAAGCCAGCTTGGGGCTGGAATGAGGATGCTCCCCATACCTGTCCATCTCAGACACCTGGTGGGCTGCACAGCAGCGAAACAGAGCAATTTGCAAAGTAACAGCGAGTAAATGCTCCGTCCTCTTCAGACCACAGGAGCTGCTAACTCATTCTGACCCCTGTTCAAAGCCCACTGAACTCAATAGGAGTCTTTCAAAAGGATTCACTCAGCTGTAACAATAACATGGAAATATGTTTCAGAGAAGGAAAAAAGAACAGAGTATCGATCTCCAGGGCTAACAGCAGAGCTTCCTGGATACTCCCACTAAGAGCGTTCATAACGTTGGGGCTTGTATGTATAGATTGCCTTAAACAACTTTCTCCAAAACAGGAAAAACTGCTGAAAAGATGTAAATCTGACCTCTAAATCTGCCAAAGGTGGATTCCCACCATGCAAATCAAATCAGAGCAGAAAATTACAGGCAATTTAGAGGCCCAAACTGAGAAAAAGAGGCTGCCATTCCAGAAAGGCAGACTGGCTTTCATCAGAAATGCCAAAAAGCTGCTAGAAGGAGCTGTTGTAATTCACAGGAACAGCGCAGTGTGTTCTGAACTCCCAGGTACCAGCTCGTTGTCTGTTAAACTCTCAATTCACATCAAATAATATTGCAACATGGGCTGCACTCAGCACATCACTTGGCCATTTTGCTATGTTCTTAGTGGTTTAACATATTGTATGCAGCCCACTATAAACATGTTGGTTGTCTACTGGATGTTCACTATCTCAGGCCAAAAGGATAGCTACAAAACCGCAGCTATTTCTTCTGCAACTGCTATGCGAACATTAGCTGCCATTGTGGAAGGACACTTTGCATTTCAGATATCTGCAAATTTCCTGTTCCTCTGGGCATCCCCAGACTACAGGCATCCTGTACTAGAGGAACTCAGCTTCACAGACCTCTGAGTTGTGCAGTTTGTGAAAATTCATAGCCATACTTGACCTCTTGCTGCATCCAGCTGGGATGCTGTATCACTGGGTAAAGCCTTTTGGCATTTTGGCTTGGGTACACACAGGAAAATAAAGCAAAAGTGATTGCATGATGTTTCCCCCTTGTACTTCAAGCGTGACCAAAAGTGGGGAAATATCTGCAGACAAGCAGCATTTTAGTAGTATTTTAGTGTTAGTCTGTTTTTCCTGACAGCACGAAAAACAACTCCTGTGATTAGAGCTTGAGTATGGGGATTGATCCCTGCATTTGGCTCTGCCACCAACTCCTTGTACAATCCTGTGCAAATCATTTAATTCCTCTTTGCATCAATTTTCCAGCCACAAAAACCTTCTTGCTCACAGCTATCCCATCTCCTTGGACTGTTTGATTCCCAGGCCTTGGACTGAATTTTCATGGCTGAGTATTACCTGTGATAGCAAAACCCACATCATAATAGGGGATTCTCTGTGATATTTGAATGAAGATAAATAATAACAATGCATCATAATACGTACATCTCTCAGCCCTGTTCTTGTCTTCCTTTGGCCAGTGTGTTTTCCCATGGTTTCTGTGAACAGCTCCTCATTTTTCCCAGCTCTGTTTTCTTTTTTATCACTCTCTCCATTGTGTGAGCCACACCACAGAGTCAAACGCCACTGAGATCTTTTGCTTAAGTGCAATAATGTGATGAATATCACATATTTGCTTTTCCTAGGTCTAAATTACACAGCACTTTCAGCTGTACCACCTCAGATATCACGAACCATGGACCTCTGAAGGGTTGGAGGCAAATTATCAGCAGGGATTTTGCTGCTATAAATCAGGGTGTGCTCCTTGTGCATGCTGAGACCAGGTAGTGGGCAGGCTCACAAAAAAAAAAAATAAAAATTGGGCTTAGTCATTGAAGGAGGGAATGACAATGATCATGGCATGGCCAGGTGGTCATCTCTCATGCACCTCCCTATTCCTCATGCTGAAGGTTGCTAATCACACAATCACTAAGTTGGAAAAGACCTCCAGGACTGAGTCCAACCATTGCTATCTGCCACTAAGCCATGCCCCTCAGCACCTCATCCACCCATCTTTTAAACACCTCCAGGGATGGTGACTCAACCACCTCCCTGGGCAGCCTGTTCCACTGCCCAATGACCCTTTCTGTGAAATTTTTTTTTCTGATGTCCAGACTGAACCTCCCCTGACGGAGTTTGAGGCCACTGCCCCTTGTCCTGTCCCCTGTCACTTGGGAGAAGAGGCCAGCACCCTCCTCTCTACAATCTCCTTTCAGGTAGTTATAGAGAGCAATGAGGTCTCCCCTCAGCCTCCTCTTCTCCAGGCTAAACAACTCCAGTTCCCTCAGCCACTCCTCGTAAGACTTGGTTTTTAGCTCCTTCACCAGCTTTGTTGCTCTTCTCTGGACTCGCTCCGCAGCCTCAACATCCTTCTTGTGGGGAGGGGCCCAGAACTGAACACAATATTCGAGCTGCAGTCTCACCATTGCCGAGTCCAGGGGCAGAATAACCTCCCTGGACCTGCTGGCCACACCACTTCTGATCCAAGCCAAGATGCTATTGGCCTTCTTGGCCACCTGGGCACACTACTGGCTCATGTTCAGTTGCTGTCTATCAACACCCCAGGTCCCTCTCCTCCAGGCAGCTCTCTAGCCACTCTTCCCCTAGTCTGTAGCACTGCATAGGGTTGTTGTGCCCCAAGTGCAGGACTCAGCATTTGGCCTCGTTCAACCTCATTGGGCTCACTGTAAATGCTGGGGATACCACTGCTTCCCACTGGGGAGATTGGTCTCTGCCTTAATAGATCAAGCAATTTCAGTCATTTCTACTGATGTTTTTACTTACTTATTTATATGCCTCCATAGCTCTCCTCCTTTTTATTTCCTCCCATCACTCTTTGTCCAGGCTGTTGGCAGAGCTAGAGTAAGTGCAATAAGGAATGGCAGGCAGGGTCTCTCTGAGTGATAATTGCATGCCTTGGGTGGTGTGATAGAGGACAAAGCCCAGAGCTGAGAGTCTCAAACCACTTGACAAGAGTAATAATTGTCCCGAAGCATGCTGCCTGTAGTGACTTATTACTGTTATCAAATGAAATATCTCCAGGAAAGACAGGGAGAGACAGAACTAGCTATTGACTGGAGCAAGCACCTAGGCACCATTGGTGGTGGATATGACATTACTGACAGACCACCAGGTAGGCTGGTCCCACCTGGGTGTCCTTATACCATCTCTTAGCTGAAGTTGGAGCCACTTAGAAAAGCACCTGCTTAAGATGGTTCTGATCTCAGCTACTGTGGGATAAATCCTAATGGACCAGGCAGTGGAAAGCAAGAGTTAAGGCTTTTTCCTGATGCGATTCTGTGTGAAAACATGAAAACACCTGCATTTTGCAGAAGTTATTCTGCCAGAGCTGAATTTGAGCTTGTCGGTGCAGAGTGTATGATGGGAGGGGGTAGATCTTGAGGCTTACAAAGGCAAATAAGCCAAGAATGATTGCTTAGTCTAGCATGCATCACCAACAGAAAGATCTGCTGGCAGGATAGCATCCCTTCAGGGACACACCATCACAACACATCCTCCCACCCTCCTTTGGACCTTCTCCAAGCCTGCAATGCAGGTGCTACATTCAGTCTCTCATCCAGCAACTCTGCTGAGTAAAAAAGCTCTGCCGAAGGGAGCTGATTCAATTTGCAAACAAGCTCATATGGCTGTTTCCAAGGCCAGATGACCCTTAGAGCAGAGGCTCATTGTATTGCAGTGGCTCCAGACTGAATGCTAATTCTGGCAGGGAAGGAAATAATCATGATGGAGACATATCTACAGCACTCCTTACCTGTTGTCTGTGCCCTCTGCCACCTGCTTAAACAGAGCCAGGGCTTCTCTGTTCCCTTTTTGTATCTGTGTGGATGTTTCATTCTTTTGTCTGTCTCTCCCTTCCACATTTCTTTCTCTGAGTGTCTGGCAGATTCAGAGCAACAATGAAATAATATTTCTCAGGAAAAAAAAAAAAAGAACTCAAACCAGAGAGTGGAAATACATTCAAAAGAAAAGAGAAGAAAAGTGAAGAGAAGAAAATGAAAGAGAAGGAAAAAGAAGGAAAGGGAGAGAGGAGGCAGGAAACAGGATAGGAAAGAGTTGAATTTATTCCAAAATAAGCCTCCCTCCCTGGAGAAGAAAGAGGTTCACCTGAGCCACCACTAAATATGGGACAGGCATCCTGCAGACACCACACAGCAGCAAGGTCACAGAGTGTCTTGGAATTAGCCTGAAACTCAGCCCTGCCACCCTGTCCAGCTCAGGAGTAGCCTTGAGTGTTCTGGCATCAAAATAAGTATTAAAATCAATCTGGTGCTGTCACAGGTGTCCCATAAGAAGATTCATTGAAACCACTTCTGTGGTCCTAGACACTAGCAACTTCTTTCAGCGTGCACCAGGCTCATTAAGTGGATACCACAAACTGAGGTGCTGAGACAGACCCTCTAGGACTGCTAAGGCTGTCACTCAGCCCAGCTGTGCTTAGAATTATCCTGGGATGATTCATGTTGATGTCTATGTGTGCCACAGAATTTGTGGCTGATATCTCCCTTACTCTAAGGTGTTTTGGACAGCTATGTAGACTCTGTCCATGTCCCTGCAATATCATTTTAGCCACAGGCTTTCACTATTGTAAAAGGAAACAAGTTGTCTTTAAAAACAAGTACAATGCCTTCGTAATTTCTCCAGCCATCCATTTCTGTGAAATCTCTAATCTGGATGCTCACAGGCCACTAGCCAGTAATGACAAACAGAGAGAGGGAGCGGGGGACAGAGAAAGAAATATGAGAATGTCACTGGGAAGTTGCTTGTTTGCAACATATTGTAAAATGTGTGAGCTGCATATAATTTCAGCACACTGCTTAATGCGGCAGAATATGTTGTGACGGATTTCTACAAGCGCTGCCCGACATGGAGTGGCAGAGCTGCAGTGAAGTGGCTAAAGCCTGTAATTAGCTCTTTGACTAATAAATCATCTTGTAGTAACAGCAATGAAAAAATACTCAAATGTGTGTGTGGGAGATGTGAATCTCCTGGAGAAACCTCTGGAGAAACAGTGTAAGAGACCACCATCAGACATATGTTAGAGAACAAATCTTATGAGGTGCAGCTGAGGGAACTAGGGTTGTTTAATCTAGAGAAGAGAAGGCTGAGGGGAGACCTTATCACTGTCTACAGCTCCCCGAAAGGAGGCTGTAGAGAGGTGGGTGTTGGTCTCTTTTCCCAAGAGACAGGTGATAAGATGAGAGGAAATTTCCTCAAGTTGCACCAGGGCAGGCTCAGATTGGACATTCTGAAAAATTTCTTAACCAAAAGGGTTCTTAAGCACTGGCAGAGGCTGCCCAGGGAGGTGGTTGAGTCACCGTCCCTGGTAGTATTTAAGAGATGGGTAGATATTTAAGAGATGGGTAGATAAGCTTAGGGATATGATTTAGTAGTGGGCAGGTATGGTTGGACTTCATGATCTCAAAGGTGTTTTCCAACCTAGTGATTCTATGATTCTATGATTCTGTATGCATGGCTCCTGGCAAACACCAGTGTTTAGCCCCAGGACTAGCACTGAGGTGCTGACAACACCACCATGACTCACAAAGGCTTCCTAGGAGAGGGGTTAATTGTTCTGCTCTGCAGATGGGTAAAGGAGGTGGGCAGAGGCAAAGCAACTAACCAAAGGTCATGCAATGAGTCAGTGGCTGGTTTGACTCAAGTCTTCGGTATTTCACTCTTCTTTTGACCCATTAAATTCTGGCATCTGTCAGACTGTTTAGGTGGGGTTTTATATGTCTTATCACCAAAACCCCACATAATAAACTGAACTCTCAGAGTTGACATGAACACTTGAAACTTTGAAAACCCTTCTGAGCACCCACAAGGATGTGGCGCTGTGAGGATGTGGGCAGATTAAGCTGATGATAATGACTATGTGTCATGGCTGAGGTGCTCCAGCTTGGCCAAACCATGGGATTCAAGGGCAGATGCAACGATTGTGTCGTGACACCAGCCAGCCCAAAGAGCAAAAAGGGCAGTTTGCAAGCTGCCAATCAGCCTTTCCTTTGCTGTGGCTGCAATCAGGTAGGCAATAAGGTAAGAAAGGGCACAACACAACCCATATCCCATTAGGATAGTGTTGTAGGCAATCCTGGTCCTCCCTGGCCCCTCCACCTCTACCGAGCATGCAGGGCTTACTCACCGAAGTGTTCTGGCACTGCACACTGGAGCTGTTGAACCTCAAGGCAGGCACACGCTGCTCATTGCCCTGGATGTTCAAGATGCATTCGTAGCCTCGCTGGCCCGACTGTGGTTGGGGCAGGTTCTTGGCCTTCAGCGTGATTGGTTTGATCACTTCCACCGGTACCAGGATCTTCTCTGCCTGGAGGAGTTGGGGACAGTCCTAAGGAGATAGAATACAATGCGCCAAGTCAGCACATGGGTTTTCCAGCCCCACGTGGAGTCCTCTGATGCTTCTCAACCTTCTCACTTCATGCTTCACTTCAACTGATTACAAAGCCTTTGCATCTCCCTGGGCCTCAGCCTATTACAAGGCTATTCAAGAAGCATTACTGGGAAGGCTCAGATAAACAGGTGAGGAAGGAAGGATTTCTTTTCCAGACCATCCTTTCCTATCTCCCTTGTTCACACTACAGACTTTCAACTTTTCAGACCTAAGGAAGCTACCTCTGGTGCCTTTTAATACCTGCCCTGTTAATCAGGTAGTGGGAAAGCAATCGTGTCCCTTCCTGGGACTTAGCCCAGTTGCAATGACATGACATGAAAAGTGAATAAAGTGTAATTCCTTGCCTTCCCAACAGCCAACACACCAGTGTACAAAAGGCACAGCTCCAGCTAGCTCCAGCAAGACACTTTGTAAGCTACAGAGACTGGGTTGTTAAAAAGAGTTTGTTTTGACTTAGAATGGAACAGAATATTTATTACAAATGGAACCAGCTCCCAAGAAACAACTGTTACACAGCATGTGGAGATCCCTTGGAAAGGTTTGCCACCATTTCACAAAAAAGGAGCAATGCTAAGTGTATGTTGCAAATCCAGTGCCTCTTGGTGGGTCCCTCACACAGGTAGAGGTCTGGATGCCCGAAGCTGTGATGTAGAAGGCTATATTCTCTTTAACTTCCATGGCTTTAGTTAGAGTGGCAACGCACTGCTTCTTCATAGTACAATTAGGCAAATGCAAGCTGTCAAATTCATGTATTCTAGGAAGCTATCAACTCTTTAGGAAATTACTGCAGCGTTCTCCTGGCTAATCCAAGGGAGTTTGACATAAAATGGGATTCCTTAAAAAAAAAAAACCATTACAACAGGCTACGAAACATAAGCATGCCATATGCACAGACCATGCTGTCTTCATCATTTGCGAGGGGCTGGCTATCTCCTCTTCTAAGACTTCTCAACAACTATATGCTAAGAGAAAGTCTGTCCCCCTTTTATTTTTCCTTCTCTGTGCTGTATTTGGCATGCTGCCTGCCCTCTGTAGAGCACCATTGTTTCATGATGGTGCAGCCACGCTGTCCAGACCAGAGAGCAACACCATTTCAGTCTTTCCTGCCTAACATTAAAACCAGGTCCAATTGGTGCAAGCAGAGACTGGAATGAAACTTAATCTGTAGATGTGTGCAAGATATGGCAGGAGGAAAATGACTGATGTAGGGCTTGAAAGTAGGGGTTGAACGGCTCAAAAATGGAATTTATGGTTCATGAGACCCTGGGAGCTTATTAGAGCAGATGGTGGAAAAATCTTACTAAGGCAAATATCTTAGAAAGATAAGGAAAAGGATTAGGCGTGTAACATAGAATCATAGAATCATAGAATCATAGAATAACCAGGTTGGAAGAGACCCACCGGATCATCGAGTCCAACCATTCCTATCAAACACTAAACCATCTGCAGTTACATCAGCCAGGAATAGAATTACAAGAGCCATCAATTGTCACACTGTGGGTATGACCTGATCCATGGCCAGAGGCAGGAACAAAAACCAGTAACCACCTAGCGTGTTACTCCTGTGAAGTCCAGAAGCCTTCTTTGGTCCCCAGTGAAGGTCTGTGTGTCCCAGAAGGGACACCAGACTGAAGAGCCCCCTGGGGCAACCTGATTTTTCATGTGCACTTATAGGGTGATGCTAACACCGCAAGTACCGGACAGATGCTGGTGGACTTCAATTTGCTTTGCCCCAGCTACCACCAGAACTAGGACAGCCGTGGACACAGTCACTAGAGCTGGATGGAGGTGAAACATCTTGGGTCTGGTGCCATTTTATCTGCTTTAATCTGTCACATGGCCTAGCTTAACATGTGCTATCAAGGACTGAGGCATAACAGGCCATCACATTAACCTATCTGGATGTTGTAAGGATTGTAGGTGGCAAGTGCATGTGGCACTGCATTGCAATGACGACCTTTGCCACTCTGAATCTCTGCAGTCTTGGGGATTCTGGTGTTGAGCAGCATTTCAACATAGACAGCTGTGAGGAAGCTCCAGAAGGCTGACTATATGAGCAGTGGAAGTTGCCTTATGTCCCATCACACAAAAGAAACAGCCAGTGTGGAAAGAGGCTGTGTCTGACCACCAGAAGTACTTGAGGAGCTACAAACTGTTCCTACGCTCTCTGCTCTTGCTGTGTCCTGTCTCCAGGGAACTAGTAATGTTGAAACACAATGGTTAAAATGTCAGAGAAGTGTTTTTCTTGACAAAAGGGCAAGGCTTGACAGTCTAGAAGGTCTTCACAACCTCTACTCCAATGATCCTGCCCTATAAAGTCACATGTGTGTTAAGACTTACCTACAGGGTTAAGTAGCTGCTCAGAGTGAGAGAATGAGGCATGATCTAACCCTAGCTGTCGTAAACCTGTAAAAACCCAGAGGGAAGGAGGTGGTCTAGGCTATATTAAAACAAGAATGACAGCTTCCAGTTCTGATCAAACCAGTAGGTACTGTGTGTAGATACTGTTTGGGACTGCATGGCTTCAACACCTCCTAAATCTTCTCCTTCACCTTCCCAAGATATTCTGAGGCCTCTGAATCAGCTCCTTCTCTCTGTCTTGGTTTAAGGAAAGACCTTGGCAACATCTTCATTATTCATAGGAGTTGAGAGAGATGCATTGGCAGAATGAATCAGTAGGACAGGAGGATGGGAAAGCCCTATCTGCCACAGAGCAGCCGTTTCCCAAGAGTGGGCATTTTGCTTGATGTCTGTCAAACAGAAAAGCCTCTAAAGAGGGCTGGAGGATGAGGGTTGGAGATAGTCCACTATGTTACCTGCAGGCCAATCCCAGCTCTTCAGGCTGGTCTTTCTTGTCTAGCTTTATCCCTTCCCCCCCACTACTGGTGCTGTAACCTTTCCGATAACACTTGTTTCAAGTTCATTAACAAGCAATGATTGCAGCAGCCCCAAAACAGGATTCGTTTGCATATAAAAAGCTTTGCAGTACTGTGAGGAAGTTCATTATAGATAATTGAAGAGGCAAGCGCCATAAAGAGGAAATCCTCCCAATGTGGCTTTATCTGATTGACCTAATGTTCTTTCTAATTGAAACAGGGGGGGAAAGGCAATTTCATTGGATGATGTACTGCATAAAACCTCAGAGCTTGGACTAGGCTCTGGGTTTGAATTCAAACATAGTAATCATTTTGCAGCCTGTGTCAAATTTGGGTGGCTGGTCAGGTTTGTATTTTTGAGAGCAAAACATCAAACTGCTCAGAGTTGACTCTGCAGCAGGATCCAAGAACAAAGGTCCTTAAAAGAGTTGTTCTGGGCACTTTCTAGTGGAGGCAGTTTCTCTTCACCCTTCCTATGCAGTAGACACCACATAGGTTGGAAAAGAACAGATTTCACATGATGTAGGGGAAACAAAAACATTCATTGCCACCAACTGTACCAAGGAAAGGCACAATCCCATCCCTTTTGTCTTATAATAAATTAAGCCTTTGCCCCAACTCTAAAGGGAGCTGGTTCAGATTCCAGAAGAGCTAAAATCCAGTTTAATCTGTACCAGGGCAACACATTTGAAAGCGGACGCTTGTTAATTCATTTTGTATGTGTAGCTTAATTCTATTCCTTAAATGCTTTCAAATGAGTCAATCTGTTTAAAATAATATCCTCTACTCTTGCCAATTATTCGTATCAGCAGTGATGCACACCTCAAATCACCAAATTTTGCCAGTTATCAAGTCAGAGAGCTTTTGCAGTGAAAGCACTGCATAAAATGGGCTGCACTCATTGGGTCGATTGTAGTTTAATTTTCTTTATTTATAACTCCTCAAAGAATGCCTGCAAAACGTGTTTTGCTACAGCCTGCAGAAATAATGAAGTCTCAGAAATATGAGAACCTTTTCTTCTCCTTTTTTTTCGCATATGTGTTATGGCTCTCATCATGGCTATACTTGCGTGAGTCCCTGCTGACGGTCATCATGAGAATTCTGTTAAAGAGGGTGATGACACCTCTCTGAGGCTACATGGTCTTAGCCCTGAACTAATTAATTTGATTCTTTTACGATGCTTCATACATATATAGTTATGATTTCACGGGGATTTCTCCACACAGTTTTCCAGTATAAGCTGGAGACTGACCAGATACTCTGAGTTATCACCCTCTCCTAGAGATGAAGCCTGTAGGCATCTTTCACAGTCTTGTGATATTGTGTGGGTTTTCTTCTAACCTTATTCTACACAGTTTCTCTCTCTGTTACTGATGAGCCCAAGTCTCATCAAAACATTTTCCATTTTCCAAAGGAAAATGGGTCTAATCTATTTTGATCTACTTATGCCAGGGGAGATTTAAATTGGATATTAGGAGAATTTTCTTTACTGAAAGAGTGGTGAAGCACTGGAAGAGGCTGCCCAGGGAAGTGATGGAATCATCATCCCTTGAAATGTTCAAAAAACACATAGATGTGGTGCCTTGGGACATGGTTTAGTAGATTGCTGCCTAGAAAATGCCAAGTTGCTGTTTTCCTGCTTTTTGTATCACTGCCTAGAATATGGTGCCTAAACTTGTTTCTCACACCTCAGCACAGTCACCCAAGATCACGGCTGGGACACCACCCGAGCGAAATCAGATGCTTGTTTAGCAGCTACCCTGTACTGCTGCAAACAGAGGGATTCAGGGTCTGGGGATGACAAGCTGGTTCTTTCAATGAATCACATTTGAATACTTGCACAACTTCCAAGCTCTGGGATAATCTGGAGACCAAAGCAGCAAGGAGCTTGGCATTCCCAGCGCAGGAGGGGAAGGGGTGAGTTACAGTCCACGTTGTGTTTACATTATTACACCACTAATTCTTAGCATCATAAAAATTATATTTAAAATTTACACTAGCAGTACCAGGGAATGTTATTAGGTTATAAAGTGGAATCAGGTCAATGCTTTGTAGGCAGGATTCCAAGCTCTATAAATTTCTGGATATACTTCCCCCAAATTTACATTGGCACTAGCAGTAATCAAACCAGCTACAAAAAAGCTCACCTGGTCAAAGAATTTTTTAATGCACCATATATTTTATCTGCACTTCTTAAGTTTACAATGTTGTTATTTTGATTGATGGTGTGCTTATTTATTGGCACAGCAAAAGTAATAATACATGAAGAAAATGCTCAGAACCTTTAAGGCAGCTGATGAGGAGAAAGCAACAGGATTTATGGAAAGTGTAAACACCTAAAGAAACAAAAAAGGAATAATTGAGTCCTTGCATCGCTGTCATTTCTGGCAGCTCCTTTCTAGTTGAGACTCTTCCATGCACTCAGGAGCAAATACCAGCTCTCTTTTGTCAGATATTTCAAGTGATTATGGTGCCAAGGAAATGGTAGCTGGCCTGATGATGCTCAGCCTATGGTAGAGTTTTGGCCCTATTTAAGCTCTGTGCACTGTAGCAGACCCACACTTTAATGGTGGTTTGCACAGATTAGTGTACAGATATCACTGCTGGAGGAAGGGAGACCAACAGATCAATAAAAGATCATTAACTGAGCCCCGATGGCCTCTTGGGTCCCTGGCTTCAGTCTTGTGAAAGCCAGAGCCATGAGTGATGCTGATCATGAGAGAGTAAGTACTTGAAAGGGAGAAGTTAAATGAAGATAATTAACGTCCTCTTACATGGCTCACTGCTGAATCCTGTTGATTGGGAGCAAAATGACTCCCTCAAGGCCACACAGGCAGTGCTGGAAAATGACCCAGGTCTGTTGAAAGCTTGATCCCAACCTAGGACTGTTCTGCCTTTGAAGTCACTCCACAGATCTCTGCTGATCAACATTAATGATTTTACCCTCCTTTAATTCTTTATTAATAGAGTCTTTCTCAGCTGGTCCATTATTTCAAAAGGATCAAGGTCAGGTTGCCATAATTATCCAAGCACCACATTTATTCTTTTTAAATAGAGACACAACATTAGCTTTCTTTCAGCCCTGACACACTCTCAGAAGAAGAAGTAATGATCCAGAGAACAGGAGCCTTCTGGTCACTGGATGAAGGGAGTGGACTAGTGACAAAAAAAAGGAGGATGACTGTGTCATTAGGTATATCTCCTCAAAGGAGCAGGGGTACTGGAGACAAGCAAGCAGTCTCAATTCTGGTGTTTCCCAAGTAAATGCCTGGTTTTGAAACTGTAAGAAATATGGATATGAGCATGGAGGAAAATGGTGTGCATGCAAGAGATGAGATAACTATGTATTAGTTGTCCAAAGTCCGTCACTTGTTAAAGGAAAACCCTGGTTAAACAAGACAGCCCTTCAGAATAAAACGATGAGTAAAACCATATTGTGCAAAGCCATGGAAAGCATGGGACAAAGCACAGGCGGCTTATAAAACAATAATGAGTTTCTTCTTTAATTATTACTATATAAATCTACATCCTCTGACTAGCCAGCATTTTGTCCTTCTGTAAGGACTTTCATCTGAAGCTGACAAGACCTTTCATGTATGCCGAAGTACTGTACATCTATGCATGGCACCCTAGCAGCTCAATGAAGCTGCAGATTTTGAGCATTGTGATAATATCCCTTACTGCTCATCCAGGTAGCTATCAGTGAACTGTGTAACAAAGCCAAGTTTCCTATCCATCAGTGCCAACAAATGGGTTTTGTATGTGAAAGCGGCATACTCCAATCAAGACTCCATCAGAATGGAGAGGGACTCTCATGATAAAATTATCACGTGGGAATTTCTGGTGTCTAATAAGGGTTTAGCACTTGATTTGTAAGAGAGGACCAAAAGTCTATTTCTCATTTAAAACTGCCCATTTTTACAGAGTTTGAGTGCTCTAGACTTTGGCCCAACCAGGCCAAGATTGGAAAATGTGTTCAGAAGTCAACAGAGGAGAGAGACCAGCAGATGGACCAGAGGTTGCACCCACAGGCCACGTTGATACAAACCCGCTTCCTTTGGAAACCAGGACAGAAGCCCAGAAAGCCGTAATACTTTGGCTTCCACAGTGGGAAGGTCAAGACCATGGCATCATGGCTTTCATCACCCTCCTCCTCATTGAGATCATGACAGCATAAGATAACATCCCAGGCAAAGCAAACGGATTCATGCTCAAAGACAAGGCAGGGAGGAGGGTTGGGGCTCAGACTTCTGTAGATCCCCTAAGCAGGGCAGAAGACACTACATTCCAGCTTCACCACTTATCTGCAGCTTCAACATCCAGAGAATGTTTCTCCTTGGCCAGGTCCCAAAAGCGTGCATGTCCCAAAGCAGTGAATGCAGCTGACGCTACAAATAGAATGTTCCTTCTTCAGAGACAGTTTATCACCCTGGACTAAGTCTGAATGGGGAATTGTATTTCCTTACTCCAACTTCAGGGTGCCATGCAGATCTTAGAAGTCCTTACAGATGTCCATATAGCTAGAAAAACCAGTAGCCAGTTGAGGCATTACAATGGCTAGGCTACCGAAACAACATAAGCTCTTCCTGATGTTATTTCAAGGGTGCTGTGTTGGTGGGGACAGATGAACTTTACCCTGTTGCATTGTAAGATCACTCTGACCTGCAAGATAAATGATCTTGCATTACAAAGATGAGCAGCCCAACTGTTATCAGTAACATTTAGGAGGCATGCAGTATTGAATGCTTCTTACATCTCCATTTAAACTCATGTCTAATGTCCCCAAGGTGCTCCTAGAAA
Source organism: Phaenicophaeus curvirostris (assembly GCF_032191515.1). Taxonomy (NCBI): domain Eukaryota; kingdom Metazoa; phylum Chordata; class Aves; order Cuculiformes; family Cuculidae; genus Phaenicophaeus; species Phaenicophaeus curvirostris. The sequence goes on along the minus strand of NC_091392.1, from coordinate 2,744,440 downwards.
TCACATGAACAGGTCCTTGGTTAGTCACTCGCATCATGGCTTAAGAAGCCAAGCTCTAGGAAAACAACATGTATATTAAAGTAGGATGAACGGCTCACAGGGAGCCCTTTTTCCATCAATTCTCAGTTGCTGTTGTGATTTGGTTGGACGTCTCAGCAAGGGGAGAAATGATAGAGCTGCCCGTAACCAGGATAGATTTCCTGCAGATCTACCACCATAATAATCAGAAATTCTGATAAAATTTCCTGCAGAAATTGAACAAGTTACCAGCCTTTTCCCCTGCCAGCTGGATGACTGCAGGGCAGAAAGGCTCAGAGATGACAAAAGTTACCCAAAAATAACAGAAGAAGCCACTTCACACGCAGGCTTTCTATCTTTTTCTTCACCTCAGCGCAAATCAGTATGACTTGCAGACAACAGTGAATTATCTAATTTACTTGTACATGCTCAAAGACTTCTTAAAAACAGCCCCCAATGTGAGATCACAGCTCCAGATACTAAGTACTGTACAAGCACCTATTAACAGAAAGTACTTACCCAAATTAGAAGAGGGTGTGAGAGAAACAGAGGTACAGAAAGATGAATATGCCCAAACTAAATCAGAGCGAGAAACAGAACTCTCATCTGCTGAAATAAAACCCATGGACTCATATACCACCTGATGTTGCCTCTAAGCAGTATTTTCATGCTCCATGAACAAGGGGAAAGCTGTCCACCTGGCCTTCAATTTCTGTATTTAATTTCCTCTTATTATTATCTGAAGCGTCCGCTCTGAAGAGCATGTACCTAGTACAGGATGCACTTCCATTTCTTGGAAAGGGCTGTAACAGTGGATAAGGGCTAAAATGCCAAACCACAGAGTGGTCCAAATCATCAGCTATAGCCTCCTCCCACGTTGCCCCTGCCTCTCCCTGTACATGATGCCAACAAGGGTGAACTCCATCACATGTGCTTGGTAACGCTTTTATGAGCTAAATAGATGATAAACAATAAACCTCTGTGCTGCGTAAAAGCAGGTGAAATGTGTACATTACTATGCCAGAACCCACCTGCATGGGGTGGCTGCTGCTGCTGCAGTAGCTGTCTGTCTAGAGCTGCTCCTGATCCTCTCGCTTCTCTTGCTTGTCCTCCTGCCTGCTCACAGCACTTGAAGGCAGCAGGTTGCCTGCAGTTGCCATAGAAACTACACCTTGTACCCTCCTTTTAATGATAGACAGGTGCCAGCATATGCGAGTGGATGATCAACAAGCAGAGAAGAATTTGGTGCTCTGGTATTGGCCTCACTGCCAATAGAGTTCCCAAGAAATGAGAGAGACACTAATTTGAGCAGAGATGTTTTTTCTCTCCTCCCTGGGCAGATGCTTCCAGAAGCTACCTCTCTGTCTGGGTTAAGGAAGGTTGGAAACAAGAGCAGGAGGGAAACTAAGCAGTTACCACAGAAACAGCCGAAGATGCATCACCAAAGCTTTGCCCATGCAAGTGCAGAAGGATTTGACAATGGTCACCTGATGTTCCTGCATGTCCTCTACCCCTCCCCGCTGCATCCATCTAGGCATTTCAACTGGGGTGCATTCTAGGAGGAGGTCGTCACTGTGCATTCATTCTGTACCTTGCAAAATGGACAAACCAAGACTTTTGGAGGCCCTAAAAAACTCGTGTCCTTTTTTGAGACCCTGGGGCAAAGCCCTCCCTGAGCCAGACTGAGAGGCACTGGCACATGGGGAAGGGAGATGCTGAGTTTACTACAAAGTCTGTGATGAGGAAACATGGGAGAGGGAGAGGGAGAGGGAGAGGGAGAGGGAGAGGGGAAGAGAAGAGAAGAGAAGGAAGAGAAGAGAAGAGAAGAGAAGAGAAGAGAAGAGAAGAGAAGAGAAGAGAAGAGAAGAGAAGAGAAGAGAAGAGAAGAGAAGAGAAGAGAAGAGAAGAGAAGAGAAGAGAAGAGAAGAGAAGAAGAGAAGAGAAGAGAAGAGAAGAGAAGAGAAGAGAAGAGAAGAGAAGAGAAGAGAAGAGAAGAGAAGAGAAGAGAAGAGAAGAGAAGGCAGGCCCAAGGAGGAGAAACGGTTGGTCAGAGCTAAATTAGTGCACTACACGGCAGAGGCCACTGGTCCAGCTCTTCGTTCTGCATAACACCTTATGGTGTTATGCATAACATCTTATGCATAACATCTTATGGCCTCAAGCTCCGACAGGGAGGTTTAGGCTAGACGTTAGGAAAAAATTCTTTACAGAAAGGGTCATTGGGCACTGGAACAGGCTGCCCAGGGAGGTGGTTGAGTCACCTTCCCTGGAGGTGTTTAAGGCACGGGTGGACGAGGTGCTGAGGGATATGGTTTAGTGTTTGGTAGGAACGGTTGGACTCGGTGATCCGGTGGGTCTCTTCCAACCTGGTTATTCTGTGATTCTGTGATTCTGTGAACACACAAGCAAGCGGTGGGTGAAGCAGCACTCCTCTCTTTGGCAGCTGCTCACCAGCATGTTGCTCACACTGCTTTTGAAAAATTAATATTTGAAGCAGTTGTTTCTTTTATGTGGGCTTTACAGTCATTAGCACGTATAACTCAACATAAAACACTTTGGTGCGAGATCTTTTCTTCTGTTCTCTTTTTAGGCAGCAGATGAAAATCCTTTTAATAAAAATCTTGTTTGGGGGAGGAAGAAAAACACACGCACACGTAAATCGGCTGAGCAGGGAAAGATGAAAACCTCCTTTAAGGTAATTAAATGATTATGTATCTTTTAAACCCAGTGGATAACAGATTTTTTATCTACGTTTTCTTTTGGCTTTTGCCATATTTTTTTCTCCTCCCTTTCCGCCACATAAAGCTAAAATCCTTGCAAGGCCTGGAACAAGATAGTGTTCATCTTAGAGAAGAAGGCACAAAAGAAGACATAATCCTTTATCCCATCGGCTCAAGTAGGCTACCCCATCCTCGTACAGATGTCTGTGAAACACTGACATGACCACTACCCCTCTGGATAAGAGCAGGTCTGAATAAGACAAGACAGACGATGCAATCGGATGTATTGGGTAACAGATACCAGGAGGCAAGTGCTGTTTGTGCAGCTTCTATCACAGTGGACATACTCAGATCAGTTGTTTTACTCCTCCACGCCTCAGTTTCCTTCCACTACTTGTTGACTGCCTTGCCTATTGGTGGAACAAAATGACTGAGCTCTCTTATTTGGTGATTGTGTCAAGTAAGTAAGGGTTGATTTCACAGACAGTGTTCATCTGCAATGCAATGCTTTGCAATGCGATGCTAAGCCTGCACTATGACTTTAGCTACAGTCAGAAACATCAAAAGCAAAGGCAGGACAGCTAAGGAAAAAAAAAGGAAACTTGCCTTGCTTCCCTCTATCTTTGAGACTCTTTCTCCCCAGTTCTGCCATCATTTCAGGGAAAAAATCCAATCCACTTCAGTATTAAAAGTTCTTTCTTTTTCCTCATTCTTTCCCTTCCTTCCCTCAATAGAATAATATCAGCTCCCCTTTATAAAGCAAGAAGTTACTCAGTATATTTCAAGCTAGTGGACTTGTCTTTCAAAAACCTGCTATAAAGGGAAATTATACGCCAAGGTGAAATATTTCTGCTGCAAATCATCCAGAGACATTGTCAACCCTATTTGATTGAGCTCAGTGCCATAATCATAAATACTCATGCTTTATAATCATGCTGGAGTTCTTCACCAGGAGCAAACAACGGCTTCCCCAAGGCTCCCAAACTAGTTGATTCAGCTCTGTTATGGGCAGAGCTGATTCACGAAGCACTTGACAGGCAACAAGTAAGAAAGTCGTGCCTCTTTGTTGACAGTGAGGAACATGCATTTTCTGTCCTTCCTCCATCTCTGGTTTAATTTTATCAAGCAGCAGTAGGGCAGCTGATCACAGTTATCCACTGTGTAATTCGAAGGTCCCTCAGGACGGTAGATCACAGGATGTACAGAGAGAAATAGCATTTTGTCTTCTGGACAGCATGGGGCATGGTCAAAGCCTTTCTGCTGTCCCATTGGATCAGTCTCAGATTCATACTAGAGGTAAGGAAAAAAACAGGATCCTCTCAGAGCACATGAAGACGACTTGAAAGCAAGACAGGTAAATGCATTAGAATCCAGAAACTTGTTAAATGTGCTAAGGAAAAATGATAGAATCAGAACTACATAAGGACACAAGCCTTCTTTCAAATTATTCTGGGCTGGTCCAGGGGTGATGAGTATCAGCCCAATTGGTTCCTTTGCAGCCCAGGCCACCTGAAGAGTGGAAAGCCTCTTTCCACATGATGGCAAGATCCTGTACAGGCAAAGAGAGGAAAAAAATATAAAATAGATGGAGGTGGATGTATCTGCAAGAGAGGTGAAAGCCATAGTGTGGGGAGGGGAGCAGGCTAGACATGCCAGCATGGTGATTACAGAGTGAAGGAGTTTCTGGCATCGGTCCATTAGACAGAGTAACACCAATATTTGTTTGCTTGGCAAGGAGTCTCTTGGTGCAATTAGACCATATGATTCTGGAAGCTGGCCATGCTAATCTGCTCAGCAGACTCATGGAAGGACTGCAAATGGGATGGTCCATCCATCCTGCGCTGGTAGTACAGTTTCCCCTTTCTTGAGGACCTACTGATTTAGCAGGTACCAATGTCTGGATAGTAGCAAACACCTTCCTTCCTCATCCTCCTACAGTCCAAGTGCTTGTAGAAGAATGGATCAAAAGGAACATTTCAGGATGAGATGAAAGGTCAGTAAAAACAGGCCCACTCAAGGTAATGGTGTGTTTTGAGCACTACTGAAGATAACATTGGGAGTGCTGGAAATGGACCTCAGTCCTGTCAATCTTTTGGGTCACCAGGTATGGGGTGGAAGTCTGGATGGGCAATGAAGAGCCATGCTTGGCTTCGAGATATCAGATGGCATCTATTGTTCAAAGAACCCACTCAATCAATAGACAAGAGTACAGGATAGAAAAGGAAAGAATTAAAGGTGGAAGTAAAAAATAGACAGTGAAAATTTCTGTGAGAGAGATGAGTCAGTGAGAAGATGGCTTCTCAAGAGAAGCGTGGGAGTTATGCACAGTATTTGTTCAAAGTGCCATTTGACAAAACTTTTATGGCCACAGGGTGAATGTAAATCTGTGTTTGTCAGAATGCACTTGTAATGCCATCCTTCCCCAGCTTTACTGTCCTTGAGGGCCAGGGCCACAAACACACTGACAGCAATGAGAAGGACCTTGAAGCTACAGAGCATTTCTCACATTGCCAGGCAGAAAGCTCCTCTGAAAGTTTTGGGTTTTGCAAGACGATTATTCTTGAAGATACTGTCCAATTGTTCAAGTGCTGAGAAATGTTTCCTCCATGCAGCAGACAGCAAAAACAGCTCCTGAGCTGAGCAGCTGACTGCCAAGTGTTGTCTCTCATTGGAAAGAGGTTTCTTCCCAGAGATTATTTTTGCTGCAGAAGCCAAGAGGGCTGCAGCCCTCATTAGCAATGACCACTGTAACGTACATGTGACACATGATGCTATCATTGCCTTGTAGATCAATAGCTGTCTTCTAAGGTCAGGTTTTTGTGTCTCTGCTGCCATGCAAATTGCACAGAGCAGCTTTGCAAAATCAGAGAGGAATATTTGAAGCTCAGCAGGAAACCCCCTGTTTAAAGGGGATAGAAGTGAGAAAGAGCAGTCTCTACTGACAGAAAAAAACCCCGAGATCGGAACTATCTTCTAGTCAGCAGATGATACCTTTAAGAAAGAAACCTAGTGAGAGGTGATAAAGCAGTGATGGAAAAGGCATGCTAAAATAGGCAGATCTGGAGAGGACAGTAAGTCAACTGCTTCCTCCGGCATTCTGCAGATCAAGATCTTGGCAGAGTTAAAGACCAGGCCAGGACCTGTGCCATCTGCAGTCCCTTTCCTCAGGAATTACAGTGCCACAGAGTTTCGCGTGAACTCCTTTCTGATGGGAGCAAGTGTTACAAATATCGGGGATGCAAAAGGGGTTGAGGGATGGGAAGATCCACTGGTATTTGTAGGTTCTTACTTTGGGCAGAGGACTGAAGAAAAGAAGAGATGAGAGCTGGGAAGGAAAGTGCTGTGCTTGGCATAAAAGACACGCTGGAGAAATCTGCCAGAGGTGACATGGCATAGCAGGACGCTGAAACAAAGTGCCCCAAGGAATGCCACCTGAGCAAGAGGTCGAGGTACCTCCAGTTCCTCATCTGGAGATCAGAGACCTCTGACCAATAGGACCAGCTAAACCCTGCCAAGAGTTTATGTGAGTCTGGCTGGTCAGGGTAGCCTACCAGAAGGGCTGAACCCTGGGCTGTCTTCCTGCTCCACTTCACCACCCATCAGAGACTGTCAAGTTCTCCAGACCCTCAGTAAGTTTTCCAGCAGGTTTACAGCAAACACTAAATCCTGGTAGATGAAGAATTGGCAGCCTCCCTGCTCATGAATATTTATGGCCTGTCCCAATGCCACAGCAGTTCAGTATGTCTCCTCCAGGACATCTCAACCAGCACATATAGAAGGGGCGGGAGGGAACAGGGGATGCCATAGGAGTGTGAAGCCGCTACATGTGTGTTCTTTGGGACAGCAAACTGGCATGGGCTACGAGTAGGTGGGAGAACACATTAGAGACACACAACTCAGCAAGCAGCACAGGGTGCAGCAAGGATTTCATCCTCTGAATGCAACACGTGATACCTGAGACTTCAGCAGCTGCCTCTGTGCCCAGTGGTTCAACAGATATCAGAACTTTTAATGGATACTAGTCCCTTGGGCTGGGAAAACAATGAGCCATCTTAGGTCATTTACCAGACAGGCGAGGATGCTTTCAGACCATTTCTGACCAGGAAGTAATTAAGTGGCTTCCTATTTGTATTCTTCCAAGCTCCACTTGTCTGCAAGTGCTCGTTAGTTACAATACAAGCCAGACAGCCTTTGCAGCACAGCAGCCAGCTCTGTATTAAGCCCCAAGGTCCAGTTCAGCTCAGTGACTGGCAGTAAGGTATTCCTGGCCTCCTCTGGAGGCAGTTAGATGTACTAGTCATTAGGCACAGAATCATAGAATCATAGAATCACCAGGTTGGAAAAGACCCATCGGATAATCGAGTCCAACCATTCTTATCAATCACTAAACCATGTCCCTCAGCACCTCGTCCACCCGTCCCTTAAACACCTCCAGGGAAGGTGAATCAACCACCTCCCTGGGCAGCCTGTTCCAGTGCCCAATGACCCTTTCTGTGAAAAATTTTTTCCTAATGTCCAGCCTAAACCTCCCCTGGTGCAGCTTGAGGCAATTTCCTCACATTCTGTCCCCTGTCACTTGGGAGAAGAGGCCAGCACCCTCCTCTCCACAACCTCCTTTCAGGTAGTTGTAGAGAGCAATGAGGTCTCCCCTCAGCCTCCTCTTCTCCAGGCTAAACAACCCCAGCTCTCTCAGCTGCTCCTCATAAGGCCTGTTCTCCAGCCCCCTCACCAGCTTTGTTGCTCTTCTCTGGACTCTCTCCAGAGCCTCAACATCCTTCATGTGGGGAGGGGCCCAGAACTGACCCCAGGATTTGAGGAGCGGTCTCACCAGTGCTGAGTCCAGAGGGAGAATAACCTTCCTGGACCTGCTGGTCACTCAAGCCACTGAAGTGCTCAAAGCATGGCTGAAATCCACTGACACTGTGGACATCACTCTAAACCTTCCCCAGATCTCAGCAGCCTGGGGTATCTGCTTAGAGACGACCTCTTTCTTTTCTGGAGGAGGTGCATGCACAGTGTTTCCCATTCCTCCCAGTTCCTCGGTGGGAGGAATTCCATGGGAGTTTGCAGTTTTTTTTCAAGGTCATACACTCCTTTGTAGTGTATGGGAGAGAGAGGGAAGCTCCTTGGAGGTGCGGCAGACCAGAGAGGAGCTATCTGCAGAGGGAATGGTCAGGGGTACCTGGATGGTGAGCAGAAGAGGTGGAGGTGAAGAAAGCTTTCCTGGACTGTTGGTCTGGCAACATCAGCTCTCAGAAATCCACCTACACAGCAGATGCCCCACACCCCTACCTACCTCAGGCAGCTTGACTCGTCCCTCCTGGAAGGAGCAGGAGCTAGGGTCGTGAGTGCAGACGTGGCGGTACTTGCACCAGTGACACCGGTAAGGGCTCTCCACACATGACAGACACCTGGAGATAGAGAGAAAGAGTATTCGCTTGGCCAGGTTGATAGAGTTTCTCAGAGGGAAGTACATCCCAGCAAACATTGCTTTTGACATCACTAGCAGGACACAGGATTTACACAGTCTGAACATTATCATGTCTCAGGATGATGCTGGAGTTGCCAAGGCCTGAGCTGGTTGCCGTTGTGATTGCAAGTGTCTCATGTTAGCTAGATAATTTAGTTTTCTTTAATATAATCATAATATAGTGTAATAATAAACATTTGTTGTATCTTGATTGTCGTGTTACAGCTTTTAATCATAGTATCAGCATGATCTCTGCTTCATACATAAGGCACATTCCCCTTTTGGCCCATGAAAAGATCCTGAGTGCAACAAAAAGTAGAAGTTCAGGGGATAGGTAGAAGCTGTTACAGCCTCACTGTCTCTGCTCTGGACTGCACCAGTTCCATGGGAGATGTGAATGTATCATGGGAAAGTGGCCAAGGAGGAGTTGGTGGGTGGGTGATGCCCATGGAGGGCAGTTGCTGTGCACCAGCAGTCCCATCTGGCTAATCCTCCCACTCTCACACGTCATACAGAGGCCAAACACAAACTGGGATACACCAAGGTCAGAAATCCAACGATGAAGGAAGGAATTTTCTCTCTGTGTGTCCCACAAGCTTATTAGTCTGAGTTCTCTCAGGGTGATGCCGCTCCTGCAAATATCTTTATTCTTCTTTTCTTTCTCTCAGCAGAGATATAAAAACAATTGTAGCAGCTACCCAGCAAGCAGAGGGTGCATTTAGGAAGTCACCTTCTTAGGCTGTAGAAAAGAGCCATTCCCTTCATCCTACAAGGTTTTTCTTTCCTATGTCCCATAGACTCTGTAGAATAAGAGCTGCAAACACCTCTCCTGGCTGTGTTACAGCACTGACTTATACCTACATCACACTTAATTTTTTTTTTTAATTTAATACAATGCCTGCTCAACAGCAAACTGATCCATAATAAGCTCCCTGCACAAAACAAGCAGTGGGTGTTAGCAACTCCTGGTCACTCACAGTGCTGGAAATCTTCATGTAGCTGCATGCTCTGAAGTACTTCAAGGGGACTTGGGGGAGAGGGGTTAAATTTTGCTAGCCCTTATGTGTCAGTGGGTTTTTAATGGGCAGGAGGGAAAAAATTGCTTCTAGTAGAGCCTGGCTGAGCCCAACAGGGAGATGCATATGCTCTCCCCTGTCCCCGTGTAACTCCAATCCACTTTCAGCACTGGTACAGCGAGCTGTTCTTCGAATTGGTAACAAGTGCTTGCTCTGATCAAATTAAAAATGGATAGTGTATTATGGTTTGTCAAGTAAGAAACCCAAACATGCCATAAATATTTAACACCACCATCTCTCCCGCTCTCCCCCCCCAACACTTGCTTTCTGACACTATTTGTCAAAGCAGCAGGAACACGGAAATAAGATTTGCCTTTCCTTGTGAATTGCTGAGCCACAGTAATTATCTGCTTTTGGCACTTCTGATGGCTCAGTGGTGGGGACTGAGCTGCTCAGCATTGCTCAGGGATGGAGCAACCTGCTGGAAGAGCATCTTTCTGCAGGAAAGCTGAAGATCTGCTCTGGTGGGGCAGCTCCTGAGCAGCCCCAAGTGCCAGCTAAACCCCCCAAAAATGGGGTTCCGGGAAAGAAAGGAGTTGCACTACAGAAAATGCGGTCTTGAAGGAATCAATCGGGTATTCCCTGAGGGTCCAAGACCATGCTAACTACCTGGAGCAGGCTCCAGCTGGTGGGATTGACAGTACGGATGGGGGTTAAAGGTGCACATGTGTGGGCAGGATCCAATCATCCACAAAAAAAAAAATGCTTACTAGGAAGATGAGGGGACCATTTGCTGAGGGCATGATTCACTTTTGACTCAATTCCCTGGCAAATTCCCACTGATGTGATGCTTCCCTACTTGAGGGGCACACGTAGATGTACCACTCCTGAAGACAATGCCCTCATGCAATGAAGGTCATTAGCAGAACAAATGGCAACAAGACTATTCTTGGTCTTTCCAGGAGCAACCCTCACCATTCTGACCATCACCCAAGTGACCCCGACCCTGACCCCTGGACATCTCCACACCTAATGATTGTGTCTTAAGGGAGATGTGCCCCAGTTAGCAGTCCGTTCTGTGGCACATGCAGGGATGGGATGTAAAGTAGATACCAAAGGAAGTGAACATACGAGTTGTGGACGCTGCAATTGTAGAAGACGAAGCTGGTGCTGGCAAAGGTCATACCCGTTTCCTTGGACTTGAGCTGAAGCTGGACAATGTGATGGTCTCCTGGGAAAAAAATAGACACGTCAGTGTGTGACTGCTTTGTTAGCCCAGTTAAGCCCTGTTGGCCATGTCGCCAGTTGAACCTGGAGTTATCCCACACTGCCTTGGCTAATATATCCTCAATAGCTGTAGGAAGTGTAACAAGATCCTTGTAGAGCCTGGTTCTCCAGCAGGTACATCTCCCCTCTATTAAAGTACTGGTGTGATGAAGTGTGTCTTCACCACTGGAAATTATTGTACCTGGGAGCAGAATCTGGGCTGGGTAGTGATGACAGGTCTAGACCACATCTCACTAATTTCAAAAATATAGTGACTGATGTCATCAAGAAGGAAAGCTAATCTCAAAGAGAGGATGCAGATGTCTGGAACTAGGAAACCATTCAAATGAAGTACTATCCTTATAGTTCATCCCTGCTGCTGACTCTTTTGATGTCCTTTGAAGGAAGAAGCGTGTGAAAGATTTGACTGCTGAAGCCAAACATTGGTGGCCTGTGTATATATTGCCTAAAGGATAAATATATCTGCTTTCCACAGGCAATAGAGAAATCTACATTCTCCTTACGTTCATTGTTTAATGTCTCCGAATAAGGCCAAATATCCAGGACAGGCATGCCTGAAGAAGGCCACCTCCACATTCTGCCCCAGAGAGGTTATACCTTGGTAAAGCAGGATGGAGGAATAAGGAGGACAGGTACCATAACAGTGAGGATAGGGTAGGTGCTCCCTCAGGAATGCTGATTCCCACGTGAACAGGTCCTCCAGGTCCACTCACTCTGTTCACCTAAGCCTTTGGCTACAAAGAACTCATCTCAGCATGAGGGACGCCCACAAACCATTGCACCAATGCAAGACCAATCCATTTCCATAGCAGACCTATCCACAGCAGAGCATCTCAGCTCTTAGATAGCATCTCCTCATTCCCTTTCCTACTGCTCCCATGCTGGGCAATCAACTGTTACCTCTTCTCACAATGCCAGAAGCCCCATTCAGAACCCATCAGGTGTGGGTAATGAGTGGGTGCAGTAACTGTAGTAATTTGGTGGAGAAGGGACCCATGTTTAATTCAGGACTTCAACCTGGCTGGCCCTTTCACCTCTATTATTTTCCATCTCACCTGAAAGATTCATTAATCAATCAGGCCAAAGCAAACTTGACAATTTATCACAGCGTGCGCCTGTGTGCACACTCATCCAACCTACAGGCGCACACACACGCACACACAGACCACACACTTCACTAAATACATTTTGCTGCCAGTGTTCAACTCTGCTGCCCATCTGCTGCCGCCGGCTTTGACAGCTCTGTTAACTGCTTCATATTTAACAGCTTTGCCAGCATCTTGCATATATTTTAAAACAGGATGTGAGGACTGGATGGCTCCAGGGATCAGATGTGCTACAAAGACACACATCCTTTGGTTCAAATCCAGCTTCTGGCACCACGCGTGGAGGACTTGGTCTTTGCAGAGGTGCAGAGCACCAGCTGCTGAAGTTGATACAAGCCGCAGGTGCCCAGCTTCTCTGGAAACCAGGCTTCACATAAATCTCTCTCTTGTCCTGCCTCCAGCTTCCACTGCTATTTTTGTTTCCTAGTTGATTATAGCCTGGCCTGGGACAGATGTCCACATCAAGGAAATAGCTTTTGGCATCTATCTTGGTAGGCGAACATGACTGAGAACTCAGTGGGACCTTTAAATGGTAAAAGCCACTGGGGGCTTGTTTTGGGACTGCAAAGGAGGGCACATTCAGCTGTGTGCAGCTTGGGGACAGCAGGGAGGAGATGATAGGGACTGTTTGTTTCACTTCATTTTCTGTGGCCTGAGGATCCTCGGAGACAAACTTTACGGAAACAAGAAACCAAGGACAAAAATGGCAGCATCCACTCTGCACCTCTTGGGGTTATCAGAAGGGTTAACCTTTCTATATGAAGCCCCTGCAAAGAGCCACAGGTGCTCTTGAAGGTACCTTGAAGGTACCCAAGTGACAGGGGACAGGACGAGAGGAAATGGCCTCGAACTCCACCAAGGGAGGGTCAGGCTGAACATTAGGAAAAAATTTTTCATGTAAAGGGTCATTGGTCACTTGAACAGACTGCCCAGGGAGGTGGTTGAGTCACCTTCCTTGGAGGTTTTTAAGGACGGGTGGATGAGGTGCTGAGGGTCATGGTTTAGTGTTTGATAAGAATGGTTGGACTTGATGATCCAGTGGGTCTCTTCCAACCTGATGATTCTATGAGTCTATGATTCTACACCTAGAAAAGGTATTAGGAAGGGGAAACAAAAAAGGTCAGGAAGTCGTGGGTGGAAGGAGCATCCTTGGAGACAACGTATTTTTCTGTGCTGGACCATTCTGGGAGATGGAGGCAGTAACAAATCCAGAAGATCTGAAGGCAGTAACAGCCTGGGACAGCGACAAGGAACTGACCACACAGATCTAAATCTGGGAGGAGCAGCGTGAAATTACAGACAGAATCGTTCAGGTCTGTGGGACTTTCAGGCTGCTGCGTGGAAAGGTGTGTGTTGAGAGGATGTACAGCCTCATTCTCTGGGCTGTATAACACCAGCCTGGACAGAAGTTGAGCAAATATCCCACACCCATCTCTTGTCTTTACTAGATATATGCAACAGCCACTCGGTGGCAGTCTGAAAACACTTACTATCATACACACAAGCACCTTACCACAGATACTGGTATTGCAGCTGAACACTTGCACACGTGAGCACACATAAGCACACACACTGAAAACTCATGCTACGGGTGTGCTGTCGTGCAGCTCCACCAGCAAGTCCCAGCATAGCATGCCACCTACTCCCTGTGCACTGCATACTTTGTCCTTGGGCTCCCATGGGCCAAACTCTGCTCTAGGAGAAAGCAGAAAGGGACACAGGGATGTGGGGTGAGGAAAAGAGGGAGAGGTGGTGGAAAGGAGGAAGATGCGGTGCAGACAGAGGAGTTGTGAGATACCCACCATTCTCTGTGATGATCTGGGGCACTTCTTTGGCAGCTGGTGAGATGCATTGGATCTGACTGCCCACCACCAAGCCATCCATCTCTGAGAGGTCCTCAAAGGTGCAATTGACTCCTGCTGACAGCTCAGGGACATTGTAGGTCTCCAAGACCAGCTGCAAGGAGAGATAGAGGGAGGGAAGAAGAGATAGGAAAAAAAAAAAAAGAAAAGAGAGAATGCTAAGCCAAAAAACAGAGCTGGGGCAGCAGGAGAGAATTACACTGGAGAGGTTGGACAAAGAGCCTCTTGCTAGAGAGAGCATCCTCCTTCAACAGAAAGCAGCGATTCAGGAGAGGGATGTGTGTGTGGAGGGGGAAGGGGATGAGATGCTGATGCTGACACAAGTGGTACGTGGCTATGCAGGGACGACTGCACTGCATCCCAGTGCTCGCTGGGTCAGTGGAGAGGAGGGGGTGCTCACTATCTGTCATGCAAGTGTAAGGTTAGGCAGGGAGTCTTTGGAGTCAGCTGTGAAGACTGGGGCTTTGGTGGCCCCAGGGCACGCGGTTTCTGAGGAAGGTGACTACTACTCACAAGAGGCACTCTGCAGGCTACAGAGAAACTGTAGCGCTCCAGTCTAACTCTCTACGGCCTGCTCTCCTAGCATCAGCAGATGGAGGAGCGCTCTGTCACCAAGTTCCTGTGTAAGGAGAGTCTAGTTACAGCCTTCAGACCACCACAAAAAACAGCTGTCTCTAAAGGAACAACAAACCTCTCCTTCCCATCCCACCAAAGAAGCAGCTGGTCCTGGGGACATGTTTTATTGGGAAGCCAAACATAAAAAAAAAGTGTGAAGGAGAAATTGCCCACGTTCTTACAGTTCACAATACCTTCTTGCATTGCTATGTCATTGCCCACGGTCATGAGGAAAAGGAATCTCATGACTGGTTTCTACCATGTTTATTCTCTGGAGAAGGACCCTCATGCTGCTACCTTCCCAGACTAGCTAAGGTCTTGCATCACTGCTTTCCATCACTGAGGGACCTGCCCAACCCACTAGATCATGTCTGAACACAGAAGGCAGAACACAGAGTACTTCTAGTACCTGCTGATGACCTACTGGTTAGTATAAATTCAGAGGTTTTGTGACCAACTACTAGAGCCAGCTACTTGACATAGGCACAAATGCAGATGCTCTCCACACTTGCCTCTTCCATAAGACAGATGGGACCCCTTTTGAGGTGACAGTCACTGAAAAGAGACACAAATGCATGCTGCAGTGCTGTTTCTGCCAGCACAAAGAACAGAGGAAATCAGTCCAGGTGACAAAGCAGGAGAGGATGTTAACATAAGATAATGCTTACTGCACTCCCACACTGTGTTTTCCTCACTTAGAGAACGCTTGGAGCTATTTCTTCAAACTAGACATTGTCAGGGAAAAAGGCTGAGCAGACGGGCTTTAGCCCTGGCTGACAAAAGCCTTTAGGGCAGTTCTGTCATTTTGGGGCAATGGAAATAGTAAATATTTTTTGTACTGGTTGAGGAGTAGAAAAAGGCTTTAATTATTTGGATGGATTCAGCACTTGGACTAAATCCATTCTGCCAGCTCATTAATACACTACCAGTAATGGAGAAGGGGAAGCTATTCTGCTTAACAAATACTTTGCTCTGAGCATGAGCAATGCAGGATGAAGGTGTGCCAGGCAGAAGATAACACTAATAGATAGACCAGTAGTGCTCTACAACAAACATCATGAACCAGTGCACACTCTGAGCAGACAAGAAGTCCCACACACCCGCTCTGGAACTGTTGTGATGAGGGAAGAATGGCGCCTTCCCCCCATAAAGTATCTCTTCTCAGAGACCCCAGAGCAGCAGCCCTTGAGTGAAAGAGATTCTGTTTTCCAAGTTTCTGGACTGAAACTAACTCCAATACAATTTTCTGAGTCTTTTTAGTGCTTAAAGTGTAAAATATTGTTTGGTCACACAGATAACTTCTCTGCCTCTGTAGGCAAGAACTCAATATCACTGACCCAGGTGAGACTCAGTAAGAACACCATCAGCCACTCACTCATTGGTGTTCCCCTCCTTATTTACCAGATTATCTGTGGTGACTGTGGATGACTTGGACCACCAGTCTATCAGGGACTGGGTCAAGACTCCCGGGGAATGGTTCATGCAGATTATTGGGCAACAGGCAATGGCAACTCCTGGTCCCAGCAGCTCTGGGTTGACTTGCCCTGCTAGAGTAACCTAGGGGTAATGGTCTTCTAATCTGTTATAAATTTCAATTGTCTTGAGCCACCTAGTCCCCCAGGATTTATTCCAATACGAAAGAATCCAATGACTACTGAGAGAATAAGAAAGAGAAACCTTGAACTCCCAGAAGAACAAAGGACTCAAGATGTCTCAGATCAGTTTTGTTTGAAGCCTAGGAAAGTAAAGTTCACAGCAAAGTTAAGAGGCTGAAACAAAGCAGCAATGATTGGACATGCAGGCTTTGAAAGGCTGGTTTCATTATCACTGAAGAAACCCTAGCACTCCAAAACCTGTCACCTGGAAGATGTCTGGCAGCTGCACTTTGAGCTACACCATTTAGATCTTTCAAGATATGGGGCTAGTGAATAACTCATCCAGAGACGGAGCTTTTGAGGCCTGGGTTATCATCTCAATTTCAGACCAAATTAGGATGGTCAAAAGGGCAAAGCCCTAGTAGCCTGGGTGAAATACATCTCTCCCTTCTTCTAAGAGGGTGTTGGGATCTCACCATGTAAGGTACTGCTGTCACGAGTCAGGAGAGAAACCACAAACTGGTTAGACCTTCAACGGAGTTTTCTTGCCTCAAATACAGAAAACTATCAGTATCATCTACTGTTCTGCCAGCATTTACTGTGTGGCTTTGTTGGCCCTTAATTTGAGTAGTTCAAGGCCATAAAGGCTGAGGAAGGTCATGAAAGCCTGAAGCCTGGCAGCCTTAGTTTCTTCTGTGTAGCATCCTCTCTGCTCCGCCTATTCAGTGCAGAGCAGGAGTGGGGTGAATTTCTTGGTGGCTTAAGAAAGACAAAGTTCCACTCAAGATGATAGAAAACTGGAGCTTATTGAATTAAGACATGATATCCTTCACTTGTCCTTATCCTAGGTTGTCATTTCATTACTTCACTTCCTTGCCTGAAGTACAAGCCCAGCCATACACAAAACCCTCTCCCAGGAGACTGAACAGCTTCACTGTATGCACACAACACTGGCAAGGAATGAAGCCCCTTCAGACCTGCCCTCATCTCCTCATAGCAAACAGGGAGACCTCTTCCACATTTCTAGACAGGGGATAATCAAGGCCAAAATGTCATCTCATGCTGAATATTTTCCTGTGCCACAAATGTTGCTGGAGACATTAATGGACTTTGGACAACCTCCTGCATCAAGATGCCAGTCCTTCCCACTCATGCTGAACCCAGGCTACACATACCTGGGTCTGTGAGACTGCATGAGCAGATTAAACCTGAAGGGGACAAGGATTAACGCTCCTCACCAATACGTTGTACTGGGAGACGGAGATGTTGTTGGGATGCACCGTAAGCCGCACACACTGCTTCATTTCCGAGGCGAATCTCCGAGGCTCGCTGGAGCGTTCACATCGCTCCTTCCTCGTGCACCTGAGCAAATGGGAACAGAGAGGGACAGAGTTAAAACAAAGCCGGGCTAGGATTGTGAGGAGAACCCTGAGACTTGGAAGGAGCAATCATTTTGGATGGTAAGTCAACACTGTACCCTTTGGTCTCTGCCCCCAGTGCTAGCAGCTGTGGGATTGCTCAGCTTCAGTCTGGAGAGTTGCAAGGACATCATGAAAGGGGGAGGGTTGTTGGGTGAAAGTCCCTTCTCTTGGCTAGGATGCACAGCTCTGGAAATGCTCTGTCTCTCTACCCATATAGCAAGTACAGCATAACCTTCACCTGGGCAAGCCTACAGCCCTGAATACTGTCCTGTCTGAGGGCAATGGGACATCTTACGCAGGGAAGTCCTTTTAGAGTAACTGTGTGTAATCCATATTCTTTGGTCCTGCTGAAGAGCTTGCAAATCTGTGGTGCTGCTGGACTGCCAGTACCTCTCTGCTGGGAAGGGGCAACCCTCCAATCCATCACCCAGCAGCTGCTAAGGAGTCCCTGGCAGGTAGAGGGTTTTTTAGTATTTGGTTCGAAAATGCCTGACTAGAGGTGCCCAGGGTTGAATCTTAAAAATTCTGGTATTCCCAATTATTGACAGTTCAGTGAAAGTGGTAGGTGCACAGCACCTGCGTGCACAAGCCCATGATGTTTACATCACACAAAAGTTGTTGTCAGTGTTTGCAGCACCGTTACTGTTTCTTGTCTTGTCTGTCCAGTGTAAACACAAGCTAGCAATGTGAATTGGTAGCAAAGGGCCCTGTTTCAATCCAGATTTGCATTTGCTTAGCATAATATATCTGTATTTTACTCCACATGCACTTCCAAGGCCATCGCTTCAAGGAAGATGTCTGCCTGGAAATCCACAGGGTTAATACAAAAGGACAGCTCCAACTGCATGCCAATTACCTTTTGCCATTAAGCTAATGTTATGGACTTGCACAGGGTGTCTTCAATGGATTTTGTTATTAGCAGTGCTATTACCCCCCATTAAAATCAGCTATAAAGACTAAGTGTGGATGTTAAATTATTCACCTACTCCCAGACTTCGGAGTCTTAGTTGTAAGAGCACGCAGGGGCTGCTGGAGGGTTAGCTCCAAGATCACTCCTCATTGTCCTTGCTCCTTGGAGCAGAGATTGTGTCTGTATTTGCAGTCAGGGATCTAAGGTAATGCATGCAAAAATAACCCAATATCTGTTTGAGCCAGAATATTACAAAGATTGGGGTGTAACCTAAAACATTAGAGCTTCGCTTCTCTCTAGTGGCTGACAATAGAGAAAATTATAGAATCACAGAACCATAGGGTGGTTTGGGTCAGAAGGAACCTTAAAGATCATCCAATTCCAACCCCTCTGCCATGGGTAGGGACACATTCCACTGAATCACATTGTTCAAAAGCCTCGTCTAACCTGGCTTTGAACACCTCCAATGTTGAGGCATCCGTGATTTCTCTGGGCAGACTGTGCCAGTGCCTCACCACCTTCACAGAAAAACATTTCTTCCTAATATCAATCTAAATCTCCCCTCTTGCAGCTTCTAAGAAGCTTCATTATCTTTCATCCAATCACTACACTCCCTGATAAGAAGCCCCTCCCCAGCTTTCCCCTTTTCCCCTTTTGAGTACTGGAAGGCTGAATGAGCACCCTAATTTCAAACTCAAATTTCTGGTAGAGGAAAGTTTTGTGTTTCCAGTAGCGGGAATCATAAAGGGAGATCTCTGCCATTCTCAGCACGCTCTTGGTTTGCTTTGCAGATTTAAGAGAGAAAGCAGCATTGCGGCTCCTGCTCTCTGTTCCCTAGGAGCCTTTATCCCATTAAGTCCCTTTTAGCGCTGTCGTGTACTGGATCAGGAATTTTAAATGTGTAGCCTCCAGAGGGTCGGATGGATAGCTGATTAACTACTCCCAAAACTGTTAAGTCCCCTATTGCGGAACGAAAGCCAAGGCAAAATGCTGAGCTGAGATTTTTGTAAGCGCTTCTATAAAACAAATAAACACAGCGATCCCATCAAAGATCTGCAAGGCGTGGGAACTCCCATCCTGAGAACAGCTTGGAAGGAAACCCTTTTGGGCTTGATGTCAAAACACAAGGGCCCGAATTCTTCAAGATGTCCAGATACCTCCCATTTATTTCCTCCAGCTGCAGCGTGACAGAAGTGTCTGGATTTTCTAAGATTAATCGGGCAGATAGCCAGGGTCCGTTCAAGCGTAATTGCACAGTAGGCTGCAAAGACATCCAGCACATTTGCACAGGAGGACTACTCATGGGTATAGGTCAAGCATCTAGGAATGTGTTTTGAATTCCCAGCCCCATCGTTGAGTTGGAACGTAATAATCAATATTTTATCCCACTGTTTACTGCCACACACATTAAAGACATGGAGCTCTTCAGGCCAAAAACTCACTCTATCTTAGACTGATGCATCTTGCAGCCTTGATATCTGCTGTAAGGTGTGTTTCTATCCAAATAATTAAAACCCAAACCAAACTAAGCCTGGGTTTAATATAATGTTAAGGTTGCAGTGTCAGGCTCTCAGGAATTAGGTACTGCCAGAATGAAAGAAGCTTCTGCGCTCCTAAATCTGCTCCCTGCAATGACATACTGCAAGCCAGACTTTAATTGCAAGATAACACTTTATTATTCCTTTCTTCCATGGATGACCTCAATTCTTCCACTTTCTAACTTTTGACTTTGACTGACTATTTCTATGCAATTTCTTAATTTAAAACAAAATGGGGGGGGAACTCAAACCCCGAGCTGTGCCTGATGATGGGGGAGCTTGGGGGCTCTGCCAAGCTGAACGCAATGAAGCTGAGGTCTGGGTCACAGGTAGGGTTCAGGCTCTCAAGTCAGCATCACAGACCCTTGAGGTAGCAGCATAATTCATCCCAGGTAACTGATCCCAGCTGCTGCATAAATCAATTCTAAAGGGATGGAGCTGCCTGCCAGTGGCGTTTTGCAGTTTTGCCCACACAGAAGGGAGTGATGAGGGCTCTTCTGCAGAGCCTTTTGCTTTCCCTCATCTCCTCTTCCTTGACCACCTGATCTATGATGAGCCGGAACATGTGGAGCATCCTATGGGTTTGCACACCACAGCCTCCTGGGTTTCTGCCCAGCAACTACAACTGAGATTCTTCAGAGGCAAAATATAGTGGCTTTTCAGGGCAGCAGAAAAAGGTATAGATCTGTCATAAAGTTACCTTCCCCCTCCAGTCTTCCTTTGAACTACCAAAAATTGTTCTGCCCTCCCTCAAGAGTGGGGGGAAACAGCAGAGAAAATTGTTTCAGAGTGTGCAGAGCAAAGTAGTGCCCTCCAGCATCAGCCTCTCAAATCCCTGAATGGTGTTGGCTGAAATGCAGAAACAAATGTGACAAAGTACCCAGCTGCTGAAGGCAGCTTGCCTAGAGGGGACAGTGCAGCCCAAAAAGTAAGTTCAGCAGATTGTAAATAAAGGTAAATGGGATTTTTAATAAATAAGTACTTCCAGACGCAAGTCCTTGCCTTAGAAAAGTGGTCACCTGGAAGGCAGCTGCCTGCACACAACAGCTGGACTGCGAACGGGATAATGACAAATCCCAACCCTAACTAATCATTTCTATTGTCCTGTTGAGAGTCAGCATGTCTTTGGGCCACAGGAGATTGTTGTGACTCTGCTGCGCTCTCATCTGGTGTGTCTATTATGGCTTATGCAGAAAAAAACCCCAAACTTGTACTGCCAATAACTCTTTCATTTTAGTAAAATACCAGTAACCCTAACAGGCTGGGTCTGTCAATACGCCGAGATCACTTTCCACTGCCATATAACCTAATTCAATGCTATTCATGCTGTAATTAGCTGATGTGTAACTCCCACCCAGCGGCATCACATTACACTTAAGACATCTAAAAGAGCATATTCCACTCCTGAGCTCATTTGCATAAGATTATGGTGTAGACATGGCACTTCTCTGTACATCTCAAAAACACCTGCTATTTCATTATCAACTGCATCTTTAACAATTGCAAGTCTCCTGCTTCTGTCCAAACCATTAGCACAAACACTGAGAAACCAGTCCTACCGCTGAACCATGAGGAATGCTATTTCCTCCTCATCTCCCATTAAGAATAAATACTGTTAACACTCACCCTCTGTTCACCATCCACTAACCAATTATTTTAATAATGTTAAATTAATACTTTGCGCTTCTACAGCATCTCTCATCTGAGGACCTCAAAGGGCTTTTCCTGGAGCTAATTAAACTTCACGACACCTCTGTGAGGTTGAAACATTACCGTGCAGAGACAGGGAAGTGAGGCACAGATGCATGCACGCCAGAGAGAAAAACAAAGCCCATGTGTCCTGGTGATGAGTCCTAGTTTGGGACTCAACAGATCATGGTGACTTCCCAGGTCGGGCATCTCGCACCTAAAACAAACTGCTGGGGCCACATTCTACAGGCACCAGATTCAAAGGGGTAAGGTACTATTCCAGAAGGTTAAGGTTCTAGTGTGCTCTCCCCTTCCAAGTAGTTCGCTGAGAGGTTGGAAGAGCTGTAGACGCTCTTAAGATCTCATCCAGAGTGCCACTGCAGCTCTGCAGCTCCCATTTCTTGCACCAAAATGGAGACACTGCACTGAGAAATCCACAGACCAAGACCTCTGTCCTTCTCTCTGGTCATTCACTAGGTTCAAACTACTTCACAGTCTCATGAGCTATGGACTTTTCCCTTAGTCAGACCTGCCAGCAAGGCAGCCCGTAGTATCACTTGTGATGGCAAATTAAATGAACTTAAAAGGCTTGATGGACCCTGTGCCCCGTCTTTCTAGTGCTAGTTATTTTCTAAAGCATGCAAAACCCTGATAAGATCATGTAATGAGTTTCTCTTATAATTTGGACTTGTAGTGTTGGAGGTGCTCAGCTGCTTCACAGACCCATGTGGTGGCCTGGGGCCACAAGGCTTCTGGGAGAGGTGCAAAGTTGTTCTGCTAATTCACACCATTAGCCAGATCTGGTGGTCTCTGCTGGAGACCAAACTAACTGAAACCCTGCATGGACAAAACAGACAGAGACAAATAGTCCTGGGAGGAAAAAGCCAAGAAGTAAGTTTCTGCAGTTCTTTTTTCCCTTCTTTCTTTCCTTTATTTGTTAGGGAGTTAGAAATAGTGCAGCCAGAGAAACAACACATAGTCCTGACTGAGTCTGTCTTATTTACATCCATAGCTGTTGAAAAAAGACATTTTGATTCTCTCTTTTTTTTAAAAAAAATTCATTTTCCCAAAAGCGGACAAAATATACAACTTTTCTAATACGAGACAAAAAAAAAAGATGTTAATTTTCTGGCAATGGAAAAGGTCTTATCTGCAATTTTGTCAATTAAAAACAATTTTCAGGACAAAAGAGTGATGATTGGATCTGATCAGACACTGCTCAGAACAGAGGGGCTTTTTTTTCACAAATGGCAATTAGCACATTATACAATTTTTTTATTCAGAAAAAAAAAATCTTTCCATTAAAAAAACCCTGAATTCCTAGAAATAAAATCCAATCAAATTAATCTTTTTTGGAGGAGCCTCACCATTTGATGCACAGCAGTTTTCTTTTGACTGCTTTTGCTTTGCAATATTCAAAAAGTGGCCTTGCAGGGAATAAGAGGGACATGAAGCATCTGTATTTGATACCGAAGGTCAGAGGAAGCAGCATGAGAGACAGCTTAACGGTTTGGGTCCAGTCAGCCAACCAAAATGACAGCCTTCCACCATCTCCAAGCAGGTAATTTGTGGGCATTGCTGTTTTGCAAAAGGTTTTGACATTTCAGCTTTCTTTTCTGATTCCAAATGATGACATTTCCCACAGGGGACAAATGCACTCATTCTTTGATGGAATAATCACAGCCACCCTTTCCATACACCTTCCCACCAGTGCTGGTAAACTCGAGATGGCAGGTGGGTAGCAGTTCACACCTCTTCGCTCCAGCAAGGACACGTCGCCAGGGGAGGATGGGACACAGGGTTCATTTTGGCATCTTCATTTATCTCCCCAGCTTGTTCATTGCCCTCCTGGACCTGCTGTGCACAGGCACAGGCTGCCCAGGGAGGTGGTTGAGTCACCTTCCCTGGAGGTGTTTAAGGGATGGGTGGACGAGGTTCTGAGGGACGTGGTTTAGTGTTTGATAGGAATGGTTGGACTCGATGATCCGGTGGGTCTCTTCCAACCTGGTGATTCTATGATTCTATGATTTCTGGGCATTTTGTCATGGTAAGGGGTCACTTACATTGGGGTTCTCGGCTTGTGCAAACTGGAGATATCACCCTATCCCTTTACTCATCCCCTCCCAGTTCTGTTTTTGTACTTGGATGCAACTGCCCATGCTTTTCTTCTGTTTCTTCAGCACTTCCCCTTAAATTCACCCAAACATTCAGTCCTGCCCTTTTTTCATAGAATCATGGAATCACCAGGTTGGAAGAGACCCACCAGATCATCCGAGTCCAACCATTTTGCTTCTTCTCAGGTTGTTTATCTGTCTCACTGACTCTTATCACAAGGGTTGTCATGTATGTCCTGATCTCCTCATGTCCAACCAAGAGAAAACAGGATATGGGGAACGTGAACATGAACCTTGGTGGAGCTGGAATGGAGACGTGGGAGGAAGGTGGAGGTGAAGGGTCCAGCAGGCAGTATGAACATGCCAGACTCTCTGTGAGGAGAGCAATATTCAGGGCTGGTGTAAACACGCCCATGGTTTGAGCCACAAGCACTCCTATCCCTTCCCATGCTTCACAGTCTAACCTTTCTGACACCTTCTCTGGTCTCTTCGTCCAGGTGTGTTTGGAAACTACATTCGTTCAGGAAAATTCCCATGGAGGAAGAAAGAGGGAATGAAGGGAAATTTTCAGGGAAATTTTATTTAGATCTCAGTTTGAAAATGTCGAGAAACCCATATGATCCCAGCTGTCCTGGAGCAAGAAAGGGCAAGAGACAATGATTTTCTGTTTCTTCTATGTCTTCATCTCCAAAGGGAAATCTGAGATTTCCCAGCTCATCAAGAGCCCATGGTGAAGCAGATTACACTTGCAGGTGGCTAGAAAGGGTCAAACAGAAGAGGCTTCCCTGTCCCCAGCTCAAGCACAGACCAACAAATTGGGACTCTGAAATATAGCACGAGGTGCAGACAGGGTCCAGTAGCCATGCTCCTTGCCCCCAAGGGGAAGGAGCTCTTCCTCCAAAATGAAATAACAGAAAGGATGACTGTTCCTCAAAGTCTTTGGTCTTGTACCACAGCAGAATTTGTGTCCTGGGCAAATCTAGAGCAAACAAGAGAGCCTGGTTGGTGACAGGGAGACTTCTGCTACCACTGCATCACTCAGGTTTTCCTCTCTCTGCACAAAGCCAGGCAGCATCTGGAAGGCGATCATTTCATAGAATCATAGAATCATAGAATCATAGAATCATAGAATCACCAGGTTAGAAGAGACCCACCGGATAATCGAGTCCAACCATTCCTATCAAACACTAAACCATGTCCCTCAGCACCTCATCCACCTGTGCCTTAAACACCTCCAGGGAAGGTGAATCAACCACCTCCCTGGGCAGCCTCTGCCAGTGCCCAATGACCCTTTCCATGATTTTTTTTTTCCTAATGTTCAACCTGAATCTCCCCTGGCAGAGCTTGAGGCCATTCCCTCTCGTCCTGTCCCCTGTCACTTGGGGGAAGAGGCCAGCACCCTCCTCTCCCCAACCTCCTTTCAGGTAGTTATAGAGAGCAATGAGGTCTCCCCTCAGCCTCCTCTTCTCCAGGCTAAACAACCCCAGCTCTCTCAGCCATTCCTCGTAAGATCTGCTCTCCAGCCCCCTCACCAGCTTCGTTGCTCTTCTCTGGACTCGCTCCAGAGCCTCAACATCCTTCTTATGGTGAGGTGCCCAGAACTGAACACAGGATTCGAGGAGCAGTCTCACCAGTGCCGAGTACAGAGGGAGGATAACCTCCCTGGACCTGCTGGTCACGCCGTTTCTGATACAAGTCAAGATGCCATTGGCCTTCTTGGCCACCTGGGCCACTGCTGGCTCATGTTCAGTCGCTGTCAACCAACACCCCCAGGTCCCTCTCCTCCAGGCAGTTTCCAGACAGACTTCTCCTAGTCTGTAGCTGCACAGGGTTGTTGTGCCCCAAGTGCAGGACCCGGCATTTGGCCTTGTTAAACCTCATGCCATTGGACTCTGCCCAGCGGTCCAGCCTGTTCAGATCCCTTTGGAGCCTCCCGACCCTCCAGTAGATCGACACTTCCACCCAGCTTAGTGTCATCTGCAGACTTGCTAAGGGTGCACTCGATGCCTTCATCCAGGTCATTGATAAAGACATTGAACAGGGCTGGACCCAGCACTGAGCCCTACCTGTCCTCTCCAGCCTGCCATCCCGGTACAAATATTGCATAGATATGGCCCAAAACTCCCTGTCCCTGCTTGGCCCGAAGTCCTTGCTCAGAGGCTGGCGGGGATGTCTACTCGAAGATGAGCCAGGTGATGCCTTTTGCAAGGTGGACAGCAGAGGGAGCTCAGTGGAAGCCGAGTGCTAACCATCCTAATGGCATTTTCAGCTACGGCTGGGAACAGGAGTCCTGGAAAGTGACTGCAGGACACAGACAAATATTCGTTTCTCTGGAAGAAATTTAATGTCTCTGGAGATTCAAGCTATCTGACTGTTATAGTCTGGATCAGTCTCATCAGTCTGGGACCTCTTTCAGGATAAGGTCCAATACGACAACTTCATTTGTTGATGAAAAGTTTTTGGTTTCCCAGATGGGAAGAAGGATGAGACAGGAACAAAGCAATTAAAGGGATCTGGGGATGCAATAAGAGATTTGTTCTAACCAAAGTCTGACCAACGTATAGAGCTGGCTTAGTGTTTCCTGAGGAGGACTTATCACAAGGGGGGAGCATGGCTGGGGAAGGAGGGAGAAGCTGAAATTTGCCTTTCCCTCTGCTGGAGTCAAAGCAATTTTCTGGCTGAAGTAAGGAAAAGGAAGGAGATTCAATCCCACTTGCATGTAAAGTTTAAGGTCAGTTTTAGCAATGTTTTGACATTTCCAGGTTCCCTTGGGGTCCTAAGAATAGGAATGCTATAAATGTCGAGATGTAGACATAATTGACCTTAAACTTTATGTGGTGATGTGTTGAATAGCCATTCCTCCTTGTCTACTCTTTCTGGTCTCCAGGTTGTCCTCCATCCCTGTTAGGAGATAGCTGAAATTTAGCTCTCTCTGGCATGAAGGGGTTAAATTTTATCCACTGCCTGGGATGCTCCATTCAGGACAGAAAGGCAAGAAATACTGTGGGGAAAGAAGGACAAATCCAAGCTGAGATCATGCATAGGATCATTCCTTGGAAACTTGTCCTAATGGTGAGAGGAGGGGAAGTTTTCTCAGCAAATTCATTTCCATCCAAGGAAGGAGTTGAATCCTTGTTTTCATCTTTGGCTGTAATCACAAACAGCCCCACCTCCCTGCAAAACCTGCTCCAAAAAGCATCAAAAATGAATGTCGGCAAAGATAGAAGAAAAGCTATTGGAATGGCCCATGGAAGCCAAGGCTCCAGGATTTTTAACTTGTGGCATTTTGGAACACAGAGGTCTGTGGATTGTGTCAAAGAGACATGGAAAAAATAACTCAAGAAAGCTGAAATTCACAGCCTGGAGCTTCACACCTCCCTAGGGCAATGTTTCAGGGACCAAAACCCATAAAAAGTTTGAGACCACTATCAAAGCTCACTCCCACTCCTGCTCTTTTCAATGTCCCAGCAAGCTTGGGCTGCCGGATGGGGAGGGAAACACCACCCTGTCAAAGCTCCCGGCATGCCTCCTGCCTGCCACCACCAACCCTGTCACTTAGCCAAATACAGTGAGGATGCTAATTGCTCTGCCTGCTAATCTATTCTAATGCATGGTAATAGAAGCCGAGTTTCTGCCCTGATAACTCTCTCGGCTTATGCTGCAGAACAGCAATCCCACCACCACCCGTTATCTCTGTCCCCAGGTGGGCTCCTCCTTCTATCCACAGCAATTGAATAAACCCACCCCTGGAGCCCCGCAGGGCGTGGGTGCAAGGGATTTACTCCTCCATCTCCCGCCCTACAAAGCCAGACACTCCATAAACAGCATCCCTCCCCCCTGCTTTGGGGGATTTCATGCCCTTTCTCCTTCTTCCCCCCTCCCCAATTTTCCTGAGCTGCAGATTGTCTTGTCCATGCTAATCTTGCTGGGGAGGGGAGCATGGGTTGGCCAAGTAAATGCAACCAGCTCTGCTGTCTGTGCATAAAGGTTCGGAGGTGGCCCAAGGACCACATCAGCTCACACACTGCTGGGGTGCAGCCACGGACAAGCAATTTGTGTGTACACATGTGTGTGCCTCTGGAGGCAGATCCCTGATGAGCATTTTGATGGCTCATTCAAGCCTGAGGTGAACAGGAGCATTTTACATGCAAATCCCTTGAAACTTGGTGCCTTTGTACAATGAGAATTGGAAATTGTTTGCTGGCGCAGAGAGAATGGAAAGGAGAGAGGGTGTCTGTGGAAGTTGATGTGGAAATACATCCCTCAGCTGGTCCTGTTCAGCATTACAGGAATATTATCTAGTATCTTTTCCCAAGTAAAAAGTGATAGGATGAGAGAAAATGGCCTAAAGTTGCTCCAGGGGAGGTTTAGATTTGATATTAGGAAATACTTCTTCACTGAAAGAGTGGTGAAGTATTGGAACAGGTTGACCAGAGAAGTACTGGAGTTGCCTTCCCTGAAAGTGCTCAAAAAATATGTAGGTGTGGAGCTTCATGACATGGTTTAGTAGGTATGCTGGTATCGTGCTGATGGTTGGACTTGATGATCTTCGAGGTCTTTTTCAATCTTAATGATTCTATGATTCTATAAAAGCCCCAACAATGTCTACATCATCAGTCAGCCTCTGGGACTGAACAACTTTGTGGTGAGGACTGGGTTCCAAGTAGGTCCCATCCTCAAGCTGCAGGTGATGGTGGCATTTCAGCCTAGGCAATTCTACTTTCATTTTCTTCAGTTTCCAGTGAGACTCGTGCCATGAAGCTGGTCTGCCCTGACAAATCGTGGCATTTCTGGATTCCCACCTGATACTGCAAATTCACTTAAAGCAGTGAGTAGCAGCGATTGTACTGCAAATACACAGGTCCCTGAAGACATCTGTTCCACATTGTAGAGCAGGCTGAAAAAAGGCAAGATGCGTGTTTGACATATGGGCTGACGGGTATTGTTTGCCTTCATCTACTGACCCTTTCTAACCTCCTGCAAGGGTCAAGGCCACAAGGAAAGGACATCTCTGAAGCTGCAGAGTCTCTGCTATGCTAGATCACAGCCCTCTGACTCTTTTTGTTGCTGAGCTAACCAGGCACAACACAAGCCTGAAAGCTAAAGGCAGAGGGGAGAATCTCAGAGCACAAAACCACAACCAGCAGGCAAAAGTCAAGCTGAAGTTATGCATGGAAACTGCTGTCAGTCCATAGCACTGAGGTGGTCCACATAAAGAAGTCACAGGCATCTGCCTACAGCCACACTCTGCCATCTGCCCACAAAAGACTGGGCTTCAGATGAGATGGAAAACCCCCTGAAGATTCAGCTGTAGGCTACCTGAGCAATACAAGCTTCTGTCTCTGAGGAGGCAGTAAAACAACTTTCCCAGCTCTGAATTCACTTACAGTCATTTTAAAGAAAATTAAAAAGGAAAATGCAAGAGAAAGGGAACTAGGTTGCTAGATAAGCAAGTAATTAATGAACAAAATTACTTTTCCCAGAGAGCATCCTATCATGGTGCTTCCTATTCATGCTAATAATATTTGTGGGTGTCTTCCACAGAACCTGGGTAGATAACACCTACGGTCTCCTGCACTCCAACATGCTCTCCTCTGCAAGGGCTGATGCAAATAAATTGTTCAAAGGGGATGAAGCTCTTTGTTTGTGGCCTGATTCAAATGCTTGGGAACATCATCCCTGAATTCCTCATGGAAGCTTCTCTCATGTAGCTCCAAAGAAATCTAATTGGTCTTTTCGCTGTCACTGTAGCCCAAATTCTGAGTACCTGTTGGTGAAAATGATGCAAGGTGCCCATGACTCCAGAAAGGTAAAATTTTGAGTGTATTGCTCAGAGATCAGTGCTAGTCCAAATCAAAGGCTTTCCTATGAACCACTGTGAAGACTGCAGTGAGACTCAAGAGTCCCAAAAGATGGGTGGGAGGCTTTGGTGCCACTTCAGCTTAACCTCTTAAAGGATGAAAAAGGCAGGAAAATTGCAAATCAGGAGCGCAGCATCTGTGTTCAAGAAGGTTTGTGTGGACGTTTGGGGAATTATGAGAAGTACGCTGTAAGTGGTCCCCCACTTATACAGATACTGAATCAGCCAGGATGTGATTTAATTGCTCTTTTGCTATTAGCATCTGCTGTTCTGACTCAGGGAAGCACAGAAAGAAAAGAGAAAACATTTCCATGAGATAGACCGATTGGACTTGAACACTCTCTATCAGAATCCTGAACCTCTAGAAACTCCTTGCCCCAAAAAGTTTTACCCAGAATGTTACAGGGCATAGAGAAACCCACAGAGTTTCCCTAAACGGGCTCTGCCTCCCCACTGTTCCTTTCAACCTTCATCAATATCTCCTTTTTCATGCCACTGTCCATCTCCTTCCCTTTCCTTCTCCTGCTCATGCACCCATCCATCCACCTGTGTCCCTTGACAGCAGAGCCTACAGACAATGTCACATGCTGCTGCTGGTAGAGACAGTTCTTCCCTCTGGACACAAACTTTCCCCATGCTACAATTAGAGTACAATTTCCCCATGAGTACAATTAGAAGCCTGAAAAAACCCTGCAAGATAGCACAGAGAGAATTATATCAAGCCCCTGTTAACATGCAGACCTCAAAAGTAAGGTCTCCAGCTGCCCTGTGACTATGATTGGAAAGGAGAGCCACTCCATGCAGAGAGTTAAGCCTCACAGGAGCAAAATAAACTAAGGAACCTCAGCCCACACTTGGCTTTCTTAATGTGATTTGTAATCACTGGGATGGGATTCTGCTGCCTGAAGGAGAAAGGCACCTGTGCAGTCTCACCAACCCCACTCAGACTGTGTTTGAAGTCCCAATCCATCTCTAGGACATTTGTCTCTTTGGAGCATGCACAAAGCCCTGGATGCCCAGCCTTCAACAGGTGAATTGTCTCATAAATCGTAAGTAAAGGATAAAATTTGCTTACATGGTAGCTTTCAGGCCCTCAAATGACTGATGTGCAGGCTTTTGGTCAGAGCTAAAGCTTCCCAGCTACCTAAGTCAGCATTTCACCTCAACAAATAACAGTAAAAAACTTACTAAAAGTATGCCTCATCCTGACTTTCACAACTCAGGTCCTTTACGCTGTGCACTAGGAAAGGGAATCTGGGGAACAAAGGAACAGGAGTAAAAACAGACCAGGAAATATTTTAATCTTAGTCGCACTGTCCTTCTTTCCCAAGCCTGTTCCAGGCAAAAAAAAAAAGAAAAAAAAAAGAAAAAAAAAAAGAAAAAAAAAAGAAAAAAAAAGAAAAAAAAAGAAAAGAAAAAGAGAGAGAACCAACTCTGTTCCCCTCTGCCTATGTTTTTTTCTCCCTGCTGAACATTAAGCTGTGGCTTTGCTGGAGAGCTCAGCTGAAGCTCCAGCTGCACTGAAAAGTCTGTTGGCTTCAACAATGTCTCCTCATCCGTGCATAGCTGGAAATGATGGGTTAAATGCTGAAAAACTGTTGTGATTCTGTGAATGATCTCTGGCAGGCTGGTTGTCAGATGCACAGCAACACAGCCATTTATTATACATTCCAGGGGTCCATCTCCTACACAGGTTTTCCTAGTTTTCTTACATTTAAAAGCATATTGTTTTTGGAGAGAACTCGCACAGTATTCCTCTCTAGGCATTTCTGAGATGATGGAGCATGCCGGATGATCAGGTTGCGCTGGCGGCTGCGATGGACGTCACCGTGAGAAGGTCATACTTCTTCTACTCCCTCTACTTCTCTCTCATGAGACCTCACCTGGAGTCCTGTGTCCAGTTCTGGAATCCCCAACAGAAGAAGCATATGGAACTGTTGAAACAGTCCAATCCAGGATCCTAGATTCAAAACATCCATCTTACGGACTGGTTGCAGGACTCATTCTTTTAGTTACATCTAGAAGGCAGACAATAGTCTGGCACCCTGCACTGAGGAAAAGGCCAGGCAGAAATGGAGCCCGTGGTGTGTTTGTGCTCTCAGGTGGGTTATGAAACAGAATGAGGACTCTTTGAGACAGCCTCGTTGTATCTAGAGTCAGTATTATGCTCTGCATGTAGGGAGGTGATGGTATATAAAGGTCTAGGTTGTGTGCTTATATTGTGAAGATAAAGGATGGACTTGGCAACAGGCTGAAGTGCATTAAGCCCCACTTAGATGATCTGCACAACTTGCTTAGGGAAAGCAGAAGCTGGGACACCAGCTGGTGGGACAGGCTGTGGCATGATCATCTTCACTCATCCCTAACCCACTGATACATCAAAAATTTTCATCACTCAGATACAGTGTGAATCTGGGCTCCACTTGTACAGACAATTGCGGAGCTCAGGATGCCTCTACTCCTGACAGTGTGAATGTCTCAGCGTCAGAGAGGCTTGGACCAGAATTTATCTCAGACTACAGATGTGTTCTTGGAAGCGTGGGTAGGCTGGCAGAGCCAGGAGACAGAAGCATCTGGTGCAGGCTCCAACCCATCCCTTCTTCCCTGCCATAGCCATCCCCACAGGCCAGGGTGCTAAGCATCATTCGAATCTGGTGCGGCACATGAGGTGAAGGTGTTATTATCCAAGCCACTGATTCCAATGAGATTATCCAGTCTAACGGAGCAGCTTGCATGGACCTCCTCTAAGCCTGAATTTTCACTGTCAGAGAATCCCTAGTCAAGTGGAAAATTAGAAGAAGGGAAGATGAGGTTGTGGAGGGGAGAAGGGAGGGGATGATTAAGTTCTCTAGAAATTAATTCATAACTAAAGAAATGGAAATAACTCCCCAAGCCAGTGGACAATCCCCAGCAAACACATTTCAATTTGGAAGGCAGCTTTGCTGCTGTTGCATCGTTTGCTTCCTGGCTCACACTGCTTCATTGATTTAATTTTCCACCCAAGATGTTGACTTTGTCCTCGGATTGTGGCTCCTGCTTTCACCTTGCCAAGGATCAAGCAGTTCAGAGCTCCCTCGCCACCCCTGGCTGCTCAACCTACAGTGCCTGGTGTTGGGCAGGTCCAGTGGATTGCACTGGCTGGAAGTGAGGGGAGTAATGTGCTGCTGAAGAGATTGGAAAGCGGGAAAAAGGGAAGGAAAGATCTCACTTTTTAGTTTTCTTTAGGAATATTCTCAGGAATAGATCCCAGCACTTGATGGGTTTAGAAGGTCTTGTGCAATGCTCAGTGGAGTTCACAGCCTACTTCGCCCCTACAGCAAAATGCACGTCTCTGGTATATTGCGATCCCACACACTGTCCAAGGGCAAGACACGACTTTGTCAAAGCCTCTAGACTGTCAAAGCTGCAATCATAGATTTGTTGGGTGAAGCAGCTTCTAATCACAGTTGGATACGCAATTCAGAGACAGCACAGCTCACCCTTATGGCATTATTTAATAGCAGTGCCACGTACAGCAGCTTTGTCCCCAGTTGTGAGATGTATCACAGTACAAGCTCATAAACGGTGTCCTATGGCCTGACTCTCAACAAACCATGTCCTCAGCTGTCAAAAGCCAGACCTGTTGCCCAGCAACTGTGTGGACCTGGGAAATGGCAAAATAGCAATGCAGAGCGTTTGGCCCCAGGATGCCAGGACCATGGGTTCAACTGAATAGCAGTTAATGAACAAAAAGGTGGGGACGTGCAGGCTGAATTGCAGCAGGAGACAGCAGATCTCTGGCAGCTAGGGGTTCCTGAGCACAGAGCTCTGCTCAGCTGCTTGTCAGGATTTGCACACATATTCACACACAGAAGCCCCAAAATGGCCTTGAAATAGGGCTGGAAAGAGTTAACAATTGTTTACCTGATTCCCCAGTGCAGCTCAGTAAAATGTTACTGCTTCCCAGAGGCACGAAATATAATTTTGCCTTAAAGGTTAATAGTATTCTACTCACTGAGGAAAGAAAAGAGTGCTTGAAATGCTCTTTCATTAGGATCCCAGCCTGGTGCACTTCAGATGGTAGCTAGAGCTCTGACCACCAAGGGGAGCTGGCCTCTCCCAGCCAAAGCCTGGTCTCCCTCTCCTCTGCCTGCACAGCCTGCTATGTTTACAAGAAAGATCTCTTCCCAGGGATTCAGAAGTTTCTAGCACTGAATTTAAATTAAAGGCACTACTGATGACCTCAGGCAAGAGTGAGTCCCTTACTCATGAAATGCAAGTGATATTTCCCTGTGCTTTGTGGGGATTTATTATCCTTACTAACAATAAATGCACCAAAACAGAGAGAAAAAACACCCAATCCTTGTTTCAGGGAAAGAGCTCCTAGTCCTCAGCAACCAGAGGCTGCTTAGGAAAACTGCCCTAAGCAAGCCCACTCCTCACTGAGTCGCTGATCCTCTCCAAACACGCCCTCAGTAACATTTGGGGGTACAGAGCCCCCCTCCTGCAGAGCAGAGGATGCACCCACAGCTGCCAGGTGGTTGGTGACTGGGAAGATGCTTCGTTGAGGAAGCTGTGACCTTTATATGCTTTATGCCTCTCCCTTATGAAGAGGATGCTGGAAAACAAGGTCAGTGCTAGTTTATATGTAAATACACCAGGTGCTATGATCCGCTTGCTTTCTGCAATCACAGTGGCTTTAGTTTGACTCTAGACTCTCTGATCAGAGAGAGTCTGGTCAACCAGACACTATCTAGGTCCTCCTAGGGTGTGAGTGGCATCTCACAGTGCCTTGCTATTGTCTGTGAAGCCTGCTTCAGGATGGATTGTTCTGATCCCTAGCTGAATCGGTCTGTGCTGTGCATGGGCTTGCTCGTATTCAGTTCTGCATGTGAGCTGGGGCCAACACTTGGATGCTGAGGGATGATGGGCTCCTGACGAGTTTCTTTTCAGACTTTCTTCCAAACTTAAACTAGCAGGTCAGCTGTGGGGACATCAGGCTGACTTGAGTGGCTTCAGTATTATGTTTAACTGTCAGTGTGTGAGTCTGCAATGCACACAAGACTCAAGCTTCAGTCTCGCTCCTGGTTTCTGCTGCACGTTGCCCCCCAAAGCCCTGGCCTTGGCTTGGCATCGGTCATGAAACAGGCTGACAGCGTCCCTTTGCCCAGTTGTGAGCAACAGACATAAATGCAGGTTAGTCATTGAGACAAATACAAAATACAGGGCTCTTCTCCAAGCTCCACGTCTCCTAGACTGACACAGGATGCAATGCCAGCACGGTGTCTCTTGAGCTTCCCGGCAGATCCATCACCTCCCCCAGCAGCTCAGGAAAGGATGTAAGCCACAAAAGGCAGCAGAAAGCTAATCTGTTTGCTATATAAAACAGCCAATAATATGCAGGACGTTTCCTATTAACCACCATACATCCAGACAATTGCTCTGATTGATTCCAATCAGGTTTTACACCATGCTTTATCCATCAGCACAAAGCTTCACTGTCTGTTAATATCATGGGGCAAACCATTCTTAATGGAGGCTGCCAAACAGAATAGCATCAGCATTAGCAGTCACAAGAATTGATGAAGTAAATGCAGCATTAGGATTGCTGGGGTTTTGCAATCTCTGTATGGAAAGCGCAATAAAAAATCTGTTAGAGTATCCACACAACAGCAAGCTCACCAACAACTCTCCCTATGTTCTGAATAAATTTCTAATCCGATGGCAAGGACTGAAGAGATGCCTTGAGATACGTCTTCTATAACCAGGATTATTATGCATGCATGATAGCAGTGTGATGGATGGATGGATAGATAGATAGATAGAGATGGATAGATCAATTGACAGATAGGCAGACTGACAGATGATCTGGATCATTCCCTGCTTGCCTTTTATCTGGGACTGGGAACTTTTCTCCTCTCTCAGTTCAAGCAGAAATGTCATCTTCATAGTTGCTCTTTTCAATGTGTTTGCAACAGGCACTTTGATCAAAGAAGAAGTGATTGAAATAAGAAACAAAGTCCTGTTTAAGCAAATGACGAAGAAAGTCCCCTCCGTAGAATGAGGGCAATAGACACCTTCCTCCAGAGGTCTCCATGAAAATTAGAGACATTAACCAATTATCACATTCTCAAGAAGGGGATGAAAACTATTTCTATTTTTTGTCTATGTCCCTTGACCTGGTGGAAAAAAACATTGTTTAGCAGACAATAAGGATGCACAATGAGGATGCTGTGAACCAAAAGGAGGAAGAACAACTGAACTAGGAGCAAACAGCCATAAAGAGGATGTGACTCCAGATATGCCATGAGTGCATGAATGAAAGGGAAATCTGTATGGAGAAGAAATCATCCACAGAGCTCCTGTTTACATTAAAGCATGTTAATATGAGTTTACATAGCATTTGAATACAGTAAATGTGTGAGGTTTGTGTATATATGCACACAAGGTATACAGATACCTATCTAGCTGTCTAGAGAGAAGTGAATAAATCTTCAACCCCCAGCACTGAAACAAGACCCTGCTGAAGAGAGTGTGAAGATCTTAGAGGGTTTTGTTCCATCTGCAATCATTCTATGATTCCCAGTGGGGTACTCCGTGGGGTAAAGGCAACCGTGATCTTTCTTAGGAGGCAGAGGATGGCCGAGCTGCTCCTCCAACCACTGCCAATGACACTAGAACCCCTTCAGCCCCGATAAACACAGACACTATCTTTCCCCATGAAACCAGCAAATTAATAACACAATAGGCCCAGCACAAAAGTTTTAGCTGTAAGTGGCATGGACGCTTATATGGGCACCATGGGCACCATGGGCACCTCCTACTTATTCAATCAGAAAACATGGAATTGGGACATATGTCCCAAGTCACTCCTTGTGCTCCGTGTATGTTTTTCAAGCATCTTTTACAGGCTATTTTCCAGTCCTCTCTTACATGCCTTATTGATGTGTTTCTGCCTCTTCTATTAGAAAGAGTACACCACAAGCAAATGAATCTCCGTGTCAGGGATTTCCCCGATGGCAGTCTCAGGTGACAGGTTATTACCAGTTCTCTCCCAAGGAGCCACTCTGCTCAATCCTTTTCCCGCACCTATCCTCCCTCCGTTAACCTGCAAATTGCTTTACCTGCAGTAGGTGGATTTAACTACATTGGTCATAATGATGAGATGTTCCCACACGCACAGCCTGCTATTAAACAGCACTTTATTCGGACTCATGGGCAAATGCTTAGTAGCTGGGGAGTTGTTCTTGCTCACCCCATGACTGAATATGTGCCAGTATGGGTTAAAATCTTGGTATTACTGTATCTTCTTGTATTTTGATTTCAACAGAACTACAAATTACCAGCATGACTGTAAACTAGACCTTGATCTCCAGTGGGTGCTTGCAACTGCCTTTGGAAACTCTCCTTCCCCAGCACCAACTTTCTAATTACTTCTTTCCCTCACTTTATCACTTTTCCACAAAACAGAACAAAACAGAACACTTGAAAAATACTGTCAATAGCACACATGCAAAATACTTATGTCCAAAGCCCAAGGTTATTTTATCAGACGTGGAAGAGAAAGAGGAATGGCAAACAGCCCAGAGCACTGATTGGAGAACTTGGTTCAGCTTATTAATTTGAACACCTGGCACTGGTTGTCTTGTGCAGCAAGGTCCATAATATAGATTCCAAATAATTAGAGGAAGGTCACGGGCAGGTACAAACCTTCTGCCTTCACCAAAGCAGCCAGCTCAGGCACACCGGGTGGGGGATGCTGACCTCAGATGTATGTGGAGGCCTCATTTCTAGGCAATGATTCAATACCTAATTAAAGTATGGACAATACCCATGTAGTGATTTGTTGGCATGGCTCTAAAACCCATCAGCTGGATCGTGCTTTATGAGAGAGCAAATCCCCGTTCCCAACCAGAAATCCTCTATTTGCAAGCAGACTCTGAAATAAAAAATGTATTTTTCTTGTGTTTCTATAATAACCTTGAACTGTTCCTTCTGATTTCGTGGATACACTGATGTTTAAAGGAAAGGATTAGGGATTTCTTTCTAAGGTCTTGCAAAGGAGGAAATGGATAGACTCGGAAGAGAAGCCAGGCAATGGGAGCCCTAGTTCCCTCCCTCAACACGAGACGCATGCTTCAGTTTATCAGGTGAATGATAGTGCCAATTTGCAATGCTGCGTATGCGGACCTGGGTAGAGGCAAGTGAGAAAATCACAAGAAATTCAAAGATATTTAAAACATAACTCTTTTGGAGCATCTTGAGAAAGCACACTGCAGCCAGGGTTTTTTCTTGTAACGCAGGATGAGAGACTGCGCTTCCAGTTACAGGGACTGGACCATGCTGGGTGATGCAGGCAGGCAGTGTTTATTTCTATGCTGCTACCAGGTTTGTTTTTTTCCCTTTCTTCTAGCTTTCTTCCACCCCTTCAGACACAGCTCAATCTCAGCTTGTGTTTACTTTATAGATTTCTTTCCTTACTTTCACACTAAAATCATTAGCAATTATCACATGCAAGGAAAGGGGATCCTCAGTACCAAGAAGTCGATGTCTGGAGGTAGCTGTGAAAGCAGAGCTAGCAGCAGCAAGTCAAATCCCTCTTCGGCAGATGAAACCTATCTTGTTAAAATAACTCTTCCTCTATTCTCGGTCTTATCAGAATGAATGCCACCAACTAAACCAGTGTATCCATCCAAGAGCTCACAACGGGCATAGCTCTCACATGACAATGAGAGATGCACTAACATCCATGTTCAGGTATTTCTCAAATCTAGGAGGAAATAAGTCTCAGGTCCAGAAGGATCCATCCACTAATTCCCTGAAGACGGTCCACAGCTCAGGGACTTTTCCATTCTCCTATCTCTCATGACCTTGTCACAATGACTGGCAGGTTGGATTTTATACCAGCTTGTGGCTGTGACACCGACACACCTCATGCTAGAATCGTTTAGATGAGAGGATAAAATTGTCATTCAAAATCCATCCTTAAAGCATCACCCATCACACATCCAGACGAAATCAATAAATCCAGTAGATGTCCACCCTGTATGCCTGGAGGAAGTAAAATTTTTAGTCACTATTTTTCAGACTGAAGAACCTGAGATCTACAGAAGAAACACCACTTGCCCATCATGCCTCAATGGCAGAGTTTTAAACAGAAACCAGGAATCCTGATGCCTGATCCCAAGGGAAAAGACCACTTCTTAACAGACTCACCATGACAACACTGATACAAGCTTCATCAACTGCAATCAAAAGCAGGAAAACAAAGGACAAGACAGAGTGAGACAGCAAAATAACTGACTGGAGATGAGCTGAGCACACATTTTAATGGATATTTAGGCTCCCCACTGTTGCTGCTGAAAGGCTTCTGCAACAATCTTGGCTTCCCCTTCATGCAGTTACTGAGCTAATCAAACATAATTCAGCTTGGTGCTGGACCGCTGTCCAACAGAAGGCACAGCTGCTGAGAGGGAGATGGAGTTTCTGAGCAGAGCCACGGGGTGGCTGAATGGAAGAGAAGCCCCCACTCCAGACAGCATGGGGCAAATGCCAAATACTGCCTAGCTCCAACACCGTGCCAAAGAGCCAAACCAGCCAACCACGGCAACACCAGAGCCAAAGCCAACATCAAGGCACACTGAGCAGGGTGAAGAGGATTTTAGCAATTACATGTCTGCAAAGGGCTTCCAAACACATGCTGGCTGGATGGACATGTCAGAGATACTCATCATACTCTACGTCAATGACACTGTTATTACTTGTTTCTGTGCTAATAAGGCCACAGGTTAGGTGACCATTTTCAAGACCTGCTCAAACTCACGGTGAGAGGCCTTTGAAAACACAGGGATGCAGAAATGGCTGCAGCAACTCAGTTTGAATATGCAGATAGTCATTCATTCTGTCTCTGACTTAGTAGACACTTGGGTAGAAAGATAATCTTCGGGAGGTTGTTGAGTCACCTTCCCTGGAGGTGTTTAAGGCACGGGTGGATGAGGTGCTAAGGGGCATGGTTTAGTGTTTGATAGGAATGGTTGGACTTGATGATCCGGTGGGTCTCTTCCAACCTGGTTATTCTATGATTCTATGATTCTATGATAATAAAACAGCCATTATAGAGTGAAACTTCTCCTGGTTTAAACTCCCAGCTTCCAGCAAGCAGTGACACAGGGACTGTCTGATCTAGAGACTGCAGCGATGTCACTGTATTGAACAGGTCTCAACAGATCTTTCTTTCATTAATTTGTCTAATTGCTTTCCAGACAGTAGTATTTCTGGCCTCTGTAATACACTTCACATTGTTGCATGGATGAATGAAGCATTATATGAAAATGTCCTTTCTTCTGTTTGTTTTAATATTCCTCTTGATAATCTCATATAAAGTTCCCTAGATCCTGTGTTGTGAGAAATAGTGAGTAATCATCCCCTATTCACTTTCTTCATTACACTCATGATTGTCTGGATGCATTATAGCCCTCTCAGTCATCTTTTTTTTAAGATGAAAATCGACAAGTCATACAATCTCTCCTTGTATAAAGATCATTAGAAACCCGTATTCCTGCTTCCCACACTTCCCACTGCCTTGCTGGTTTGACTATATTCATTTTAACTTGGCATGATCAAAAGTACCCAGGGTAGGCAGCATGGGAGAGCACCATGGATTGCCATATAATGATACTCTCTGTTGAGTTCTCCATTCATTTCCAAAACATGCCTCACATTATACACATTGTTTGAGGTCTGCAGGGAATTACCCAGGTTGACTTCACTACCTTCTTCCCTGCAGCTGATCACTGAACACCTTGGGCTACAGCTACCTGAGCCACACTTGCCATTTTATTACCCTGACACTTCGTTTCGTATATTCCTTCTACAAGTCCTTGCAGACATTTTTACTTTTGAAAAATCTGAAAAATCTAGCACTAGTCACCTTTTCTAATTCACTCTTTACCCAGTTTTACCTCATTTATGAAAACATCAAATATACATGGTCCTACGGGATCCCCCTGAGTATTCCTTCCCTCCACCATAACTCTTTATTCCTGATTTTTGTTTCCCATCTTTGAACTGGTTGCTAATCTATCAGAAGACTCTTCTTCCTGTCCCATGATAGCATAGTTTAAATTCTTCACTATGGGAAAAGTATTAATTCCTCTCTATTAACCACATCATCTCTATCACATGGACTTTGATTTATTTAAAGAACAATAATAGACTTGTGACACCCACTCCCATCCCCCAGCATGTCATATGCTTCTTTCTTTCAGTCTATTCTATAATCATGATTCAACCAAATTGAAAGGTAAAAAAAAAAGTCACATTTCTAGATTCTAGTTCTTGGGTCCTTCATGAGTCCAACTTAAAAAAGAAATCAAGTAACAAGTAATAGGATGAGAAGAAATGGTCTCAAGTTTTGCCAGGGCAGATTTAGATTGGGTATTAGGAAAAACTTCTTTAATGGAAGAGCGGTGAAGTATTGGATCAGGCTGCCCAGGGAAGTGATGGAATCTCCATTCCTGGAAGTCTGAAAAATATGTGAAGATGTGGCACTTCAGGACATGGTTAAATAGGCATGGTGACATTGTGCTGATGGTTCAGCTGGATGATCTTAGAGGTCTTTTCCAACCTTAATGATTCTATGAATAACACTT
The DNA here is from genome assembly GCF_032191515.1 of Phaenicophaeus curvirostris. NCBI lineage: Eukaryota > Metazoa > Chordata > Aves > Cuculiformes > Cuculidae > Phaenicophaeus > Phaenicophaeus curvirostris. Next base: position 2,703,589 of record NC_091392.1, on the reverse strand, counting down.
TTATGCTCTAAAAGCATTTTTTTCCTAAACCTTTGGTGGCAGGCACTTCAGACAGCCTGTGCCCTTTGGAAAGTAAACTTCCAGGGGAGCCTTGTTAAATCTGAATCATTCATTTTTATAAGGCTAGCAATGTGTTTCCTATGTGGGCTGACTTATGATTAGTTTGCAACTCACACAATAAGGTTAATGATCTTTTTATTATTCTTTCCTTTGAGTACAACTTCCAGTTTTGAATGGTGTCTCCTTACTTTGCTGTTTAAGCAGACATTTGTAAGGTTGGTTTGGTTTTTTTTTCATTCTTTTTTATCCACTTTCAGGTCTTTTCATAGGTCCTATAACTTGACAATAAATCTCTTATATGATGTCTTTATGTAGTCTCCAGGATACCATGAAGCTCTTTACCTTGCGGCTGCTCCTTTTAACCAGCTTTCTCACTTTTATATTGTTCCCATTTTGAAGCTGAACATCACTGTAATTCTTATTTATTTATTTATTTGTTTTACTTTATTTTATTTTGTTTTTCTTCTACAGGACACTGAATTTGAGAACCATGTGGTCACTCTTACAGAGCAACGCATTGATAGCTGTGCCCTGCAGCATATCCCGCAAGTAAATCCTAAAAGTAAATCCAGATTTGTTTCTCTTTTAGTGGATTTACTGGGTACAATCTCCAAGTGTTGTGACATTTGCTCGGTGCATATGAGGCCACTTGAAGTCTCTCATTACTGTGTAGTCTGCTCTCTCAGCTTTTTGGTTTCGTCTCAGCATGTCACAGTTGCTTTCGCCATCTTCTAATGGTCAATAAACCAGCCCTGACACCATTCCCTTCCCTAGAGATAGCTTGTCACTTGTGCACAAATTGACTCTATTTTTCTTTCCTTAATTTTACATTTCCTTTAACATGAAAGCCTTTTCTTTACCATTTTGGCCTTCTATGTTGTTTCTATGTGATTTATGTCACAGATGAGATTCCTTGTGTCACGTTTTTCGGCTGTGTATCTTGTTAGCATTTTCATTTATAGCAGACTGTTCATGTGCACAGAAGCAAGTACATATTTAATTTTGCTTGGTTGCTTGTTTTCCTGTGCCCTGATTAAAGGGGGCATTTGTTCAGACTGATTTTTACTGGTTTTTACCTGAATTTTATCAAGTTCCAATCCAACCACTTTTCAAGGATAAAGATACGTTATGACTTCACCTTTAGATAATGAGTTTTAACCTTCAAAACCTCTTTCATGCCTACTTTTTATTTAGCTGGCAACAGCCAGATTCCTTCCTGTGTCAGCTCCCATTCTTTGAAAAGATTTCCTTATTCTTCATAAACTTTTCCTACTCTGTTTTCTTAACTGTGCATTGAAATACTGTCTCTGTGCCCGGCTTTGCATTTAAGAAAATACTTCTATAAAAGTCTTGATACTTAGCCTGTTATCTTAACAGCTTGTGTCTTTCCTCCAGGATTTTCCCCCTACTGTCTCCTTGCCATCAGGAGTTGTGGCAACATCCCATTAGTATATTAAACAATACTAGGAAACATTTTCTGATCCCGGCGCCAAGTGACGTGTCTGATCACATTCATGCTAATAAACTCTATGAACTTCCAAAACACCTAGTGGAAATCCTCCCTGACCTATTTAATACCCAAACATGTCCAGGAATTGTTCGAAGGAGTGATAGATGGCCAAAGCCAAACTTATGCTCTAATAAATTTGCACCGCAGGTAGTTTTCTTCCAGTGCTTAATAACATATCCTGGAGTTGTATTATCTACTAATACAAGTGTGGATTATATGGACCAAGAGCCCAGGATTCCTCGGGTTGGAGTCTCTCTGGATGCCCCATGACATCTGTCGTGTCTCTGCCTTGCAGGCAAACCCTGAACATTCCTCACTGTCCTCAGAAACACAGCTCCATGTTTGCTTGCTGATCAAATCTCCTACAGTTCAGGTTTCTTTTCTCTGTCACCTGGGATCTCTGCCCCTGACGACGTGTCCTTGATGTGAGGGGACACGCAGGTATCATCTAGGAGGAGATCTTCATCATTTCTCCAACTGTTAACCACATGTTATGTGTCACTCCTTCCTCTTAAATTACCATAAGTGGACATCCTTCCCACTAACTTGACAGACTGATCGCTCTATCATGTTGCTATAAGTTTCCTCAATAAATTTCCTTGTCACCTCAAGTCCTTCCGATTTGACCACCCTGATCTGACCACACTTCTCCCTAAAGACCATGAGCTGTCAGTAACATTTGCACCTAAATAACATCTGCCCATGAGGCAAAAGCTGATGTTTGACATCATGACCCAAAGCTCCACTCTTCCTGGAGACTTGGCAAACCAAAGGACCATTAGGATCATGGTACCAGCTGGAAAATCTGAGATCCAGAAGTAGCAGTGCTGGGATTAAGATTGGGATTGAGGTTTTTAGATTTTTATGTAAATCTTTAAGAGTTCAAGCTGATATCTGAGCTCCCCAGACATGGGATTTATACAGCACAGTCAGCAAAGCTCAAAGAACTGATTCACCTAACACAAGAGGTCTGTTTTGTTGACCACATATAGTTTACTCAAGATAGCAACTCAGGGTTGGCAGCTGTGACACAGAACCTGTGGAGGATTTGGTCAAAGCAAAAAAAGGCCTTCTATCTACTTTAAGATGAGCTGTGTCTCTCTCTAGACTCCACTGACAGTACTGATGGGGAGCAGGATCAACTTGGGCTGTAATGGGGGTCTCAGCACCCAGCTCATAAGAGACGTATGTGTACAGAGACGTGCCAGGTCACGGTTAGAATCCTAAGTGGAGCTGAAAAGGGATTCCATCACACAGAAAACACAGAGCTGGAAAGGGCCACCTGATTTGCTTTAGTGCTTCTGCAGACAATCCCTCCATAGAAGCTTATACTGAAATTTTATCAAGCTTTATCATAAAACTAGCTGTATTTTTAACACTTGCTAAAGTCAGTGGAAGATTACTTCAGACACTCATTCTCCTCCCAGCCATAAACCTTCTTCCACCTTACACACTAAATGCCCAGTCTACATCCATTCCCTCCTGGGCCAAGATTGTCCAGGTCTTAACCACCATTTCTCTTTCATAGGAATTCAGTCCCTAAACCCACATAAACAGTAGTCCTACCTCTGATCACTTTTGTTTTCTACATTCATTGAGAGCCGTGTCAGTCCATTCCTGCCGAAGCAGTTCTGCAAGCTCTTCTGAGAGCTTCTCCTATTTCCATTTCTTTCTTTTTTTTTTTTTTTTCCAATGCAGGTAGAAGAGTTGCAGTATCTTAGCCTGATACCTTAGGCAAAAGAAACTCCATAACATTAACAAAATGTAAATGAAGTCAACAGGCGAAGACGCCTCGACTGTGTTTCCATCCTACAGAGATGCACCTGTCTGTCTACCAATGTAGTGACTCTCTGTCTGCTCTGCAGTCCCTCCAGGCTTATGCCAATGTATCCCTGATCAGATTTTCTGCTCTGTTTGTGTCCATGCTGTTGGAAAACACGAGCTAACTTTCATGCCAAGTATCCCAAGGGAGTAGCTGCAGGAGTGACTGGTGGGCCAACAAATTCCTATCTACATTCTGAGACATGTTTCATCTGCAAATAGCTCAGACATGACAGGGACAAGTTGCTATTTCAGATATTTAAAGATATGGCACAACAGTGCTTGGCCTTAATTTTGGGCTTCAGCAAGCTATTGATTTTTTGATTCTTTATATTATGTTAATGATGTCATGATCATATCAGATCAGCAGTGCACTCCTGTAAAGCTCCAGAGTGCAATATTTAACAGATACTGTTAGAATTAATTGATTTTCCTATAATTCATTCCACATAAGTTTTCACTCTTAAGCATCTGATTTTTTTTTCATTAATGATAAATTCCCTAAACATCCAGGCAGAGTGAAAAGTCAAAGCATTTACTTCTCCTCTTAGTTTTTAATTTAGGAATGGGGGTAGGAGGGAAGACTGCCCTCTCCAACTCACCCCAGTCGATAGCAGATTAAGTATCACACTCAGTAACGGGTCTGCTCTCCTTTCTATCTCACCAACCCCACCAGATCCTCCATCAGTTAAAGCTGGGAGGGGAAGTCTTGGGTCCTTGAGAGCAGAGAGGGGAACAGACTGCAGAGACTTACTGGTGCTCTAGCAGTACTAGTCAGAATGAAGACCCTACTACGCAGAAAATCACATTCATATCTAAGTATACTGAGATCCTACCCAGACAGACTATAGAATTTAGCTCCATACCTGAAAATAAGTTTTATGAGACAATAGGCTTAAGACAGAAAAATCATTCTATTTTCTGGGTCACTTACACATTCAAAGTTACTTGCAAGCTTGTTTGCAGGGTTGGGACTGGGAAAAAAATGAGGAAGGGATCAGAATAATTTATTCTTATCCAAGTTTGCAGTTTTTCTTCTCCGTAAGAAAAGAACAGAGCCAAAGCTTTTGGGAAGCATCCCAGCATCTTCCTATAATTATTAGCTGGCTGGCTCTTTGGAGGCACTGGGTGGAAGGGGGCCAGGGAAGCTTGCAAGGAGTGGAGAAAAGCCACCTCTGGCCCAGTCACATCTCAGTGGCGTCTCCAACAGAGATGCTCCACTCTGATAATACCTTATCAGGCCAGGCAAGGTCTAAAAGACAAGGAACAGACAAAATAGGAAAGTGCTATCTGAATTGAAATCCTGCCCCTTTACACTGCACAAAATAATCCAGTGCTCATTTGGGAAGGCTGGCTGGCAAATACCTTCCTTCCAAGCGAGTGCTGGAGGCAGGACGCTTCTGGCTGCCTGTTCCCAGCTGCTGGGGTGCCAAGGGAAAGGACATCTCATGGCAACTCCCATCTCCCTGCAGCAGCTGAGAAAGTCTGCAGACAAAAACGTCTCTGTGGTGGTGAAGGTTTGTGTTGCAACAAAACAACCATCTCCCCTCCTTGGCCCTGGGCCATAAGAATGGGGCCCTTTTAGTACAAGTGAAAGACTAAAGATACCTCACTAACCCCTTTCCTTCTCCATCCAGCTGCAGGCAAGTCTTCACCTGGAGCATCTTGGCCTCATTTCTACTCCTGCTACCAAAGAACAGAGGGAAGGGAGAGAGGTTGCAACTGCAAGCAGAGGAGACCCTCTTGCAAAGACTTGATTCCCAAGGTTCTCAAGGGCCAGTGCACAGCACTGCCAGGCACAGCAGCACCTCTGCATGTCTTGATGCATTTTGTGCCTGGGTTCTGCATACCACTCCTACTTGCAAGAGAGAGAGAAGATCTAAATGAGGTCCTGCCATTTTCAGCTCTGCTTTTTCTTGACAGTTCCAGCTTTCTGCCCTCGTGCTCAGATGCAGGAATCAAGCAGGGATGGAAAAAGGGAACCTATAACAGATCTATTACAAATACCTGCTCACACCACCCTCAAATATGCACTCAGCATCTGCACCAAACTAACAAGGGAGAAGCCTTCCAGGCATGGGTGAGCTAGATTGACTTATTTTCTTAACATGTCTCAATTAAAATGTAGATCTCCTTTACTGCCTGAGGCCAGAGGGGCAGGTGGAATTGGGAATGAGATCTGGGAGGGCTAAACAGGACATTTGCTTCATTCCTTGCTCTCCTGTCTGCCTTAACCCTTCTGGTGCCACCTCTGCTCTAACAGCCAGAAAAGGGCACGATGTGATTTGGGTATGTTCATTAAGTTAAACAAGGAACTACACGTGTGTTTGCATCTTGCCATGTCTGTTATGACTCCTTCTGCTTTAATCAAACAAACTCAAAACTTATTCAGCCCCTGGTGAGATGAAAATATTATTATCATGCTTTATAACCCATTCTGTCTGGGAGCCTGCAGTCATCAAGTCCAGCTGCCTACAGGACGTTTGGAAGATACTCATAATCCAAAGTGCTTTAAGACCTTAGACTTCACTGAGGTGGGGAAGTGTTACCTCTCTCTTACAAACAAGGTACTAAAACACAGGGAAATTAAGGACTGGAGTCATTGTAAGTTAGGCATTGTTCAATATAGTCATTTCAATTTCCCCAACAGCCGCTAAAAGAAACTGGCACTTCCAGAGGGCAATTCACCCCACTGCCTTAAACATCTCAGGGTTAGAGTGACTGTGTTCACAAAAAAACTCCTCTCTCCAGTGGTTGCTTCAATAAGAAACCTAGTAGCAGATGACACAAATGCCATCCTGAGTAACTTGTCTGAAACCATGCAAGATGCCTATAGCAGAGCAGAGAAATTAGTACCTAAGGAAAATCTTGTAACCAATGGATCATGCTGGCATCCCTTTCTAAATGCACCAAGGGACCTAGAACTTGCTTTTCCCAGACAGAAACTGTCCCAGATCTTGTCTTACAACAGTGCCAAAGACCTTCAGGCCACACCAATCCCCACTTCTTTGTGTTATTCACAACCTCTCAGGTCCTTTAGAAGGCCCCTGGGGACCACTGAACACCACTGTCTCTTTCTCATTGCATGTCCTAGGACAAGAGACACACCTCCTAGCCCATGGCAGCCTGTGTCCTTTGTTTCTCATCAGAGAAGAAGAAACCTCCAAGATCCTTCTCTGAAAAGACTGAATTTTCTGCTGTGCTAACCCTGAGCTGCTTATCTTTCCGTGACAGAGACAAACCCCAAATAGGACACCTAACTCGCAGGTTTGTATCAGGAGAAAGATTCTGCTGGAACCCACTGCACAAACTAATTATCTTCTTACCCCTCCCCACTGCCCTCTAGCAAGATAAGCTAATCAAGGAAGAAAGTTGTTATCAAAACACAATTACCACACGCCTGGGGTCCACAGTGCCCAGTGCTGTCCCTGAGTTGCCTCGAGCAGTCATGGTCACTGAGATAATCAACCTGTGAAGGGCATAGCTCTGCCCTGCACTGCTAGGTAGACTGGTGCAGCAAAACTGCTCCCAAAAGAGATATGATGGCATCTAGGGAGTGAAAGGACATGCAGGACACACAACATGCAGGTACAGCGATGCGTCAGATCTCCAGGACTTGTGACCAGCTCTTTTATCAAAGGTAAAGGCCGGGTTCAGAGTGGTTTATTCTATGTCATCACCCATCTGTAGTGAAATGGGATTCCCAGGAGCCTCTGTTTCACTCGGGGCTTTATCACCATCAATACACATGCTCCCCATCCCAAGAATTTCCTCCTGCTCTCTGGACTAAGAGCCCTGATCTCATTTCAAAAGGCCATTGGAGAGCTGTCACATTTGGGGCTATTTCCTCTGCTCCAAAGGAGAGGCAATGCTTATGTGTGAAATGATGGGTACTTTAGCCATACCTCAGCAGAGAGATTAAAGATTATCTAGTCTCAACGCAGAATGATTAATAGGCCAATGTCACTCTACAGAGCCCCCCTACTGTGTGCTTCCTTCTTTGAGAAGGCTGAAATGCCTTCTCCAGTTACAATAACTACCTGAGAAGAAGTGGGAATCACTCTGTGCCAAGGCCAATCATGGGAAGATTACTCCACTTTCCCTTGCTATCAGATGGAAGAGGTTCAAAGGCCATGCACACAGCTATCATCTGTGTCACCTGTGTCATCTGTGACTGGGGGAGGCATCAAACCAAGCACTGTTTGAAGACAAGACATCTTGACAGGTGGTCCACTCCTATCTTTGCCACCATTGACTGGCAGTGTTAACACTGCCAAACAACTGATTGGGGGCTTTCAAACCAAATGAAAGATTTCAGATTTCCTGCAATTACGTCCCCTACTAGCATTTATGTTTTTCTCCCCATTGTGTACCTATGGCATTTACCTGGAAATCTCTGGTTGCGATGAGAAATGCCCCCAAGTACCTCAGACAAAGGGTTATTGAACGCAGCAATTGAGGTAGCTGTGAGCTTCTCCCCTGATGGGGAAGATCATCCCTGCCAGCTACAAGCTTCCAAGGCAAAGCAGGATTTGAGTTGGAGGCCGTTTGTCTTCTGTGTGGCTGATCCACCTCTGGGAAGACTGGGACAACTGTCATGTAGCTTTGGCATGTCTCCCAGGTATTTGAGGGCAGCAAGAGCTGACTCATGGCAAGGTAATACTAAGGCAGGAAAGGATACAGACTGTTTTCCTATGAAAAAAAATGTCCCAACCATGACCACAAAGACTTACTTACCCCTCTACGCCACTCTCATAAAACCCCACCTGGAGTATTGTGTCCAGTTCTGGAATCCCCAACAGAAGAAGCATATGGAACTGTTGGAACAGGTCCAGAGGAGGCTGTGAAGATGGCCCTGTGAAGAGGGCTGGAGCACCTCTGCTATGAGGACAGGCTGAGAGAGTTGCGCCTGTTCAGCCTGGAGAAGAGAAGGCTCCCGGGAGAACGTTTAGTGACCTTCTAGTACCTGAAGGGGCCCTACAAGAAAGCTGGAGAGGGACTTGTTTACAAGAGCCTGCAGTGATAGGACAAGGGGGAATGGCTTTAAATTGGAGCAGGGAAGATAAAGATTAAACATTAGGAAGAAATTCTCTGTGATGAGGGTGCTGAGGCCCTGGAACAGGTTGCCCAGGGAAGTTGTGGATTCCCCCTCCCTGGAAGTGTTCAAGGCTGGGTTGGATGGGGCCTTGAGCAGCCTGGTCCAGTGGGAAGTGTCCTTGTCCATGGCATGAGGGTTGGAACTGGATGATCTTTAAGGTCCTCTCCAACCCAAACTATTCTATGATTTTACAATTTATCATGCCAGGCAAATGCGAAACACCTGCAAATTGCTACCTTATTGAAGGGACTCTGGTTTGCACTTTGGGACATAACAACATGGAGAGTATAAAGCAGGGATAGGTGGGGGCATGGGTTCTTGTAGTGGACGCTGAAGGTCTATGGGATCACAAGTCCCTGTAAGAATCAGTAAATAATTATTTTCTCACTACACACTTGTACACTCACTACACTACACTTGGCTGGACATTAGGAAAAAATTTTTCACAGAAAGGGTCATTGGGCACTGGAACAGGCTACTCAGGGAGGTGGTTGACTCACCTTCCCTGGAGGTGTTTAAGGCACGGGTGGACGAAGTGCTAAGGGGCATGGTTTAGTGTTTGATAGGAATGGTTGGACTCGATGATCCGGTGGGTCTCTTCCAACCTGGTTATTCTATGATTCTATGATTCTATGATTCTACACATTAGAGCTCAGAGTTGTACAGGACTGAGCGTGATATTTTACCCTCTTGCCCTGTTGGGTCTCTGAAGCCTGATTCATGCATCCCTTCCCAGTGCCCCTTCCCCATACAGCACTTGTGATATCCTCTCCTCCCCTGCATAAGTGGAGGAAAATCTAGGAAGCAAAAGAGAGGAGGTGAAGGGGAAAGAAAGAAAAAAATCCCTCAGCCTGAAAGAGTCACAGTCTTTCAGAAGGCAGAAAGTCAAACAAGAAAAAGACCCTTCAAAAAAGGTCTTATTGCAGCATCTGTAGGTGGCTTAAGTTACCCGAGACTCTCTAGTGATTCAGAAGACTTTGACCAAGAAAGTTAAAGCCAGGGACGATCAATGAACCTCTGCAAGTAGCATCGCATCGGGTTACCTGCTGAGACGAGACAGCGGGAGCTGCACTTTGTAACTCTTACTTTTTTTTTCCTAGTCTGGCAATGAGTCTAAGCACGGATAACAAACCTCCCTCCCACTCAGCACTAATCCCTCACTCCCTAGAAAACAACTTGTTTAAGTGCTTTTTTTACTCCATATCATGTTAGAAACAAGAATTGTAATTCCTGGCTACACGAGTATCCTGCAGCCACAAGGCAGACGGGAAGAACTGGAAAGAAGGAAGACGTGGAAGGCAACTTCCAAGATCCTGGGCTAGGTGTCTGCTGCAAGAGGACCACATAAAACCCCTCTGAACAGGACAAAAGCAACTAAAACAGTATGTGTTATCGACATTATTCTCAAACTGACTCAAAAACACATCAGCTACAGGGAAGAAAATTATCCCAGACAAAACCAAGATGCACACAAAGGACATGTGCAGCTCCTCAGAGATGAGCAAAGGAGTGCAGACAGCAGAGCCGACTCCTGGCTCTGCTACCTCCACTGTAGGACAGGCTGGTGATGCTTAAACAAACTCTCTTCCCTTCGTAGGAAATGCCAGTTCCTCCATATTAATGGTGTCTGTTGGCAACCTGCTTTACTCAGTCTCTAGAGCGGTCAAAGTCTCCTGGGGAAGGAGGAAATCGCAGATGCCCAAATCATAGAATCATAGAATGTTTCATTTTATTAAAAAAAAAACCAACAAACCAACACAAAAAAAAAGTAACGCTTTGCTAAGAATGACTTCTTATTCTGAAATTTTAAGCCATCTCCTAAAAAAAAACTGAAATAAAATCCCCCCAAAAGAACTTCTGAAGTCTAAATAAATCATTCTCCAAATACTAAATGGTATCAATCCTTCCTAAAATGGTTTTCAAGATTTTTTTTATTATAAAAATAATTGGCCACTACAAGTTGGGAAAAAAAAAAAGTTTTGAAATAGCAGAAGTCCTCTAGAAAATGGGACTTTTTTCCCCTCTCTGGTAGCAACTAATGATCTGCCCGCCAAGGAGTTCCCAGCAAGAGCAGATTCCAGAGCAGAAGGAGTCTGGTGCCTGGGGGGTGCATCCTCCCTTAAGGACAGCTTGTGCATGTTTGACTCTGCATCCCAGAATTAAACAGAGGTTACATGAGGATGAAACAAGGCAGCACAGCCAAAATCTTGAAGTGTCAGCTAATACAAAAGAACCTGGAACAGGGCCCTTCGGCAGCCAGCAAGGTCAGCGTATTTCCGCTTTATAAAGTGTTGCCTGTCCTTATAGGGATGCTGCTGCTCTTCTGCCCCAAGTATCCTTTCGGCTGGCAGTTGGGGTGTTAAGCACAACTCAGAGATACCAAGCAAAGTTGAAAACTTGCATGGTCACCACCTGTGCATTGCTTGTGCATGTCTGCACTGTGGCTGGTGCTGAGCTAGACAGGGACAGCGAGGGCTCATGCAGCTGCAGAAGGGTTTATCCCTCCTTTGCGGGCAAAGAGCCTCAGCTCTATCTGCCCTTCTGCATTTGAGGGGGAAAGGAGATAGAAGAGGCTAATAGTTTGTATACAGATGCAGACAGAATAAACTTGCTGGGAGGTATAGAGGAGTTTGGATGGCATCTTTGGGCACTGCTGCATCTGACATAAGAGGAAGCTGCTATTCATTTCAGGCTTGGAGAAAACTTTGCTCAGCTCTCATCTCTCTCTGCAGCCCCCAGTTCGAGCTAGTGACATTGCTTTGACCTTGCGACCAAGCACCGAGTGCCTCAGTGCCAGCTATTAGCTTTTCAGCCTTGTCCCTCCCTCATGCTCCAGCCCCAGCCCCTCGCTCCCCTGGAGACCCGTGCAGCAACCGAGCGCCACATTTTCAATTTACACCAACTAAATGATTCATCGCTGCCTAAAGAGGCCTGAACAGAGCCCAGGAGGGGAGCTGAGCTATAAGAGGGAAAGAGAAGGGGGGGGGGACAAGATCGGGGCTAAAGATACAGAGATGAAAAGCTCTGGTGACCTGCTCTATATCAGCTCTCCACTTCTCAGGGCAGAAGCCAATCAATCCCCCCCTGCCTCCCCTCCTTTCTCCTGCAGCCGTCTGTGGGTCTGTCTGTCTCTTCCTCTCCCAGCGGACTCGAGTTTCTTGGTGTAAGCTTAGGACAGTGGAGCCATGGAAATTGATTCCTGTGCCCTGGCACACCGCCCTCCGTGCAGACAGCCCAGCTCTGCCACAAAATGATGGATGGAGAGCAGTCCCCAGGCATCCCCAGACCTCTCATGTAGTAGGAGCTGAGTATAGCTTGGAAATGAGGGTCTGTGGAAAAGGGTCTGCATTAGCCCTTGAACTGTGAATCCCAAAATAAGAGAGATCCACATGGGAGAGACAAAAGGATACAAGTTTTACCACATCTGGCAGTTTTTACCTGTCTCCCAGTCTGCCTGTGTTCTTCTTGATGGATTAAACTGGAGGAGAAAGATAAATGAGAGACATGGCTTTGCCCACAGGCAACCTGGTTTCCAGGTCTTGCACAGCCTGTCTGCCTCTACCATCCTTTTCACAAAGCTGCTCCCATATCAGCATGGCTGGATTCGGCATGCACCACAAAACTCTAGGGATTCCTGACTGGGAGGGAAGAGGGGAGAGTTAGCACTCACGAAGGGAAATGCTGCTGGCACATTTCCCCAGAGATTCTTGTGCAGGAGTCACTGATGATGCATCCCATGTAAGGAAAAGCCTGTTGATGAATTATAGAATCATAGAATAGTTAGGGTTGGAAGGGACCTTAAAGATCATCTAGTTCCAATCCTTCTGCCATGGACAGGGACATCCCACTATATCAGGTTACCCAAGGCCCCATTCAACCTGGCCTTGAACACCTCCAGGGATGGGGCAGCCACAACTTCCCTGGGCAGCCTGTTCCAGTGTCTCACCACTCTCATGGTGAAGAAATTCTTCCTAATGTGTTGTCTAAATCTTCCCTTCTCCAGTTTATATCCATTCCCCCTCATCCTATCACCACAAGCCTTTATGAATAGTCCCTATCCAGCTTTCTTGTAGGCTCCTTTCAGGTCGCTATAAGATCTCCTCCGAGCCTTCTCTTCTCCAGGCTGAACAAGCCCAACTCTTTCAGCCTGTTCTCATATGGAAGGTGCTCCAGCCCTCGGATCATCCTCTTAGCCTCCTCTGGACTAGTTACAACAGTTCCATATGTTTCTTACATTGAGGATTCCAGAAATGGACACAGTGCTCCAGATGAGGTCTCACAAGAGAGGAATAGAGGGGCAGAATCACTTCCCTCAACTTGCTGGCGACGCTTCTTCTGATGCAGCCCCTGATACATTTGGCCTTCTGGGCTGAGAGTGCACATTGCTGGCTCACGTCGAGCTCCTCATCAACCAGCACCCACAAGTCCTTCTCTGAAGGGCTGCTCTCAGTCATGTCATTCCCTATTCTGTCTGTGTTGTCCATGAATTTTAAGGGTTTCTGATGTGCAAAAAGTTTTAATAAGAGACTTAGTATTATGACACTCTTACTCTGAATATCCTGCACAGCCAAACCTTGTTTAATGGGATATAATTGGTTCTTCTGCTCTCAAGGCTACCTAAAAGGATGAGGAAACTGAGACCCAGAGTAGTAAATCTGAGGCTGCACTGAAAACCTCTTCCAAACTAGTACTGAAAATCAGATTTATTGACTGCTATGGAAACTAGAAGGAAGACACAGGCTGGAATGGTATTTGATAACATTTGTCTTCCAGCTGCTTCAAAAAGGACACAGGGAAGTAATCTCAGTGACCCTGCTACAAGGTACATAAATAAGCGATGACTCTTTTTCAGATAAGGAGCCAGAGGTTAAGGGACCAGAGCTGAGAGGATGTGGGGATCCTGCCATCGACCAGATCCAGACTGTGAGGCCAAACTTCCCCTTGAATGACCAAGTTCACAGAGGGTCTTCTTGTTCTAATCAAGTCGATGCTGCCACCCTCACTCCTTGCCAGCCATCACATTTCTGACACTCCTTCCCAATGAGCTACTGGCAAACCTGCAGTTGTCTCTGCCCTTTTTCCCTCCTTTAGGGAATTTATTGCTGGGTGTATTGATTGTTTGTTGCAACTGACCCTGGATGGCAGGAGATGAAATATCTAGCACTGCTGTGGTGCAATCAATGGCCAAATTCATGCTTGCCTATACTGCTTGCACATAGTATGTGCTGTCCATGAATTAAAAGCAAAACACATCATGTAGGATAGATGCAGGGTAAGATGCCATGTAAATATAATACAGAGAAGTATATGGAATATCCTCAGGTCAGCAGGGTTGAGAGTGAAATCTGCATGGGTTCATGCCTTCCACACCACAATTCAGGACTACTTTTCTAAGGATGCCTCCAACAATTCCTGAGCTGAGTCAAGTGTTTGGGCAAGTTTTGTGCAGGGTCAGATAGATCTGATCTGAAATTAAACAGACAGTCATGGCTTTGGATGAGGTTCACCCAAGCTAATGAACATCCAAAGAAGACTTGGAATATGGTACAAGTTTGTTCCCTTTTCTTCTGTTCCAGAAAGAAGAAGCAGCAAAGAGGATTGCTTCCACTGGATCACTGTCGCCATCAGGAAATTTTGCAATGCAACACAAAGAGTTCAGTGGTGAACTCAGTGGGAGAAGACAGACACACTGCAATAGCAGGGTCCGTCAGAAAATCCCTTCACTGCTGCCAAGGACACTGTGAGACTTGGAGTGACAGCATCCTGCAGAGCCACGCTCAGCTGGAGATGTTTGGTTAGACAGATCCAATGCACTTTCCAGCCACTGTCTCCGCTGAGAGGTTCTTGGCAAATGAGACCACCCTGCCACTCATAGCCAGGAGCTCAGCCAACCTGACACTTCCTTCTCCATAGCTTTGGCAGAGGGCTCTCTGCAGGAGGAGATCACTGCCAGTGAAAGCTGCGGAGAGGAAACTTCAAGATCAATAGCATCATTAAAAAGCCTGCAAAGCAGGAAAGTCAACAAACTAATCCCCTGGTCCGGAGGACACCTGGATCCAGTGCTTCTTGTGAGGCACTGGTTAAGACAACGCTCTTGAATAACAAAATCATGAATTAAGGCTCCTTCCTGCCCTTAAAAGCCCAAAGATGTGAATACAGACATATTTGCTTGGTATCCTCACTAGATAAACCAAATGAGGAGTTTGGTTCATTTGTGCTTATTTGACACAGGCGAGTTGACCCATAGAGGACAAATGTTCAACTTCAGAGTAAACATTTTACCACAACGAGCATACAAAACACAAGGGCCCCTTGAAATCTATTTTGGAGTAAACTCCATGATGCTTACAGGGACCTGATTCCTCTCTGAGGACAATGGAGACCATGATAAGTCTGAAAGAGGAAAAGTTCAGATCAGGAGTGGAAAGTTGGAGGTGCTGAGACAAGTGTCTGAGCCAAACTGCCTTATGCAATGGAAACAAGAATCTAAGTGTCACCCAGAGAAGATCTGCTTATCACAGCATTGAGGGAAGATGGTTGGGGAAAAAGCAGGGCTGGGGTGGTGGCAAACACCAGCAGGTACTTACGTATTGTGAAGAACACACCATCCACAGTGAGGGTCGCCTGAGCCCAGGCACTCGCTGCAGGTCTCGTACTGGCTACACGACTCCACAGGCACGCGGGTGAGCTGCAGGAGGAAAGGGGATAACTTGTCAGGTTTTCCAAAGGGCTCTGTAACACCCATAATGACTTCATGGAGGGGCCACCTTCCTTGTTCTCTTCCCCTGGTGTACGTCTTCCTAGACAGATATAGCTCTGCAGACCTGGGGAAGACTGGGGGATGTGGCTGCAAATGACCCTAGCACTCAACCTGGTGCAACCCCTGTAGAGATCGACACCTCCACTGTGGCCTCCCTCTCTTCCCCACAGTCTCTCATGCTTCACTGCCAGATGACCTCACTTGCACAGTTTCATTGGGAATCAGCAAATTGCGCAGCCTGCAGATTGTGGTGACCCGGCACCTTAAGGCCATTGAACAATGTGTCATCTTCTGCAGCAAGTGAAACTTGCTAGATCTGGATATTTTCCTATGCTCTGGTTATAGACCCTGTTACTTTCTGGCTTCCAGTGAGATCTGAGGTCTCATAATGTCTTTGTCTCCCTCCCATGGCCCTCCTGTACTACCTCCTGGTCCCAGGAGAGCATTAGCTCCATTCCATGTTGCCCAGGCATTTTTCAAACCATCAGATATTCCATCTCTGGAGGGGCTGCTCCCAGAAGGAAGAGGACAGAGGCTACCAGCCTGGGTTTTGAAGGAGCTTGCTGTTACCTTGACTTTCCAGCTCAGAAGGCTTTAGAGGTGGACCTTAAACAACCATCTACTGCCAAAACACAGCATTTTATTATCTCTCTTTTTTTTCTTTCTTCCTTTTAATTAAAGCATTTCAGTAAGTGATTTCAAAGATAGAAGGGACTGCCTAGCCTGACCTCTTATCTAAAAGAGCAGAACCTTTTGATTCCCATTAGGTTTTGTAAGCCTCTTGCTTCTTTTGAAGGCAAACATACACCTTGGGCCCAATGACCTGATAGTCTTTTTTCCATTGAATAAGCTTCAGAGAGCTTCCAGAATATAAAGTCAATTGCCAGTACATTCACCCCTGCTCATGTCAGCAGGGAGAGTTTATTCCTTTAGACTATGTAGTGTGGTATTACCCTGATGAAACACCACTGAGAACTGCCAACGGTAAGCTGCAGAACAGTTACTCGTGACAAATGACAAGGGAATACACCTGGATCCTAATGACATTTTTTTTACATGGTAAAACATTCAAGAGAGTTTAAGCTGTGAAGCGACAATATTAGGACCCATTCTCATTGCATCTCTAGATGAACCAAGAACTGGCTTTTATATATAAATACATACCAGGTAAAGTTCCAGCTATTTATGAAGACCTTTTGTGTACCAGAAATTGTCTTCCTAAGCTCTGTACAGACACCCTACATGGTAGAATGTAGTCTATGAACCAAAGCCAAAAATATGTATTTTTATGTCTGGCAGGTGGCAGTTGCTTTAGAAAACTTTAAATAGAAATATGATGGGATTTATTTATCATTGTACCACTGCCTGTGTGAAGTCACCCAAAGAAACCAACTGCAGCTACTGGAAGCTTTAAATGCAAAAGGGAGAACGGCTAACACATCCCTCCCAACCTGAAACACCCTTCTCAGATTGAATATATTGCCATGAGAGTATAAACATAATAACGACAGACCACAGAGCAACGAATATGATCAAAACAGGGAGCAAGTTATTCAGACTTCCGTATCAAGACATTTCAAAGATGGCTTGGCCATGAATGTACTTGTTCCATCTAGCTGAAACTTCAAGTTAAGAAGGTATCAAGAGTTCATCAAGGACAAGCTCTATGCTCCAGGATTTCAGCCAATTACACTTATGTTGAACCTAATAGTCTGTGTTGCATCCAACTTCCAAAAGACATACAAATGTTTTACAAGAAGACATCAAGGGGTGGAGAACATATAATTTCTTATGTCAACCTTTCGTAACTGTTATTACCACCTGAGAAAAATATATTGTGAATTATTTTTCCTTGATTACATCTGGCTTGACCGTGTCTGCACTATGAACATCAGAGTACTTCTTAGGAGAGGCAGATAATTCAGTTTTGAAAGATATTAATCTGGTCTTCCTTAATCCGGATCCAATCAATTGTGTCATCTGCACTTTGTTATCACAAATTTATTATCACAGTTGGCATTGGCTTTGCAGTTCCTACCCAAACTACCTTCCGTTTAACATATTGTGCTCCTCAGTTTATCTTTATTAGCTGTAGTGTTTCTGGACATCAGTTTCTGAGCTAGTTTATGTGTCTTATAGAAATAAGCCTTGGTTAAGAAGTTTAGATTAGAACACACACTTTTCGAATATCTAGTGATGTTAGGTTTGAATGTTCCTAGTCAAAATCCACTTGTGACTATGATATATGTACAAGAATGAAGTCCTAGAGGACTGAAATTTGTTATTTCTTCACAAATTGCTACAAAAAGAGTAGATAAAAAACAGTCTCTATAGGTTTTCTTAGTATTATTATTATTTAATTAGCTGTCAAGTTCTATCCAAGCCTTTTTCAGAGGCAAGAAGAACCTTCTGGGAATCCAGATCTTCATATTTGCAGAAATGTTTCCTTTTCAGTGTTTTTATGGTGCTCAGTCTCTATAGGATATAGTTTGTACGTTGTGTAGGAGCACACCTTGCTTGTGTGGTCATTCCTGAGAGCACAGCTATGCAGTATGAGCTTGCACCAAGCTACTTTCCACACCCTGTCAAGTGTACCAGAGTAGTAGATGTCCTGTGTCACTGCTTCTGTTGCTATGTACTATTCCTGCTATACGAGACCTTTTACGAGTTCACCTCAAGTAGCTTTATTGTGAGATTAATTAAAATTGTACCACGCTGATAAATGTCTTGGGCTGCAAGTGTCAGACATTCTAATTAATAAAGAAAGAAACTACAAAAAACAAAGGAGCTGCAACTGAAAGGAAAGCCACCTAGGGGTCGTCAGCTGAAAAGAAAAAGAACATCAAGCAAATAAGACAGATCAGAGGTCTTATTTTCCTTTGGAACATAAGCTGTAATTAATTCAGCTCAGTTTTCTGAGTTGAAAGTTTTGAGAACTGACCGTGCCCCATGGGAGCAGTCAGCTTTTTATGCTGTCCCTAAAATATCTGAAAAAGAAAAGTCCATGTAACCTCCCAATTTCAGTGCTTTGCCATTACTCACTGTGATGAAGCGCTTAGGCGGCACTGAAGGTTGAAATCTCCATTGTAAACCAGACTGTGATTACTCCTTACACCCATTCTCCATCTTTGCAAGTCTAAAAGATTTTTCAAGGTCATTTTCTAACCTCAGTGAGCCTCCCTACTTCTAGTCCTTCAGCAAGGTGGAACTTGGATTCAACATTTTGCAGCAAATATAACCAGGGTTTCACCAGAGAGAGGATCAAAAAAAGCAAGGTGTCCTTCAGTTTGGGGCACTATGAGCCAGGTTAGAGTCATTTATATCCCTTAATGGTCACAGCTTAACTGACATTTTGGCCTCACTGTACTAGGGCAATATATGGATATAAGAGGAGACCACTGTTGTTTTAATGGCTTCTGTCTCATATGTGATAAGGCACATCTCCACTTTATCAATGGGAGCTAAGGCTGAATGTGACATTTCATGTAGCTGAATTAGGTGATATCTAAATGTCTATGAAGATGAGAGCTTCAGGTATCTGAGCAACTTCATGCAAGAAGTCCAGGAAAGAGCTGACTATTGAACTTTGAGTTATTAAGAACAACATATTTAGACTTCGGGTTAATTGAACTACTGAAATGAAGTCTCCTGGTGGAGATCTAGGACCTGCTATGCTTCCAAGGCTCTGTCTATAGCAGACCAGAGGGACAGATGATGTCTAATCATAGAATCATAGAATCACTAGGTTGGAAAAGACCCACTGGATCATCGAGTCCAATCATTCCTGTCAAACACTAAACCATGTCCCTTAGCACCTCATCCACCCATCCCTTAAACACCTCCAGGGAAGGTGACTCAACCCCCTCCATGGGCAGACCGTTCCAGTGTCCAATGACCCTTTACATGATTTTTTTTTCCCAAATGTTCAGCCTAAACCTCCCCTGGCAGAGCTTGGGGCCATTCCCTCTCATCCCGTCCCCTGTCACTTGGGAGAAGAGGCCAGCACCCTCCTCTCCACAACCTCCTTTCAGGTAGCTGTAGAGAGCAATGAGGTCTCCCCTCATCATCTGTGAGGTAGACAGCATTTCCAGAGCAGCCAGCCCACTACAGGATTTCCAAGATCACTTTTATGTGTTGGAGCATATGAAAGACCCAAAAGCCTCACCACTAGCACCTTTCTTGAAGAGGGGAGACCAGCAGGTGGAAACTAGTGTGACCAGCAGAACTAGAGAAGAGCTTGTCCCTCTGGACTCAGCACTGGTGAGGCCACATCTCAAATACTGTGTTCAGTTTTGAGCCCCTCAGTACAAGAAAGACATGAAGTTGCTGGAATGGCTGCAAAGATGGGACACGAAGCTGGTGAAGGGTCTGGAGAAAAAATCTTAAGAGGAGAGTCTGAGGGAACTGTGGTTATTCAGTCCGGAGAAAAGAAAGCTGAGGGGAGAGCTTATTGCTCTTTACAACTATCTGAAAGGAGGTTGTAGTGAGGTGGGTGTTGACCTCTTCTAAGAAACAAGTGATAGGATGAGAGGAAATGGCTTCATGTAGTGCCAGAGGAGGTTTCGACTGGATATTAGAAAATATTTCTTGAGAGAAAGGATTGTCAAGCATTGGAAGAGGCTGCCCAGAGAAGTGGTTGAGTCACCATCCCCGAAGCTATTTAAAAACCACATAGACGTGGCTCTTAGGGACATGGTTTAGCAGTGGACTTGGCACTGTTAGGGTTACAGTTGCACTCCAGGTTCTTAAAGGTCTTTTTCAGCCTAAATGCATCTGTGATTCTGTGATAAGGTCAAGACCCGCACCCCTCAGGCAGTTTCACCATCTGCACTGACCCCTGCTCACACCTATCCAGACTGAGGCGTGATGTCGGAGCCAGGGTTGGACAAGTGGTAAGGGAATCTGATGTCCTTCTCAAGGGCAGCAAGGAAACAATGAGCACGTCCAGCTGCCGTAGCTGCAGCAGGATTTGAAAAGATATTTCACTTCATCAACACATTCATTCACGGTTCCCCAAAGACATCATTCATGAGTTTCTGGCTCACAAGGACATCTTGAAAAAGTCTGGCTAAATCTGCAAACTGCTGTACACTTCAGAGCTCACCTGCTACACACGACTTCAGGGCTTTTCACACAACCCCGGGGCTGTCCTCACCTCTGATCTAGCCTAAATTCCCAACTGCAGCTTTTCCAGCTCCCAGCCTTACTTCCACACTCTATTTCTAGCATGAATGAATTATAGAAAGTCATTTAAAACAAAATGATTGAGGTTTTTGGATCTGATAGACAGTAACAGCTAATCCTGTTAGAAATTTGGCTCCTGCTCTGCCATTATATATTCACAAAAGCTCCCGCTATGTGCTCAGTCATAATTTTCTGGCTCCCATTTTTGACTTTTTTATTTCAATATAGATTACTTTTTTTTCCCCCTTAAACTGCCAACATTCTGGTCAAAACGTGAATCATTGCTCAATCTCTGCTGTTATAATTGGATGTTAATACAGCAGCAGGATTTATTCAGTCTGATGGACTAAGTTAATTTAAATGTACAAAAAGGCATCTTAAGTAGCCAATTTTCTTCCCAACAGTCAAAAGATACATTTCCAAAACACTGAACAGTGACTCTGTCAAGCCACGTGTGTTCTGTAAATGTTGCTATCTTTCACGATTCAGCCAGCCCAGTAAAAAAAGATTAAGAGAGGAGCTTATTTGATTTCAAAACCTTTAACAGAGTGTTCATGATAATACAGTTTATTAAACAGAGCAAGCAAAAAGCACCTAAGAGACCATTGATGTCACCAGATTCTGCACCCTTAACAGAGTCACTGAGGATCTTTGGTCACCTGCAGGGCATCCCAGTGTGTCAATTTTAATTTGGCCTGAATTGTGAACACAGGGACTTTGAATTCCTCTCTCCTGTTTGAGGCCCTGTGCCTCATTCACCTGACCTGAAAATGCAGCAGAAAGCAGGGACACAGAAAAGCCCAGGGAGCTGAAGCACTTCTTGCCTATACTGCTAGAAACAGTGTTCACAAACATGCAGATGCTGTAAAACTGGAGGGAGAGGAGGTGCTCCTAAAGGGATAGAGATGAGGATCTGGGTTTGATTCCAGCCTGCCACGCCAGCATGGTAAATAAATAGCTTGCCAGTCCCACTGGGAAAGGGAATGTCATTTCTCATCAGGCACCCCCAAGCTCTTCCTCTTCATTGTAGCAGTGTTCCCAGTAAATCCAGCTTACATACTTGGAAAATTGGAGGCTTTAATTAAGAAAAGTTAATTGGAAGCAGCAGTAGCTGTCAAGGACAAATGACACAATAATTAAACTGGGGGTCAATGTCCCACTGTGTGGCAGGGTAAATTACCTGTCCAAATATATTCCTACCTACAACTGTGTCTGTGCTGCTTCTCCTCCTCTCCTCTTTGCTGCCCTGAGCTGTCCTGCACATTTTTGGTGAACATCTTTACTCTGGTGTTGCCAGAGCGAATCCTCAGCCACAACCATGTGCCAATAAATGAACAGAAGTAAAGCTAGAAGAGATAAAGACTCGATGCCCACAACCTCCCTGCAATAACCCCAGAAACCCTTGGGATAAGGCTGAGAGATGTCAGTTCCCATCAGATGTTCTCACCATGAGATTGCTATTGGTCCACCTACAGCAGCATAATTTTGTTTGCACTGCTTACAGTGCAATTCTCTTCTGCATGCCTCCCTTGGCAGGACCCTGCTTTACAGCTGACTCAGAAAAAACAGGTTAGGCATCTTCTACATTGAGTAGGCTGGGATTCATTTCTGATCCATCATGACTGCAAATCTTGCAGCTTGTGGGGAACATCTCTGCCATGGGAGGTATGCAAAGGAAGGGTTTTTTCCCTCTCACCAAAATTTGTCTGCAACATCAGAGTTTAAGTCTAAGCTAGAAACCCCAAGCTCTGTTGAAGGAGAAACCTTTTGCAGGGTAGGATTTGTCCGCTTGGGGAAGACGTGGATGTGCCCTCACTGGCAGTTCAAGAGCAGTTTGGATGGGACCTTGAGCAGCCTGGTCCAGTGGGAGGTGTCCTTGCCCATGGCAGGGGGGCTGGAACTGGATGATCTTTGTAGTCCCTTCCAACTCAAACCATTCTATGACTCTATGATTCTCTTAGATGGCTACCCAGGGATAAGATAAATCACACCCTGAATGAGCCTGTTTCTTTCCACTGCATATAAAGTAGTCTAGACAGCCAGGTCAGACAGAGACATTCGGCATGTACATGACAAACAGTCAGTGAGGTGAATCCCACATCAATGCCATACTTAATTTTCTTCTATTCCTCTAATCTCGCCATCCCAAACAATCTCCAAACATGCTAAGCTTTCCTCCCTTCCTAATTGTAACATCAGAATAACCAGTCACAATATAAAATGCACTTTCTGTAATCACTGGGAGAGTGGCAGAGGAAATCCACTGTGTTGTATAGCTGGAAAACTGTTCTAGGAACTCAAACGACCTTGTGTGATGACACGGACTGTGTTTGAAGAAGTGCCTTTCACCATCTGCTCTGTAAATACAGTCCTTGTGCTTTGCTGCATCCAAGCTCATTCCTGCTCTCTGTTCGGGCTTTATTTACAAAGGAACAGACACTCTGATAACAGAGATTATCTTAGTCTTTTTCTTGAAGGCTTGGCAGCATCCCAGATTCCCTCTTCACAACTGCTCAGTCTGCACCCTGTGCTGTCCCTTCTTTAGAGAAGTCTACCACACCACAATGACTCCTCCCAAAAGCATCAATACTCAAGGAGAAGCTAGGGACACACTGTCCTGCTGTGAGTATGGCTGGCAACCTTAAGGTTTCAGCGCTGAATATCACTCAGCTTTCCTCCGAATTCACGTATTTTTTTCCTTACCAAGAATACCAAACAATTCCTCAACTGAGATAGCAACATGCATCCCATCAACATGCTGATATGCTCTCTATACAAGGCAGGAATTATATTAGGAATGCTTGTCCCTTGTAACAATCAATGTTTGCCAGGTAGGAGATGTGGAATGAGCATCGAGTGATGTTACCAAAGCCTGATGATACCAGTCACCTTCTTACCCACCTATAAAACCATCAGCTCTGTTTAAATTTCTCTGCCTGTAGTTTTCAGCCCATGTTTCACCCTGCCAGGTCCAGGTAGCTTCAGATTTCCCCTGCCTTGTTTAACACTAAATCCACATTCCACGGTCAAGTGTTTCAGTTTGCAAACAGCAAAACAAATGAGGTTTAGCTAAATGTTTGTGTTCAAAAGCCTTCAAAATAGAGAACCTCATGTCACAATTAACACAGGGCCAGCCAAGGCTTAATGAGAGCTGGTGCCTGTGTGGTTACTGAAGCATGGCTGCAGAGCAAGAAATATATTGTCACCTAAGCTCTAGAAAGACTATATATAGATTTAATTGGGACCACTAATGGAATTTATGTCACTGAAATGGCCTTTCTAAAAGTCCAGAAGCACTTCAAGGCTACTGGTGGAGGCGTGAGCAGTTAAAGACACAGAGAGAAGTTCATAGTTTTTTTTCTAATGATGAAGGCTTCTTTCCAGGTAACCTTGCTCCATCATCCTTCCAGATGTTCCCATCCTCACCCTCAGTTATCAAGGAGCATCTTCCTGCAGATTCATTCACCTTAGCAGCACTCTCAGGTATCCTATTACGTCTCATTGTTGTCCCTTCCTTATCAGTGCAACACTACCACCACTCCAAATCCCACCTTTATACCTGTATCTTCTCCCTGGGTTAAGATATCTTCATCCCCATGTTCAGAGGATCTTTGCCCCATCTCTCTCCTCAGCTGCCCACACTCCCTCACAGAATTCTAGCTCCACCGTTTGATGACCCATGCAGTTCATTAAGGATTGATGGTGTTGATGTAATTCCCTTGTGCAGGATTACACAACACCTACAAGCCCTATCAAGCTACAGAAAGCATGGCAGACAGACAGGTTGAAAAATCCCTTTTCTTCGCTTGTGATTGGAGTTAAAATTCCCCATAATAGCACATAATAACAGTTGTACTGGTTGGCATCAACAATGCCAGCTCCTTGTCTTCAGCCATGGCCTTAAGGTGCTAAGAAAAGCATAAGAATAAGGTAAGCATTTATGATCTGTCCTCAGTAACTACTCAGCCTTCGCATATTTTCATTCAGGGAAACTTCTGAGACTTATGTGGCTCTGTGCCACAACCCTGATAGATCTTTCTTTAATTTTCCAGTTTATACTTGAAATTACATTGAATTTTTGCATCCACAGCATGCTTTGACAGGGACTTTCAGAGGTCCAGAGCCTGCTGCTTGAAGGAATCACCTCCCTTCATTTGTTCAGGGTTGGATTTTCAACAGTTTAATTTCATGCCCTGTAATTCCTGTATTTACAGAGGTGGCGAACAGTCACTTCCTATCCATCACCCTCCTGCCATTCATAATTTCACCAATCTCTACCATATACCCTAGCTCACCTCGTCCCAGGATGAGGAGTTCCTGCTTCTTCAGGCACTTTCTACATGAAAACCATTCCAAACCTCTGCTCATCCTGGTTCCCTTTCTCTCCTGACCATTTATTTACCCTTGTTAGCCAAATGTTGGACAAAAGGAGAGGCTACTTGGTAGCCTAAGCCATCTCTCTATAGACTTCTTCACCTCTCTCCTCCCTGGGCCCTCAGGCACTAACCATATCACCAAAGCAATCAAGCTACTGCCTTTAACAGGGTAACACCTCTCAGTTTGAGGCATATGACTGTGCATATCCTTCAAGTTCATCCCAGTTGTGAAAGAAAATACATCAGCTGAAACTGTGATTAAAAGTGCTTTATTGTGGGTTCAACAAATGGCAGGTAACTTCTAAAGCTGTGTTCACTTGATTGCTTTTAGTGCTGTGAGCATACTAAGCTTCATATAGCTCCTCAGAGGAGACACTTCACCTTGCCATGAAAACGGACGTTTGTTTTGTTCCCAGATACCTTCACACATACTCCCCTGCCTTCCACATCTCTCTTCTCATCACTTTCCTCTTCTTTTATGTCGTTGTTCATCCAGTGCCATCAAATCTCAGCTGATACAAGCTCAGCAGCCTGTCACAGGCAGCATCAGTTGGAGTCATAGCATCAGCTGAAGAGTTACAATTTGATGCTGGTTATTCATAAAATCACAAGCTCATAGAATTGTTAAGGTTGGAAGAGACATCTAAGATCATCAAGTCCAACTATCAACACAATATCAACCTGCCTACTAAACCATGTCCAGAAGAGCCACATCTCCTCATTTTTTGAACACCTCCAGCGGTGGTGACTCCACCACTTCCCTGGGCAGCCTGTTCCAATGCTTAATCATTCTTTTAGTAAAGAATTTTTTTCTTAACATCCAGTTTAAAACTCCCCTGACACAACTTGAGGCCGTTTCTTCTCATCCTATCTCTTGTCACTTGGGACATGAGACAAACACCTGCCTTTTAGGTAGCTGTAGGGAGTAATAAGGTCTCCTTTCAGACTGCTCTTCTCCAAGCTAAACAATCCCAGTTCCCTCAGCCGCTCCTTATAAGACTTCCAGACCCTAATCTGCAAACCAAAAACTTAACATTTGAGGCAGAGTGCCCTGATAACCTTTGTTTGCAGTTGATCCTGAGCTGCAACTTAGAGACACAACATGGGGTCTTTCCAGGACTATTGCTATACATCTGCCTCACAACTAACAGTGTTACTGGGTGTTTCAGTCAAGAGTTAATCAAAATCCAGGGAAAAAATGTAAAGCAGGCTCTTCCCAAGCCTTTAAATGTGTGTCTTAGATTATTAAATAAGAGAAAACCAGAGAGAGCTTACTGTTCAGCTGACGCCTGTGAGAGCTCAGTGCACTCTCAAGATTTGGTGGTAATTAGTGCTGCCAAAAAGACAACGACCAGGCAGAGATGCAAGAAACTATTTTTGAGCGTATGTATTTGCCTACAGATACCTCTGCTGTTAATTTCAGCATGGAATAAGTGAGAAGTTCCTAGCAAAGCCCAGCTCCCTCTCTGCAGCACCTAAATCTGCGGAGGGCTTGAAATGCAGAATTACCATTAAGTTCAAGTAGGGCTGCTCCATCCCAGCCCTGAGTGTCCATAATTCAATGGATTAAATTAATAACCTAGTGCAGCAAGCACTACCCGTGTTTTCCCAGCTTTCACAGACATTCATCTTTCCACAAAATGAAAGTTCAAGGACATTTAATTCAGGGATCATATAAACGCATAGCATTTATGGTCAGAGGGGACCATTAGATCATCTGTTCTCACCTCATGTGCATTACAGGCCACTAAATTTCTCCCATCTGCCTTTATACTGAACCAAATGATCTGGCTTTAGCTAAAGCATGTTGCCTAGAAAGACCTACTAATTCAACACAAAGATACCAAGAAATAGAAAATCCTCCATTTCACAGGCAGTTTGTTCCAGTGGTTAATGACTCACTCCAGAAAAAACTTGTACATGTCTTACTTTTCATGTGAGTGCATCAGGCTTCAGCTTATAAGCACTGATTGCTATTCCAGTTTTCTTCTCTAGACTGAAGAGCCCTTTAAGCCTGTGAAGATGCTCAGACATGAGAACAGAGCCGTTCCTCAATATTCCTTCTGATAAATTAACAGACTGAGATTCTTTGAGAAAATCACACCTTCTTGCTCCCTACAAACAATTTCTGTGGGTCTTCAGTATTTCTTTTCTTATATTTCAGCATTCTATCACAAAAGGAGACTCCAGAGCTGACCACAGAGTATGACTACTACTTGTCCACTGTCTTATGCTGCTCCAAGGATGCAGAGCGGTGTCAGCCTGTTTCTGCTACAGGCTGGACTAAGAGAAACCCTTTGCAAGGATGCAAAGAAATGACCCGCTCACCCATTTCAGTCATTGCTTTCTAGGACACGTCACCCACTTTCCAGCCTGACCTACATTCCTTCTTACAAGACAGAAAAGTTTGTATTTGTTTTGTTTGAGGGAGCCAAAGTCACCCAGCTGCTCTGTCCTCATCATCATTAACACTGAGCTAATCAATGCACCACCGAATATTTAATCTGTGGGATCTAATATCAGCTTCCCGCTCATTTATGAAATTTTTCAACAGCTTTGGGTCCAATATTGATCCCTCGAGAATACTACTAGGAAAACCCTCAGGCTCTCTGAGAGCTGCCAAGAATTAAGACACTTCATAGATACTTTTTTTGCTATTTTTAACTTTTTAAAGAAAAAAAAATGGGAACAGGCTATGGTGCTGACTCAAGTGCTGCATGGAAAAGTAAAGACAGAGCATCCACACAATAAAAGTTAATTATTTCCGTACAGAATGAATCATCTATTTCCTCAAAGAGTGAAAAATGCTTTATTTTTCACAAAAACATGCTACCCAACTGCCATTTGGCCCAATTCAGAAGGAGGGATCAGAAGCTTCAGACTTATACAGGGACATTACTACTTAACATTACCCCTTCTAACCACCACAGAATCAATGACTCATAGAATGGTTTGGGTTGGAAGGCACCTTTAAGATCACCTACTTCCATCTCTCCTGCCATGGGCAGGGACCCCTCCCACTGGATCAGATTGCTCCAAGCCTCATCCAACCTGGCCTTGAACATCTCCATGGAGTGGGTATCCACAGCTTCCCTGGGCAACATGTGCCAATGCCTCACCACCTTCATTGTGAAGAAATTCTTCCTAATGTCTAATCTACATCTTCCCCTTTCCAACCTAAAGCCATTCCCCCTCATCCTGTCACTCCCAGCCCCTGCAAATAGCTCCTCCACAGCTTTCTTGTAGGCCCTGTTCAGGTACTGGCAGGCTGCTCTAAGGTTTCCTTGGAGCCTTCTCTTCTCCAGGCTGAACAAGCCCAACTCTTTCAACCTACTCACACGGCAGAGGTGCTCCAGCCCTCTGATCATCTTTGTAGCCTCCTCTGGATCCATTCCAACACTTCCATATGCTTCTTACACTGGGGATTCCAAAATTGGACACAATACTCCAGGTGGGGTCTCACGAGAGAGGAGTAGAGGGGAGAATCCCCTCCTTCACCCTGCTGGCCAAGCTTATTTTGATGCAGCCCCAGACACGATTGGCCTTCTGGGCTGTGAGAATACATTGCCGGCTCTTGTTGAGCTTCTCATCAATCAGCACCCCAAGTCCTTCTGGCCTCTTCTCCCAAATGACAGGGGACAGGACAAGAGGGAATGGCCTCAAGATCCGCCAGGGGAGGTTTAGGCTGGACATTAGGAAAAAATTCTTCACAGAAAGGGTCATTGGGCACTGGAACAGGCTGCCCAGGGACATGGTTGAGTCACCTTCCCTGGAGGTGTTTAAGGGACGGGTGGATGAGGTGCTAAGGGACATGGTTTAGTGTTTTATAGGAATGGTTGGACTCGATGATCTGGTGGGTCTCTTCCAACCTGGTTATTCTATGATTCTATGATTCCTTCTCTACAGGGCTGCTCTGAATCACATTTTCCCCCAGCCTCTATTGAAATCATGGATTACTAAAGCAGGGGTCTCACTGATGCACGTAAAGGATTGCTACATTCCCTAACATATTCTATGTTGTGCATTTAAGGTCTCAGGTGAGCAAAGTCACCCTCAGACAAGCCCTGCACTATCCAATGCCTGTGTATTGTAGATTTACATCTGTCTCAAATGCCTCAGTGTACAGCCTAAGGATAGATAGAATAAATCTGGTCACTGGAAACCCGTGGAACTGTTAGGGGATGTGGTTTCTGAGGCTGACATGAACCCCAAAATTGTGGTTGCTCTGTGACTACAAGCACTGCAGAGATGCAGCAACATTAATATAACTGTTTTTGCTGGCATCCAAAACTTTCTGTGGGTCATCCTTTCTCCTGACCGACGACAATATCTGAATTTAGGCCTTTGCATGGATCCCTAGGGTTGTACAGGAGAATACAAAGTGCTTCATTTCTCCCATCAGTCTTTCCTTCCTTTGCACTCCTGTGTTTTTTTTCTTAATTTTCTCTAGCCAAAGCAGAAGGCTGAGACTCCTACTGCACCTTTCTTTTTATGGAAAGACATATATGGTGCTAGATTTCTTGAGGAAAAATATTTGGCATGAGGATCTGTAGCGAAACAGAACTTTGGTCCCTGGAGATAACTGATTCCAACCTGATTTAAGGCCCTTAACACTGGTTATGGTATGAAACAGCTAGATCCCATTTCAGCTCCTTGCTACCAAGCGTTGAACTCACAAAAACCTCTGCTTAGTAGAAACACTTCCCAGGAGGGCAAGGACCGGGTCTGAGGGGGTGTTGGACATCTGCAAGTTGAACACTGCCAGCTGGCCTGTGTATAAAACACGGAGACCCAAGGGACGGCACAAAGCCTTTGCCAACTCCATCCAGGTGGTTCCCAAACTGGCATCTTGAAAGAGAGCAGGATTAACCCACTGAAGCATCTTAAAGGAGCCCTCTGCCTCAAAGATCAAAGCCACAGTGGCTCCACATCTCTTATTACACCCGCCTCCCTTGTGGGCATCGTTTACAAAAGGCTGCAATCTGATTTGGACTGGGGAATTTGCTCAGGTGCCTTTCACAGTGCACACTACTCCATGCAAAAAAAGCAAGAATGCCAACTGCGAAATACCCTTTTGTCCCTGGCCACAAAGAAGAAGGAAGGCCTGTTTGGCATAAGAGGAAAGACATGAAAGCACAAAGCAGGGCCAGACCCTTGGAGAGCTCCTCTGAAACACAAGCCGTGCTGTGCAGTTCAGAAGGTTCATTCCTCCTGCCTACCTCCAGCATCTCAAACAGTGGAAATCCCTTGCTCCCAGGGCACCACCAGCACCTCCTGGCCAGGGCTGGCTCACATTTGCCCTGCCAGTATTTCAAGTGACACTTGTGCCCCATGGCAGGACCCTGCTGATCCTCCTAGACCCTTTTGTCTCGGTGTCACCAGTATCCCAAAAAGAAGACAGTGTTTTCAAAGAGTCTGGAGTCTCCTTGTAGAGCTTGAGGCATCTGACTGTTCAAGGCCAGGTTGGATTGGGCCTTGGGCAGCCTGATCTAGTGGGATGTGTCCCTCCCCGTGGAACTAGGTGATCTTTAAGCTTCCTTCCAACCCAAACTATTCTATGATTGTATGATTGCATGACTACACTGTCCCAGTAGCAGTGACAGCCACATCGCTCTCTTTACTCTTCCTTTTCTCCAGCTAATGCAAACACATGCGCAGAAGGGCCAGTGTTCTTCACCTGTGGACTTCAGAGCCATTCAGGAAGGGTACAGGGAACAAAAAGCATCAGGGACTAAAAGAAAGTCAGGCACAGTGTTCAAATGGCTGTCCGAAGGTTAAACACATTTTTGCCTTTATTGGCATGAGAGGTGACACCAGCTGCATTAAAGCAATCGAGCCACTCTCTAAATACTGCTGTGGCCACAAGTATCTTGGTTTTAGAGAAGGTGTCCCTCTGAAGAACAGCCTGGTCCACGTGAAGCTGAGGTAGCTGGAATCCCCTCTCCTGAGGTCTGTGCACTGGATCTGGCCTCCTTTCAGCCACAACAGGCTTGCAGTACCCCTGGAATCAGCAAAGAAGACCAGAGGACCTGGCATCATGCTCCTCCTCACGCATGCAGACACGTACCTGCACTCCTGTGCATGCATACGAGCGACCCTGGTGGCCAGCTAACAGCATTTTCAAGTGCTGCTGGATTTATACTGTACAGAAAGGGGCTGTGGGGAACGTTTTTTTATTTACCGGATTCCATTTCACACCAGTGAACCGTAAAATTATAACTACAGCTTTCCTCAGTCTTTCAGCGATCTACGATATCTGTCTGTCTGTATCTTACCTATCCACACACATGCACTGTGGCAGCAATAATGTACGTCCTGGAGGAACAATATCACCTCTGCTTACCAAGGATTATAGCCTGCCTCTTCCAGAAACAGCAATCCCTGCCCCTGGTTTATTAACCAAACAGCAGGCGTTGAGAAAAAACCCTCACCCGTACAATCAGGAAAGAGGTTTTCTCAGCATTTATGAAGAGAAGAAAATTAGGAGCATCGAATAAAACCAGAGGATATCTGAGGATCAGTTTCACATCTCACCAAAATAATAGGTGAGGAGGAGCATTTCCTTCCAGTTGCCTGGGATTTTTACCCGAGGAGAGCTGTAAATCTCCAGCTTTAAGTTTGTAAGCTATAATATCACCTTTTTGGCTCATGTTTGAGAAAAAGACAAGAGCACATGCCCTCATTCCTTTATCTTCTCCAGAGGATACATAGATTTTATAGGTATCTGTCCCAAAGGAGGTAAAGGAAGAGTTATATTTCATACTCATTTTTTAACTTGTTTCAGATATTACTCCTTATTCAGCATGTCCAAACATCCTTCTGTCTGGAGATTTACATCTTTGGAGACAGAAATTGTCTCCGTGAAGGAGGGAAGCCCAGCCAGACAGGAGCACAGCTTGAGTCTCTCCATGTCCAGAGACCCATATCTGCACAAATTATTTAATCTCCAGTTCACTACAGAATTAATTCTTTTCCTTGCTTATGGAGGGAGCTTTTTTGGGAGATGGAGGAGTCTGAAGCACCCGTTTTTTCTACATGCAAGTATTAGAGCGTATCTGCAGCTCACAAGGATGTTGTGAAACTCTGAGACTAGGGGAATTGCCCGGTGCTAGTGGTGGATGTTTAGAAAGGCATGAGTTGAATCCCTGGAAACATTTAACTCGGTTTGTTTTCCTAAAGATATGCAGTATTGCTGAGCTGGGGCTCAGAGCAGACATCTCCCTGAGGAGTGTTCTGTGACCTGAGTTATGCAGATCACATTAGACAATCACGTCGATCTCCTTTGGCTTTCAGTTCTATGAATTTCTAAATACTCATCAAATAGTTTCAATGATAATGGTCAACCTGTGCTGAAAAGAGCTTAGCTAGGCATAAAGACCTTACGTGAAGTGAAAACTTTTTATTGTTATGATTGTTATTATTATTATTGCAAATGGGTCTCATCTTGCTCAGCCTTAAACTACATTTTCTCTATCAGGATATAGATTTCAAAAGACAAGTTGCCTGACCCAGTGACCAGGTCTGTAATGGGGCTGCTACAGTAATTGCCATATTTGCAAGACAAGTATGAATTGCTCCTTCTAGATTAGCCATACAGACAGTGGAAATGAAGTTTATCATCGCCCTGGATGTGTTTTGTTTTCTGCTGATGCGTGAATGTTCCAGCAATTAGTTTGCTGGGTTAGAGTCCCCTTTTCCACGTATTTTTCCTGAGGTTTTTTATTAGTACTTTTGTGAAGTATTGGCAGTACAGGATTTTAAGACACTTCACAGTGAAATGACCATTTCAGCACCCTCAATTTTTAGTGCATGAATCTGAATTTTCTGCTGTTTTGCAGCACATTAAGATCTAAAGCATCTGCGATACTTGCAACACTGGTAAAGAGAAGAATATTTATTGGTGATGTAAGAGTTATTTACTGAGTTGAGATTAACTAATTGATTTCCCATCTGATTAGACTGGGTAACAGGGCTTCAAAAAAGCCTCTGATCCTCTCCTACAGATTTTCTCCAAGATGTTGGGAGATGTCCCAGAAAACAGTGATCTTCATGAATAAAAGAAACCAAGGGAAACGGAAAAAGTAACGCATCAACAAGGCTCCGAACAAAGCTCTGATTGCAACTTATGGAAGTCCAAACAACCAAAATCAAATCACATTGTCCTGTGCCTGCTCTTACCCAGGCACAGGGTGTTAATAGGAAGAACAGCAACTTCTTTTCTATTGCTTTTTTTCATCGTTGAAAATTTTGCAATCTTCCATTACTAAGTCCTCAATTAACAAAAATCCTAAACTTTCTTATATAGGGAGTTATGGAAAGGGCTTCTCTATTTAAATTCCCTGTAGTATCAATGACACTATCTCTGGTTATTCTTACTAATTGACCTCTTCAGAATTCCTGAATTTAATTCAAAGTACACCATTAAAATTCATCAAAAACTGTTTTCTTTGAATGAAGCGCTAGATTACTCAGCAGTTCCCCCCAAATCATGTCTGTTTTCTACAGAAATCTCAATCCTTCCATAAAAGAATATAAAGAATTAATTTTCCTATGACTCGTAATAGGTCTGATTTAGTGGCCTGATCTCAGTAAAATTCCATTTCAACAGAGTATTTAGTCATAGTTTAATATTAGCTCCTCCATTTCCTTGGCTTTGTTTGTGATTCTTTTTTATTTTTTGTACAGTTTGTCAGGCAGGGGTTGATGCATGGCTCTTCTTGAAAAGGATAGCATGGAGACCAATTAGTCAACCTAGAAACTGGCAAACTCCTCCTAATATGACTGCATGACTGCCACAAAATGGCAGCTAAATAAAGATCTATCCAGCTTTTAAAAATATTAACCTTATTGTTGACACTGCCATTTATCAGAAGGTTTATTCTTTGAATGACGAGATAGATACAGCAAAAAAAACCAGAGCCAGAGGCCACCAGCTACCCTATCATCACACAGATGGGTAGCAAATGCCCAGGGGTGCTTTTAAGCATAAAGACTCACTAAGAAACCATATTGACAAAATAACTGAAATTAAAGCGTGAGTTAGAATTTCAGTTTGTATAAAATGCTTCCTTAATTACGGAGGAATTCACAGACTTAATAAAACCTAATATCCACCCCTGTCTGTCTCTTATTTCTGCTGTCAAGTTGAGCCAGATGTTTCATTAAAGGTGCAAGCATCCTACAAAAGGAAGGGCCTCGTATTATGTATCTCTGTATTCTCTAATACCTAGAGACTGGTTTATAATCTGAAGAACAACAGACTTCT
Organism: Phaenicophaeus curvirostris; assembly: GCF_032191515.1. Taxonomy (NCBI): domain Eukaryota; kingdom Metazoa; phylum Chordata; class Aves; order Cuculiformes; family Cuculidae; genus Phaenicophaeus; species Phaenicophaeus curvirostris. The sequence goes on along the minus strand of NC_091392.1, from coordinate 2,669,515 downwards.
TCTAAACTTCTAGGCTAATTTATTTTTTGAATTAAAAATCACATTAAAGCACTAAGCTCAAAACCATTTTTTTTTCCTTTTCTACCTTTACTTGCAAATGTATCTCCATGGATGCTGTTTAGAATGAAAGCTTGAGGGGAAAAAGATAACTAACCATCTTATTCATTGTCCTGGGGAAATTCTCTCCTGCAATGAACCAGTAAAGTCACTGCCAGAGCCCACTGCAAGGACTAAACTGCAGATCAAGTTGTGGTTGGCTGGGAAAGTGTCAGCGGAAGAAATTTCCATGGAGAGATGCTGCTTCGCTGAATTCAATTCATTGATAGATTGCAATGAGTAGTTATTAGGCTCAGCACATCAGAGAGGGAGTAGAAAACTTCGAGTAATTTGCAAGTTGTGCACCTCAACTTTGAAATGCTGAGCTGGTTTTGGAGGAGAAAGAATAATCTTCTCCAAATAAACCTTTCCCCAGAAAAGGAATTAAAGGATCAGGTGTTACGCTCAAAATACCTGTGATAGCAGTTTATCTGGGAGAGTTGCAGGTGTAGGATGTGAACAGGAACTCAGACCCAATGCACTGAGGATGAAGGGTCTGAGACAGAGCTGGCTTCAATAGACCATCATTTGGACAAACATATATTGTGGACCAACATTAATAACTCATTAACAAGCAGAAGTCCGGGAGAACTATCTGCTGCACCAGCTATTCTGTTCCTGCTTGGGAAATCATTGCCTCTATTATAACCAACCACCTAAAGCCAAGATAGCCTCATATTTTCAATGGCAAAAATGGTGAGTGAAGACAATTAATTTTCACCCTTCATGAATTCTGGAGGCAAGGAGAAGAAAAGGTGAGATTGAGAGATGCTCTTCAATCTGTCCACAAAAGGGAAGGAAATTAAAACAACATTTACTGGTAGTTAGACAAGCAGTCCCAAGCTTGGTAAACAAAGCTGAATTCCCAGAGCATCCTTTAGCTCCTCTAGCTGCTGGCTGTTGATAAGCTCAGGACAAAACCCACAGACAATCTATTGGGAAAGGAATGGGGTTGGAGTGCAGTTCCACCTTTAACAAACTGTTTTTCATTTTTACCTTTTCCATTTTGCTTTCCCTAGGTCCATGCAATCACTATTTCTTTGTCCGGCAGTACTGGAAACTCAGATCTCCGCAGCAGTGCTTGTGTTGCAGGAGTTCACCTCATCCGTGGGAGCTCAGGCTGGGGAAGACGCTAACCACATTCACCCTGCCAACAAGTCCTGCTTGTAAGCACTGCTCTGACATATCCTGTTGCCGTAAAGTGAGGACAGTGTCTTCTTCAGGGACAGAGTGGAGCAGAAAATACTAAGCTAATAGGGCACAGTTGCCACTGGGGTAAGCGACATATTAATTTCCATTAAAAATGCCCGGCTGCTTCATAGGCAGGACTTAATAGCTCATCTGCTGGAAGGAGCTGGGCAGCATATGAGATTTGATCATATGAAAGAGGTGGGTCTATCAAAGTGCTCTGAATGTAACATGCAGCCTAACAGCTCTGATTTTATCTACTCACGACTTTGAGAGGCTAAATAAAATCTCTGTGCTCACCTCTTTCCAGTTCCCCTGCGAGTTTCCAAGTTTATAGGCAGCATCCAGAAGAGAATAAGCCTTTTCTGCATAGGTGGTTTGTCAAGGGAATAGACAGTCAAGGAAAACAAAGCAGCAGAGGTGAGAAGCTCATATGAAATGCATGAGTCCAACTATGCCTCCTGAAATCCTGAGATTACTCTTTTGAAGCTCTCTGCTACGTGTTCTTCAGTGCCCCTTACTAGAAAATGTTTTCTGGGCTAGAGACATTTCAGTCTGACCAGCGCAGCAAGGCCAGGCAAGATGTACCCAATCCATCTCTGGGCCAGTAAAGAAGGAATGGACCACCAGCAGCATCCCTTCCTGGAGATGTAAGCCTGAAGAGTGATAAACCAAGGGATGGGAGATAAGAAGAATGAAAACAAAATCAGTATTAAAGATGGATTAGAAGTTCTAGAGAAAAACTGTTAATTTGCCAGGCAACTTTGCATTGTAGAATTGCTTTGATAAGCAGGATGAGACACCTCTATCAGAGATAGCCCCATCTCAGTGGAAAGCTCCTCTATTACATGGTAAATGGAAGCGATGGCATGAAGAAATTTATGTGTGCCTGGGGACCCTGCAAGAACAGGCTTCCATCATCAGTGCTTGCCTTTTCCCCAGTAACACTATAGATGATCTTCTCTGTGTCATAGTTAAGGGTCACTTGGTTTCCATTATGAACCTCATTTTCAGAAGGCCATAATTCACATATTTTACACTTCATGTAGATAGGAAAGACACGAAATTATAAAAAGCCCCATAAAAATCCAAACAAAAACCCAACAAACCCACGAAAAACCCACAAAACACTAAAAAAACCAAAAACCCATAAAAAGAACCACAATAATGGTTCCAGCTATCCTAAAATAGTTTATACAATGTGAAGGCTGTTTTGGGGATGTGTTTAATCTTTCCTAGAGGTTAAAAACCTAGGCCTTCAGAGAAGGTATTTGCTAGAGAAGCTGTTCTGCTCTTTTCATTTTTCAGTTAAACTTTAAGGAAAGGCTGAAGATAACAAATGTGATATTTGGCTAGGAAGGATTCCAACATGAGGAATCACCACTCTTCCTCTTCATTTTTAAAGACCAGTCTATTTAAGGTTCAAAAGCATATGTTGCTCCCTACTTAAATTCCATCCCTTTTGTTGCCTGGCTGCAAGTGAGAGGATGCCACTTTTCTTCATCTGGCTCAAAACCATCGTGTTGCTAGATTATACATCACGGATTATTCACTAAATCTTGGTTATGCGATGATGTGACATCTCAACAAAACTCCCTGCCAGTACTGTGTGAAAATATTCTCAACTGATCCCACTGTTAGAGACAGAGTCATTTGCATGTGAAATTGCTACTGCCTTTGGAAACAGCAAAAGGACAAGCAAATAAACCTCTGCCAACCCTTCTCCCACCTCTGATATTGCCTACAGCCTGCTAGTATCCTTTGAACTTGCATTCACCCTCTCAGGTCAGGTGTATTATGTGTTGGACCTGCCGAATATGAAAAAAACACAGACTTTGGTGGCAAGAACTCCATATTCTAGGGTGAAGATCTCCACTTCTTTGTTCTTTGTGCTTCATTACTGATGCTAGGATCCCTAGCAAAAAGCCCCACATCCTTTGTTCAAGGTTCCCCACAATTAAATTTAGTTCATTTTCTCACAGCGTTCTGCTTGAGAAACTGTCACCTCTGGGCTGGACAGGCGCACACTCTCCTGGGTGGAAAACTGGTTGGATGGCCGGGCCCAGAGAGTGGTGGTAAATGGTGTGAAATCCAGCTGGAGGCCAGTGACAAGTGGGGTTCCCCAGGGCTCAGTGCTGGGTCCAGCCCTGTTCAATGTCTTCATCAATGATCTGGATGAAGGCATCGAGTGCACCCTGAGCAAGTTTGCGGACGACACTAAGCTGGGTGGAAGTGTCGATCTGCTGGAGGGTCGGGAGGCTCTGCAAAGGGATCTGAACAGGCTGGACCGCTGGGCAGAGTCCAATGGCATGAGGTTTAACAAGGCCAAATGCCGGGTCCTGCACTTGGGGCACAACAACCCTATGCAGTGCTACAGACTAGGAGAAGTCTGTCTAGAAAGCTGCCTGGAGGAGAGGGACCTGGGGGTGTTGGTTGACAGCGACTGAACATGAGCCAGCAGTGGCCCAGGTGGCCAAGAAGGTCGATGGCATCTTGGCTTGGATCAGAAACGGCGTGACCAGCAGGTCCAGGGAGGTTATCCTCCCTCTGTACTCGGCACTGGTGAGACCGCTCCTCGAATACTGTGTTCAGTTCTGGGCCCCTCACCACAAGAAGGATGTTGAGGCTCTGGAGAGAGCCCAGAGAAGAGCAACAAAGCTGGTGAAAGGGCTGGAGAACAGGCCTTATGAGGAGCGGCTGAGAGAGCTGGGGTTGTTTAGCCTGGAGAAGAGGAGGCTGAGGGGTGACCTCATTGCTCTCTACAACTACCTGAAAGGACGTTGTAGAGAGGAGGGTGCTGGCCTCTTCTCCCAAGTGACAGGGGACAGGACAAGAGGGAATGGCCTCAAGATCCGCCAGGGGAGGTTTAGGCTAGACGTTAGGAAAAAATTCTTTACAGAAAGGGTCATTGGGCACTGGAACAGGCTGCCCAGGGACGTGGTTGAGTCACCTTCCCTGGAGGTGTTTAAGGCACGGGTGGACGAGGTGCTGAGGGATATGGTTTAGTGTTTGCTAGGAACGGTTGGACTCGGTGATCCGGTGGGTCTCTTCCAACCTGGTTATTCTGTGATTCTGTGATTCTGTGATTCCCTGTGCTCATACTCATACTTGAAGCAGATCTACTACTGTGAGTAGGACTTATACTACTTTATATCCATTTTTTGCCCATTCTTAATCAAAAAGACCTGACAAGTGGACATTAGTGAAAACAAAAGCCTTCCACAGCATCGATGCAGGCTTGGTGCAATCAGCTGAACTCCACCAGCTTCAAAGGCAAGGATCGTGCAACTGAGTGAAGTCTTAAGTAATAATATTTTAGCAGTTCTCAGATGACACAGGAGTGCTGCAAAAATGTCAAACCTAACACCATTATTCAAAAATAGGAGCATGCGATTAGACAAGCAATTATACACCGAGTAGCTTAACATAAATTGTGGGTAAAAATATCAGAAACAATTTTTCAGGATTTAGTGAGGGAGCACCTTGTAAAGTATAATTGGATTAGAGCAGACAGCCAGCATGGATTTACAAGCAGGAGGTCTTTTGCTTAACTAACTTGTTGGAGTTCTTTGAAGCTACAGTATTACTGCCAAGGTAGGCAAGGGAAATGTAATAGATGTTATGCACTTGGATTTCCCAAAAGCAATTGGTGAAGTTGTACAGTGAGATTATCAGCTAATGGAAGAAGTCGTGCTATAAAAGTGGGCTGGCTTAGAAAAATGGCTCAGTAGCAGAAAACAGCCAGTGTGTGGGCTGGCTTGCCATGTTCATTCTCAACCTCAAAAGTGAGTTATTTAAGTGCTCGGCCTGGGAATGAAGGAGGTGGAGGGGTTCACGCTTGGGGATCTCTTCTGCTCGGATTTTAGAGAGCTCCCAGTCTTCCGCAACATACAAATCTCCCACAAGAGCTCAGTTTATTAGCCCCAGGGATCAGAACAGCCCAGGGAGATCATTCCTCCTCCAGAAGGAGGTGCAATTCAAAGGCAGCCTGGCTGCACAAGCTGTATGATCTGCAGTCCTCAAGGCTACTCACAGAAGGGAAACCAAACTTTGCTGGCACGAGCAGGAAGGAAAATGTGCTTGATCTCAAACAAATAAGTGCCAAAAGTAGCACAGATCTCCTAGGGCCAGGCTTTAGCTCAAGCTGCCACAGAGCATGTTCAAAGCAGAGGAATTTTTGTGCAGGATGAGCACAGCCTCAGCACGACAATTACCTTTGCCACAGGGAGAGGCCACCCTCACAGGGAAAGAGGAGAGGTTTTGTTTGGGAGAGAGAGATGCATTGAGGAGTGGGCAGATTGGGCGTTTGCTGCAGGTGCAGAGCCCTCTAGCCACTAGATGATGTGCTTTCAGCCCTTCTTCTGCAGCCAACAGACTCATTTTTGTGGATTTACATCGAAAGCAGGCTAAGGAAAAGACCTGAGCGTCTGGATTCCTATCACAGTCCTCAAAGCTCTCGCAAGAAGCCAGTTGCTCCTTCTGTTTCATTTCTATGTAACGTCTCAGCAGAAAGAAACATTTTGGTCCCTGCTCCAGCTGCTTTTCTTGGCAGCCCTTGGAGTTGTCAGGGCCGATAACATTGGAATCTAGGTTCAATGCAGCCTCACTGCTGTTCAGCAACAATGGTGATTGGGTCAGAGATCAGCAGTGTTCCCAGGCACCGTGTAAGGCTTTTGTTGGATGCCCTGCAGCCTCCAGTCCAGCTCACAGTCCGCTGGCCGCTTGCCCCCGTAATCTCATCCTGCCTCTCTCCTCCATCAGCGCTGTGGCTGTCACCCACACCACTCCTCCTGGCATCCCCGTTCTCTTTTTCCCCCTTCCTACTACCCCAAAGCATGACCCAAGTTTGTTATGGATCAGTGTATTTACAAAGCTTAAGCTGAAAATCAATTTTAATTACTAAAATCAGATTGCCGTATCAATAAATCACTGGGGACCTCTCAGAGACACAGACAGAAGGTTGCACCTGGAAGTGGAGGGAGGGAGAGATAATGACTCATTTTCCCACTGGGCCTCTCCCTGCATTCACTGGACAATATTCATCAATGTCATTATCTTTTGTATTATTGAAGGCATAAAAGGGAGATGAATGGAACTGGAGTCAGTTTTAAACAAACAACATTAGATGAAACTTGATTTACCCGTGACGTCTTGCAAGAGCTCTTATTTTTTATATTTAGGATGGTGGTGAGGAAAGTGGCTGGAAAACCTTTCATAGTACCCCTTTGTTAGGGTAAATGATGGATCAACCTGCAAAACTAACTAATCCTTCGCAGCTGGAGTGAAAGGAGAGTACACAGTGCATCATTCTTCCTATTGCAACAAGCCTACCTAAATATATGATTATTCATCATCATTATAATTTGGATGTGTGCTATATCAAAGATCTCAATGGTTTGGGTCTGGGAAAAGTCACAGTAATAGCAGAGTGACTTGTTTCTTCTTTCCACCTTTAAGTTAGAGGATGCACCATGAATTCCAACATTTTTCAAGACCAGCTCAAAGTGAGAAGAGGGATCAGGCTGCTACTGAGGTGGTGGTAGCATGCAAGACAAGGTTTGAGCAGGTCCCTGCTCTGTGTGCTGGAGGTACACTGAGTAGGGGAGGTATCTTCCAGCTGTCAAAGGTAGAGACAAGACACCCCTCTCCTGTAGCCAGCTCTCATGCCAAGAAATAGGATTTCTGAGGATCCAGACCATAAAAAATGCTGCTGGCCTGGATAAGTCGTTCCATTCTCTGCTTCCCCCAGCTATGCCACTGTCACCAGAGGGAGCTGACCAAGTCAAAACCAGGAGAGGAGTTGTACAAGGATTAAATTGGCATCTTCTACTGCAAAACAGCCAAGGAGCTCCACTGTGCCCAGTGCTATTCGCTGCAGAGTCATAGCTTAGTCCTGAACAGATGATTGGACAGAGATATGCGTATATCCCAGCTTAGGGATGAGACATCAACAGCAAGTTGTATCCACAAGTACAGTTGGGTACTGATGGTCACTACTGAGCACAGACGCCAGATCCAAAAGGTATTTGGCTTCTGTACCATGATGGATAAACCTTTTTTTTTCAGAAGGAATACAAGCCCTGCCAAATATGGCACTTCAGGCACTCTTGGAAAGGCCACCGTAGTCAAATAAAGCCCAGTCTAATAGGTATTCAGGCACCTTCATAGCCAGATCCACAAAGGGATATAAAGGGTTGCTAGCACTGACACTAAGAGGAAGAAAAAGCTTAAATGATTGGAGATCCAGCACACAGGAAAAAGCCATCATCACACAGACTCTCTGTGACAGAAACAAGCATGACACTCCGGTCTTGTCAGCTCAGACCCTTTCCCTAGACACTGTCCTACACCACAAGGGACATGTGGCTGAGTCCTTTGAGAATCTACTCTTACACTATTACCGAGCCAAACCCTGGAGACTTATATATATATGCCCCTCCTGAGAAAAGTCTAATTCAAATAATAGCCTGGTGTTTGCCTTTTTTTTCTGATGCATAACTGCCAAGGGCTTTCTAAATCTTCCCTTGCAAACCTAGGCCAGGTCTTGCAAAACTAAACCTGAGAGACTGGTAAAGAATTGTCTTCAGCAAACTATCCAAAAGCACCTAGAGACAGATACACCCAGTCCTGTATATCAAAGATGTTCTCCCTTGCTCTCATTCCTCTCTGTTTAATATGTCAGACAGGGTACTAATGAGCAGCCTTCTCAAGTAAATAGTAACTCCCCACCTTGGATTGTCTTTGGAAAGATGCAGGAGAAATGTGTAGAGCAGTTCCAATAACAAAGAGGTGAAAGACAGTGACTTTGGGAAGAAGACACAGCCCAGAGGCTTCCCCCATACACCCTCCTCCATCCTGAAGCCAGTAATTGTATCCAGATCCAAGGGAGTCAGCCAAAACCAGACTCATATGGAGAAAACAAAGTACTGTCCATTGCCAGTGAAGAAAAAGGGTTTCCTCGGCGGCCAACAGAGATATTTCTTGCAAAGATAGTTCTTTTATCTCCCTGATACGTTGTGAGCACCCAGTTGAACACAAGGAGAGGCTGACAGAGACACAAGGTCAGCAAAGGGACGAGCCAGACCTTACTGCTGGAGGTGTTAACAGATCCTTGCTGGCGCTCTGGCAGTTTCTTCTAGTGCTAAATCCACCGGAGTTATTAAAGACGATAAGTTTCCCCCTCACAGTCCATCTGTTCATGCTGTGTCTTCCCCTATTCGTTCTCCACCTAAGACACGCAGCTGATTCCTTGATGGATGTAGGTTCCAGAACCTGTATCACTTTCACTGTAACCTCAGAAGGCTGACTTTGTTCTCTGCTGCCATAAGGCATAAGGTGTAAGCTGCATCTCCATTTGGGGCAGGAACCTGTGCATACAGTCATGACCCAAGAGGACAGGGAAGACCCAACCTTGTATCAATAAGACCACACTGGAAATGAGCCAGATTGCAGGACCAAAGGTGCCTTCTAGGTGTGATGCAGTCTTGAGTGGGACCAGTGTTTTTTTTCAAACACATCTATATTGCCCTTTTTCTGTTCTGGGTAGCTGTTGGAAGTCTCCGTGCTTTACACCCACCCACAGCTCTGCTGTGTCCTCTTACAACACTTTAGTCTGATACACAAGGAGGATTTTCCCAAGCATTTTCAGTGTTTGAGTGATTGCAAGGGAGGATATCATTGATCTTTCATAGGTGGTGCCTACTGCCATGGTCTAGTTTCCACAGAAGCAGAGTAAATTTCAATGTTCAGTGCCCTTCCAAGATGTTAGTATTAGCTGGGCGCTGTTTTCCCATGCTTTTCTTGGAAGTTTTATAGTAGGCATCTGCAGGAAATAGTTAAAGGATTTGCCAGATTGTTGAAAAGAGCTTTGGACCAGAAATTTGAGCTCTTAAACATGCCTCCCACACACTCAAACTCAAGAGTGAGAGCAATTTTCTCTTTTATCTTCCTAATATCCCTAATACCTAGCAAGGGAACAGCAGGCAGAATAATGGGCCTTTTGAAGGAACAGCAGGTGCTCACCTGGGTGGGCAGGTGGGTTGTGAAGTCATTTCTCTTGGCTACTTTGAATGTCCATCTCTCACCCACTGAATTAGACGGGGGGAAATAAAATTATCGTTCAGATATGGCCAAGGAGAGCACATCTATCAATGCACCAATAAAGCACGAGCAGAAACTCCCACTTACGGTTAGAGCAGGGCTGCAGCGGCATTAGCAATACAGCACCCACAGAATGAGAAGGAGTAGGTGCAAACAAGTTTTGTGCCCACACCCCATGTTAAATGGTACAGATTTATCTACATCCATTCCATTAAAGATCTTCCTTCATGGCAGAAGCAAGGCAGTGTTTGCATAGCAAGGGAATATCTTGAACATCTCCTTCATAATCATAGAATCATAGAATCATAGAATAACCAGGTTGGAAGAGACCCACCGGATCATCGAGTCCAACCATTCCTATCAAACACTAAACCATTCCCCTTAGCACCTCATCCACCCGTGCCTTAAACACCTCCAGGGAAGGTGACTCAACCACCTCCCTGGGCAGCCTGTTCCAGTGCCCAATGACCCTTTCTGTGAAGAATTTTTTCCTAATGTCCAGCCTAAACCTCCCCTGGCAGAGCTTGAGGCCATTCCCTCTTGTCCTGTCCCCTGTCACTAATATTGACTCAAGGTACCTCCCTGGGGTGCGTAGGGCAACTCTGTGTTCCATGCACCGGTGACTACATCCACTGGCATCAACAGTTGACATTATCTCTTGGCTTTCAAAGACAAAACTTTTGCTTCAGCAGGACAAATAATGATGCTCACATGGAAGTTCCAGGGATAAACAGTGATAGATTTTCCATGCTTTTAAGAGGAAAAAAATATTTTTTCCCCACACAGAAGGTGAATTTTCTTTAAAAAATGAACCTTTGTTTAGCTTATACAATGAAAAAGTGGGTTTTGTTTCCTTTGGTAGACAGAAAAAAATCTCATTTCCTTTTATTTTTACTTGAACAGATCTACACATAGAGACATATACTTTTTTTCTTACTGGAAAAATAGAGAACAAGAGTAAAAACTGACAAAAAGTTGGTGAGGCAAAAAAAATGTAGAATTGAGTCTGTGACCAAAAATATCTGCATTTGTTGACACCTCATACAAACTGCTTCACAATCTCTTTTTGCATATGTATGCTGGTTCCATGTGTATGTAACTCATCATTCAGCAACTGGCTTCTCAGCACATACATTTGCTTTTCAGTACATATCTTTTACGTAGCTGTATATTTGACCCCAATATTCCTGATGAGGGCAGGGTGGTTGTTTTATTTTATTTGGTATTTTTTAAATGATAATGAAAAAAAAAGAAAAAGAATGGGAAAAAATGGGAAAAACATTTGAGTCAAAAGTCAGTTTTTCCATACTTCTGAGTGAGGTTATCATCATCACTGCTGCAGACAGGTCAGAACAGTCATCTTTGCAGAGATGGAGTCCAAATAATAGGAGTCCAATTACTTGCTTCTTTCCCCTTTGCTTTTGCCAGAGTTTCAGTACGTCATTTTCCATTTCAGTTTACTGCTTCAGTTGCAGGATATATGCTAGTTATTTGCTAGGGAAACTTTTCTTATGGATGGTATATTTTACCATTTTTAGCCCCCTTTCTAACTGTCAGCATGTTTACTACGTCTTACTTTCCACAGGCTGAACCCATGTCTGAACATCCATGATATACAGCAGTGTCAGTAAAGCCTCCTCTATAGAAATCTTAAATCTCCTTTAGGGATCCTTAATGGAAGATGTCATGATCTCCTATTAAATCATCACTGTTGTCTCCAGGACGATGTTGGATTCAGTGTTTAAACCCCACTCAAGAACTGGCTATCAAGGCAAGAACTGTGCTGGCCTTCAATGTTCAGGTTGCCTAGAATGGTCATATTAATGTATCACCTCAGTGGAGACACATTTTACTATCATTAAAAACATTTGAGGGCCTTTTAGCCCTCTGCTCTGTTTCAAAGAGGAGTTAATTCATGGAAGCCTCTAGTGAAATTTGTGGAGGTTTTTTTGGCAGGAGATCAAAATAAGTGACTAGGTGACTGGAACCAGTGCTGTTTAACATCTTTGTTGGACATGGGGACTGAATGCACCCTCAGCAAGTCCACCAATGACACCAAGCTCTATGGTGAGGTTCACACGCTGGAAGGAAGGGACACCATCCAGAGGGACCTTGACAGGCTTGAGAGGTGGGCTGTGTGAACCTTATGAAACTCGAGTGCAAGGTCCTGTATCTGAGTTCAGGCAATCCCAAGTACAAATACACGCTGGGTGGAGAATGGATTGAGAGCAGCCACGAGGGAAAGGACTTAGGGGTGCTGGTTGTTGAGAAGCTAAACATGAGCCAGCAGTGTGTGCTTGCAGCCCAGAAAGCCAACCGTATCCTGGGCTGCATCAAAGATGTGTGACTAGCAGGTCAAGGAAGGTAATTCTGCCCCTCTAATCTGCTTTTGTGAGATCTCACCTGGAGACTTGAGTTCAGTTCTGGGGCCCCACAACACAACAAGGACACGGATCTGTTAGGCTGAGTCCAGAGGATGGCCATGAAGATGATCAGACAGCTGAAACACCTCTCCTATGAGGACAGGCTGAGAGAATTCAAGCTCTTCAACCTGGAGAATAGAAGGCTCTGGGGATAACTCATAGCACCTTTCTAGTACCTAAAGAAGGCCTACAAAAGGGACTTTTTACTAAGCCGTGAAGTGATAGGACAAGGCGTGATAGCTTTAAGCTGAAACAAGTCAGATTTATGTTAGATATAAGGAAGAAATTCAACACTGAGGGAGATGAAACACCAGGGTAAGTTGCCCAAAGAAGCTGTGGATGTCTCATCCTTTGAAATGTTCAAGGCCAGACTGGATGGGGCTTGGAGCAACCTCATCCAGTGGGAGGTGTCTCTGCCCATGGTAGTGGGGTTGGAACTAGATGGACTTTATGGTCCCTTCCAACCCAAACCATTCTACAATTCTGTTGAAGCCTCATCAGACACTGCGTATCTTCTTGGGAAGCAGGGATCAAGAAGCTAAGTTGTCTCAACTCCTTCCAGAAAGAAGGTCCTTTCAAACACCTTTCTCTGGTGTTTTGTACATTCAAATCTTGGTAGGATTACCAGGAAATTAATGCTGCAAAAGTGGATAAACGTAATGCGCGCTCGCTTCTGCTTTTTACTGACAAACAGGGGAAAAATAGCTGAAATGAAATCTGTTGTGTAGGGACAGAGAAGAGAGATGAACAAGATGCGACACCGCAGCCCCAACCAGAAAACCACATGTAGTGTCGCATTGCACATAACTCCCAGTTGCTTGCACCTGGTCCTTATCCTGGCTCCAATTTAGTGACAGGTCAGTTAATTTTTACTTCTGGTCATGATCAAAAGCAAGACACAGGCATAGCTGGCTCCAGATCAGATTTGGCAAAGCGATGCCTGACTTCTTAAAAAACAATCCAGTCTGAGATCCTCAGCGAGCTGTCTGACAGCTGATGCTACTTTATGCAGTAAGCTATCCTTTCATTCACTAGAAGTGTATTACATTAAGATTTATTAAATTACATTTATTAAATTAAGAAATAAACTTTAAGCAAGCTTCCTTCATTTGCATAATGGGAGGCTGCGCAGCAGATGGAGAATGGAGACTGTAGGCAGGCAACATAACACAGAAGCCTGCGTGGTTTGTAGATGAATATCCTCCTGAACACTCTCCCAGTTGCTGTTGGATGGAAAATAACCACAATTTCCACATACTAGGTGGTGACAGTGGGGTCAGAATCAGAGGACAATGAGTGAAACTTCTAGACCCCAGCTGTCTGAAATAAACTTATCCGTTCAGCATATTTATCTGGACCCAATTCCCAAATGAACCTTTGGAGGGCTTCTGGAAAAGCATAGCAAATACAAACAAATGTAATTTTCCAAGGAGGGTAAATGCTGCCCAGATATTCACACAACTTTGCATGAATAAGCTGGCAGAGATTTCGGTTCAAAATTCAATTAACTGAAGGAGAACTGCTTGCCAAAGGAAGTCCTAGGTCTTATTTTAATTAATTTATATGGATTTGTTCATTTTGATACCTAGACCTTAACCCACCATTCACCTGATCCATGTCTGCTGGTTGAATAGCAAAGTCTGGAATATAAATATGGGTGCAACGGCTCCTAAGGCAGCAGAGAAAGTGGATGAAATGGAGGGCACCTTAAGGTTCATAATCCTGATCTTGCTATACTATACCTTTTCGTGTCAGGTAGGGATCCTGTTGGCGGCAATGAATTGGTTTGTCTCAACACAGAGGCAGACTCAGCAAGAACTCCAAGAGTCCTAGGCATTATTCAATTTAATACATGATTAACCGATTCCCTGTTAGCTGCATGGCAGTTATTCATCATTGATTATTATTACAGTTTGTTAATACCGTAATGGGTAACTGCCTAGGTTCTAAAGGCAATTATGTTAAATACCGAGCAACAAGTGCTCCAGCATTTAGCCCGAAAATACCTTGGCTGGTTGAAAAAGAAGAAATAAAGAATAGAGCCATAAAGACCAGGAGAAAGTAATCCGCTATCAGGCCATCAAAAGGAATGTTACTTAGAAAAATGAGTGTACAAACAAAAGGAATTGCTCAAAGCCAGCTGAAGAGACAAGGAATGGGACTTTATGACATGCTACTTGGAAAAGACATCTGGAAACCAGCTTCTGGATCCATTTCTGTAAAGCTGATCTCATCCCAGAAATCAAAAGGAGCAAGTTTAGGGGACTGACTGTGCTGAGCCATGTATGGGTTATACAGATAATCTTTTAGGTACCAGAGCCAGAAACAGTGGCATAATGAGGAAGGGAAAGGACACTGCATGGAAAGAAGAAAGTTGAGCATCAGATTAGGATAAAGATCTCAAGACAGGAATAGCAGGGCCTGAAGACCAGGAGGTCAATGTGAAGGTTGCAGGTAGTGATCTGATTTTCTGCATTTCCACCAAGGCCGCTCAGCACATTGGGAAATGGGACCATATCTGCTTCTCTGACAGTAGGGTTTCTTTGTATTTTTTTTATTTCGGAGGGTGCAGGAGATCTGTGCTAAGTAAAGCTGAAGACTTCCTTCTCCCATGGGAGACAAAGAGAGTTTTTCACTGGCTTCTAACTATTTCCTGATTTCCAGAGCTCATTGATAATTAAATAGCCCTTCCTCCACAAAAAACTATCCTTTAATGATCTCTAGGAGAAATAATTCTTACGTTGCTCATAGCAGCCGGTTTCCAATACGATAGATTTGACATGGACCTGAGCTGACCACAAAGCTAGAATGGAGATCAGACATAAAGAACTGGCCAGACCTACATCAGCAAATAATTAGTTATTGTCAGATCCTGGACTGGGACAACTGCAGATTCATGGTGGTGGGAGGCTGCAGAGAACTTCATGGAACACGTCTGTGCCACAAAGAGACACGTAGAGCTGACACCAGGTGAACCACAGAATTAAAACTCCCAGCCTGAGAATCTGCTGGAGCATCTGGACTGCAGACCTCCCTGGTGTCAACTTCTCAGAGATCAACCTTCATTAGAGAAAATACCTGACAAGTTACAGCTTACAGCTAGTGCATTCCGTCATTTGAGTTATATATAGACCCCTGGTTTAGCTGTAACCTTGTGTTTATTCCCCAAGGCATGTGTTGCAGCTAACTCCAAAATGCTGATACACACTAGGTGTTGGTGACAAGATGTAAAGCACGAAGGACTGGTTCTGCAAATGCTGCTTGCAGAACTGATTCCAACTCCTGATCCTAGGATAAACTTTGCCCACAGTTCTTACTTTTAGTTTCCATTTATTCATTTTGCTTAGTAAAAAAAAAAAAACCAGTAAAAAAACCAGGAAAACTGTATTGTTCTATGCACTACATTTCAAACTTCTATTTTCATTTTTTGTCCTCTTACAGTATGCTAGAAATGTTCAGCCTAGAGAGAAGAAGGCTCCAGGGACACCTTACAGCAGTCTTCCAGTACTTACAGGAGGCCTATAGAAAAGCTGGGGAGAGGCTCTTTATCAGGCAGTGCAGGATAGGACAAGGGATAAAGGTTTTAAGTTGAAAGAGGAGAGATTTAGATTAGATATTATGAAGAAATGTTTTCCTGTGAGGCTGGTGAGGCACTGGCACAGGTTCCCCGGGGAAGTCAAGGATGCCCCATCCCTGGAGGTGTGCAAGGCCATCTGGATTGTGCTTTGAGCAACCTGATCCAGTGGGAGGTGCCCCTGTCCATGTCAGGGGTGTTCAGACTGGATGATCTTTAAGGTCCCTTCCAAACCAAACCATTCTATGATTCTATAAAATGTGACTTTCATCACCAGAGTTTACACAATATGGGACAAAACTTCAGCACCGTAAATAATGTGTTTGAGTTCAGGGAATTAATGCTCACACAATACAGTGATGAGAACATCTTATGTGTCTGCAGAAGCTCAGCTGAAATAATTTGGATCTGTCTACGGACAAGGTTTATAGGAATCTCAATTAAACTCTCATAGTTAAAACAGAGCATTTTGTTTCTTGATGTTTATTTCAGTTTTAAATTCCTTTTTATTTTTCCTTTAACTAAACTGGTACTCTGGATAGTCTAACAGCAACTAAAAAGATATACAAGCTATGATTAAATGGATATAACATCATGCACATAAAATGCTAGGTTGATTTAAATACATCACTTTAAAAATGCACCCTGGAATAAATCAATATAAGTGTCTGAGGTGTCTACATTTTAGTGTGGCACCTAGGAGGGTTTTGAACATCACTTACTCTACTTTTCTTTGAAGAAACAACAGAAGACTCAAGCCAACACTCAGCCAGAGCTGCCTGATGCTGGTCTCCCTATGCAGTCAATGGAGATAAGGGGCTAGAAGCCCATATTCACCACCTCAGCGTGCAATTAGACTATTTTCAAATGGGCATTAGACATCAACAGAAATTGCCAGTTCTCTTATGTTTAAAGGAAAGGATTGAGTATCAGAAGAGACAAGCAAAACAACATGATTCTTTGGACTTGTCAGGCATCTCTGGCCCTACTGGAAGCACGTTGATCCATGCTACTAAAATGAAAACCCCAACTTCCAGCATATTTTAGTGCATGATTCACCATTTACCCTGTGATTTATTTTTATGTGCTACCCTTCAGACTTATAATCTTTGCTTCTGTGTAAAGCCACCTCTAAGACATATTATTTCTTTAAGGGCAGTTATTTAAGAAAAGGCAAGGAATGTGCCGTACGACATGAACTGACATCTATAATGCATTGCTTTTCCCAGAAAACTAATAAAAGAGAATCAAGCTAATGCCGAGAAGGCACTTCCTCTGCAGATAGGGGAAAAGAGCCAGCACTTTCCTTATGCCCAGCCTAATGTGCCCGTTCTGTATGTGTGTTATGCTTGTGATATAGATCCATATGTACTGGGCATCTGTTCATGCGCCTGCCATAAAAATATGTGTTATGGATATAGCTTTCTAAATGTATATGCTATACGAGTGCGTGAGACACGCGTTATGGGTGTTTGATGTACACGTGTGATGTGTCTCTCCCATCACGTAATGAAGCACATGGTACATTTATGTGTATACAAACAAGTGTCATATTTATGACAAGTGGCATTTCTGCTCAGTCATCTGTGCACGGATGCGTTTGAAGACAGGATGTTGGTGTGCATCTGTAGACCATGTACACAGGCATTTGCACGCTGATCACAGGATGCAGAAATGAGGTGCACACTGTCCTTGTGGTGACACATAGCTTTAGCAACATTATGCTTACATCACATCTACTCTATTATGCAAACTTGCATGTGCCATGTGTTTTAGGGAGCTTATGTACTATATGCCCCATCCCTGGAGGGGTTCAAGGCCAGGTTGGATGGGGCCTTGGGCAGCCTGATCTAGTGGGACGTGTCACTGACCATGGAAGTGGAGTTGGAACTAGATGATCTTTAAGTTCCTTTCCAACCCACACTTTTCTATGATTCTATGATGCCATGATGCCATGATGCTATGACATATTTTATGAGCATATGCCCTATGTCATGTAATTATCTTCTGTTCATAATCTAGATCTAGATGTGCGCTCCAGATCACATGAACTTTGCAATAACAATGTTCATTATGCACACTACACGTAGTGCTGTGTATTCCACCCCGTGCCATGCATGTGTGCACAGTGTGCTTGAGATCCCATGCAGTGTCCAACGAGGGAGGACACAGGGGTACTTGATAGGAGAGAGGTCCCTAAAATGCGGTCTGGTAAGAAGCACCCTGCATAAATATGTCCTTGTCACTGGCAGAGACACAGTGTGACATTTCCACTGCCTGGAGGGAAAATAATTTATGTAGCTGCACATTAAGTTTGTCAAACAAGTCAGAGAAAGGAAGATCCATCTTGCATCTAATTTCCAGGATGTGGATGGCAAATGCAGCAGTCTGGAAAGTTTTGCATGCGTGAAACGCACTGAGCCTTCACTTGCTATCTTACTCCTTCCAAAAAATGTTGTGAGCAATGTTGTGGGGGCAGTGAACAGGAATAAGGGAGAAATCAGTGAAAGAGGAAGTTATGAATATGAATAAAAGAAAAATAGCTAAAAAAAAATGGATCCCCTATTAACATGGACTATGAAGATGATCAGAGGGCTGGAGCACCTCTGCTATGAGAATGGGCTGAGAGAGTTAGGGTTGTTCAACCTGGGGAAAACAAGGCTCCAGGAAGACCTTACAGCATCTTTCTAATACCTAGAATCTTAGAATAATTAAGGTTGGAAAAGATCTCTAACACCATCAAGTCCAACTATCAGCCCAACACCACTGTGCCCACTAAACCATGTCCCGAAGTCCCACATCTCCGTGTTTTGTGAAAACCTGCAGAGAAAGTGACTCCACCATTTCCCAGGGCTGCCTCTTCTAACGATTCATCACTCTTTCTGTAAAGAAATTTTTCTCATATCCAATCTAAACCTTTGCTGATGCAGCCTGAGGACATTTCCTCTCATCCTATTGCTTGTTACTCAGCAGCCACCTTGCTAAAGCCTCCTTTAAGGTAGGTGTAGACAGGTATAAGGTCTCCCCTCAATATCATTCTTGCAGTGAGGGGCCCCAAACTGAACCCAGGATTTGAGGTACTGCCTCACCAGTGCCGAGTACAGGATAATCACTTTCTTAGTACTGCTGGCCACACAATTTCTGATCCAAGCCTTGCTGTTGGCCTTCTTGGCCACCTGGGCATACTGCTGGTTCATGTTCATCTGCTGTTGATGTGCATCTCCAGGTCCTTTTCCACTGGGCAGTTGTCCAGCCGCTCTCCCTCCACGATGCAAGTAAGTCCATCTTATGGTCTCTGGCGTCTCTGCACCATCTTAGAGGGTGTTGTAGCAACCGTAGGCTATCAGCCCAACAACTGTGGTGCCTGAGCCATAGTTAGATGCTTAACATCCAGCTTTATGACAGTCATGACCCATTCAGACACCGTGTTACCCAGGAATACCAGACTTTGGCACCCTGTATAGTGAATGGAGAGAAACCGTCATGAAATATGCATTCAGCACATGTATACAGTAGGTGGTTTTAAGAAAATTCTTGCATTTCTCTGCTGGTTGCAGGGACAGCCAGGGCCTGGCAGGGCTGAAAAGCAGCAGGCTGGATTGTTTACTGTCCTCTTAAAGTTATTACAGTTGGTATGTCAAATATGGTTTGAGGCTACAGAGAGATTTGAGAAATTCCTGCAGGCTTTGTTTGAGGAAACTGTCTACCAGTCTGGACAGGTCCATGCTTCTGTCCAGCACACAGCAGACTGTTCTCTCTGGGACAGCTGTCCTGCAATGACTTGTAGAAGGCAGAATTTGTTGGAAAGTGAACCAGGACTGCTCAGCTCAGTGTGAAATCTCTGGCATTATACAACATAGGCAGCACACTCCCTGCTTCTGAAACAGATGGAGTCAATTCCGGGCCAACGTCTGCTTTGCAAATACTCATAGGAACAGCCACCTCGATCACTAGAGCTGCTGCTATGCACTGACTCATTGCAGCATCCAATTACTCCATGGCATGGCCAAGCACTGTGCACCAAGAATGTAATTGTCCCCTATGCCCACTGGCTCGAGGCTGATTCCTCAAGGGTCAAAAAGCTGAGCCTGTGTGCTGAGTGAGATAAATGTAGCTCTGCTCCTACACTCAGACTGTCTGACACCAAAAATGACCTTGGCCCCCAGTCCTGGGAGGACAGTAAGAAAATATTGCTCCTGGCTGTTCCTAGCCTGTGGCTATGCTTGGTACTTCATGAGCTGCATGAATCCCTCAGCTTTCTGAGGTCAGAGCATCCTCCCTCTAGACAAGATGCCAGACTTCCCTGTAGACCTACCACCCAGCCACATAAAAGTGCTTTGAGCCCTTTCCTTCCGCCCTTGTACTAGTTAATTTCACCAGTATGTGAGCACTGTCTGAACCACAACATGGACGAAGCAACAATGATGGTCAATGAAGACACACCCTGGGAAACTCCTCATCACTCTGAAAGTTATCAGCTCCTACTTGAGGACTCCTTTCTCCACCTCTTCACTGAATTCTGGGCTGTACCAAAAGAAATACAGCCAGCAGGTCAAGGGAGATGATTCTGTCCCTCTATTCAGCTCTTGTGAGACCCTACCTGGAGTACCGTGCCCAGTTCTGGAATCCTCAACATAAGAACCATGTGGAACTGTTGGAAGGAGTCCATTAGAGGGCTACAAAGATGATTAGAGGGCTGGAGCACCTCCCATATGAAGACAGGCTGCAAGAGTTGGGGTCGTTCAACTCAAAGAAGAGAAGACTCTAAGGAGATGTTATAGCGACCTTTCAGTACCTGAAGGGAGCTACAGGAAAGCTGCAGAGGGACTTTTTACAAAGGCTTGTAGTGATAGAACTAGGGAAAATGGCTATAAATTAGAGAAGGGAAGATTTAGACTAAACATAAGGAAGAAATTCTTGATGATGAGGGTGGTGAGACACTGGCAGAGGTTGCCCAGGGAGGTTGTGGCTGCCCCCTCCCTGGAAGCGTTCAAGGTCAGCTTGGATGGGGCTTTAAGCAGCCTGATTTAGTGAGAGGTGTCCCTGCCCATGGCAAGAGGGTTGGAATTAAATGTACTTTAAGGTCCCTTCCAACACAAACCACTCCATGATTCTACGAAGATCAGAGTTTCTCCTTCTTTCTGAAATGTTTTCTATAGGTATGATACAGCTGTAGACAAATTCATCATTGCCCACCCCTCCCTGTTCAAAGATGAGTGGTTTCTTAGCTGGAAACTGGACACTAGCTGTTCTTTCTCCTCCACAATAAGACACACTGGTCAGGTACCAAAACCATTTGGCTAGAAGAATGAGATTTCATCCTGGAAGAGTCTCAGAGTGAGGACAGTACTCACTCCCACATCACACAGGCCAAAATAACCAGGAACTCTTGGTTCCACCCACTGATATAGCTTGATACCTGTTACTTGAAAACATCTGTCCATGCACATCATCATTCATTCTTACTAATGGATTTGCCCTGATGAATTTATATAGAGAGGTAAAAGGGAAAAGTGTTTTGCACTACTGTATTTTTTTTAAGCTGCCCTCAACTTTTCTGTATAAAAAGAAACTTTGACAAACTTTTAGAAAAGTTCAAATAGAAAATAAAAATGGTGCTCCAAGCTTGCAGGTGGTCACGGTAGCATCGCTCCAAAGTGCAAGACCCTTCTTTCCTTTAATTTGACTTAGTTTCTCAAATCCAGATCTTTCCCTGCCTAGATATGACTATTAGGCTGCACAGACAGGGCCCTAATAATTCAATTTCAGATCAGAGAAAGCTCTGTGGTTAGAGTTTCAGTTGCAGGATATGCTGTTCTTTTCTTTTTCTTTTCTCCAATATAAAATAAAAAAGTGTAAGAAATTGAGTTATCAATTCTTATCTCAAAATAACTGTTTTAACAATTTACTGTTTAACCAGGTACCTGTACAAACATGCCAGCACCCAAACAGCACACAGATCTCCAAACTCCTATCTCTTCTTTTTCTTCACTAGTCTTCTTATCAAACACATTTCAGCCACCACCAGTTTAATCTTTCCTCATCCACATCAACCTTTTTCCTTCTTCCCATGATCATTACAGGATCATTACCGGCTTTTATACCTTTTCACTACCTCTATTTTTCCTCTTCAAAGCCAGTCCTTTCATTCCTACTCCATTGTTGTAGAAGATCTCATGACTTTTGCCAAAGAAAAGACACACATTTTACTGCAATTCATCTCATCCCTCTCTAAGACGACCTCCTTTTCCCTCCTTATCCACTGGTACACGATCTAGAAGAGCTGGCAGGACAAGAGCAGTACGTGATGCTGCAGGTCAGCACTGAACACCGCCTGCCCTCCAGCTTGCCTGAACATTGCATGAAATTAATACAGTTGTCACAGGAAGAACAAAGTGCATAGCTACATCAAGTGATCATTGTAAAACTCAGACATTCAGTTCTTGTTGGAAAATCTGCTTTCCTCTTTTGTGGGAAAATCAGTAGAGCATACAAATGATCCATCCATCCACACAGATATATTTGGAAACTGCTATTCACTCCCTAATAAGTCTCTTTGCTGAGCATATAACCACCCGAGGATACATGATAGTTTGCAATAATCTTATAAATATTAGGCACCCTCGCTTCCTTATCACTATTCATCTCCTGGTGCCATGGAAGTACATAATAAAAATAACCATAAAAAAAATCTTAGGGAGAACTTTATTTGAAAGAATGTGGATCATTTAAAAATACCCATCAATCCGAGAGTGTAATCAATGAAAACCAGATCAAAAATACAGAGCAAAACGTTTAGTGGGCAAAGGAAATAGTGCCAAAATCTGAGAGAAAGTTGCAGTTGTGCAGGAGTAGAAGTTAGAAGGAAAGCTGATAATAAACAATTTTTCCCTTGCTACATGTGCCAGTCCTTGATAAAATAATAAATCTGCTGACTGTGATCACACAGAAATTCAGAAAATTCTCTTGGTTTTTTTTGTCCCTTTACCTCAATGTTATTAAAACAAACAATGAACATGGTTCAAGTGATCTGTAAAGAAAAAAAATAATTTTATTTTAGTCTTTTGCAAGGAACTGAACAAAAGAAACCACTATATATTAGAGAGGTTAAAGACAGCAGCCCTTTACCTAACAGCTTACAAGATAAAATATGCATCCAAAGTGCAGGAAAATGTCTTTAGAGGGTGGCTGTTCTCCAGAGAGGTTGAAATACACAAAACCATATGCTCTTCTCTCCCAAACTGACTTACAGACTTCTTCAAATAGACCAACTTTGTTTTGTCTGGGATTTTCTCTTTCCAGAATACTTCACTGCTTTCCAGGGAGCGTAGGAAGAGGTAGAGTTTCTGTCGAAAGAAAAATCCTTTTTCATGCAAGGACTAGAGCTGATGATTTGTGTGCTGGAAGCAGAACGAAAGAGTATTGCAAACTGGACAAGGTTTCTGCTCTTGATTTGTCAGAGTTAGCTCTTGTCTGTACTTGGGAGTCCCAGGGTACATGTGCAGCAGCAGCAAAGCAAACACTGAGCCCACACAGGCCTGAAACCCACCTCATTAGTTCACCCCTTCAGCATGTTAATGGTGATCTCCAAGCTGAATCAAAAGTTGGCTTTCCCAGCAAATAGGCATTTGGAGGCAATTGCTCTCTTTGCTCTCAATGCCCTCAGCAGGGAGAAACTCTGGACAGCCGCTTATAGAAGTGAGAAACGGTTGCTGGACAGATTTGTCATGGTTACTTATGTTGAGTCCAGACAGAGGACAAATTATACCACATTTATCTGTTCCTGTTGCTTGTCAGACCATCATTCCCACTCTCTTTAGATGGAGAGTGTTACCCTGTCTTCCATACAACCACACCAAACAGTCATGGGTAGATTGTACCCCATTGGGATAAGGAGGAATATGAAAATACTCAGTCAAAGAGTTATAGGGTTTGCCCAAGAAAACCTGAAGCATCAGCAGCTCTAAGAAGAACACATCCAGCTTCCTTGGCTTCAGAAATGCTTATACAATGACTTGGTTTTGTTATCTTGGGTCTGGACACTCAGCAGAAATGTGCACTTATCCTTTTTCTCCTTCTTGCTATGAACACGCACCTATAGGCACAGAAAGATGCAAACATGGACATGTGGTTGTAGATAAAAATTCCATGGGTGAAATGCCAATGGCTACACGTAAGCAAACTGCTTAGGCTCCCTCTTTGGACACTGGGGAGACATAGGAACTTGTCTGTATTTCCTAGTGCAGACACCAAAGATGGGTCACAGCATAAAAATAACTGTGTCTCCAACACTTGTCAGTGGTGTCTTAGGTGACAAGTCAGATGGAGATGTTTCCATGGTAGACACAAACGAATTGAATCTCACCTGCTATGTTTTAGTTTCATGGAAGCTCTCCCCATTCAAACACAGGACAGCAAAAGAACACCAGAGTTTGAGATTTGCTAATTGCTGAAATTTCCAAGTTTCTTACATAGCAAGATGTGTGATGGATTCATGAATGACTGGTCATTTCTTTGTCCTTTGTTAAGCCCTGAGAATGACTCTGGAGGAGATTTCCCAGAACATCACCTTAGATATCCTATCACCATGCTGTCAAATCAACACGTGACATTCACATATCCCTGTGGTTTCTGAAACTCCATTACCACATTACCTGGAAGGTCACATTGCCCGTTGAGGGAGTCATTGTTGCTTCTGTGATACTGTTGTAACCCTACCAAATTAGTAGACAGAGATGAGTGAAGAACAAAGCTATAAAAACTGATTAACTCTTCCCATCTCTTTATGACAGCTCTGTCTGCACACAGTCTTTCTTACACGTGGTTATGGAACAATGCCCAAATACTTGACAATTTTGGTTGGGTATTGGGGTTTTGCTGTAGGCTGAGCAAACACGCTGTTTGCAAGTCATTCTGCAACAGGTTTCCAATGTACTTCACTTTTGTATTTTCTCCAGATTGCTTCTAGGCTAAGATCTTTTACCTTTTCCCAAGCAGAGGACATCGTCTACTATCAGTCATTACAACACCCACCCCATTAGCTGTGTCTTAGACTCACAGAATCATTAGAGTTGGAAAAGACCTCCAAGATCATCAAGTCCAACTCTTAGCCAAACATCATTGTGCCTACTAAACCATGTCCCACATCTACTCATTTTTCAAACAGCTCCAGGAATAGTGACTCCACCTCTTCCCTGGGCAGCCTCTTCCAATGTTTGACCACACTTTTAGTAAGGAAACTTTTCCTGATAGCCAGTCTAAACCTCCCCTGGCACAACCTCAGGCCATTAAAGTCTTATTTTATTGAAATATGTGAAAGATCCAAAACTACTGTGGGATCATTAGGAAAAGTCATGCAGAAACTTTGTTCTCTATCTTAGTTCCTTTTTTTTAATACTGACAGGTTTAACACAAAATAAGGTATAGACCAATCAGAAGGCAAGGGGCAGCTGGTGAAAAGCAGCGATGCTGCATGAGACACAATGTACCTCTAAGATAAGGCCAGATGGAACCAGAACCAAAGCAAGACTCAGGAGCACTGAGCATTAACCAGGTTTCTCCTAAACATTTAGTCCTGCTCAGGTTCTGAATTGTCAATATGTTTAGCAGTCCAAAATTCAATGAAGTATTCAGACTCCTCCCAATGGATTTTCCCATTCAGGGTGGTACTTCAGTACCTGTTTACATTCAAGCAGATGCTTAACTGCTCTCCACAACAGGAGCCTAATTACATAGTAATTTGTCACCCTAATGCTACAAGGAACCCCATTTCTACAGGTGAGTTTTACTCAGTGATTTGAAGGACCATGACTGGTTTAGCTATGTTTCTATTCTACCTATGGAGCCTGGTGATCCAGTTAAAGAGGTGAAGACGTTAAAATTACAGGCATTTTAATTCTGTTCTAAGCAATTATATAAGCCCTATCTGCTTGTAAAGAAAGCCTCCGTGTGTCAGAGCTAATATTAATTTTAAATATCCAACCTTTTCAAATTAATGTGGAACTGTAAGTTTCCACATCCTTTGATTAAACATTCTGCTGTGTAATGACTACTTTATTATTTTTCCCCTCCAAATTACTGATTGTTGTCTTACATTACAACCTCATCGGTACTTATTAAATTAACAAGACTGTGGAACACTTAATGAATCAAAACTCATCAAGTGTTTCCAAAGTTAATAACTAATCTAAAGATTTTTTTTCTTACTCCATATCTGCATGTGAAATTTATACATTCGCTACACAATCACTGAAGTTCAGATGGTCTTAATCTCATGAAAGATTTATTACCACATAGCTTGGTGATTTATTCAACGTTTGCTGAAGCAACATGTAGAATATGTCGGGATGGGGTGAGTGTCTATATTTATTATTTAATTTCCAATGCTTATTCCAAGTTCCTAGAACCCGTCTATGTGTATGTCTGCAGACTCTTGCCAAATAGCAAATCTGCAGCTGTAAATTGGAAGTGGAAACTGGGGTGCATAAAGGGTGCCCTAAATTCAGAGAAGACTGACTGTACAATGACAGGGAATGAATGATGAAGAAATTACTATTCCATATTCCAAGACATAAGACCAAAAGAAAGAGAGTGTTTTGGGATTACGAAGAAGCAGACAAGCCTTTCTATCAGATGTTAGGAGGAAGATAAATAGATACAGAGGGGATATGCACTGTAGATTGCCAGGAAGAGTGTGGTGGTACAGCATGTAACCCAGCAACAACCAGTATAACAGTATCCTTATCCTCAGTAAATCCATCCCCAGACGAGTAGTACCATATTTTACAACAGCTCTACCCTAATCCAAAAGCAACCTTGAAAGCAACCATCATGCTCAAAAACCCACCAGCATGATGTTGGTGATACACAGGCACTAATGCCTTTTGTGGTATATGAGGTAGGGTAGGGTGGAAACATGTGCAGGTACAATTAACAGCCCACGGGATCCCACGTACTTGTGACACAAGCTTAGTGATGACTCTCAGGGTCAGAAATTGCAATTACAGAATTGCAGAATCACAAGGTTGGAAAAGACCTCCAGGATCATCCAGTCCAACCATTCCTATCAGCCACTAAATCATGTCCCTGAGCACCTCATCCACCCATCTTTTAAACACCTCCAGGGAAGGTGACTCAACCACCTCCCTGGGCAGCCTGTTCCAGTGCCCAATGACCCTTTCCGTGAAAAATTACACCTTCTCTGTATGAAAGGCTGAGTGCAGGTAGACCTGTGGCCAGCACTGATGAAGCAAGAGGGTGCTTATGTGGAGACATCTCCATGGTGCATGGCATGGAGGGGTTGTCACTGGGATGGCTGAGGAGATAAGAGATGTTCTCCATGGTTTGGGGATAAACAAAACCAGATCACTTGCAAGGTCTCTGCTGGACCATGCTATCAACATTACTTGTTGCAACATCTTGGCAACAATGAAGAGTTTTGAAAGCAATCATAGAATCATAGAATAGTTTGGGTTGGAAGGGACCTTAAAGATCATGTAGTTCCAACGCCCCTGCCATGGGCAGGGACACATCTCATTAGATCAGGCTGCCTGAGGCCCCATCCAACCTGGCCTAGAGAACCTCCAGGGATGAGGCATCCACAACTTCCTTGCACAACCTGCTCCAATGTCTCTTAACTCTCATAGTGAAGAAATTCTTCCTGTCTAGTCTAAATCTGCCCCTCTCCAGTTTATACCTATTGCTCCTCAGCCTATCCCTACAAGCCTTTGTAAACAGTCCCTCCCCAGCTTTCTTGTAGCCCCTTCAGGTATTGCAAGGTCGCTACAAGGTCTCCCTGGAGCCTTCTCTTCTCCAGGCTGAACCACCCCAGCTCTCTCAGCCTGTCCTCATAGCAGAGGTGCTCCAGCTCTCTTATCATCCTGGTAGCCCTCCTCTGGACCTGTTCCAACAGCTCCATATTGTTCAAAGAGAGGGGCTGGCTCTTAGTTGGGCAGAGGACAGAGGTCACCAAAATATGAAAGGAAAGAATCAGTGCATAAAAAGGCATAAGGAAGAGTTAAAGACCTCGCAGGATGACCACAGCAGCACCATGGCCCCAGTTTCCAGCATCGCAGCACACCCAGGTGCTCAATTGCCCATATGGAGTCTCGTGCAACTCGAACAGGATTTATGCTCCGTCCATACAAATTGCATCTCTCTGCCAAAAGTGTGATAAATGTAACCTACAAAGCTCCCTCAGGCCCCACTACCCTTTCCCCCCTGCCCTGCACCATCTCTGTTCTCAGCTACCTCAGGGCAGCTGGATTTGTGATTACCCACTCCAACACCCCATCAATCTTGAGCTCCCTTTTACATGTGTAGGAAGAGATATCTTTCTGTAATGACACTGCTGTAAAACACGGAGCCTGAAGTGCAGCCTTGTTCAGAAACAGCTCACAAGCAGCTAGCAGGGCTGTGATGAGAGACCAATGACCAAGCCGAGAGAAGAAATGCAACCCAGCCATATGGGACTGGATGACAAAACCTGTCAGGCGTATACAGGAGAGGAAAAATTCATCCTTAAATTATGCCACAGCAGCTGAGACCTGAGAGTGGCCTTTTAACTGAATTTTACACCAATTCTCTATGATGCATTGTAAGGAGAGAGACAGGCACAGAAGGGCCTTGGCTTAGCCCTGGGGGCAGTTGTGGAGGAAAATGCAATTACATCTGGCTGCTGAACTTGCCCTTGCCTTCCCCTGGCTGTGTATGTTGTGCTCTCACCTGGGAAAACTCCTATGCCGAGAAAAGAAATTTGAATAAATGGCCCTGCCATTCCTATCAGTGACCCTGTGCCCCTGCTCCCCATTCCCTGAAGATATTTTCACACCATCCCGGGCATAATGTGATTGCGTTTAGGGGAGATGGACCTTGGCCCAACCCTCACTGCCCACTACACTTTTCCTTTATCGCACAGCAGACTGTTTTCCCAATCTTTTGTGGACCCCAGAGACATTCAAGACCAGTTTCTCCATAGCCTTCACTGTATTTCCACCCTTCTACTCATTACTTCTCCTCCATAGCCTGTATAGTCTATGTTGCAATGTGTTCCTAGGCTCAGAGAGGGGCTGCAGGAGGTAAATCTGCACCCAGATGTTTATCAAGGTGTGTGTGGGATGAACATCATCTATCTAGGGAGTTTAAGAGGCTCAGTCGATGGAGGACAACACAAAGCAGGGGGAAAATTAATCCCTTATGACTATTCTTTACCTCCCATAAGAGAAAGGATCTGCCTTAAGAGGTGACTGGAACTAAGCTCATCCCCAGCAGTTCATAAGGTCTGCAGCACACACTACGTCTATGGTTGGACTCAATGATCCGGTGGGTCTCTTCCAACCTGGTTATTCTATGATTCTATGATTCTAGCTGGCCTTGAAAACTCCCCCTACAACTTTGTCTTTTTAATGATAACAGTAATTGTGAGTGTTACTTAAGTCATAGTAGAGTTGAGTTAATTAATTCATGCACGTGACATGAATTAATATTCTCAGCTTTCCTACTCCAGTTTTACCTCTTGATCCAGAGTATTGACTTGTCTTGAAATACCAAGGCCTGGACTGAAGCAGGGATAATCTGGAGTTAAGCTACATCTCCATCATTTATTTGTGTCTTCTTACACATTTTTAAAGCAGAAAAAACTCCTCCCATGCCCAGCACTATAATTTTAACAAACCATGCTATTTGGTGATATTCTCAGGATTATAAAGACAGTGTCTTTTCTGCCTTTCTGGCACAGTGTCCGACTGTTGGTGGGATGTGAAACCAGATGTCCTGACCCCCTTGGTGGTGTCTCACCCCAGAGGTTAAATCCCTTCAAATCTGAAGCTATCATGCTGAGGGATGAGGAGGAATTCGGATGTAGAGCCTGCCAAAGAGGGAATTTTGAGACCACAAGAAGCCCTCCAAAAATACCCCGACCTGCCAGCAGTGTCAAGTAGTCCATAAATTATCGCTGAAGCCTTCTGGTTTTAATCAGTCCTACTCCCTGATTACTCTTAGAACGTGACTCTAGGCCTCAACACAGAGTATTTATCTTGCATTAATTAGATTAGAAAAGCAGGAGTATTCAATACACCAACTAATCAAGTTGAGGGATCAATACAGCATGGGCAGAGCCTTTCATTGTTCTCACTCTGCAAGATGACAAGTAATGAATTAGTTCTGGAAGGTGCCCAGAATAACACTTGGTGACCGACCCAGGGGAAACATCAACTCTCACCTGTTTCCCAACTGGAA
Organism: Phaenicophaeus curvirostris; assembly: GCF_032191515.1. NCBI lineage: Eukaryota > Metazoa > Chordata > Aves > Cuculiformes > Cuculidae > Phaenicophaeus > Phaenicophaeus curvirostris. The sequence goes on along the minus strand of NC_091392.1, from coordinate 2,639,899 downwards.
AAGAAAGAGATGGTGCCAGCATGTATATACCAGTATGTACATAGAGTTCCTGCAAGACAGAACTGGTGAGGCTGAGTAAAAAACCACAAGTCCAGGTCATCGGCCAGTATTGATGGGTAGACTGAGCTTTAGGAGCATTAATTATAGTAAACCAAGCTGCAATGCCATTGCTTGCTCCTGACATTTCGCCTGGGCTCTATGTCTTTCATCTGGCTGTCCCACACATGTTGCTGCTGTGAGCAAACCTCCTTGGAGCTGACTGCATTTTATCCTGTATGCAATCTCAATTGCATGCATTGTGGTCACACTTTGGCAAAAGGCAAAAGGTCAGTTTGTATGGCTTATAAATATCATCATCAGACAGACTGAGTTAATCTAAACCTTGATGCAGCAAGCCTGGGTCTTGTTTTCAGTGGAGATTTCCTGTGGTCTTTGGTTTGGTTATTGGGGCATGACACTAGTGAGTTATTTTATGAGTAGTTCGAAAAAAAAAAAAAAAGAAAAAGGAAAAATAAAAGACTTGGCATCAGCCATCAGTAGATGATGAAAAGTGCAGACTGCTCTGTTCCAGGCAATGATGACTTACCCATGGAGGAATGGGCTTACTGATCATTTCAGGTCATTGTTTATTATGTTACAGGGCTGAAGGGGGAAGGAAGTCCTAGCCTGAAAGACAGAAACACAGAGAAAGGTGACCCTGAGTTCACATCAGCATTAAACTGGGAGTGAGAGTTTGTGTGGCACAGCCCTGTGAGCTCCTCAGGTCTTACAAGAGCCGGCTGCAGAGCTGTTTCCAACCACAAGCCATCCTCCGAGCAGCATGAGTGCAGAGGATCCCTTGAGTTACAAACACAGCTTTACTGTGAAAGCCTGTCCAAGCAACATTTTAACTTCCTTCTCTGCTCTTTTTCCCTCTAGAGCTTTCCTCATTGTTACAAAATATGTTGTTATAAAGCTGTATTTTGTGCTAAATCGGTAGCTGTTTTCTTGCTATATTCCATCTGACAGTCCATACCACATTAAATTGTCCTATTGGGTAGAAAGATGCTCCTTCTTTATTCATGACAACAATCAACTGAGGATGAAGAGCACTCATCTGATGTTCTCTTGTGTCTCTGCACACACTCTCTATTCAGGGGTTTTACCAGCTCTTACAGTTAGTCCAACATTACTTTCCAACCCAGACCACTCATTTTACCAACCAAGCCTCTAAACTGATGCAAAGATTACTCTTAGAAAAGAAATGCACACAAGGGCAAAGATGCTTCCACCTCTCCCAAAAAGATGAGGAAATAATTCATTCCCCACACCAGCAGTACTGCACTCAGTGTCTGGAGGAATGTAGAATTCCTCAGTAATTAGGGTCTTTGTAAAATAATCAATTTTTCCTCCCATTCTGAGCATTTGTCTGGCCTGCATGAATCCTGAACAAACTGGCTCCACTAAGGGAACGCACTTGAGCAAGACAATCGGCATGACAAGCCACCTCTGTCTTCTCAGCAGCTGTCTCCTCTGTCCCCCAGGCTGCAGCTCCATTCCAAGACCTGTAGCACTCATCCTGCAGAGCAGAGGTGCTCCCTTCTCCCACTTGTCTGTCACACACAATGGTTGCGCGGTTCTTCTACAGATTGGGCTGCTACTCCAGTTAATTTTCTCTCTCCCTGTGCAGCCTGAAGCAGTTGGAGCCTGCACTGAGATGTAATGATCTCCTGATTTTGTTCTTGTGAATCAGCCTCTGAGCTAATCCCAGCATGAACAGCTGTTTCTGGCAAAATGAGGGACAATAGGCAGACAAAGCTGCTCCGGGTGTTTGTTTGCTTCTTCTTTGGGAGCTAAATCTTCCCAGTTAAAGTTCTTGAGGATGTCCATTAAGTTTATTGAGCTTGCAGGAGGTCTCAACTACAGCTCACTGTTTCATGCTCAGCTGTTTAGATCAATGCAACAAACATTTAACAATTTAACAACCTGGTGGCAGGGGAGAGACTGGGGATGTGATTGCAATTAGAAGGGTGGGGTTTTTTCAAGAGTTATCATTAAAGAGCAAATGCTCTGCAACTGGAAACATGGTGACTGTCAGAAAAGAGGTTACAATAGGTACAGCCATGCCAGGTTCTGTTTCTGCTTGTCTTTAGGGGGAGGCAGAGGTGGTAGGTACAGTTATTGCAGTCCCAAGAACCGGTTTCTTGTTTGAGGAGGTCTGGGTGAGGTGTGAAGCTCAGGTCCAGTTTAATTACTTCTCTCTTATGGTATCTGGGAGGTGGGATGACCTCTGTGGCCATCACACTCCGAATGCCATTCACTAAAGCCTTGGATCCCTCAACCAGCCTTAGCTGGGGAGCAAGGCTAGGCATGACACCCTCTCATAGTTCTCTCATAAAGCATGGTTTCCAGCTAAACACAGACATGAACCTGGTTTCATTGGCTTCCATGAGAACAACTTATTGGAAAAAGCTCAATTAACATGATTTGATGAACACAGGGATTTCAAGGCATTGAGAAAGAAGCTGCTTTTACTGGAGTCCTTTTAGAAACACCATTTGGGGCTTTGAGAAATATAGTCTAGTGGAAGGTGCCCCTGAACCCCTAGAAATATATGATGCCCGAGGTCCTATCTAATCCAAACCATTCTATGATTTAACTTTACTAACTGTGTGGATCACATTAGTATACAGGACTACAGATGAGATGAAAACCCCACAGCTGACATGTTCTTAACAGTCTGCATAAAAAAAGAGACTTTTCCTGGTCTGTTCTCAACCTACATCTTTGAGGAGGAAACACAGAAGAGGTAGAATGGTGTGTCCAAGATCCCCAGCAAGCACATTCCTCAGGCAGAAATCTCCAGTGTCTTGGTCACCTCTACTCTGTACTTGTCCCTGTCAAATCCTCTGAAAAGAAGAAATGCAGATGTTGAGATGAAAGGGATGACTAGGACCATGCACTTGCCAGGGTCACTTCATGGTGTAGCCTTCCAACTCACTCTGTTGTTACTTCATCTTTCCTTCCTGGGAGCAGCTGATTTATCTTTATTATCCTCCTCTGTTGTCACTATCATTAAATTTTGTTGAGCCAAGAGACTCCACTGTGTGCTTTAATAATTCGATCAGAAAGGAGGAAAAGTGGAGCTGAGGTAATAGGCAGCGTGAAAGAGGTCAGGAGAAGCAGCCATGGCACATTAAGGGAAATACAGATCCAGGCTTACTTAGAAGAGGTAATCACACAGAGCGTGCCTGAGTAACTGGCAGCAATAATCTAGAGCAACAGCAACCCAGAGCATGTTTTCCCCCCTCTTTTTTTGTTTTCCCTAGCTGTATTCTCATTTCCATAAGACCTGATCTTACAGGGATGTCATATCCCACGCTCCTTTCTCAGGTTTTAGTCTGTCTTTACTAATGCAAACCAGCTGCTAGAATTAACAAGGGAAAGAGTTCAGGCATTCCTCTTCCCAACTCACCGTTTTACATGCGTCTCTGCATGAATTTGTGGGTTGTTTCATTTAGGCATTAACCATTGAACAAGCCCAGTGGCAAAGTAATCATTTATCTGTGTTAGTTTATTTATACAGCAAGAGTCCCCTGAAGAGAAAAGAATCCCACTGCTCTGTGCAGACAAGTAGTAAAAGACTTTTTGGCCAAAGCCTAAATGGACAAGAGTAGTAGAAAATGCTAAGGGTGCTTCCAGGCACTGGAGGTGAAATTAATGATCTCCTAAAGATCAGAATAACAATGAGAAAAAATAGAAATTATTTACCTTGGGGTTCAGCAGCAAAGCCCTGTTGCTTAAAGCCTATCCCAGCATCTTGGTTGCTAATGGCTTGTACTTGCACTGCATCTCCTGCCCTTGTGTGTAAATCACGTGTTTGTGAGTCAACCCACTGAGAACTGTGTGACCATTTCCACAACCAAATGTGGCAAGTGTGACCACCCTGACAAGGACCACGTAAAGATTATGGACTACTACCTGGCAAAGATTAAGGCCTAATAAGAACCTGAGAAATACAAGGCAGATTGAAGACTTAAAGACCAGGACTGTTGAACCCGCCATTCCCCATTCTTCCCACCTTGCCGTTATGGGAAGGAGGTAGGAACTGTAGTCATGTACACAGTCCCAGAAATTGTGTCTCCAACCAAACAGAATGCCCACAGATCACATTCAGCTGTGGTATATTATGGGGTCCCACCAGAGACCCCTTTGCGTGATTGTCCATGGAGCAGCAAGTTGTGACTGGAAACTCTCCCCTTGGATTGTGACACTGAGGCAACTTCCCTGAGACTGAGTGCCCAAACCATCCTATCCATGAGTGACTATTTCTTCTTGATAGATACTTGAATGAGCTCTTGCCTCTTTGGGTGAGAGAAATGTCTATCTCTAGGATACTGTACCCCTGAGTGAGAGATTTCCTTTCATGAGAGAGAGTTTGTGCACATTTTGGATCATCCTTCTAAAGGATTGTTCCCAAAACTTAGGAATTCTCAAGGCAGTTGTGTATTAATAATTTCCAAACAACATCCAAATTTGTTGTTTATTGTTTTTTGTTGGAGTGCTAAGTAAATCTTCATTATTTTCAATGGCTGATTGTCTGTTTTGTGGGTGCCTCTGCGACACCAAGTCCCAACATCAGAGAGAAACTTCATCAGGATGCAAACAGTGATTACAACAGACTGATGGACACTAAGGTGGATAGGGCTTCACAAAGACAGCGAAAAGCTACCTTTAGCTCTGACCAGGTGGATTAGAGCCTTACAGCTTAAGCTACATAACACAGAGCAAGATGCTAGCACATAGGTAACTTTAGCTCCTCAACAGTTCCAACAAGCTGGGAAGATAACCCTAAGTGTCACTTTTTTTGGTACTTCAAGTAACACCCTCAAAAGAGATACACAGATTCACTCTTTGTTCCTTTCCTTCTCTTTTTTTTCCTAGTGCCTTATTACGTGCTGTAACATAATGTCATATATCTTGTGGTTAGACACATACACATGTATTTGTGTTGTTTGTGCACAATCCTACTTTGTAGAGTTACCTGTATGTGCACAGTCAGCAAAGTTGTAATGCATTAGTTACACAAATCCACATTATTATGGTCAACTACATAAAAACACGTTTGTGTTTATATTGTATGCATATAAAAAGGACAAAATTTATCTGGTATATTTTAAAGGCCTTTTTAGGATGATAAGAAAAGCTCTCCAGGAATTCTACTGACAACCAGTGAACAGTCCTATTCTGAAGAGGTATCCTGAATCCATCATTTGTGTTACATTATAAAGCGAGCCTGCACGTCTAAAACAGAGGGTGAGACCTTTTTCTTTTCTTTTTTTTCACACATGCAGAAAGCATGTAGAAATAGAAAGAAACCGTGTCTCTTTTTATACTTCCCTTCATATACACATTCTCTCACATGGAGGCATATAGACACACAGAGACTTCATGGATTCCCTAAAAAAGTATCTAAATAACGAGAAACAAGATAGAGATATCCAGGATCCCACATGCTGACTGGGCTAGCTAAGGTCCAGCACACAGCGTAGTAAACAGCAACTTTATAGGAATAAATTATTTATTAGTTTTTGAGGTCTTTTTTTTTTTCTCGAAGTTCATAAAAGCAAAAATGAAAAATTATGCCAGAATTTATTCATTCTGCATGCTGGGAGAAACATTGTGTGTCTACATATATATCCAGATATAAAGCAGACCACGCTGTGATCTTATATTTTTATGAACACACTGCAAGTTTATGCACACCACAGAAATAAGTAGATGCTGTAAAAATTAGAGGAGCAGTGCAGAAATCCAGTGCCTTTGTGGGCACGTAAAAGACAGAGGTACAGTTTGCTTTAGATATTATAGATGGCTGTTCACTTTCTGCTTAACTAGGCTGGAGCTGATCTTTGCCAGATGATCACTTCTATACCTTCAGGCACTGAGATACCGCGCTAAACTTGGGCCACTGCCCTGGACTGCCACAGCAAATGAAGATACATCGTGATTAGGGCTGTCCTGCAAGGTCTCTATACACCCAGCTTCAGTGAAGAACCCTGGATGCTCTTAATTTTTTTTATTGCAGTTTCCTGTCTGGCCCCTGTCCTAATACTGCCCAAAGGCTCCCAGTAGTCTCATGCTGATTGGTAGCAACACCATGCTGGCTCTGCCAAAATCTCCACTGATTTGAAGTTCTTTTTCATTTTTACTACCCTTTTGCTGGTCTTTTTTCATTCCATTCATAGGCTATACCAAGCCTTTCTATTGTACCTCTACCAAGACTTGACAGCACCTTTGAGGTTTCAGCCATGATAATACATGTAGCTAGATAATCTGCATTTTCTTTTCCTTCAGTCAACAATCAAACGTGAATTCCACCCTCCACTATTTCTAAATCCTTAGCACTTGATCTGCGGCTCTGAATTGTTTATATCCATGCTACACATCATAGAATCATAGAATCGTTGAATGGGTTGGGTTGGAAAGGACCTTAAAGATCATCCAGTTCCAACCCCCTGACATGGACAGAGGACCTTCCACTGGACCAGGCTGCTCAAAGCCTCATTTGACCTGGCCTAGAACACTTCCAGAGATGGGGCATCCATGACTTCTGAGCAACCTGTGCCAGTGCCCCACTAACCCCACAGGGAAAAAATTCTTACTAATAACTAATCTAAATCTCCCCTCTTTCAGATTAAAATCCTCACCCCTCATCCTATCCCTGCAATCCCTGATAAAAATCCCCTCCCAGCTTTAAATACTGGGAGGCTGCTTTAAGGTCTCCCTGAAGCTATCTCTTCTCTAGCCTGAAGAACACCAACTGTCTCAGTCTGTTCTCATACGGGAGGTGATCCAGCCTTTGGATTATCTTCATGGCCCTCCTCTGGATCTGCTCTAACAGATTCATGTCCTTCCTGTGCTGATGATCTGGTCATCCTCTGACATCTTAGGATCAGCAGAAGTTCTTTTGTATCATAGTCAGTTCTTTGCAAACGTTTTTCTGGCTATCCTGAAATTCAGCACAAAAATAGTCTTTGAGCTTTTAGATATATTACACCATGTGTTTTCTATCATTCCTATCACAGAGGTTCCTATGGTGGAGAGCACAGTCCTGTCCCAGGTGAGCAACAGCTGCTGAATCGTGTGCAGTCACACTATCCAGAAGGTTAGAGGAGAATGTAAATAGCGAAGAAGAATGAAACTTCTGGACAAGTGTCCATATCTCTTCTTCAATTTGTTCCAAAGAACCAAACCAAGGAGCTTCCACACCTCTGCTCATCCAGGGAGCCATTTCCATAAGTTCATTGTATCTTTATGTGCTTGATGCACTTGGAGAAAGACCTCCTCAAATATCCTTGAAGAACTTTGCTATGGACCACTGATTTTTCTAGTTCCTCTGGAGTTCTTTCTCAGCACGTTTTCCTCTGGGATCCCTAGCCACATATTCTATAGCAGTGGTGATGGTTTGGATTTTTTTTTGAGACTATGAATTTGAGGCTAACATACTGTACCTAGCTTTAGTTACTAGAGGGTTAGCAGTAGTTTTCCTGCCACTCCTTCATGTTTGAGGCGTACTACTAAGTTCAAGAAAGTCATCTCATATTCTGGGTTCTGTGTCCAGCTGCTGAATCCAGTTCCTATCTCTCGCTGAGTCCAGTATGGAATTCTTCCCTGCAGCCTCAGAATGATCATCACTGGGGGAACTCAGCTTTGGTTTCATATGTTTTTACATATTTTTTTATTAATATCATTATTTTTTCTTTTTATTGTCATTGCTCTATTTAAGCCATTTTAATTTTAGTTCTCAACCAACAAGTCTCTCTCTCCTTCATTTCCTTTTCTTTTTTCTCAGTCAGTAGAGGAAGAACTGGGACAACAACTGCCTGGTATTTAGCTGCCAACAGGGCTGGGAAGGAGTGTGGCTAAGCTGGGACATGCTCTGTTGTGCTCCCTTTCACTGATAAAAGGTCTCCCTTCTCAGAGTTAAGTGCTTGAGGGATGCCCCTGGTGTGTTTGCAGCTTTGCCCCAGTGATTTTATGGTTATTGGCTATTGCTCCAGCTTTCTCAAAGGAAGCCAGCATTAAAATAGCTTTCTATATTCCTTGAACAGTTTCCATCATCCTTTGGCAGTAGTCTTCCCTTCATGTCCTCTCAATGACGTTACTGGCATCAAGCACAGGATCTCACCAATCCCAGCTCTCTGATGCACTTAATTATAGCAGAATCGCTCAATAATTCTGTTGTGCTTCCCTGGGCATCTGGTCATTCACCTCTCATATGCACAGGCAATTAATTTTTAGGTTGTCAGTACAAAGGGTTTGAAACAAGAATATTTATTCCAGCCCAGCGGGAAGAAAGGAGGAAGTTTTGCTGGTGTGTGAGTCCACCTGCAGGGCTCTGCCCCCAGACGCTAAGTGCCCATGATGCCTAAAGGCCTCCAAGAGTGTTGAAAGCTGGAGGGGAGGGCAGTGTTTCTGAGATAAAACATTTCTCTGCTCCTGTCCAATTCCATTAATATTGCGGATAAATTAATAACCATGTTTCTGCCTGGAAATCTCATCAAAATCAATGGCCCAGGGTGCTACATAAATATAAATGCCAGATCCTGCTGCAAGGAGCTGTACGTGGCCATTGGTGACTTCACACAGAGTCTATGCAGAAATTTCAACACCAAAACTCCTGATTCACAGGCTAGGGCATTTCTCATTAGTTTATTCCCTTTCTCTTAACCTTAAACAAAAAATAAAAGAAAGGCAGGACAGAGTCATCATTTCCCCCGGCTTTTATTGAAATGTCATTTGAATGAGACCAAACAATGTTTTATGTTCCTCTGGGTAAGTGATATGGACTTCTGTCCATAAACACAGAAAAATTGCAGCTCTGATCTAGTTAATGGGTATTAGAGGCACAAAATGCTTTCAAATGCACGCAATTATTTTTATCCGCTAATTGAGGGAGTGAAAGCTTCTTTCTAGGAAATATGGTAATACATATCGATCAGAAAAATGAAGCTTCTATACCAAACCCTGAGCACGATGTAAGGTTAAGGGATTTTAATTAATGAAAAAGCTTTTTTATGAAAGGGTGCCACTCAAGGAGAGTATGCACTGTGACCTCCACTTAAATGGAGACATCTTTTAAATATGACACTGCTCAGATGAGCATCACTCACTCTCTTTCTTGGCCACATAAATTTTGAACAGACCTACTGCCAGACCAGGCTGTCTGATTCTGCCTTGCTTTGGTGGTGGATACCCACTACTGAGTCCCAGATCTGGATGCCTTTCAGGCATGTCGCAGATCTGTGAAGACATCAACCACTAGTCCAAGCTTCTGGGTGGGACAAGATCAACGCTGAGCAGTGAAGATCCCCAAGGGACTCACAAAATATGTCCAAAGAAGACATTGCCTGTTTCCAGTGCGCACATTGCACACATCTCAGGAGGGTTACTTCAAGATGTACCCACTTTCGTACCTTGAACTGAACAGGTTTTAGGATTGGCTGTGACCTTGGAGCATACCTGCAGGTTCAATCTATTCAGAAGGAGTTTGCGTCATAGAGTATGAGGCTTTCTAAGATGAAAAGGAAAGCTGGTAAGTAGGAACAACTGGGAGATTCGTTACAGAACTTCACTCCTGATCTGAATAAATGTGAAACAGCAATGCAGATGTATCCACAAGTTCTGTGCCTTTTACTCCTGAAAACAATTCCTTTGCATTCATTTGAAGTCCAGAAACCCACAGTTCTCAAATGCCCAAGCTGAAATTAAACGCTTCTACCTCTTCTTGTACACCTGGATTTATTTTCTAACCCCTTCAAGCACAAACAGAAACATAAATTAGCTCTTTCTATCACTTGTTTTGAAATCTGCCCTGTACGCCTTGCAAATGTAAATACAATGAATTTTAACTTCAACCAGAAACAAGTGCTTTAATTGTTAAGTATATTAGTGCTACAATGTTTACCAGATTAGTCTTCTTTAGGAGGCACAGCGAGCTTAGACTAAGTCCCAAACAGATGTTAAACTATCAAAATCCAGCCTGCAGCAGTGCTTTTGCTAACACTAAAACCTTAAGATTATATATTATCATTTATTATTATTAACATTGATAGCTATATTTTCACACCACTGGGATCCTTCTACATCTTAGACCTTGATAAGACAGGTGACAAATTGACCAGGATGGCAGAATTATCATGCCACAGGGGCAGAATAGAGCCTTTGCTGCAAAATTTAGGTAGGTAGCTGGAGTACAGCAAGTCATCTACATGTGTGTCTTCAACTAAACATACATGGCTACAGCTCTACCTAAAATCTGACCTGGTGCTTCTTTAACTAGCAGAACAGATCAGACTCATGCAAGTCAGCTCGTGATAGACAGACAAGATTGATTGTTCTGCCATCACCTCCAGTGGGCAGAAGAACACCACTTGTCATGCAAAATTGCTGTTACGTTTGCATTTATTGAGATATTTCTGCTGCCTTCGTCACTGGTGGGATCTGAGCACCTAAGTTTTGGCTGTACATACTCCTTAACAGAGGCATGAAAAGCCAAATGGAAAATTATTCTTAACTGAAAGTGATTACACCCTGGTTCAAGGATGAGTGAAGATGCACTGCTGAGTTGAGAAGGGGGCACCCAGCAGAAAGTCTCGTTAAGGCAGGAAGAAGTAGACAACACCTAAAGACCCTCCAGAAGGAAAGCTTCCTCCTAATCACATATTTTAATCTTGCTTCTGATACTGTGCAATGAGTCTGGAAAGGGCCAGCAGAGTCCAATGAAAATTCAGTGAAAAGCAACATTATCCACCGAAACGTCAGACAAGTATCGACTTCTCCACAAAAAGCTTACTCAGACACCCTCGGAGAGTCAATATTTGGTGGGGAGCATTAAAATTTCACAGCCTCTTGGCCAAGGTGACTTTCTACAAGTAGGACTGAACTCTCTCACAGCAAACCTGCTCATGAAAGCTGCCTGCAGAGGCGGTCCAGGTTTCAGCAGCCCCTGGTCTTTCCTCTGCGTTTTGCTCTTAGAGATTAAAATCTTCCTGCCTGGGGGAGGTGACCGAGCAACGAGTAAGTCCAAGGTCCCAATAAATCCATAGCAAAGGAGGAAAAGAAAGGATAAGTCCAGAGACCACGATAATGGGCACTTCATAAATACAGCTGTCAAAGACAGAGAGATTGGTAGGAAGATTTCTGGCATCTTAGCCTATGAACCCACAGTTTGTAAAAGCTGGATGAGCTTCCAACTGCACTAAAGGGGAGATTTCATGCTCCATGGGAATTGTCAGTCCCCGAAAGCTTTCAGAAGCTTGCGTCTGCATTTCCTGTGCATTATATGCCATTATGCATATGCCTTAAAGTAAATGTAAATCACATCAAGACTAATTGTAAAGGGCTTTTGATTGTGAGCAGCAAAGTGCTTTGAGATAGCTTCTGACTGTCCAATAGCCATGTGTCTTTGCCCTCTTCCTCTCTCAGTCTGCACCCTGCCCCCACTCACCCACACATCATGATGTCCTGAGCTCTCATAGACAAGGCCAGCAGGGCTCACCGAGTTAATTAAATAAGCGTCGTTTGCTGTCTGGAGCTCAAGTGACAAATGCATTTCCAACCTTGCCCCTTTGGAGGGAAGGGTGGTTCGTGAAGCATGACAGTGGCTCAGAACTCCTGGATTCTGTGCTCATACATCTTACCCAGATGAAAGCACCACCACCCAGTGACTTGGTTCCCCCCTCTTGTTCCCTGTGTTAGTGCAATAAGCACATTTTCACTTTGCTTTAAGACTCCCCCTTCTCTCCTTTCCTCCCTGGGCTGTCATGGAGGAATAAGATGTCAAAAGATGCTTGGGAAGACTAAAAGGGATGGTTTCCTTCCTCCCCACTCAGACTGTGAATGCAAGGCTAATTCTATTAGCCCAGCCACTCCATTATCCAAATAGCCCCTTGCCTCCTGGTGCATTTGCAGATACATTAGTGTAATGCTACTATGCACTGCCAAACACATGCTGCCTTCCATCCCAGATGTGTTTCACTGCCAGATAAGGTGATAATTTATGGTTTATGTGCATAGATATATATATATATAAAAAAATACATGAAAGTATATAATGGAGCACCCAAAGATGTCAGTAACTTCAGAAATATTGAGCGTAAAGAGGGGTTGCAGAACAAGGTTCATGTTTTATAAAACTCTTTGAGGTCTTACATAATCACGGGTATCTATTTACAAAATGCTGCCTGTTGGTTCAGTCATATGCCAGGTTATACGTTTTATTCTTTACACTTAGAAAAAAAAACAAAAAACCAAAAACCTGAATAGCTGTTTGCTTTCTTCTCTACTTTGAGGTTTGCAAAAATACGTCTGACCCATGCTGGTGGAGAATTTCTTACTTTGCTGCAATGCTGACTCTTCTTTTAAGCTTTACAAGGAGGGATGTAACTCAGAGGGGTGCCAGGTAATGTCTGTGTGACACGGCTTTACTCTTACTGTGTGACCTGGTGTGAACAGTACAGCAGATCCACATATATAGAATCATAGAATCATTGAATGGGTTGGGTTGGAAGGATCTTTAAAGATCATCCAGTTCCAACCCCCTGCCATAGGCAGGGACACCTCCCACTGGATCAGGTTGCTCAAAGCCTCATCCAATCCGGCCTTGAACACTTCTGGGATGGAAACACCCACAACTTCCCTGGGCAACCTGTGACAGTGCCTCACCACCCTCATTATAGATAAATTCTTCCTAATGTTTAATCCAAATTGTCCCCTTCCAATTCAAAGCCATTCCCCCTTGTCCTATCACTGCACGACCTTGTTAGAAGTCCTTCCCAGCTTTCTTGTAGCCCCCCTTCAGGTACTGGAAGGTCGTTATATGATCTCCTCGGAGCCTTCTCTTCTCCAGGCTGAACAACCCAAACTCTCTCAGCCTGTCCTCGTATGTGAGATGCTCCAGCCCTCTGATCATCTTCATGGCCTCCCCTGGATCCATTCCAACAGTTCCATATCCTTCTTCTGTTGGGGATTCTGGAACCAGACATAATACTCCAGGTGGAGTCTCACAAGAGAGGAATAGAGGGGCAGAATCACCTCCCTCAATCTGCTGGCCATGCAGTAGATGTAGGTTTTTTATGAGTCCTATATATGATGATTTCATGCATCATCCTTCCAGTCACCCATGACAACTCACAACAGACGTGTTACATGAAGGGGGAAAGATGCAACAGGGCTCCTGCCACTAAAGCAACTCATTCACCCACAGCCTGCTCTCAGTTCCATCCCAGAGAAAGGGTATTTGGGAAAAAATTGTAGTCTTTTAAGAAATCTTTCAAGAAATCAAATAGTCAATAAACAGCTACATCAGGTCTGTGTCACGCATGACCATTCTCATGGCCAGCAGGAGAAAGAGCAGCATCCTAGCCTAAGAGTGAACCATAGAGCCAGAACAAATATTTTTTCCCACAGACAGAGCATTAAATTCAGGCTGACTTTTCACTTGGCGAAATAAAAAAAATAAAGTTAATATCTCGGAGATGCGGGATGGCAGAAAAAGAAAAATAACAAATGCAAGCAAAAAAAAAGATGAAATTGTCCCATTGAAATGCACAGCTGAGCAAGAAAATTTCATCTGCCCGGAAAAGAAGCTTGCTATTTTTCTAGGACCCTGGGGCAAAACTGTCAATTCTAAAACCTACAAATTATCCCTTTGCTTTAAGAAAAAATGATTCGAACCTACAGTCCTTTATCAGGCTTGAATTCTCCTTCCTTCTCCTAAAGAGTTGCATGAGGAAGCAAAGAAAGACACACAGAAATGCAAACACACACATCAAATACAAATACCTCAGTATGTAAAAGATCTTTTTGCACCACAAGCTGATGTTTCTCTAATTCGAAACAATAACACCTCAAAGCTGTCTGAGCACTGAAGAGAGGGGGAGGAGTAACTGCACATGGTTGATTGTGTAAACTTTGTGCCACAGTTGTGAGTAGAAGGATGGATTGTCAGTTTAAAGAGAAAGTCTAGAAAAGAGAAAGGGGGACTGTTTAGCTTGTGTGGGAGCATGGAGGGCCTACGATATCTGCCACAAGCACTTTTATCTCTTTAGCGATGAAAATTAATGAAAATAAATGATCAGAAGGCAATAAATGGATGTGCAGCTACCATCACCAAGGAATGCTGATACACTGTTTACACATCTAATGTTTGTTTTGAGACTCTGCAATCTCTGCAGGATGGTACAGTGCATATGTTGTTGTCACTGTATTTCTTTTTCCTTTTTAATTTATTGATTCAGGGTATAGAAGTGTCTCTAAAGCCTTGGCTCAGCTTTCAGAGGCTCCCTTTGCTGGGAGGAGTTGGTGCACCTCAAGCAAACCAGCCCTGAAGGAGCTGGAATGCACAGATGCGGGTGAACTTAGAGTCATAGAACCACCAGGTTGGAAAAGACCCACTGGATCATCGAGTCCAACCATTCCTATCAAACACTAAACCATGCCCCTCAGCACCTCGTCCGCCCATCCCTTAAACACCTCCAGGGAAGGTGAATCAACCACCTCCCTGGGCAGCCTATTCCAGTGCCCAATAACCCTTTCTGTGAAAAATTTTTTCCTAATGTTCAGCCTAAACCTCCCCTGGTGGAGCTTGAGGCCATTCCCTCTCGTCCTGTCCCCTGTCACCCGGGAGAAGAGGCCAGCACCCTCCTCTCTACAACCTCCTTTCAGGTAGTTGTAGAGAGCAATGAGGTCTCCCCTCAGCCTCCTCTTCTCCAGGCTAAACACCCCCAGCTCTTTCAGCCGTTCCTCATAAGGGCTGTTCTCCAGCCCCCTCACCAGCTTTGTCACTCTTCTCTGGACTCGCTCCAGAGCCTCAACTTCCCACACTAAAGAGCAGCAGGAGATACCAGTGGGTTGTGAAAGCCAGTGAACCCCCAACAAAACTGTGATTTTCACTGCATTAACAAACGGGTAGTCTTCACAGTCTGATAGCCGCTGCTAACACTCTCCTAGGCCTTGTTTACATTATCATAGAATCAAAGAACAGTTTGGTTTGGAAGGAACCTTAAAGTCCATCCGGTTTCAACCCTCATGCCATGGACAGGAACACCTCCCGCTGGATCAGATTGCTCAAAGTCCCATCCAACTTGATCTTCAACATCTCCAGGGATGAGGCATCCATGACTTCTCTGGGCAACCTGTGCCAGTGCTTTACCACCCTCGCAGCGAAAAAGTTCTTCCTAATAGTTAATGCATCCCCTATTTCACCTTAAAACTGTTCCCCCTTGCATTCTCATTATTATCAAATACAACAGACCAAGGACCCTTCTAAAGACTTGCTAGCAAGTGGCAGTGTCTACATCTCTAAATTGTCCTTTCTTTCCTTTTTTTCCTGAAGAAGTGGTTGATACTTTCCTACTGCCCCAGGGCCCAGTCCTGCTCATGATATTCCCTTGAGCTTTGCCTCGGCACTGCCTGGAGGAATGCTGCCTGGTTTACAGAGTAAACCCATGGTAGAAATGGTGCTAATAATTATGTGGTACTGCTGGGCTTGTGCTGGCTCTGTTTGCCTGGTAATTTCAACATAGCTGAGAAGATTGGCACATAAACATGAGTGAAGGGCAGCCTTCTCCTGTATCCAACTGCTCTTTGGACAGCACCATCAATGGCTCTGGAGAACATCACAGGTGACCTTCCCAGTCCCTCCTGTACTTCTTACCACACAGAAAATCACCTTGCATCATACAAAAATGAGGTCCTTGTGGTCAGGCTAACAAGAAGCTATCCCTGCAGCAGGACAGCCAACTCCAGGAATGCCTCTGCACCCATAGACAGCTTCAACCAGAGGACGCTGCTGGCTCAGCAACCCCACTGCACACAGCAAGTCTGCTCCAGTGGGCTCTGTGGGCTTTCCCCAGATATGTACTCACTCTTCTCCTCTGCTGCCCCTCTTTATAGAACAGACCTCAGTTTTTAACCAATATTTCAAATGCTTAATCAGAATTACAAGCTAAAACCACAAAATGCTCAAGCTGACAGCTTGCAACATCTCCCATCCTGCGAAGTAGTATGGAGTCTCTGCCCACCTACACAAATCACAGGACACTTTTTTTGTACTACTCTGTAAAGTTTTATCTGCACTGGTATATTTAATGTGCCCTGCATTACTCCCTGATCCTAAGGTCAGAGAGTCTAGAATAGCAGATGCACACATCAATAAACTCTCTTAGCCTGTGAATGAAGTAGCTGTAATCAAACTGCCTCTCAGAAACAGTCTCTGGCCATCGTCATCCCCGGACTGTGTCCAGGACTGTCTGGGAGACAGCTCACTGGTCCCACAGTAAGGATGTGCCAACTGCCGTCACACCAGTTTAATGAGACAATGAGAAAATCCACCTCCAGTGCCTGGTCATGTTTCCTAGTACTCATAGGCATGTAACCTAAAGTCCATGTGGCTACCAGTTCACTGCTTGCAGAAGCCAGGGAGATCATGTTTTGAAACAAGAAAAAAAGCAACAACAGCAGATAAAGGCAATTCCTTCTCTGTTCCTAAAGCCACTCCTAGTCCCCTGTCACAGAGTTACATCCTCCAAGATGTGAACAGAAGTGGTTCTGAGTCTGTGCCATGAAAAAAGGCAGTAAATCAGCCAGCCTTAAGGTCACCCTAAGAAATTAAGTTTAAATCTTTTAATTTTTTCAACTGTCATCAGTCTAGAAGCGCAAATACAAGACCTTGAAGGGGATATCAGATTCATATCAAAACAGGAGATAACATATCATCAACCCACAACATGAAAAAGACAACGTGCTCCATATACCTGCCTCCTTGGTGGGACACAAACCGCTGCATTTTGGGGTGAGGATCACAGAAGGTGTTTTGTTTTTCTTTCTTTGTAAGCACACAGTTAAGATGGACTGTGCAAAGATTAGATGTGTTTTCCCAAAGGTGTGAGCTCAGCCTTGGGAAAGTGCTGAGTAAATGGATCAGTAATTAGTGATGGATAGCATATTCACCAAGTCCATTAGCTGGAAAGAAAAGCAAACCTGCAGCATGCTCAGCTGGAAAGAAAAGCAAACCTACAACACGTCTCACATTCCTTTCCTGCATTTTCCTGCCTCCTGACAGCATCCCAGTGATGACCCCCTCACAGCCTGTGCTGCTGCTTCCCCCGCCACAGCTTCTTGTCTCATTGGGGACTGGCATTTCCAATCAATTAGACGTGTCACTGCTGAATTTCTCTGCTAATTACTGGAGTTTATTATGTCTAAAGCCAGGTTAAATGTAGAATTCCTGAGGTCAAACGGGGTCACCCAGACAATCAGTTCCACATTTTCCGCAGCAAAAGAGACCCCCACAATCAGTCACTGCCAAGTGGTTTGTAATGACCATCTTGACTGTTAATGGCCTAAGGTGAAAGTTTCAGGGACAGAGAATGCTCTTGGAGACAGAGGAAAAAAAATCCAGCAAAGAAAAAGGCCACTTTGAAGGCAATTATAGCATAGATGTGTGAACTCACAACCCTTCCATGGAGTCTTAGTGTGGAAGGAGATGGTTTTTCTTTACACATTAAGCAGCTCACAGAGAGCAAGAACTGTCTTTCTTTGCACTAGTTTCTGAGTTGCCAAATGCCTTTTGGTTTCAAGGATGACAGCTCAGGACACAAAGAAAGCAAAACTGCTCAGGTTTAAGGACCAATAGGCTGTACAGCATAAGTTGCTAAAAAGTATGCTATGAGCTCTGCTAACTGCTTCTTCGCCCCTCCTTGCCTAGTAATAGATATGGTAGCTGTAAGAATGCTGCAAGCCAAGGAGACCCTGGGAGGGCTGTTCTTGAAAAACAGAATCATAGAATCATTAAAGTTGGAAAAGACCACTAAGATCATCAAGTCCAGCTATCACGGAGCACACAGAACCTTTCAGAAGGAAAAGAAAAACATCTTCTCATCTGTTTTGAAGACGAGAGGGTTTTCAAATCTCTCTTGGCTCATTTTGACACTCATCCTGTGCGTGAAATACATCATGTCCCTTACCGGCATTTCACTCAGAGCTGGCTGTAGCAGAGCTTGAAACACTTCAGCCCAGACAGAGTGCATGGGCAGGCTCAAAGTGCTCAGTATTTGCAGTAGAAGCCGCCTGAAGAGCCTTGCCTAAATGTCAACACTGTTTTCAGAAACAATTATAGGGAATGCAGAAATAGCAATCAGGGGGTTATGTACCTCTTCTCCATCCAGCAGCTGGCAGATGAGTTTATATCATGAGGAAGCCAGAAGAGGATCTCTCTAACTGCTGGGCCTGAAAACTCCCTATAAAAGTTAACACCACACAAGGCTTCCCTTCTGAGGGTTAAAAGCTTCAGGACGACCAGCGGTGTAGGGGAAAACCCGACTGGATCCTCCTGCAGCTGGAGTGGTGCAGCTGAGCCCTGACAGTCTGCACTGTCAAATTCTTCTTGGCCTCTTGCATGGGTTTGATGTCCAAATTGCAGTCTCTCAAACAATGTCCAGGAATGGCTTGGGTTTATTCTCTACATTGTCTGGATGGAGATACTCTTCTTTTGGAAGAGTAAGAGAGCTGAGATCTACAGGAATGGGCCATGCTGCAGAATTTTTTCTCAGTGCCAGAATACTTTATTGTATTTATTAATTTAGATGCTGGGAAAATCATAAAATCATAGAATGGTTTGATCAGGAAGCGACCTTTAAGGTTATCTAGTTCCAACACCCCTGCCATAGGCAGGGATGCCTTCCACAGGGTCAAGTTTCTCAAAGCCCCATCCAGCCTGATCTTGAACACATCCAGGGGTGGGGAATCCATGACTTCTCTGGGCAACCTGTGCTGGTGACTCCCCATCCTCACAGGAACTATTTCTTCCTAAGATCTCATCTAATACTCCCCTCTTTCAGCTAAAATCCATTCCCTCTCGTCCCATCCCTGCAGTCCCTGATAAAGAGCTATCCCTTCAGCTTACCCTTTAGGTACTCTAAGGTAGACTCTAAGGTCTTTGTGGAGTCTTCTCCATGTTGTCCATCTACACAAGTGGCTAAGAAGAACCAAGCCTATACTAAAAGGAAAAATACAGTTATACTCTATACAACAGAGTATTGAGCAAGT
The DNA here is from genome assembly GCF_032191515.1 of Phaenicophaeus curvirostris. NCBI lineage: Eukaryota > Metazoa > Chordata > Aves > Cuculiformes > Cuculidae > Phaenicophaeus > Phaenicophaeus curvirostris. The sequence continues at coordinate 2,620,807 of NC_091392.1, read as the reverse complement.
GTTCAATTTGCTGGTTCAAAATATCTTTCTAAAAGAAAAACAAGGCAAGACAAACTAAATTAGGTCTCAAGGATTCTCATTACTCCCTTGCCAGTTAGGAAATAAAACAAGAAGATAATTTTCAGGGTTGAGTACACTTGTCTCCAATCACAAACTGGAAAATCACAAAAACAGGTAAACACACGAAAACCCTAAAAAAAGAAAAAAAACTTCAACGTCATACTATGATGTTGAAGTTTTTTTTTTTTAATAGAAAAGAATATAGGAGCTAATTTGCCTTTCAAGGGCAGGTTCTGAAATTAATTTCATTTTCCTGTTCCTAGGACACATGCCTACGATGATAATGACTATATGAAGTAATACAAAGTGATGAAAGATATTTATCAGGGGCCTAAACGAAGCAAGGCTCAAAGCCATGAGTGCAGAAGACACAACAAATTCTGGAGCACTTAGAAAGGTTATTCCTGAATCTAACAATGAAATGCCTATTAATCTCCACTAACAAGGATCATGCTTAGAAGTTCAGAGGTATCACATGAAAAATAGAAAAGGCATTAGAAAATGATAACTCTGTGCACTTGTGATGTAAGGAACTCCCCCAAGAGAGGAAACACTTGCATCAAAGAAAGTAATAAGATACATGAGCCTGCAATAGAAACAACTTGTTAAGTATATTTAAAATGCAATGATTAAGAGAAGAGTGCCCAACAGCCACGGGGCACCAGTCTGGGAAAGCACTCAAGCATGTGTTAGACTTAAAAGCTTAAACCCAAGAGGTATGGAAGTGACTATACCTTGGAGCCAGGGTCTCTGTCTTGCCCATATCCTCCCTCCTTGGGAGCACTGGTGCACCAGGCTGGGCTGGATTGGAATACCAAAGAAGGAGGGTGATTAACAACGGGTGCTTTCAAGTGACCTGCAAATGTAAGGTCTGTTTGAGGCAGCAGAGAGGAGGAGACCTGGCTGTCAGTGAGATTGGAGGAGACAGATGTTTAATGGAGTCCAGGATTACAGATCTGCCTGTCTTCACATGTAATCACCAGCTTCTTAGGTTTCCTCTTTTTTCTCCCCTTCTTCTGGGTCTATTACACGGTCAGGGACTGGGGGAGGGGAGGATGGAGATTTTCAGATTGCCAGTTAAATTCCTTGAGCTGTCCTGAATACTCTGACCTACACCCAGCTGAAACCACAACCTTCCAGTCTGGCAGGATTCAGGGATACCGGAGTGGATTTTTCATTGAAAATAAGAAGAGCAATGTATTTAACTCCACAGATCCACCTCATTTTCCCCAAACAACACAGTAACTTGTCTGAGCAGTCTGTGTTTGAGTCAGAGAGGCCATGCAGCAGAGGAACAACACCACAATCAATAGTGCCAGATGACCTGCATGTGGTGTGCCGGGTAGCACTGTGCCCCAGGGGACACGTCTGCACAGCTTCCCACCCATCACCCACTCCTGAGGATCAATAGTCCCTGCAGCTTCTCACCCAGAGAACGACTCTCAAAATGCTTTCTTGCAGTTATGGGCATTGCTCACTCTTTCCTCTGGTTTTAGTCAGTTTTTGTCCTCTGTGCAAGGCAGGGGGTAACTATTACTTTGTGAAAGCTGAGCCCTGTGATTTAGAAGGATCAATGTTCTCATCGAAAAAAACAGAGTAGAGGAGGAAGAACTGGCTGCTACTTAGACTGACCAACCTACTTCATTCCTCATGTCACAACTCCAGGCAATCCCCTACAATTGTGTCCACCATATGGATACCTTACGGCATGGAGCCCCAAAGACAAATTAAACCATCCTCTACAGGAACACAGCACTTTCAAAGGCCTCTATGCATCCTCCAGCTCCTGTACTGCCTCTTTAAGATGCCTTTGGAGGCATCCTGGCATGGGGATGACTCTTGCGCAAGCTGAATGCTGACATTAGGCGTTGCTGAAGTTCAAGCGAAACACAGATCTATGGGTGGTGGTGTGAAAGCTGTACTTCTACCCCGAAACATTTCATGCATTGAAGAGGGAATGACTGTAGAGTTTAGGCACAAATATACCATTGCTGCGACTTAACATAGTTTGTATTTTTAACGAGAACGACTGTATCAGACACAAAACTGTGTTAATCTGTATGGATATAAATGCACCCCAAAGGCTGGTCAAGAAGTGATTGGGAGGCAGCTTTGACATGATACTCTATCACAATCATGCATCATGACCAAGGATGTATCTCTCAGCCCTCTCTGCTCATCAGCCACGTAATGTCACCAGCAGTGTTCTGATTCAGATGGCAGTTAAATGAGTTCACGTCTTGCCAGCAAGCAGGGTTTAGACTGTCCATGCTTAAGATACTTTTATTGGAAGTACTTGAGCGGTTGCTCTGATATACTCCTCTCCAGCTGGATGCCAGTGATTAATACAATGTGCTTGCAGGGAACTCATTTCTCTGGGATGAAGCAAGTCTGACAGAAACAGGATCCTGGCATCGATACGCAAAGCCAAGTGTGGGCTTGTCTACTTTCCTCTAGATGGGCTCCAGAAAGCTATAACTTAATGTCCACTATAAGATAGCTACAAAGAGAATAATTACTCTCCCAAGAAGAATTTCCATCTCTATCACGCCCAGACGAGATACCACCTGATTACATAGCAAGAGTGAGGAATGATTTCTTCCCCTCAGAAACCAATGCCTACATTCACTGAGCCAAATATTAATTAGGGAATTCATGCTTAGATTCAACTACTCTTCATATATTGGAACATGGGTATGAAGGTCCTGAAGCTCTTCTGAATTTGGGATACAGTAAAGCCTTCCAGTTCTCATCAGGACATTCACACTAGCCTCAGGTGCCAGAAGGAAACCTCAGTGTTCCACAGCCAGTGGTCGGAGTTGCAGAGAGCTCCAAAAGATATCCTGATCTTAGAAACACCTTCATTACCTTCAGGACAAATAGAGTCAACAGCGATTTGCCCACAGCCATACAAGGAGTCTGTGAGCAAAGTGGGGTATGAGTCTAGGTCTCCCAAATCCTGGAATACTTCTCAACTACAAAGATTTTCTCCCTTCCATTGTACTGGCATAGTACTTGTTTCAGGGCAAAGTGGGACACTTGAATACAGAATGCAACTAGCTTACAAAAGCATTTCCAAAGCATAAAAAGAGCTTAATTCAAGTGTAAAAAGCTCATGGCTGAGGGGCAGTGAGAGATGAAATTCCAGATGTCCATGCATCTCACGGGATGGAGACAGTCCCCAGCAGAATTTCTTCCTTTGCCATAAATGGCTCAATTGGGACATCTCCAAGACCTTGAATTGGTTCCTCACCTGCTCACCCCAGCCTTCTGAGTTATTTACATCCCTTGCTGGAACACATAACAAACCCAGCAGGAAGTTAAGGGACTCCCTTCTCTGTTAATTAGCCCACAAATGCTTACTCCTTGGATATCTATGTGCTAGCAGCAAATGAGTTAAAATCAAGCTAAACTATGACTTTTTGCAATAATATGCCTTTTGCTGATGAAGAATTATTTCAAAAGAGTCAGCACACAACGTGCTGCAGTTTTGCCGGTGGGCCAAATTGCTTTTATCATTCTTGGCTGAGAAACTTAGCTACTCATACGGTGTCTTTTCCATCCTTAGCTGAGCATCCATGCAGGTTTTTCCATCCATGCAGTCATTTCTCAGAAAGCATCTGACCTTATTTAACATGGTCTTAATTGGGCGAAAGCAAGCGCAAGGGAGAGTGGAGTTCAGCCCCTGATATTGCTGAGGGTGATGAGTGGTATTTTAAGGGCAGGGAAGAACAGTCAAAGAGAACAAAACTTGCCTTTGCTGCCAGCTGGGATTACACTCACTGCTATCTAGAGACTGGCTGAACTCTAGAGACTGTTCTTCCCTGTTTTTTTCAGTGCTACCCAAGAGCAGCCGGGCAATGAAACAGGCAGTTTGGTGCCTGCTTCTTTTGGGGGTTTAGAGGACATAACATCATAAATCTTTGCAAAGAGAACACGCAGTTCAACTCTTGACTTGGGCCCCTTAGAAGCTCCGATGACCCTGATTTTACCTAGGATGTCAGTCGAGTCTAGCAGCAGCCAATTACTCCAAGGAAGAGAATATGTTGTCAACTATCTTCCTACCTTCCTGGCTTTCAGGATTTGAACATCAGAGTCCTGCAGAAGACCTGCCCATCTCCAAAAAGTGGATGTGTACAGAGCAAACACCTTCCACACCTTGTACCATAACCCCTTCTACAAGATGACAGTCAATCTCCAAGAGCTGACAATACAGCAGAGTCAAACGATATAAATCTGCAACAGCAGTGTCAAAATTTACAATTCAAGCATTTTTCTGGTGCTTTTAAATCCTCGGGTCAAAAAGTCACACTTATTAGACAATTTCAGCTCGCTATTTTAAAACAATTTTTTTCTGGTTCTGGACCAATGATGAAAAACACGGTCTGCACAAAATCTGATGGCTTACAAACAAACAAATGCAAATTAAAAGGAAAAACTCTTTAGTTATTTTTAAAACTTGTGATCTTGAGCCAGTGTTTCTGGTGACAGCCTCAAACTGACAATCCCCTGGAAAGAGCCTCTCCAAACCTAGGAGTTAATGTTAATTGAAATTTTGTGTAAAGACCACATTTGAAGAAATTAAGCTATAATTAAGTAAAGTTATTAATGATTGCTTTAACTAATTGATATGATAACACAAGCAGCAGACAAGATCTTAATCAGTGGTCATGAAATCAGAAGTAAACTATCCAGAAACCACCTCTTCCTTTCCAGCTAATTTCCACACAATAATTCTGTTGCAGATAGTGACTCGGTGATGAAGGGAAGAATAAATCCCAGGAGACAAATAGGTATAAGCCTTCCTTATTTTAATGAGAAACAGGCAGAGAAAGGCCAAAAAGACCCTGTCAACATGATTTGTGATACTGTCACTTAATTTTTACCAAATGTGGTTTCTGCCACGTTTTTGTTGAAGTACATATTTATTTGATATTTCATTGGCAAAGTTTAAAAGATCCCCTAAAATACCTATCAGCTTCTGCTACGCATGACCTTACAAGGCTAACCTTCGACATACTGTAATGGTTTTAGGGAATGATAGTGCTGCACAGATGTGATTTATTCTCAGATCATGGATGACTTTCTGTTGGTTTACAGGGAGGAAGCACAACTTTCTGCTGGAACATGAAGCTGACTCACCTGCATGAAACAAACTTGCTTGCAGAGAGAGGGACAACAAATCGCCTTCTTTGAGTCAAATGTAGGGTTACTCATAATCTGTTTGCAGAACAGAGTCTTCCCTAGACATTAGTAAACCAAAAGTAGGAGGCAGCTCAAAGCCTTGGGATTTTAATAACATGAAGTTGGGGCCTCTTGCTGTTTGCCTTCTCGTTTTTCAGCCTTTAAGTTCATTTTCTCTAGTTCTTTCCTTTGATCCCTCTGTATCAAAGGGAGGAGCTGAGATTCTTGTGTCTTGGAGTTGCTTCCAGGTGCTGTGTCAGCTTTCCAAAACACCTCTAGTACTAGGAAAGACTTAGGAGTCCAACATGCTGAAACATATATTTAGGGAGTGATGGAGGTGACCTTACACATACTAGTCCAAAGCCATAACAAGAAAACGACCATCCTAGACATCCTGACATGTAGAGCTGGGCTTTGTATGCATGGCAACGCTTAAGCATCAAGAAGGTGAGGAGGCATGGTCAGCCAGCAGCATGGTGGCAGCTGGAAGAGAAGAGAGCAAAGGAAAAGGGATGCCAAGAGTGGAGGAGTAATGGAAAAGCAAGTGCAAGCTGCAAATGAGAGGACAGTGTCACAAAGTGAGGTGGGATCAGAGAGAGAGGTGGGAATAATGAGGAAGGGGTAAAAGAAGCATCTCAAGTCCTGCAGAGAGCTCCAGGAAGCTTGTAGGCTTGAGCTTCTCACTTGAGTGGAGAGAGTCAAAGAGAGGATTAGAGGACGAAAAGGGTCCTGAAGAGGTATGTACATATGTCATGAGGCACAAGAAGATGCAGAGACACTGAAAACTTCCTTCCTCTGCTCCTCCAGCAGCATGTGCCATCTGCTCCTCATCTCCTTAGGTCAGCACGTGAGGCAGAGGGTTCTCCACTTTCTGTGCATCATAAACAAAGAAGGAAAAAGAAACAGCCTAAAGCCTCCAATGTACTGATACTCCCATAACCCTGAGGTAACATCTCAATACAGGAAAAAGTGTCATACAGACAGGTAAGCGAGGAGATGACACCCCAGAGCAGTCCTCTCCACACCTTGGCCACACAACCCCCCCCATTCAATAGGAAACACCGTCTGGCTTGGAAGTCACTCAGAGCCTTTGAAAAACCTGGGGCTAAATGGTAGCTCTCTTGATAAATCCTGACAGATCCCATGCATGCAGCAATCCTCCTCCACTCTGTCAACAGGGAGTTGAAGCACACTTTCACTCTTAAAACACGCGTACGCCTGCACCTCTGCTAAATAATGGGACCTTTTCATACTGTTCCTCTGCGCTCTGGCGACAAATCTTCCCCTCTCTCTTTTCAATCAATCTCCATATAAAATATATATTTCTATATAGTGCAGCCCTTCTGCTGGTGAAAAGTTGCTGCATCCAGCTCTTGAGAGCACAGCATGTTTTGATGGTGCCAACAAGTGCTGCCTGTTACCTGTGTGTTAACAGGAGCTGCAGGAAAGGACCTGCTTCAGCCACAGACCACAGGACTGAGCTAGGTTCCCCCATTACAGAATCACAGAATCACTCGGTTGGAAAAGACCCCCAGGATCATTGAGTCCAACCATTCCTATCAACCACTAAACCATTGTGGGCGTCTAGCTGGGCAAGCAAGTCTCTGACCACCTCCTCTTGAATCATGGAAGCTTTGTTCTGCCCCTCTAACTCCTGGGTATGTACACATAGGGAATAACTTTCCTTACTATTAAAGACTGAGGCAAAGAAGGCATTAAGTACCTCAGCCTCGTCCTCACCCTTTGTCACAGTTGTTCCCTTTGCATCCAATAAGGACTGAATATTCTCCCTGGTCTTCCTTTTATTGTTAATGTATTTATAGAAAGATTTTTTGTTGTCTTTCACCGATTTGGCCAATCTGAGCTCTAGTCGGGCTTTAGCCTCCCTGATTTTTCCTCTGCACCATCTCACTTCCTCCCTGTCATCCACCCAAGATGCTTGTCCCTTCTTCCAAAGTTCACAGACATTCCTCTTCTTTTTGATGTCCCTCCAGACCTCCCAGCTCAAGCAAGCTGGTTGTTTTCCCCAATGGCTCCTTATCCAGAACATGAGGACGGCTTGCTCCTGAGCAGCTAGGATTTCTTTTTTGAAGAGCTCCCAGCCCTCATGGGCTCCCTTGCCCTTAAGGACTGTCTCCTATGGGACTTTATCAACCAGCCTTCTGAACAGTCCAAAGTCTGCCCTCTGGCATTCTCCTTGGAGCCCAGGGAGTTCAGCTCCAGATGAAAAGCCCCATGTGCAACCCAAGTGCCTGCAGTGCTTTGAGGAAAGTGTGCTGATGCTGACCTTAAAAAGGCCAGGGCATATATTTTTTTTGCAGCATGAGAAAGTCTTTCCTTGTACCAGGTTTACTGCACCAGCTTTTTAAGGTGTTCCAAGTTAATGGCTGTCTTGCTGAGCTGAGCCCTAACCTCTATGCAGAATAATTTGGGGTATGGTGAGAGCAAAACTTGCTGTCACTGCCATAGCCACGACAGGACTCGGACAAGTTGGAGAAATCTGCTTTATCATTGGACCTTCCATTCCTGTTAAGGACTGGTAAGTGATGGAGCCAAGCCTGGCAAAACTGCTTTTAATGGAGCCCCTACACACCCAACAGAATCAGTCTTATCTCTGGGGCACAGCCAGGGTTTTGCTCAGCAGACAGAGGTAGAAGAAATGTCCTGCTTTCCCAAGGATAGGACAAGCCCTGTCCCCTGCTTTCCTTTGAAAAGGTCGTGTCAAGCCATCATCCTCCTGCCTATCATCTCCACAGATGTCACAATACCAGGGGATTTCTGTGGGCAGTGAAAACCTCTGATAAGTCAGATCTTCATCCGTTTATGAAAGGAACTGTATAGTGTGGCTTGCAAGTGGATGGGGTTTTCACTCTCAAGGCCAGCCTGCACTACTCCACACTGTTCATAGTCCTGCCTCCACTGAAGACAAACCCCTGTGCCCACTCTCAGCTACAGAAACACTGAAAATGTTAATTCATTCAAGCCCTTGAAGTGTATTATATCATGAGCACACAGATAGCAACTGCATTGCTGTGATGGCAGTGCTGTCATTCATATTGCTTGCTATGTTGCAGATAAAATCAGAGACAGGCAAAGGCCTCTGTAGTGTTGAGTGTTTCACAAAATTGGATCAGATTTTAAATAATAATAGTCCATGCCCTTTTCAGTAACGTCTCTCATACAAACACTCCAGAGTTTCAAAGATGGGTGAGAGGAGGACATCGAATGGATCACAGGGGACTCAAGGTTCCTGCATTCCCTATAGGGCTCCATCAACAACTTGTATCCCTAAAAAAAACCTGCCAAAGCCTTTTGCTTTGAAATAGTCAGCCATAAATTAAAACTGCTCATTTTATAATTGCCAGAGGAGTGTGAGTATTCAACATAACAGCAATAATATGTTCTGGGAAGTTGCTGGAGGGAAAACAAGTTCCTCTTCTGGTTCCCAATCTCACTTCTTAAGGAAGTTAGTGAGTGAGCAGTGCTGTTCCATTGCCCTCTCCTAGAGAGAATAAAGACAGCTCCTGGGTGTATCATATAAACTAAACCAAAAGAGCCAAATATGTCTGCAAATCTGAAGGGCTGTGCAAAATCAGTGGTGGTATCTGAGGTCACCTGTTGTCAAATGAGGCTGCACAAAAAGGTCACTCTGGGCAAATATGAATTCAATGGGTTTATTATTGGCATATTGTCACTCTTTAGGGCTTTGAGCATGCAGGAAGCTCCATTCTACTCAAAGAAAAGAAAGGATTCACATAGTAAAGAGATGAGAAAAAAGAACAGTGTCGTGACAAAAGTCTTGCAGGAGCTCACATGCATCGCCTTCCTCCAGCCTCTCACTCCATTCCAACAGGTGACTGGGACTGTTTTCACTTCAGCATTGGAGGTGACATCCCATCCTTTCCCAGCATGGAGCAGATAAGAAAGCAATCCCAGCTCTGTCATCATGACCTGTCTCTCATCACACAGCCTCTTTAATAAAGACGAATGTACAGAGTTGCTCCCCTACCCACTCCAAGTTTGAGGTATAAGATCCATAGGTCAGGGAGAGGGTTGGAGACATCACAGTGACACAAAACATTTAAAATAAAGTTATTCAAGCAGAAGAAATTACAGTCATAGATTGGAAACTATAACCACTGTTTTTGCAAAGGGAGAAGAATCATAGAATTGTAGAATCATAGAATTGTAGAATCATAGAATCACCAGGTTGGAAAAGACCCACCAGATCATAGAGTCCAACCATTCCTATCAAACACTAAACCATATCCCTCAGGACCTCATCCACCTGTGCCCTAAGGTGACCCAATCACCTCCCTGGGCAGCCTGTTCCACTGCCCAATGACCCTTTCCGTGAAAATTTTTTCCTAATGTTCAGCCTAAACCTCCCCTGGTGGAGCTTGAGGCCATTCCCTCTTGTCCTGTCCCCTGTCACCTAGGAGAAGAGCCCAGCACCCTCTTCTCCACAACCTCCTTTCAGGTAGTTGTGAAGAGCAATGAGGTCTCCCTTCAGCCTCCTCTTCTACCAGGCTAAACACCCCCAGCTCTCTCAGCCGCTCCTCATAAGTCCTGTTCTCCAGCCCCCTCACCGGCTTCGTAGCGCTTCTCTGGACTTGCTCCAGTGGGTACTCTATGTTTGGTGCACCTTACATGATCCAAGGTCAGGTAGCTAATAGTTGCTTAATGAATCATTGAAGCTTAATATATGGGTGAACTTGTTACACTTGGACTGATGGCCTCTAGTTGAACTGTGGTTGCACTGTAGGGCACATGCCATCACCCTACCACAATCCCTTATCGGTCCTTTTTTCTGTGGATCTAAAGCTCCTCATGAGCATGCATGAATCAACCGGTCATGATAATTCAAGTCCCTGTATGTCCACAAGACTAATTATAAACTATCATGCAAAACTAATTCCTCCCATCTCAAGCAGCAAACTTCCTGAGGCCAAGCATTCTGCTGAAACCAGTCAGACTTCCATGCTAAACACCCAGATTGGTCCTTCTCTGGAATCTGGCTGGTAGTATTTTCAAGAATAATCCTAACAACACAACAAGAACATCACACTAAACTTGGCCTCCACTCTTGCAAGCAGCGTCCTACACTCTCGATCACTGTGTCTCGAAGAGGTTCCAGCAACTCCAAATACTCCAGTTGGAGCCAAATGATTCAGTGTTACACTTATCCGTATCTGTGGCAGATGTAGCCACAGTTTGAACGGGGGTGGAGAGCAATGTAGCACACAGCAGATGCAGCAGCAACTCTTTGTCATGTAGCCAGTAGGACAAGTACTGCATAAGGTGATGCTGCTTGTGGCTTTTGCCCCTTTAGTTCTCTGCCCCTGGCCCTTCAAAAATCGCTTCAGTTTATAAATACAATGGTTTCTAAGCACGAAAGTCATTAGATCAACAATGGAACATATCTTTGTAGGAACCTCGTTCACTGTCAGAACTTCATGTGCAATTCTCATGCCCACAGCATGATCAAGCTAAAAGCTTTCGAAGCACCATGGACTAACAGGGTTTCTTACCTGCTTCTCCGACATGAGGTAGAGGTGTTCATGATCCATTGAGAAAGCCATATCCCGTAATATGGGGCCAGTATCCACCACCTGCACAATCTCATACTCCAGCGTGTTCTTGGAGGTGCCATCCACACGGATCTGCAGAGCAAAAACAGATGCAGGGAGAGAATGTGAGTATTTTTTTCTTCTTCTACTGTGACTGTAGAATAATCATTGGAGAAATGCATTGTGGTCCATGTCTTTCGGACAACCAGCACTGTCATTGCAGCATGAACTTTTTCTTTGTTCCCTTGACTCCTCACTTAACGGATAAGGCAGGTTTAACTTCTTCTGCCGGTCCCATCAACACTAGAGCCCTGCACAAGAACAATTCGGAGCCTGCTTGCTTTTATCTCACCCTATCACAGTGTTACTGTCATTGCCTGGGCAAATCTACCGAGCTGAAAATGATGGCAAAATGGGTAGAATTTGTGGCGATGATGAGCAAAAGATAAAAAACCTCATGAGAGTCTTCAGGACTGACTCACCCAAATTCTAGTCAGACAGTATTATTGTTCTTATTGCTAATATTTCACGGTGCAATGTATTATTGCAGAGTGTACAGTACAACACAGACTATTTCTCTTGTTGATTACATATATCAGATATTGAAATCAGTCCTGTACAACTATGGCACCTTATGATTCCAGCCACATCTCATAACAAGGTGTCACTTAGGAACATCAATAACAGGAATTACGAGAAGGAACCAGATGTGCAGTCGCAATCTATCCCTGACAGTGACCGAGTGATACAGAAGAAAGTGCACAAAACACTAGAGCTCTCTTTACTTTGTCAAAGACTCATTTCTAGAGACTGGGCTGAAAACCAGCTGGAGAAGCCTTCTAATCCCTTTCAACAATATAACCACAATTCAGAATAATTTGGCTATCCATAGGTGTATTGCGTCCTTCTAGATCATAGAATCATAGAACTGTAGAGTCATAGGATCATGTGAAGCTCTGTACTTCTTCAAGCCCCCATGACCATGTTTTTCAAAGGTACATCCATGTTCCTCACCTCCCTTGCTATGTTTTGGATATGCTGCCTTTCAGTTTCAGGAAATCTTCTATCCTGCAGCAACACAAACTTTACAGTACCCTTTCCTAGAAGAAACAAAGTTGTAGCAGATCTGCTTCATGCTCAACATTGTGATCTCCATATTTTCCTGACCAAAGGCAGACCAAAGAGGCTCAGTTCCTGGTTTGCACTTGTGTGGTTTGATAGCTGAGCAAAATGCACCCTTCACATCCAAAAGAAATAACAAGCCATGAAGAAATTATGGCATCAAGACCTATTCCCAGTGTTCCCTGGCACACAGTCCACTAGCTTGTTCCTTCTGTATCAACCTTTCAGCCAAGAAACTGAGCCTGAATCATCTGCTGTATCAGAAAGGCAAAGAGAAAAGAAGAAACGGAATGACAAAGGGTCTGGAAAACCTGTATGAGTGAAAGGCAGCCACGATATACAGATTCTTATCTTGGTCCTTCCTCAATCTCTGCAGTTCCTGATTTCAACAGAGAACTCTTATTCTCCCAGATAGGGGAAACGAGGCATAGAGGAGTTGCCAAGGCTCTCTGAGAAAGCAAAGTGTATGGAGGGTCTTTAGGGATGCTCAGATCCTATGTGCTATCCATCAGCCTCCGCAGAAGTGGGTGCACGTGCAGGCATTGGCTCTTGGGCTGGCCAAAAGACACTGGGGGATTTGCAGTTAGTTTGTCATCTTGATGGATCTAGTGATGACGGCAACACACTCCACAGCATCGACACACAAAGAGGGCAGGGCCTGAAGCCTAGCCCTGAGCATCTGTGCCTCCCGCTGGCTCTGACTGCTGGGAAAAAAATGGTTTGCTCATGTCCATAGTCCTTCATGGCTGAATTCAGTTCCTCACAGTCTCTCTTCTTGAAAGTGGACTCTGATGTGAATCACTCATGAGGTCAAGGGCAAAAAGGCCAATGGGTTCAGAATGAGTCATTCCTCTAAGGACAATCAGCAGAAAGAAAGGAGACAGAAAGTGCTGCAGGTTGAGAAATGCAGGAATCTCCCTGTTGGAACTGTGTCCAGTGTGGCTCAAATGCCCCTGCGGCAGGAGCCTTTCCTATTTCCCAAAGAGAATTCCTTACACCAAATTCTCACTGTCAGGGAGCAGTTGCAGAACTCTGTCTGCTGGATCAGCTCTGTCTCTCCCCTCAGTCCCTCGTGGCTTCTCATCCCCATCAGAGGGCTGCAGAATATCCCCCCTCTCTCTGCTGATCACTGTGCTAAACAAACCTTACATCTTTGCTGTTTTGACCTTGATTTTTCAGCATCATCAGGGTCAGATCTCTAGGCTGCTAGATATGTAAGCAGCCAATTATCACCCCAGGGCTCAGTCACTGTCCTCAGCCTTTGCCAGGCCCCATTAAAAGAGAAAGAGCTCAGAGATGGAAGAGGCAGGCTGGAGAAACAGCCGGCTGGAGTTAACAAACCATGCAGACAGGAGGCACAGCCCCCAGGGATCTCCCCTATGCATTTGGTGCAGGTAAAAGATTGCAGAGGTTTCACACCAGGAAAACAGAGATACTCGGAAGTCATTTAACAGCTATTGCTGGCCTAATTGCCTGCAAAGTCATTATTTTGTAAAGGGGGAGAGAAGGAGGGAAGAACAGGGCTGATTCCACTGTCCATGTGCAAACACCACACGTGCGCTCACACACACACAGTCCAACAACAATAAGTGCAGCAATCTCTCTCTCGTTAAAGCTGGTAGCTAAGGAAAAAGAAAATCCAGAAGGTGGCCAGAATATCTGGTAGACATTAACCCATGCTGCACAGATTGTTCAAGCCCTGCGCCAGAAAAGAGGTGATTATCGTAGCTTCCAGCCAGAAGTCCAGCCCTTAACTCAAGTCATTCCTTTACTGGCCTTAAACTCTGGATTTCTTATGTTCAACCCCAGGCACAGAGCCTAGAGGATTTCCACCTTCCCTACACATTCTTCACAGTCCTGAGCATCAAAAGACTCAACAGCAATTTCTCCTCGATATTTATTCCTGGCTCCAAGGCATTCACTAGGACCAGGGCATTTGGGTTAGTGAAAAAAAAAATAAATCAAAAGAAGGGTCTGCGAATAGGAAATGAGAAGATTCTCATCAAAGCCTGCAAGTGATCATATCTGAAGTCAGGGACACGGATACAATCTCTCCTCAGAAAGCTCCCAAAGTTGCCAAATGTAGGGAATTTGAAGCACGCACCAACAGTTTTCTCTGTTCCTGCTCTTCTTTGCTGGCATCAGCCACAAGTTTCACATTAAGCTGGGGTACTGAGCATGATAGACTTTCCCTCTGATTGAAGTATAGGTATTTTTATATTCAAGATGCTTTTATTAGGCTGTGGGATTAAAGCCTGACTGACAGTCCAGTGGAGTATTCTCCTTGAAACTACCTGAGAAACATGAGTACTTCTGCAAGGTAAGAGGGAGGAGAGCAAATACCGCTGAGGGAGGAGAGCAAATGACCGCTGGGCAGAGTCAAATGGCATGAGGTTTAACAAGGCCAAATGCCAGGTCCTGCACTTGGGGCACAACAACCCTGTGCAGTGCTACAGACTAGGAGAAGTCTGTCTGGAAAGCTGCCTGGAGGAGAGGGACCTAGGGGTGTTGGTTGACAGTGACTGAACATGAGCCAGCAGTGGCCCAGGTGGCCAAGAAGGTCAATGGCATCTTGGCTTGGATCAGAAACGGCGTGACCAGCAGGTCCAGGGATGTTCTTCTCCCTCTGGACTCGGTACTGGTGAGACCGCTCCTCGAATCCTGTGTTCAGTTCTGGGCCCCTCACCACAAGAAGGATGTTGAGGCTCTGGAGAGAGTCCAGAGAAGAGCAACAAAGCTGGGGAAGGGCCTGGAGAACAGGCCTTATGAGGAACGGCTGAGAGAGCTGGGGTTGTTTAGCCTGGAGAAGAGGAGGCTGAGGGGAGACCTCATTGCTCTCTACAACTACCTGAAAGGAGGTTGTGGAGAGGAGGGATCTGGCCTCTTCTCCCAAGTGACAGGGGACAGGATAAGAGGGAATGGCCTCAAGCTCCGCCAGGGGAGGTTTAGGCTGGACATTAGGAAAAAAAATTCATAGAAAGGGTCATTGGGCACTGGAACAGGCTGCTGCCCAGGAAGGTGGTTGAGTCACCTTCCCTGGAGGTGTTTAAGGGACGGGTGGACGAGGTGCTAAGGGACATGGTTTAGTGTTTGATAGGAATGGTTGAACTCGATGATCCGGTGGATCTCTTCCAACCTGGTTATTCTATGATTCTATGAAATAATGGAGAAAAAGGATTCCAGGACTATAGGTGGGTTTCAACATGATCAGCCCATCACAACTACCACCACCACATGTGTGCACGCTCCTCCACAAACATACTCACCACCTCCACTGCAGAAATACCTCTTCCCACTTCCAACAGGTCTGTGCTGGACAGGCACATGCTCCTTGGATGACAAGTTGTTCTACTCAGCACCCCCAAGCTCCTCTGCCTTCTTTAATCCGACACATGAGCAGAGCTCCCAGGGACCAACAGTCTCAGGCTGCATGTTAATCCTGCTTCCTGGAAGGCTGTACTCTCTGGGCTTCATTCTGCAAAGCCGGCTGCTATTAAAACATCAGCATGATTCTTCCCGAAGGTCAACTACCAGGGGACCTATTCTGGCAGCTGTTTGTTTGTTTGTCTGAACATTATCTAGGTCTGGCTGTTTATTTACATCCATTGAAGTATCAGACAATAAATATCCTCTCCCAGTAGCAAACAGATGCTTGTACTTGAATGTTCTGGCTAGCACTGACTTCAAAACGATCTCCTTAATGAGCAAACAATACTATTAATCTTTAAAGACACAGGCTCTGGCCTTCCCTCAGCTCCTACCCTGACCATGGCCAGACCTACAGGCATCCTGGCAAGGAGCCCATGGGTCTGATAGATGAAAGAAGGTAAAAGATAACTTCCATCACTCTCCTGGTGCTTTTCAGCATTATCTGGGTCTCCCCAGCTGCTGTTGGATCCACAGGAGGGTGACGCTTGAGCACAGTCTCCCAGGCAAGCAGGTGTCAGATGCCTCAACCACACTTCTAAGAGGAAGATGGGATTTAGAGGTTGGGATCATATGGTTAGCAAAGAAGGGGAGACAATAAACCCTGAATCATAGACAGGAATGAGAAAGGGTCAAAGAAAAGCAATAGGGTCGGAGGACAAAGAAGGGATTGGTGCTGGCAAGCTCTTAGTCCCATTGCTGGAAGACAAACCATGAGCTATCTGTAAAGGAACACTGTTTAGGCTAAAATCCAGCATCCATACTAGATGTATGTCAGGAACTTTACTTCAGACCCATTAAAGCCCGATACCATAAACTGAATCAGCATTTGGAGCATGTTAGCGTCATCCAGGTTTGTTTTATCCAAGAAGAATCCCGTTCATACAGTTTAAGATGCTGTATGAATCAGAGCAAATTAAGCATGGACAACAAAATTGTCATCAAAATTGTTTTCAGACTGATTTCAGAAGCACATTCCTGAACAAGGACTCCTGTTATCACTTCACCTCTATTTTATTTTCCCAGCAGTTTGGACTGGTCATTGGTAGCAAAAGAATGGATCATTTCCATTGTGCCAATTGAGCTCAGCTGTTTCCTACTCTTCTAAAACTGTCATGTTCTGCCCTGAGTATCATTCCTTGCCCACCAGAGTCAAAACAAGACCCTTTTCATTAACTCCTTTGTAACAAGCATTTGAAACCCATCCAGGGCTCCTGAGAATGTGGTCAGGAGCAGGATCGTGATGGTCAGCCAGGCAGGCAGCAGGAGCAGACACTGTTTGGATGGTCGTTAATTACAAACAATTAAATGAATAACTAAGCAGAAGAATTGGTGAACCATAGCTCACTCAGCCAACTGGTCCCTCCCCGCCACTCTGCTTTTCTGCCATGTCAGCAGCCCCCAGGCTGATGAAGTAAAAGGGAATTCATCATCACTGTCCCCAACATTTCCAGCCGCCGCTCCAGCAGCTCCTGCTCAAGTCATACTGGTGGTTTATTTTGGCCATGAAATTGCCCCAGTTCCCGGGGGAGGTGAATGAGTGGCTGCCAAGAAGATTGTAAGGGTGGATTTCAAAGGCAAAGCCCTGCAGGTCACAGAATCCATCCACGCTGTCAGCTTCTGGGAGGAAGGGAGCAAATATAGATGTGGCACTGTCTCTTAAAAGGAGAAGAAATATTTTGGAGCAGGGAATGCCAGACTTGGCAGGACAATCTCTGTCCTCCTCATATCCTAAGGCATCCTTCCTTTGTCCTCCTTGCCTCTCCTTCTCCCAGGGCTTCTCATGGAAATCACCACCATTATTTCTCACTATTGGATTAAGGATCTGCAAACCTCATTTTTAGGAGTTCCAAGCAGCCCTGGAGCCCAGCACATCAATCCAGGCTGCTCTGAGCAGTATCTAGCCACAGCCTTATGACTGCACAGGGGCCTCTAATACTTCATTGTTTCTCCAATATCAGTTCCTCCCTGTTTTATGAACCTAATGTCCCCCAGCGGATGCTGGAACTGCAAGCTGCTGTTCCTGGCATGGCAAGTGGGCAAAGCAGCAGACAGTCTATGATCTAATGTCAGGCTGTTATGATGATCATCTATTTCTGCTTTTCCATTGATTCGGGTTACATGATGTAGCTCTATCGATCTTGGCAAAGACAGGGAAGGGGCTGAGGACATTCCATGTTCCTATTTCCTCCATTTTGGCATGTGTTTTCCAGTCAAATAATCTGTTCTAATTTGTCTAAAGCCTATTAACAGGAGATCAATTTCTAATAAGACGTGACATTTCAATAGCCCCGTCTATCTCCCGATCCAAAAGGCCCTTAGAAACACTAATTGAAAAAGCAAGGGGTGAGGTATTTCTTTTTCATGTCTAATAGATGCTTTAAGGCTTTGCTTGCATAGACAATACCAGCCCATTCAAATACAGATCTCAGAGCACCTTCAGCCATATGGAGAGCGGAATCCAGGAGAACCAGGTGTTTAATCTCCTCAGCACTCATGCTTTCAATGCTATCCAGACCCCAACGTGTCATGACGCCAGCCTCTGTCATCTGAGGTGATGCTAACTGACTTGGAGAGGAGATGAGGGTCAATCCAAGCTTTTTGCTTCCAAGGGAGAGCCACACCCTAAACATGAAGTGCCCCCCAGCTTTTATCCTGGTAAGACTCACCTCTCAAACTCTGTTCCAAGCTCATCAGTGTCTGTGGGATCACTCATCTAATTATATCCATAGACCCAAAGTTGTAAATATAGCCCTGCAGAAGCCACCTACAGGCACAGCACGCTTACTCCACAGAATCCATATGATCACCTGAGTGCACACACCTGCTCCACACAACAGAAGGGATACTAAAGCGGAATGGTCTTGCAAACCCTTCAGGTTCCTGGTTTACATTTCTTTTACCCAGAAGATTTAAACCTTGTGATTACAAGCAAGCAAGATTTATTTGCTACAGAATTAAAACAGCGAAGGAGAACGGTTCTTCCCCTGTTCTCCATCCACACGATTACAAACAGCAAATATAGGGTTTTCAAAAAACAGCTTCGCTAAAATACTGCTGCCTAATCCCTATCATCTGCAGGCTCTGCACAGTAATCCTCCCTCCTCACGCCCTCGGATGGGCTCTGGCAGGAAGCACGGGTGGCTGCACCAGGCAGGAGCACAGGGTCTAATCCCTGCAGAGGAGTCACCCACTGACCTCTCATGTAATCCAGCCAAGCTGCGAAATTAGGTCAAACAGTGCCTGACTGCTGTACAGGAGATCTTCCTCCCAGGGCAGATGCAGCACACTGGGGCAGAGAAGGATTCCTCTTACTTCAGCAGGGCCAGGAGAAGGTGTTTCTTCCAAAATGTTGATGGCCATCTGCTTTTGGTTCATGGCATAGGTGCTTCGATTTCATGAGGGTCAGTGTCTCTCCATGGATTAAGGATGCAATGTTCTGGAATATGTTGCAATGAACCTTCTGCTTTGGGTCAGTGAGTCCTGCAAGCCAGGAGATGAACTTCTAGCTGACAGAGGACTCCTTTCTTTCACAGCACGTGACTGCTGTGCCATACCACTGTGGTTCCCCACCTGCATTTATAGAAAGAGATATTCCCGGCTGTGATGTATTTATGATCTAAATTAGAAATAAATAAAAGACCAGCCCTTCATTCTGGGCTTGGACAGCTCCTTAAACAGTGGGTTTATAACTGCTGCTCCCAGCACCATAAAAATAATAATTACAGTTTGAAGTGTGGCCAGCCAGGCTGTACCTTAACTGTAGGGCTCCCCTCAAATTGAAACAAATACAGAGTTGGGCACAAGGGGAAAGGGAAAGAGATGTCTTGGTCCTTTCTCAGCCTCACCAGGGAGAGCATGTCAGGTTTATGCAGCTTTTACATTCATGAGTCAATTGACAGATGACATCATATTTGAAAGCATGGTTTACACATGCTCCCCTGGCACTCCCTGATTGATAAATTAGACACTCATAAGCCATGTGCTAATCAATGCAAATCATTAGTTTGTAACAACACAAGGCAAGCTCGGCAGAGCTCATTTTTCAAGGTAATGGCCTGCCAAGTGATCAGCGTTCAGCAACAATCCCTGCCAGGAGATCTATTAAAAGGCTGCTGGCACTCACCTATGGTGTGGGCTGAGGCTTTTGCTGTCCAGTCCCCACCAAGGATGGAGTTGTGCTGCTCAGTGCAAAAGCTAAAGCCCCAAACTTACTCCTCCTCCCTCCTCTCCATGAGGCATAACAGCTCCTGGCCACCTTAGTCCTGGACATCTGGGGTACATGTACTTTCATTGTCTCTGAGCAGTTGTTCTCTACTTATCCCAACCCTGCAACCTAAAATAAAATTCACTTGCCTCTCAAAAATTATGTTTTGCCCTGTATCAGTGGAAAAGGAAGGAGGGCATTCAAAGTATAAACTGGGAATTATGTCCTAGGAAACTTCATGCTGACAGTGGTGCACCTCTAAGAGCTGATGTCTGCATCAGGCATGTGTTTGGCTAAACAAAGAGGGCATTTGAGCAATCTAGACACCAGATTTTAAATGTAAACTTTTGGCTTCATTCTTTTACAAGAATTGCCCAGCTGAGAGAGTACTTTGGGAGAACGAAACTAAACTCAGGACAGACCTGCCACTATTGACCTTTCTGCCAGAGCAAAGAGAAGAGAGAAGTACGGGACAACCCCGCTCCTTCTCCTAAGAAGTCTGTATAGCCTTCATGCCTCCTTCCCAAGTTCCGTAGGATTTCAGTCCCTCTGGCAACAGAGCAGACCTTCTTCATCCATGTGTTGCTTTCTTAGGCATATATCCTACCACTGGTGCTCTATAGAGCAACTCCAGGTCCTCTGTGGAGGATAAGGATTCTCTATTTGACATTCTCAGAAGCAAAGTTCAGTGCTCACAGAGAGAATTCTGCTGCTGGATGCTCACATTTTTGATCCCAGTGGATAATCTCAAAGGTCATCCTAGTGCCACTCCATTCATGTCTGCTGCGATGGAGCTTTTGGGTACTGGATCTGACTCCCTGCAGCACACCAATGGCTACTCTACGGCAATAAAGTCATTTCCTTCTCCTCACAGCATCCTGTTGCAAGGGCTGAAAAGGAATTCCCTGGACCTACTAGCACTGTAGGTCTTCTGATACATCATGGAGTAGTTCCAGTTCTCCAGGGTGCAGGAGTTCAGATGTACATAAAGCAACTGGCCATGACAAGAAAGGTACAGATCTCCAGGCTCTTTTATTTCTCCCAGACTGGTGAAACTTCATTTACTTGGTCAGTGTTTTGAGGTCCGGAGGCAAGAATTATCTCTTAAAAATTGACCCTCTTGCTGCCACCAATTCTGGTTCTTCATGAAGAGAATGTAAATATATGCTTTCAGTTAGGGTGGGTTTTGATGGGGATTAAGGGAACAACGATGAAAAAAAAACAAAAACAAAAAACAAAACGTATGAAAATTCAACTTTTATATATAAAAACATAGGTGGCAGCTCATGAGGTGTGAAAACCAAAGTGCTTGCCTAACTGGCCAGTTCTTAAGCAGGGGTCAAACTGTAGAGAAAAGCAATTCAGACAAGCAGCGCTGCCAGCAAGGCTCAAAGCCTTGCATGCTTTATGTTCAGAAATACCCAGAAGCACAGTGTGTGTGTAAATGGGACTGACCAGCGACAAAGATATCAACATAGTTGGCCTGGAATAGAAATCTTTACATGGAATTATTCAGAGACTGAGGAAGATAGTAATATAGGATTGTATGAGGACAGATGGATTGCAAAATAGCTGGGATTATGAATACAAGTCCTTCATAAGTTCCTGTTCACAGGGCTGATGGACCAGATTCTTTCAAGGGATGAGCTCATCCTACCATGTCGGGAATGCTGTGACCCAGAGGACTGGGAGCCCCGCGGCAGGGGGTGCAGAGCAGCACCACAAAGGTCCCTTTAACCGCAGCCAGACGGGGTGAGCTTTGAGACGCCCACGGATCCTCACGACACAGTGTCACTTGAAAGGAAGCCAGCTGCCCTTTGGCAAAGGGAGGCGTGCATGCGTGCAGAGACCCGGGCACCCAGATGGACACATGTGGAGGAGAGCACACAGCAACATACAGATTGGCACAGGCAGCAGAGCACACGTCAACACAGCAGGATGAAAGAAGGTGGAAATATTCAAGCAAGCAAGGCAGGCAGGGGTGTGGAGGCACCCAGAGACACACTCTGCCCACCAAGGCTCATCTACCTGGAGTGAGGATGTGCTCACCAATGTGCCATGGGATCCTGATGATGAGCAAGGGGACATGGGGTTATATAAAGGTGAAGACATACATGCACCAAGTGTATATTCCCACCCAGCAGAGTCTGGGGTGGGAAAACACATGGACAGCACAGGCATCCTCTCAAAAGGACCTGCTCCTTGTATCAGGCAACACAAGGAATGTGCTCTAAATACAGGCTTTTACACACACCTCGGATGGCATGATGCCCTGTGCAGCTCCAGGCATCATCAAGGGCAACAAGCTCAATCATAGCCTGTCACATTCAATCTTTGAGATCTACAGATGCATTTGCAATTTCCCTTTGCGGTGTATCAGATGTGGACTAAAGCTCCTGCTTTGCTGAAGATTTGGGCACTTTCATTATTTTCTCTAAACCAAACAAATCAAAAACTGCAACCCAGATATTATATCAATGGTCAAGGAAGATACTTTGTTCTTGCACTGATATTTGTGCCAGGTATTGGTGCTAAATGACTATAGAGAGATGCAGAGAGTGAGAGCCTGTGAGTACATAACTGAAAACAGAGAAATCTGGGGACTGGAGCTTTTTACTCATTCCCTTGTTAAGTGCTACAAGCTGGAAAAGTGGATGGAGTCATTGCTTGGGAACAATTCCTGTCAGCAAAGCAGGGATGTGTTATCTCCAAGGCCAGGGGAAAGGGGAACCTGAAAGAGAAACTCTCCAAAGAAATCAGCCAGCCCAGACTCTCTGTCCAGTCCTTTTTTTGTCAGTTGACATCCCTGGGGCTAGGGTCAAGATAATGAGGTCCTACATATCTCTGGGCCCCAGCCCCACTGACAGGGTTGTGCTTTGCAAATATTATTGTAATTCAATTGCAGACTCTTTCAGCTCCTGGGCTTCTCAATGCCAAGGTGACCTATTAAGAACTTAATATCAGATAAAAAACATCCCTTGAAGCCTTTCTAGCCTTCATAATCTATGTTTATCCACAGGAAAAAATAAAAAGGGGAAAAAAAAGGAGAAAGAGTGAATGCTTATCTTCCAATATTGCCTCAGCTAGAAAGAAAGTACCATCTGGAGACAAAGCTCCGCATTTGCCTTTTCTGCCCTTTCATTCAAGCAGACAGAAAATTGATTGAGCTCTGAAAGAGTGGACAAGGCCTCTTCTATACACCTGTCATAGACTGATCCTCCACTGAACGTTGTTCTTATGTGCTGATCCACCAACGAATGGTTCCTCTGATTTTGTCTCTTATATCTGACCAAGGGACATGTCACTCTGCCTGCCAGTTTTGGCAAGACCACCTTTCTCATCATCCAGTCCCAAATGAGTAGCAGCGTTCCCAGCAAGTGTCATCTCCTCCATTAGCCAAACCCAAAAGACAAAAGACCCCTCGGCAGCTATCGCCACTCAGCTGTGTCTCACAAAGGCCTTTGCCTACCCAAAGCTTCCTCTCATCTCCCATCAGCTGGTACTTCATTGGTGACCCAAAGCCATCTCTCATGCTTTTTTGTCTTCCAAGGCCACCAGACAATTTGTTGGTCTTTTCCAATATCACCTGCAGCCTCCAGCACTGAACTACAAGGTGTTCCTAGTCACTGTCGACTGGAGAGACATCCACCCCTCTGAAGTCCTGCAGAAAAGCCCACACCAAACATCCCTTCTCATTTCATCCCTCTCCATCTCCTCAGTCCTTCCTGAAAGGACTATAAACCACCTCAGCTTGTGGTAGCTTCCAAATGACACTATGTACTCTATGCAGCCACTTGGCTTCATCAAGTCTGTCCCTCTAGGACCCCCAAGCATCCAGCCACCTGTGCTGAGAGCTGTTCTTGCACCTTCACAGAAATGCAGCCACTTCTGATGTTGCCACATGAGCAAACGTGGATGTCAGGAGAAAAGCATTAGCAGCTAAGGTCCTCATTCCACCTCATCTAAGAGAGTAAAGAGAAGGGGGCATAGGGCCTCTGAGCTCTAGGACAGGAGCATGAAGGTTCCTAGGATACAGAGGGAACACACAATGAGAAAGAAGAAAAATATCCTTAAGCATAGAGAGCAAAACTCTGCTTCTCCACGGTGAAAACAAGATGAAAACATGGGGCCAAGTCCAGCGTGGTGAATTACATCAGAGGTCACTGGATATGGAGCAGTGGATCAATGTATACGTGGAGTCCTCCTTCCCAGCAACCTCTTTTGCTCAGTCTCTTACTCCAGCTTGAGCTGGTAACATGGAATGATCTCTATCCTCCTTCATCCTCTTATTTGGCTCCAGGGTTAGAGGAAGGGACTTGGAAAAACCAGAATCTTAAACCTTAGCTGAGCTATGAACTGGACACATGACTTCAGAGACATCATGCACACTATCATAGAATCATAGAATCACCAGGTTGGAAAAGACCCACTGGGTCATTGAGTCCAACCATTCCTATCAGAGTTTGAGTCTCCACAGTTTTCATTGAAACACCTATGATTTTTAGGGGACAGCTTCCACAGCTGCAGAAAAGGTTAAATAGAGGTTCTTGGAACCAAAAAATACCATCAAAGCAATGTGCATCCACCAGTATTGGAAACCCTCAAAGGAAAAGTACTGTGGAAGAGAAGTAATTATTACCTCCAATAGCATAAGAAGAGCACGTATATTCAGACCCTTAATCACAGAGGTTCCTTGTACATCAGTCAGAATTAGTCAAATGTGTATTCAAAGCCCTTGATTGAATTATCTAAAAGTAATTCAAATGAATCTAAAAGTAACAGTGTAGTAGGCACATTTTTAATGCTGGTAAATCACCAGCCAGGACCATCAGTCTTCACATATAAAGAGGCACAAGGTAGAAATGCAGCAGTCAAGGTAGGCAGTGATTTCCTCCCAACTCAGCACACCCCAGAGTCTGCAGAGCATCAACTCGGGTCTGTAAGAGTGAAGCTGACCACTCCACAGAGGAAACAGAGCCCTCTGTGTGCACTTAAAAGGATTAGAAGGTCTGCTGGGAACTGTCCTAAAGGAGTTGTATGGCACAAGAGGGCAAGGTACAAGGCACGATCAAGAGAGAATTAAGAGAGCCAAAGGGATTTAGCAGGCGAGTGCTGACATATTATTCCACTTAGGCAGAGGCAGTGGACTCTTGGGAGAGGAGAAAGGCTGCCTGAGCTATTCAGGTTGAGACTTGGCTGCTGAGCTAGGAGCCAAATCCTAGATTATGTCGTTGGGGAGTTAAATTTGCCCCATCAAAGGAGTTAGAACAGCTTTCTTGAGTCTAACACAATCCTATAGCATTGAACCATCCTCAAAACACCTCACCTGATGGAACTGCCGTGAACTCGCTAGCTGATCATCTCTAGGGATGCTGTGGCTGAGCCAAGTCATGCTCAAGGACCACAGCCAAGTCAAAGCAGAGCTAATAACAGGTACCACCTTCCAACGGGACTCAAGCTCTTTACCAACTGCAGGTCTGCAACTCACTTGGTGCCCCTACATCTGCAGGTACACCTACATCTAAACTGGTTAAGTTGGTATGATGGACCACAGGTGTTTATTCTGGTTCAGAGAAACCAGATCTTTTGTTTATTTTGTAAGTACAAGAGAAATGTCCTGTCTAAGGCAAGACAGCTAGTTGCTCTAGGTAGTCTACTAAATGTAAGGGTTTGAGATGTCTGAGCCCTACAAAGGGCATCCCAGAAGGAGTTAATGGAGTCTTCTGTCCTCTAAGCGCTTGGGGCTTGCTATGTACCTACACAGCTCGTTACATCTGTACAAGCAGCTTATACCTGGCCACGTATAAGTGGAGATCAATTAACATATCCTGCTGGAAAACTTCTGGGAACAAAGTGCTAGTGTTCCTAAGAGGCCACTAGCAGAGTACAAACCATGTCTAAGACACCACTGCTGTGGGTAGGAGCTTGGATAGCAGAATTTGAGGAAATGCTTAGGACCACTTGCCCAGAGATGGCACTGCTATGTTTCAGGTCCCTGAGGAACTCAACCAGGATCTTCCATCTCTAGGCTGAACATGTCAAGCAAGGCAGAGAGCATGCAACAAACCCAGTTGAAACTGTTGGTGAAGAAAAGGTGCTGGAAGAATACCCTGGGCATGATCTTCTCATATTTCCATAGCCCTCACCTATCTCCGATGGGCCAGGGAGAGACAAAAAGAGCATGTTATTAACAGGAGACAAGGGATCGCTTTCCTTTGGGACCTCGAGGTAACCCGGGCAATGAAACTCGACCCAAAGCCATTTTGACATAAGGTTGCGGTGCAAGACAAAGCAAGGTCAGGAGTTCAGCATCAATACAGCAAGTGCCAGTCACGACACAAAAGACTCGGGGATCAGATTTACCTGCCAAGTGCTGCTTGGGAGGGAGGGCATTGAGACGCATAATTACCTCCCCTTTCATCTGTACTGTTCTTCTCCTCAGTTCACACGGCTGTCCTCGTTTTGTCCTTGCACAGGTTACCTCTGAGCAGGGTCCTAGCTGAGGCATCCCTCCACAGCCACACAGCACAGATGGTGGTACAGTGATTGAATGATAAGGGATGTAAGAGCTTAACCCCCTCTTTCACTGAAGCAACAGTTCAGGCTTCAGATAAATCACTCCTAAGAACAACCGCTTCTTTCCGTGGTCACCTCCAGCTTTTTGGTGGACTAAATCAACTAAGTTAGGCCAGATTTACACATCATCATAGAATCATAGAATCACCAGGTTGGAAAAGACCCACAGGATCATCGAGTCCAACCATTCCCATCAATCACTAAACCATGCCCCTCAGCGCCTCATCCATCCTTAAACACCTCCAGGGAAGGGGATTCAACCCCCTCCCTGGGCAGCCTCTGCCAGTGCCCAATGACCCTTCCAGTGAAAAATTTTTTCCTAATGTTCAGCCTAAACCTCCCCCGGTGGAGCTTGAGGCCATTGCCTCTCGTCCTGTCCCCTGTCCCTTGGGAGAAGAGGCCAGCACCCTCCTCTCCACACCTTCCTTTTAGCAGCAAGGACTCCAGAGGAACTGATGAGGACTGGTGACTGTGAGAAAAGAAACAAGACCTCAAACTTCCCAAGCAGGAGTAACTCCTTTTCCTAGAAGTCCTGCCAGAACAGGTCAATGCTGGTGCTTTACACTCACGAAGTTTGGAGTGTTATTTAGTATAATTCCAAGTCAGGAAGATATAACAAGCAAAGCCCCATGGATTTTGAGGTACACACTGATCTTCAACCAAACAAGAACTTGAAATATATGAAATATTGAGCATCTGAGTGAAAACATTCCCCCCTTACCGGAATCACCATTGGTTTACTTTTTTTCCAAAGGCTGATCACCTTTTGAGGGAAAGTTTTCCATGTTTCCAAGATTTTGTTCGGGTGAAATTAGATCATTTCAATGAAACGGAAACAAAATGCAGAAACCTCAGGTTTGGAGATCTTCACACTTCCCTGAGGATGCTTCACAGAGCCTTGGGAAAATAAATTTACAAGTGCCTGGAGCTTATTTGTTTTCTCTCTCTAAAGACCTTACTTGTAAGACAGGAGGGGAGTAAAATAAGGCTTTAAAATAGTTACTTAACCAAACTTTACCAAGTTTCACTCAAGGTTTTCTTGGTTCTTGGGAGATGACAAAAAAGTGAAGGAGGTGAGCAACAATTCCTGTGCATCCAGAGCGAAAGAAATGGGAAGGAGAAGGGATTGGGGATGAGCTGTCAATTGTTTTTGGAGCCCAAAATGCTCCTTTTTGGACGGAGATTCTCTACATGTGCAGCAGATGGCGCAGCTGCAGTAGCTGTCCCACTGCCACCCACTGTCTCCACTGCTGCCCATTGTCCCCATCCCAGCCCCAGGACTATCTGAAAGGGCATCCTTCACTAGCTGGTTGTCTCATCCTGCCCTTTTATTGCTGGGTCCTGCACCATGCAGCTTCCAGCACTGGATTTTTGCAGTCTCAAAGCAGTTTACAGTGGTGAAAGCGGGCCACCAGTTATCCCAAAGAGATCATAGAATCATAGAATCACCAAGTTGGAACAGACCCACCGGATCATCGAGTCCAACCATTCCTATCAATCACTAAACCATGTCCCTCAGCACCTCGTCCACCCGTCCCTTAAAAACCTCCAGGGAAGGTGAATCAAGCACCTCCCTGGGCAGCCTGTTCCAGTGCCCAATGACCCTTTCTCTGAAAAATTTTTTCCTAACATCCAGCCTAAACCTCCCCTGGCGGAGCTTGGGGCCATTTCTTCTCGTCCTGTCCCCTGTCACTTGGGAGAAGAGCCCAGCACCCTCCTCTCCACAACCTCCTTTCAGGTAGTTGGAGAGAGCAATGAGGTCTCCCCTCAGCCTCCTCTTCTCCAGGCTAAACAACCCCAGATTTCACAGCCGCTCCTCATAAGGCCTGTTCTCCAGCCCCTTCCCCAGCTTCGTTGCTCTTCGCTGGACTCGCTCCAGAGCCTCAACATCCTTCTTGTGGTGAGGAGACCTCCACAAGGGATGCCAAAAGCACAGCTCCATCATGCAGAGATGGATGTGCAGTAAAACCCCACTCTGGTGCCTTGTGGGACACTGATATTGTTCATAGCCCTGACCAGAGCCTGAGCCCTCCAGCCCTCCTTGGGATGTTTAAAACAGGGAGAGACAAAGGAGAGGCTACAAAACAGGCCATGGGGAGCAATACTGCGTTGGCTCAGGTGCTTCATTTCCATGCCAGAAGGGAAGAGCCATGTCCCAGGTGCAGAGCTCGCCTCCGCAGGCAACACCAGGCTGGGTGATGGAGCTCAGAGCATGACCAGCTGCCCCAGGAGCCAACCTCCTCCCATTGCCTCCACCCTTCTGTATTCATCGGTGCTTATCATGACTGTAATAGTTCCCACTGTATTACCATTTCTTTCCGGGAGTGACAGAGGAAGGCAGTGTGAAGCCTTTATTTTTGGGACTCCGGGCTATCTTTGCAGGCTTTGTGGTTTAAAGGCACATGGCCAGTCCCTTCATGACAATTGACTGATTCTTCTCTCATCTTCAAAGGCTGAAGCTAAAACTTATTACAGTGCCAATTATTTTCCCTGGCCAAAACCTCCCCCTGCCCAGCCCTTCTGTGTTGAGGAGTATGATCATGCCTCTCCTTTTTCTTATTACTTTTCTTTTTCCACTTTCATTATGCTCTGTTGGAAAAGAAATAGCTGGTTGCTTTTATAAGGGAGAAACTTGTCTCTGTACACAGATCTCTTGGCAGTTGGGAAAGAAAATACAGAGGGGAAAATATTATCCTGTGTGGAAGCATCTCGGCAGTTGGTGGCAAACAAACTGAGAGGAGGGACATGGAGCAGCAAGGGGAAAGATTTAAAGAAGGTGGGGTTTTTTTTGTTGTTGAGGATGTGGCCATGTCCTATATTTTTGTTTGCAGTTGTCTTCCCCCACCCATCCTCCAAATGGGGAGACCTTCAAAGCTTCTTGCCCTCAGCCCACGGCCTTAGGAGTGAAGCAGAGAAGCCACAAGCCAGCTGCAAACTTTGTCCCTGCGGCAGGTCTAAAAAGCACATCTGGGAAGAGTCTGGGGGATTTGTTCCCTTTTCTTTTTTATTCTGAGAGGAGTGGCTTTTTTTCTTTTTCCTGGAAGAATATTTTTTAAACCCAAGTTTGCCCAACCCTTCTGTGGAAGTCACTGCATTTCTTCCTGACAGCCACAGGGTGTCAGCAACTAAAAGGAGTGGGTCTCCTAGAGGAATCCCAACACCTTGAGATACCTCAGCACTGAAGCAAAGCTTTGAGGTGGGTCTCATCCTGCCCTGTCCCCCCGTCAGAGTTTCCATGAGCAAAGGAGAGCCTTGAAGCATAAGCTGCTGCACGGGGTTTGCTCCACCAGCCCAGGACTCTGAGATTCTAAGACAGGCAACATCAGTTCTTGCCTGGTGGAGAAATAATCCAAAATGATCCATGAGCTGGTGGCATGTCCTGGCACAGGGGAGTCTGAGGGGGAGTTGAAGGTCCAGAAGAGGAAACAAACCCAAAGGTGACATGGGTGACAAAGAGATGGGCTAATATTCCAAATTTCCGTGGCTCTGAAGATCTGAAGCCAACACCCTTGAACTACAAGCAAGGGGACTTAAGTGGGATTGGGGACAGCGAATTCAGACCCCCCAAAACTCCTTCACTGCCTCATTAGTTCATTGATTGGGTGTTCCTGGTGATCAACAAAGAGCTTTGCCACATCCCAACCATGAGTTAAAAACTCCCACTTGACTTTCCAGTTTCACCTAGGGAGGGAAACAACAGTAAAATGTCCCATAGTCATATGCACGGCCAGACATAATTCCCTTTGTTTGAAAGGAGAATTAGGAGGCACAGTGGGTCAAGTCTTGTGCCAGACCCACAAACACACTTTGCTGTCACTCATCCCATTTTCATAGAATCATAGAATCACCAGGTTGGAAGAGACCTGCCGGATCATCGAATACAAACATTCCTATCAAACACTAAACCATGTCCCTCAGCACCTCGTCAACCCATCCTGTAAACACTTCCAGGGAAGGTGAATCAACCACCTCCCTGGGCAGCCTCTGCCACTGCCCAATGACCCTTTCTGTGAATATTTTTTCCCTAATGTTCAGCCTAAACCTCCCCTGGTGGAGCTTGAGGCCATTCCCTCTCGTCCTGTCCCGTGTCACTTGGGAGAAGAGGCCAGCACCCTCCTCTCCACAACCTCCTTTTAAGTAGTTATAGAGAGCAATGAAGTCTCCCCTCAGCCTCCTCTTCTCCAGGCTAAACAACCCCAGGTCCCTCAGACTTGTTCTCCAGCCCCCTCACCAGCTTCGTTGCTCTTCTCTGGACTCGCTCCAGAGCCTCAACATCCTTCTTGTGGTGAGGGGCCCAGAACTGACCCCAGTATTCGAGGAGCGGTCTCACCAGCACCAAGTCCAGAGGGAGAATAACCTCGTTGGACCTGCTGGCTACGCCATTTCTGATACAAGCCAAGATGCCATTGACCTTCTTGGCCACCTGGGCCTCAAGTGTCCCACATGTAAAGTGGGGGCAACAAAATCACCCTCCCTTGCAGAGTCTGAGGAGCACAGCAAAGGAGCTGCATTGAAGATGGAATGATGTGGGAGAAGTCCTTAAGATCCCACACTTCTAATAACACTGCTTCCATCTATTTCCCAGACCATGACAAAACAAGGTGCCACGTCTGGTAACTTTGTTCAAGCAGGATATTGCAGGATGCAACAACTGGGGAGTGGCAAGCCAAACCAACCTAAAAACAAATGGATGAGGACTGAGCATCTCTGCTCTGTCTGGCTCCAGAGACATTTTGCTGTCATCAGTTACCTGCGTGCCTTCCAGGCATGCACTAAATGTGGGATTCATCTTGTTTAACATGGTCTTCCCGAATATTAGACATCTCGCCTAATGAGTCAGGCAGGCTTCCCCTCCAGTCAATGGAAAGAGACAGGTTTCGCCATGGGGCAATTTGTGCCATCCTAAATAGGTGTCTCAGGCAGATGGAGTGAATTTCCTTCTGGAGATGCCAGTCTCTCTCCATTATCTATAAATGGCAACTCATTTTGATTCAGTGCTGATGGCCAGCATCAGATGTGACAAATTTCAGCCTGAGTGACTATCTGGCATCTCTTGCAGGTGGGGCATCCACCCTTTCCTTTCTGTCTCTGTGGGAAAAGGTGTGTGTGGATAGTTTATGACACGGATACTTAATTGTGAGGGCAGTTTTTGCTCAGTATCTTACATTACAAGAAGAGGGCTGGAGAATTATACTTTGAAATCTGTCTATCTTGGGGTGTTACGTTATTACACAATTATGAACCAACTTCTGGGGAGCTTGAAGAGCTGCAAACACAGAGCTCTCTCTTCTTTTAAATGAGCAGGAAAAAAGGCCACTGGGCAGCCTGCAGGTAAGAGCTAACAGAGCTCGCTATTTGTGTAGATCTGACAGTAAGAAACAAAGGATTTACAGTCTACATTCCTGTTGGATGCATACGTGACTTGTCCAAGCTGGAGCTTCCCATGAATTAATGGTTTCCCAGTTATACCACAGTGTTGCAGTATAGCAAGGTGGACAATTCACCCTATATCAAGAGTAATAACAGCCTGTTAATCAGCTGGGAGTGATAAGAGTGCTCATAGGCTGCTCAGACAAATTTACATTGAATGCATGGCTTTACCTAGTGAAGTTGCATCATATCATAGAATCACAGAATCATAGAATAACCAGGTTGGAAGAGACCCACCGGATCATCAAGTCCAACCATTCCTATCAATTCTATTCAACCATTCCTGTGTACCCTGTACTCTCTAAAATCTCCTTCACCTTGTTTGTGTTAAGCTTCAAGCACGACCAGCCTGTGGCCAGCACTGAAACAACTTTTAGTGTACAATGAAGGATGTAGTCCAGCTGTATATTGTTGGAATTCAGTCTGTAAACCAAATGGGCTCATCTGTAGCTCATAAGTCTTTGAATGTCAATGGGGTCAGTTTTAACATACTTAAACCCATTTGGAGGCCCCTGTGACCCTGGATCCTACACTTTATGATTGGAAATGAGGTGATGAGGCAACTGTAAGCATAGCTCTAGATGCAAAACACATTAACCAGCCATGAAGAAATCTAGCAGAACCTGGTTATGGACAAGTTCCTTACTGTTCCATTCAACAAGTGCTGTACTGTGCTTGGTCAGAAGGTATTTTTGGCAGCACCTCTTAAAAAAGTTTTTGATCCATCCATCATTTCCCATCAATCTCTGCTTCATCAACATCTAAGTGCCTTATTTAGGGGAGGTCTACCCAGTTCCCCTAGGGATCTATCTCCCACACTATGTCTGCCTTGTAAAAGCTTGCTCACCATCAGCCTGTACTCAGTAACAGTTTGGATCCACAATGCAACACTCAGCAATGGGTAATGGACACTATTTTGCACCTAACCAGCACTCGGCACCTCTATCTTTCTACAGCAGTCCAAAAAAAATCCAAGAAAAGTATGCTCTGTCTCACACTGTCCCAGTGAATTCCTCCTGATGGGGACCATTTCCAGAACCACTGGCAGAAGCGGCACGCACCAGGCAGCGGGTCGCCTCCTGACATCTGCCGTGCACATTTCCCATCCCCTGCAAGGGGCTTTCAAAGCAACCCTCTGCTGGGATGTTTGTACAAACATGTGTATTTACTGTGTCAACACACATTAGAGAGCAAACACATTAAAAGGAAAAGGAAACAACTACAAGCTGAAGCCTCTTCAAACCTTGCTCCATCACAGCTCTTCCTTGTGATCATAGATTGACGGCAAAAACCTTCGTTCACAAAATCTCATCCCTCCTCTCCCCAGCTTGTGCCGGCCGAGATAGCCATGAGGATCCAATCTCTGTGGTCAGCAAACTTTTCTATGCTGG
Organism: Phaenicophaeus curvirostris; assembly: GCF_032191515.1. Lineage (NCBI taxonomy): Eukaryota > Metazoa > Chordata > Aves > Cuculiformes > Cuculidae > Phaenicophaeus > Phaenicophaeus curvirostris. Next base: position 2,587,841 of record NC_091392.1, on the reverse strand, counting down.
ATGTATGTCTAAAGATGGAAAATGGAAATGTCTGTGTAGTAGAAGGCTCCTCAGACCTTTTTAGTTCAAAACCACGAAGTGCAGCTGAGATGGTGCAGGGAATGCAGGGAATGTAACAGTGCAAGGGACGGTGGAAAGCAGAGGATTGCTGCAACACATTTCTACTCATTTCTGGTTCAACCCCTAGTCCCTGCCATCTCCAGTGCTTCTCTGCCTTGCAGGCCATAAAGAATAACTTGAAGATATCCTCCCCATAGAAACATTGAATCATAGAATCATTGAGGTTGGAAAAGACCTCTAAGATCATTGAGTCCAAGTATCATCCCAACACCACTCTGCCTACTATACCATGTCCTGAAGTTCCGCTACAGCCTACACGTTTTTTGAACATCTCCAGGAATGGTGACTCCACCATTTCCCTGAGCAGTCTCTTCCAGTGTTTCACCACTATTACAGTAAAGGAAGTTTTTCTAATATCCAATCTAAACCTCCCCTGGCACAGCTTGAGGCCATCTCCTTTTGTCGTATCACTTGTTACTTGGGAGAACAGACTAGCACCTACCTTGCTACAACCTACTTTCAGATAACTGTAGGGAGTGATAAAGTCTACCCTCACCTCCTCTAGGCTTAATGAAATTAGTTCCCTCAGCCACTCCCAATAACCCCTGTGCTCCAGACCCCTCACCAGCTTCATTGTTCTCCTCTGGACACACTCCAAAACCTCAATGTCCTTCTTGTATTGAGTGTTCCCATAAGAGTCTCATCACCCCAAACCCCGGGGAAATTTGCCATGATCCACAATCCCCAGGCAGAGAGTAAGTTCAATACAGGCAGAGCCAATAATTAGCAAACCTCCATTTCTCCCAAACATGCTGAGGATTTCATAGAATCATAGAATCACCAGGTTGGAAAAGACCCATTGGATCACCGAGTCCAACCATTCCTATCAAACACTAAACCATGTCCCTCAGCACCTCGTCCACCTGTCCCTTAAACACCTCAGGGAAGGTGACTGCCCTCCCTGGGCAGCCTGTTCCAGTGCCCAATGACCCTTTCTGTGAAAAATTTTTTCCTAATGTTCAGCCTGAACCTCCCCTGGTGGAGCTTGAGGACATTCCCTCTCGTCCTGTCCCCTGCCACTTGGGAGAAGAGGCCAGCTCACTCCTCTCCACAACTTCCTTGTAGGTAGGGATTTCTGGGGATATTCATTCGTGTGATGCTGCAGCAGGGAAGAGCAGCACGGAGATGTACATAAAAAGATGGTTAAAGAAAAACAATTCCTCCTGACTTGTCACATACTGCATTCAGCTGTTGCTTGCACTCACTGCTTCCTCTTCAGCTTGGCGCACAACTGCACTTGTGTGTGTGCATGAACACACAGAGAAGACAGACAGAGGTAATTATAAAGCTAAAGGCACCTAGCACTTCCCAGCTGTCAGTCCTATAAAAAAACAAATCATGATTTAAATGCAGAGACATCTACCTTGAGTAAAAGCAGAATCTTTGTTATGAGATGTAAGCAGTTAAAATTTATCTCAGAGAGGATAGTGATATGAATGCTTGCTGGTAAGTCCAGCAGAACCATAGACACAAAATGAAAATCATCCAAGGACATAGGGAAAATCCTACTGGTCTATGTCAAAACTTTGTTCACCCTATCCCACAGCATTGGCGGTAAAATCAGCTGTTAATCTCCATTCCCTGCCAATAAATGCTCCCAGTACCATGCAACCAAGCCAGTGCTGGTACGATGCGTGTTTAACAGCCAGCACAGCAGCAGAGTATAACAACACACTTATACAGGGAGCAGGGATCACCTCATTTCCAGGAACCCAAGTCCTGTGTGGGTCTCTGCAGCACTTTGCATTGCACAGACTCAAAATTCCCACGCAAGATTGCCTGTCAGCAGAAAGCCTGGTGCTCAGGAGGGGAGCAGACCTTAAAAGAAAAATCAATGCCAAATGACGTGATTGACACTTCAAAGGGTGTTTGGCACCTTGCCGAGTAAAACTCTTCACTGCTTTTCAAGACCAAGAGTACAGAAGAATTCCCTGACCCAGATCCCCTTGCCTGGTCCAAAACCGTCCTGCCACACTTGCCTACTGCCCCACAGATCCTGCCCATGGGGGATTCATACTGCTCAGGAAAGAGTGCTGGATGCCATAGGGTGCTTTAGGATGCTGGTAGTAAGAGAAGGAGTCCTTCCCATAAAGAGATGTAGAGGAAAGCACATGTAGGTGAGCAGTCTCCAAGAGACATTACATCCCACCTGCTACCCCTGGGAATTCAATGCCTACTTTTCAGAGCATAGAATCAGACTTATAGAAACTTAGAACGGTTTGGGTTGGAAGGGACCTTAAAGGTCATCCAGTTCCAATCCCCCTGCCATGGGCAGGGACACCTCCCACTAGATGAGGCTGCTCAAAGCCCCATCCAGCCTGTCCTTGAAAGGGAGGACAAAGTGCAGAGTTAGTTCAGAGCAACCAAAGACAGCCTGAGCTTTTGCAGAACGCATCAAGCTCCTGGGAGCTGGAGGAAGATATATGCAGGCCCTTTGGGTCACATTAGTGGGTATTTCCCTGAATGATCAGGATTAAGGAAGAAGCTATTAAATCAGGAAAGGCTGTGAGCATGCTGGAGAGTGGAAACTTGGAACACAAATAAAGCTGGATGAATTCAAGAAATGGTTCAGAAAAGAAAATGGATTTGAACTCAGGAAGAGCAAATACTCTCAGGAGACAACAACTGAGTGCACGGAGGCAGATAAGCAGAGCAGTGCAGGACTGAGGCCATGGGTGTAGCACACACCATGTGCTTAAGTCAAGAGTGCTGGGTTGGTGCAGGAAACAAAACCTCCCGGCTGTGAAGGAACGACAGACATGTGCTTAGAATCATAGAATCATGGAATAACCAGGTTGGAAGAGACCCACCAGACCATCGAGTCCAACAGTCCAGCAGTGATGGCACCGCTGAGGCCATGAGTGGGGCACTCAGGAGGCCAGCTCAAGAGGACAAAACTCTTGTGGGACCTCAGGAACCAGAACTTTTGTGGCAAGGCAGGAGGAATTGGGGCTGTTTAGAGAAGATGGAGGGGAAACAAGATAATCAGCTTCAAACGTGGAGGAGAAATAAGGAAGAGAATAAACTTTTCTCCACGTCTGCTGTGTGTAGTCTGTTGGTAACAGTAAGAAGGCTGGCTTTAGGCATTGGAGAAACTTTCTAGCTACAAAGGTAAAGAAAGGAGCCAGGGAACAGCTTGTCAGGGAAGCCTGGTAGTTTGATGAACAGGCTGAAGAAGATGCTGTAAGGGGAATACAGGTAGAGTAGATCCTGCCTTCAGCAGGATAAGTTAGACAAGCTCCTAGGTATCTCCCAGACCTATTTTCCACCATTTACTGTGAACACCCCTGTGCATAGAGGAGGTTCTGGCTGGGACCAGATCTGCAGCTGCTGCTTTGGAAGAGAGGAGCTGCTCCCAACCCCACTGAGCTGGCAGGGACCCAAAGCCACCTCCTAAAACTGATAAATCCCTGTTCCTCACCCCTGCTGCCTTCATTCAAATAATGGATACTGTTCAAATTAGCAGCCACCTGCACCACCAGGGAGACTCAGCACTCATGAGTACATTTATCCACCTGCTGCACTCCCTAATTCCCTAGTACGAGATGCTACACCCCATTACTCCAGGCATGCACCCTGTTTTTCCTAGTGCCACAGCAAAATGAAGAATGCTCTCCTCCTTTCCTCAGACACCATGGGCCACAATGATTGTGCTTTCTTGTGCAGATGGGGGACAATTGTGGCAAGGCTTTGGAGGAATCAGGTGGTGTCCTGTTGTCACAGATTTGGGCTTAGTATCACAAATTTCTGCTTCAGCCTTATCCATCTGCAGTCTACCTGGCATGATTAAATAGCACCAGCACTCCAAAGGACCTTTGTGCTTGGCAGGAGATGTGAACCAGGTGGAGAATGTGAGTCAATGGAAACCATTTCCTAGAGTCCATCACAAATACCACACAAGACCCTTTTCCCAGCAAGGACCAGGACATCACAATGCATAGACAAGGTAACACTACTGGCAAGAACAACCTTTTTGAGATATCTGCCCTGCCACCATGTTTCTTTTACATAAACTGCAGAACATGATCCTTCAAACAATTCAACATCTACTGCTCACCAAACAACACATGGCAGCCACATGAAAGTCCTCCTCGTTAATATTGAAGTTGGAATAAATCTATCTGCATTAAACTTCTCTTCAGCAACTTGGCCTAAGGATAATTATTATGGTTAGCCATACAAGGCACTGGTGGACGAGGCACTGAGGGGCATGATTTAGTATTTGATAGGAATGGTTGGACTCAGTGACCCGGTGGGTCTCTTCCAACCTAGTGATTCTATGATTCTATGACAAGCCTTGACATACAATGGACCCATCCTGATACAAGAACGGACGATAACTGCTGGTATCCACTCTCCCCTGGTCCTTACCTCCCAAATCTCCCTGATGTTGGATTACTCTAAGATGAGTTAATTGTTAATAACTGTACAATTTACCTAACGAATTCAGAGTCTGTAGTACAGCTTCATTAATATGTTTAATTTATTGTTACATTTCCTTCAGGTTAATAGTTTGAGAGTCCATCAGAGTTTAATTTCTGCAGTTATTATAAAATGCTTGTTTCTTGTTAAAATGCAAAATGGAGACAACCAAGGAGATTTGCAGATAATAAACCAGCCAGAAAAAAATTCCTCTCCCATATGACTGTGTTGACGTGGGGGGGAGGGAGGCGTACGGTATGACAAACACTAACAGTTTTGAATACTAAAGACATAGAAGGGGCACGTCAGAAATGAGCAGGGCTTCTCAGTCTATCCACTCTGAATAATCAGAAGAACAAAAATAAGACTAGTTTACCCTGAATTCCAATCCCAGAGGGAGCAGGCCTGAGGTCCAAGCCTTCAAGCAACTGAAGATCATGCTCCAAATCATGCCATGAGGTAGCAGTGCTGTGCAACGAGTCCACATCAGAGCATGTCCTACTGCTCCACACAGTGGCCACAAGCCCTGCAAGGACTTGGAGGGTTTGGAGTCTCTTCCACGTGCCATGTAGCCACCAAACACCTCAATAACATCCCAAGGGGGACACCAGCACAGGAAGAAAAGAAAGTGTGCGCTGATCCTCAGAGCATCCTCTTGCACAGGCCTTTTTCCCTTCAGCTGGGAGAAGGGAGGAAGGTGTTGTACTCTGCCAGCAGCTTCTTTACCCACCTGAATGAATCTCAGCACCTTCTCTAGATCAAAGAACCAAGGAGCAGCATAGGGAAAATGGGGTCTGAGCCTCGATGCCTGGGCGTAGGACCCAGCTGGCCTGAATCTAAGTGAGTATGAGGAATAGCTGACATATAAAAAAGCAGCGTGGTTTTGTCTAAACCAAGAAACAAATAAACTATTCTTCCTGTCTTAGAATCATAGAACCATATAGAATCATAGAATTATTTGGGTTGGAAGGGACCTTAATCATAGAATCATAGAATCATAGAATAACCAGGTTGGAAGAGACCCACCGGATCATTGAGTCCAACCATTCCTATCAAACACTAAACCCTTCCCCTTAGCACCTCGTCCACCCGTGCCTTAAACACCTCCAGGGAAGGTGACTCAACCCCCTCCCTGGGCAGCCTGTTCCAGTGCCCAATGACCCTTTCTGTAAAGAATTTTTTCCTAATGTCCAGCCTAAACCTCCCCTGGCGGAGCTTGAGGCCATAAAGATCATCCAGTTCCAACTTCCCTGCTGTAGGCAGCAACACCTCCCACTGGATCAGCTTGCTCAAAGCATCATCCAACCTGACCTTGAACATCTCCAGGCATGTGTTATCCATGTCTTCTCTAGGCAACCTGTGCCAGTGCCTCACTACCCTCATAGTAAAAAATCTTCCTAATAGCTAATCTAAATCTAGATATCTGTGACAGCAGTCATGCTGAATGGCCAAGCCTGTACTTGCTTGCATCCACCCTCAACACATCAGTCCTGCAATGCAGCATTCCTACATCTTCTGCACTGTTAGTCTTTGATAGTTACTTTTCCTCCTCGGGGATATTTCCTACTGGTCATTGTACAAGGACAACAGTGCTCATCCCGGGGCAGTTTCTCTCCCTCAGCACACAAAGGAGAACCAGTTCAGATGACAAGCCATGCATGTGAGTATGTACAAATCTAGGGTACTTAGTGCATCGTGAGAGTCAACTGACACGCACCTTCTTTCTGGAAAACAAAGACATCATATACAAAATAAATTATGTCAGCAAGTGAAAATAAATGCATGCAGGATATGCTGGAGTTTCTACTGGTTTCACCAGTTCAAGAAGACACAAATTCCTGTAGCTGCATGTGTGATGCAAGTGAGGATGTCTCTGTGCTTGCTTTTTCCATACACTCTATCCACATCTGCTGATGGCAACTCTTAGAGAAAAGCACAAGCATGGATGAGGGACCTTAAGTTTAACCACAATGGCCATTTCTGAGTTCCTCTCTGCAAGGGGGTTTGTAATTAAGGCAGTCAGAAAAGGTTTGCTTCTGCAGGCTGGCAATAGGACTGCTGTTCCACATGCTGCTGGCATAGGCAAGGCAAAAAACAATGAGGGCATGATAGGAAATTAGAACCAATCTTCCTCAGTCATTGGCAATCCTGACTGAGAAATGGAGATCGTATTAGTAACCTTGAACATAAACAGCATGAATATGGGCACAGTTTTGTCCTGCCAATAGTTAAGGGCACACTTAAGTATTTAACAGGCTCTTGCTCAGACTGAGCCACGGCAGACTGCAGCAGCACCAGAAGCAAAACAACTTCTGAATGCTGAACCCGCTATTCTCCATGAAACCTCACACACAAGCAACCTCACATTGATGACATATCTTTACAGCAGTAGCAGCAAGTCTGTGCTCTTCTATATCTTCCAAGCCCTGTGCAGCCTGATGTAAAAGGATCAGCCCCTTCCATCTCTCCAGCACAGAGCTGGAGGACACGTACCTTGCACAGAGGCAGTGAGTTACACTACAGCTGCTTTGCCCAGGGCCACTCAGAGAAGTAAAAACAATGCTGTATTTCACGTTGCAGAGTATCTGTCTGCAGATGCAGCATAGGTTGCAGTTAGATTGCAGCCAGGAGGCACAAGGCCAGTGCATTCCTCTGAAAGGCAGGTGGAGGGTGAAGGAGAGCACAGGGGCGGGGATACTTAATTCATGATAAATTGGCAAGAGACAGTAGCTACCCAGAGGTGGAACAAGAGCCAAGAGGCATTTGCAGCAATACCTGCCAGCCTCCTAGGGTTAGATCTTAGCACACACATATATATAAACACGTTATAAAACCTCCTTCCCAGCTCTTTCTCCAAAATGCACTATTTCATGGGAAATTTGAGGGGGAGCTTGAGTGACAATGATTCAGGCAAGAAAGTCAATAGACTAGAGGTCAGCAAGGTTGAATAGGTAGGACAAGGAAGCCTAAGAGTTATGCTGCTCTCTGTGTTCAAATCTCAAGTTGGATCAGGAGATGAAGAAGAGCAGTGATCTTATATAAGCCCTCATGAATTCAATCCAAGAAAGTTGGCTGCAGCATAGCATGGGCTTAGAGTTGTGGGGTAATAACAGATGAGTGTGGAGCCTCCAAAGCAGGGCCCCAAATAGGCGAAAGACTTGAACAGGATGTTTGAATTAAGTATGCACACATGTCCCATTGCAATGAGTAACGTTCAGTCATGCATTCAACCACTTTCCCAAAGAGAAGCAACTAGCAACAAGGCTGGAACAGGTTAGCGAGCCGAAGCAAGTCTGGCATCACTCAGAGTGCAAGAGACACGAACCAGATAGTGCAGACTGAAGGCATCTTTGGGTCTAGGACAGCCAAAGGGCAGCAAAGGAGATGGTGCTGTGACAAAGTCACATAGAGGGTAGATGCCACATCTCAGAGGAGATAAAGATGAGGTGCTTCATTATGTCTCTGTGCCAGAAGTGTTTTTCAAAGCCTGCCCTCCCCATGCAGTCACTCACCACTGCAAACCACCCCAGCCCTGATCTGTCAAAGGTTTGTCTGGCTGGAGTGTTTGATTTTAAGGACACAAGCGTGCAGTATTGGAGCATTATCCCCCTGAGAGGTGGGTCAAAGAAGCTCCTGTAATGCTCTGTGCACAGCAAAGTCAGGATTCTTGCTATGTGACATGCTTCAGCCCAAAGGCTCCTACAGCAGACACTGAATATTTATGAGTGTAAGACAAGGATCAGCACACCTACAAGACACAGTTCGCAATTTGGCAAAAGAAAAGGAGGAAAAAAAAATAGTTGGAGGGGAGACGGTGGAATATAGGTCCTGGATTTGCTAGCCTGCAAAGAGCAGGAAACAATCACAGCCAGGGAGCTGCAAAGCCGTATATCTGCTGGCTGTTCCCAAAAAAGCATGCAGATAGCTAGCAATACACGTATGGGCCATAAACTGCTCCTGCTATTACAGCTGTGTGTGTTAGGAGGGGCCCCAAACTGGCAACCCTCCAAAGGATGTCTCCTCTACTCAGACCCAAGAGAAATGTGCTGGCATTCAACTTCACGCATCTCAAACTTAGTGTTAGCAGAGTGCCTCCTCTAGGCTCCCATACGGTGCAATGGAGATAAGCAGCTCTGGAAGCTGTTTTGTCCTTCAACTCTAAGCATCTACTTTTGAACAGGATAAACCATCTGCTGACTAAAGAAAAAGATTCAGCCAACCAACTCAGCCTCAACCCAGAGCCTGTTATCACCACTGGTGTTTGCTGTGGGAGAGACAAAATGGACTGGATTTGAAGCACCCCAGTGGAGATCGGAGATCTCTGATGTGACCTATTGGGTTAGAAAATTGCCCCATAAAGCACCTTGGAGAACTTTTGCATCCTACTAGGAAACCAGCTGTGATCCGTTCTGATTTGCAAGTGCCTAAAGATATTGCCCGGTGCAGAAGATGGCTTCACTCCTTTCATATAATCATGGAATCATAGGATGATTTGGATTGGAAGAGACTTTAAAGATCAACCAGTCCAACTCCACTGCCATGGGGAAGCACACCTTCTATTTGACTAGTTTGCTCAAAGCCTCACCCAGCGTGGCCTTGAACACTTCCAGAAGCCCAACCTTTCCCAGGAAAGCATTGGCACAGCCCATGCTGCCTCCAGGTAATTCCTAATATGCAGAAGCATGAAGCCCCACAGCTGCACAGCCACAGAGCCCTCAGTGCGGTGGCCACTTTCTTTACTCAAACAGCCTCTTCATACATCCTTGGAGACTACAACCTTGGCTTCTGCAGAAAATTGGCTGGGCCAGCCAAGCACCAGGATGCCTCTGCCATCTCAGGCAATGCTGCAGGGAGAGAGGAAACATGGGAAGGGGGACTTGGCTCCTGCACAAACTCATCCACCAGTCCCAGTCCCTCCTCCAAGATGCTGCTTTGATTTTGTTCCCTCCTCCTATCTGAATGGAAGTCTCCTGCAAGGCAGGAAGGTTTGCAGCATCCAAGGAGTACCGGATCCCTCCTCCCCTCCAGGTTTTTCAGCTGGGAAAGAGGCAGAGAATTGACAAGCAAGAGTTTAGCCTCCCTCAGAAAGTTGTCAATGTGGCAGGCAGAGTCCTCCCCCTGCCTCTCCCCTCTCCCTCTGCCTCGCATAAAGAGCTATTTTAAGTCCCACTTGTGGCTGCCTTTGTGATTTCCCTGGCAAAGCCACCTCCCTGACATCACCCCAGAACAACAGGCTGCTGGAAAATCTGTGAGCAGGGAGGCACCATTCCTTTCCCTGATACATCTGTGCAGGGCATGGAACACAGCAACCCTCTCCTACCTGATTCCAGAAGATGATCCCTGTTACAGGATCCAAATCCCCTCTAAAGTTTGCCAAAAAGGGGCTAGGAGAACAGGCCGGACTGAAATGAGTGTCTCTTTGGTACCTATGTCTGCTAGTACAGGATGGTCTCCCATACAGACCACCAGGCTGATACATGGCTTAAACCTATATCTAACATCTTAGTGGCTCAGTTAGTCTGGGGTGATTTCAGCATCCAAAGAGCCTTGGTCGGTGACAAGACACTAATTACTGAAATACATTATGCTTTTATCTATAAGTAGCCTAAAAGGCATCTCAACTGGCTGCTAGCTGTAGTTACAGCCTGACCCTGGAGAAATGTGAGGCCTGACTGTTAAATTCCTACAGCTCTAAGGAAGAACATTGCTGGAAGGAGCTTCTAGCTGGGCTGTTCCGTGTCTTGTAGTGGCCCTATCAGCAGAGAGCGAAGACAGACCCACCCAGCAAAGCTGTTCCAGTGGGACACAGTTCTGGTTGCCGCAGTGCTGAAAATCCAGGCTTAGGCTGCAGTGCTTTGAGCACAACGTGGTACCACTAATTACATCAGTCTCTCTTGCAGTTCCCAGCTACCATCACCCCTGCTGGCTCATGGCTTGGCTCATGGGAGCATGATGGAGAGCCAAATCCCTTACCCGTGGGGCATCCTCCAGCAAAACATTTCCGCTCCCTCCGTTGTCACTTTCTGATGTCATGATGGGCTGGAAAATATTTGGGCTGATGTTCATGCTTCTTCCAAAGATCCTCCTCTGAATGTTAACAGTGAAGGAGCAGAAGACAGGCTGGAAGGAGAACTAAACTCACCCCAGTAAGATTCTACCTGTTGGCAGGCTCGGTGCCCAGTAGGTCGAGGGAGGTGATTCTCCCTCTCTAATCCACTCTCATGAGACCCTACCTGGAGTCCTGTGCCCAGTTCTGGAATCCCCAACACAAGAAGGATATGGAACTGTTGGAACAGGTCCAGAGATGGCTATGAAGATGATCAGAGGGCTCTGAGCCTCTGCTATGAAGACAGGCTGAGAGAATTGGGGTTGTTCAGCCTGACATGGCTCAGAGGAGATCTTATAGTGACCTTCCAGTACTTAAAGGAGGATACAGAAAAGCTGAGAAGGGATTTTTTTAGAAGAGCATGTAATGAGGGGTAATGGCTTTGAGTTGGAAGAGGAAAGATTTAGATAAGACATTAGGAAGAAACTCTCAACATTGAGGGTGTTGAGACATAGGCACAGGTTGCCCACAGAAGTTGTGCATGTCTGCTCCCTGGAAGTGTTCAAGGTGAGGTTGGATGGAGCCTCGGGCAGCCGGGTCTCATGGGAAGTGTTCCTGTCTATGGTTGGGGCATTGAATCTGGATGATGTTTAAGGTTCCTTCCACCCCAAATCTTTCTATAATTCTATGACTTTATGATTCTGTAATCATAGCGAAAGAAACTTGCTACTCTGGCATTGGCTCCCCATATTTCTGTTCGACTCTACAGCATGCAGTGAAACCAACTCTTATTAATGCTGCCTAGAATCCCATATTTTCAGCCTGCTCCCAGGTTTCTTATAACAAACAACGGGTTTTTAAAATACAGAAGACTGCTGTATTTGGAGATTGTCGGCCAACAGGGAAAGGACTTACTCTTCCTTGAGATATTTCTAGAATTATTGCTTTTCCAAAACCTCAATACGTCTCCTGTTTACCCCCTGACAGGTATCTTCACTTTATAGCCCACATGGCTTTGAAGCTTGTGTTTCAAGGATGCAGTGGTTCACCTCCAAAAGCAGAGCTCTCAGCCACTGCAGAAACAGAGGGATTTTAGGGCTTTGAGACATGAGGGACATTCAGCGCATTTCAGTAGACTGCAAGGACCATGCATCCTTTTGGTTAACATTCATGCCAATGCAATGGTATGAGAGTCTGTTCTTCCTACAGAAAAGGTTGACATACACCCCATAAGGGCCTGTCCTGAGGCTCCTGTGCAACAACCTGACTTGACAACATCCCAACCTCCTACAGCAAAAAGCCTTGAATAACCCCTGTTCTCTTCCTAGCCAGATAGAAGCCTAAATCTTATGAGAAACAGCACCTAGGAGACAAGGGGACTGCAGCCAGCATTTGCACCTGATAATTCTTTTTCTGAAAGGTACTGAAATGTCTCAAGGACACAGATAGGAACAGCAGAGCACATCCATACATAGTGTAGGATCTTCCACCTTTGTTCAGACTCTGTGGCTTGCATGTAATTATTCTGAAGCACAGCCTGAACTCTCCTGCTAGTTAACAGGGAAAGTCGTAGCATCTCTGTATGATCACTTTGAGAAAGTTGTATGCTGGAAACGGCTTCTCAAAGTAACGAAACCACTAAGCTCAAGAGTCAGCAATTTCAGATGAGTTATCGACTGCTGGGAGCTTGACTACATACCAGGTCCTCAGAAGCAAGTGTAAACATCAGCCAGAGGTTTTGATCAGAAACACTTATCCAGCACAACTAGTTATACAGAAGGACTGGCACTCCAAATGCACACCAAAGAATTACTGGACCTTGGGATTCATTTCTTTGAGACTGCCCTGGGGCATTGCTACCCGTCTGGTTAGCAGCTAACATGGGACATTATCCCTAGGACCATTCCTTTGTTTGGTATCAACTTCTCCAAGCTGGTAGCTCTCAATACCTTTGAATGTGTCACTCCTTTCCCAGTGGGATGCAAATGTCCATTGTCACGTAGTCAGGTTGGAGACTGTCAGCTTGTGAACACAGTGGCTCCTGTATTCACAGAATCACAGTATTGTTTAGGTTGAAGAAGGCCTTTAAGATAATCAAGTCCAACCATAAACATAATACTACAAAGTCCACCAGGAACAATGTTCCAAAGTGCCACATCTACAGGTCTTTTAAATACCTCCAGGGATGGTGACTCAATCACTTCTCTGGGCAGCCTTTTCCAATGCTTGGAAACCCTTTCTGTGAAGTAATATTTCCTAATATCTAGTTTAAACCTCCCCTGGAGCAACTTGAGGCCATTTCCTCTTACCCTATCACTTGTTACTCCGGAGAAATTCACGCACCAGGGTTTCTGGTTTAAAACATAAAGTAGAAGGCAGTAAGCTCAGGACCATTTGGGCCTCCATCAAGGTGTATGAAACATACTTTTGCACCTGGAGAGCACCAACCTGTGATCAACCCTGAACTGAATGACAGCTTGGAGAAAATAGATGCACTGCACCCTGGCTGCGATACCTACATGTCTCCCTGTCTCTGATGGGTCAAACACTGCTGCTGGAGGTGTGGATAATTGTACAGATGGTAAGACCCAGGTCACTCACATCACTATGATTAAAACCTCATGCTTCACAATATCAAGTATTATTACAGGTGACAGCAAGACTTGCATAAATATGCAGCATATGTCCACCATATCACATCTGGTCTAGTTTTAAATGGGATCTGTTTTTCCCAAATATCAAAGACATTGGTTGTGCTCATGACAGGAATTCAGGCAGATTTGCTGATGATGTAGAAAATGAGGTACAGCCTTCGCAGACCAATGATGACTGTTAGAAAGGTGACAAAGAACCTGGGGAGTAGCTGTGCTCTAGGTTCGTTATCTGTAGGGCATATATGAAATGCAAGCACAATTCATTGAACCTTGTCGTGCAAAGAACTGAGGTTGTGTTCAACACCATTGATATAACTTTGTATGACAAATCCAGCACCAGCCACAGAAGGGACCCCAGACATGAAGGTGCTTCTCCCTTCTGGGTATGATTCTCTTCCATTCTACTTGGCCTCCCCATAACCTCAGGAGGGGGCAAGGGGCTACTCTGTCCATCAGGCTGACAGGAGTGGCAGCGAAATTTCATGCCTGCCATTGCCCCTCCAGCTCGAGGGCAGTAAAACATAAAGAGCTGATGTTGATGTGTTCTCTCCTGCCCACTGAGGAGTGCCTTTGCTCTGCCTGCACGGCCAAAGCTGACATCCCTTCCCCACCATTGTTCAGGTCTGGCATGAGAGTCGGACTTACAGCCCTCCCTTTTTTTCTCAGGCTTGTTTACAAGAACCAAGGGTGTGGGAAATCCTGCTGCAGCTCACCTGGACAGGGCCTGACAAGGCAGCTTTGTCATGTTGTCCTGAAAAGCTAGGCCTGGCTGAGCATCACACTGATGGCAGGAAGACTGCAGACAGAAAGAAGCTAAGATTTTCCTGGGGCTGCAGGATTTAAATGCTGAGAATGAGAAAGACTCTTTCAGAGGAAGGTACCACAAGTTGATAAGCAAGAGACCTTTGTCCTCCTGGCTGGAAACACCTCCACCCCTTCTCTCCACCGGGATGTAGCCTCACCACATTTGAGCATTTGAGTTTTCACAGAATCACAGAATCACAGAATAACCAGGTTGGAAGAGACCCACCGGATCATCGAGTCCAACCGTTCCCATCAAACACTAAACCATATCCCTCAGCACCTCATCCACCCGTGCCTTAAACACCTCCAGGGAAGGTGAATCAACCACCTCCCTGGGCAGCCTGTTCCAGTGCCCAATGACCCTTTCTGTAAAGAATTTTTTCCTAACGTCTAGCCTAAACCTCCCCTGGTGGAGCTTGAGGCCATTCCCTCTTGTCCTGTCCCCTGTTCCTCATTGACTGCACTCCCTCTCTCTCCAATCATATAGCAAAGCCAGAGGACCACAGTAACTGTAATCCACGTGGCTCCTGGTCTCATGTCCCACCAGGAGCTGGTCACTCCCAGCTCCAATCTTGGCTTCTTTCTTGGCTAGGGGCTGGTCACTGATTTGTCAGTCAGTTCCGACAGTTGTACAACTGAGCAGCATCAAGCAGAAAAGCTGATGATAAATCTGTTTGGCTCTGTGATGTCTTTATAATAAAGGGAACCAGGCTAGCAAACTTCAACAGCTCAGACCCAGTCCCAGAGGTGGCCTTCACACCTTGCTCTCACCTGCTCTGTTCTCCTCACACCTATGTATCTTGCAGGACGTTCTGAACTTTCAGCTCCAAGTCTGTCTTTCCGCTCAGCACCTTCCTGTCTCTTTTCCTGTTTCATTCCTTCCCCTCGCCGTCGTGGGAAGGACATATAAAGAGGTCTTTCCCAGCTTGTTCCAGCCATACAGATGACTGTGCCTCTTGACAGGCCAAGAGAAGGGTTGACAGCAGAGAAGATGCCAACACATTCATTTAGAGCAGGAGACCCAACCCACATCATTTCCATTGTGGGTGTACGGGACAAAGTGCGAAACCCTATAACTAACAGCCCTCAAACCTCCAGGCATGGGGGATGCCTGAGCCTTGGGGCTTCCTTCTGGAGGGACTGGCCAAGCCCTCATCAACATGACAGTGATGGGAGCCGAGTCCTTTCCCATATGAGGCAATAGGAGCTGTCCCATGAGCATCCAGCACTCCTCCACGTGTTAATAAGCAGCTTTGTTCTGCATCATCTCACTATATAATAGCAGCAGGAGTTTATACAGCCACAAATTAATAACGCAGGAGAGCAATCAGCACAGAATGAGATACGTCCTAATGTGCTCACTGGAAGCTGACAGGAAAACGAATGCTGGGGACGTTCTGCTTGTCGTGGCCTCTCAACCCTGCCAGCTGGGCTGTGCTGCCACCACTAACAAGTTGCTTCCCCCTGCCAAGGATAGCAGAGCCACTGGCACACTACCCTGTTTCAGACACAGAGGCCACTCTGCTCTTGGCTGCCTCAGGAACCCAAGTCAGGAAGGATGTTTTTGTACTTGTCATTTCTCAAGGAGGGAGAAACATCTCTCCCAGCTGCTTCGGCTGAAATCCAGTCTTTATGTAATCAAATGTGACCTCTAGCTGTCTGTGCTTAAGGCTGCCATCACTGCATATCATTCATATGCTTAGGACTAAGTCATCCATCTCTTCAACTATAAATACCTTATAATCATCCCAACGGACCTGCAAAAATTCATAGATGAAGATGCCTGGAGAAAAGGGTGGTTCAGCTGTAAGTATCACTTCACTCTTGAAAAGCAACTGCCTCTTAGCATGGAATGCATAGCAGGTTCTCAGAAGCTACTGATAACTCTGACCAAAAGAAACCCCACAGAAATCACCAAAAGCACGGAGAGCTACTTCTCTGCAATCTGAAACCACTATAATGCCTTAATCATAGAATGATTTGGACTGGAAGGGACATTAAAGTCCATCCACTTCCAACCCCTCTGTCATGGGCAGGAACACCTTCCACTGGATCAGATTGCCTCATCCAAACTGGCTTTGAATACCTCTAGGGATGGGTATAAGCAGTTTTGCAGAAACTATGTCTGGGACAGCTCTGCATGTCCATCCCACTTTCCTCCCTGCTTTGCACAGTGGGAGTGGTGCAAGAGTGGAAAAAACCATCCATGCTATTTCAGACAACACCAGCTACTCCTGCCTGGCTCTGCAACAGAGAGCAGAACAGACAGAGCCCTCAAAATAGCAGTTTTCTGCAAGAAACCCAAACTGCTGACTCTTATTTACTCCTGTTACACAGTGTGATGCTAATTCGACAATTAATGCTCAGGCTGATAATGGCTGGTCCCACCTCCTCCAAAGCATGCACCTGCTCCCCCTCCCACTTTTGCACTCCCTGGGAATCCACAATGAGGTGAGACCACAGCAGCTGCATTGTGCAGCAGCTCTCCTTTCACAGCCTCGTGTATTTGGGACAGAAATCCTCAAGTTCGGGTGAGGTGTGCATTGATACAAGTGCAGTCGCCTCATCCGTAGCGTGTGACAGCAGCTTTATCAATTCAGTTCATTCATAGACATCGCTCTCAGGCGCCAGACACCTCTGCTAACTAGGATCAACTGGCACATCTTGCCTTGAAAGTAATTGCCTCCTCCTCCTCCTCCTCCCACATCTGCTGGGGGAGCTTTTGAGGACCATGTGGGAGGGGAAGTGCCTCTCAAGCAAGGAATCTCTGAGCATCCTCCGCCTGCACAGAGGGAGAGGCGCCGCGTGCAAGTCATCACCCTCAGCCACCATCCCAACAGGAGGCTGATTTATTTGTTGGGTGGTTTGCTGGCGGTCTGGGGTTTTTTTTGTTTTGTTGGAGGGGAGGAGAGATTGCAGTGTGATATACAAGTCACGTTTCCAATTTGCTGTGCAGTAGCAAAGTACCAGAGGATTGCAGCTACCCGTCAGGCAGCGCAAACCCGCAGGCCAGTCAAGGGGTGGTTTAGACATCAACAAAAGTGCAAGGACCCTTCTTCCAAGGGTGCAACACACCTTTCAAGGGTGTGGATGGACAGAGAGACTGGGCTTTTGGCTCATAACAGTGCCTTACACCACAGCATAGCCCAATCCACCTCCTTGGGATACAGGATCCTGTGGAATCCTGGGGCACTAGGATGGTATTGGAGTGGGTGGTAAAGGAAAGACTGGTTCTTGATGTGGTTGAGATTCCAGCAAAACTGACCTTGCAGACTACAGCCTTCCCTCACAGTGCTCCAACACCATCCCAGTCTTGGGGAAACCCTGAGCGGGACCAGAGAGCTGTGACAAAGATGGAACTCAGACAGGACACCGTGTTCTCCCTGGGCTTCCAGTTGCAGAGCCACTGGTTGTGGGAACTGCAGGCTGCTATCCCGGTGGAAGGACAGGTAAGATTTCCCTGCCAGCAGGGATTTCCCCACAGCAGGAGGAAACCACTGACAGTAAAGAAAAATTAAGCTCCATTGATACAGGACGAAACTCCTTTCAGAGAGGAGGAACAGCTCTGTGCTGTTCCCTAAAAGCCCTCTCCTCAACCTGTTGCAGTTTTAGTACATCCTGCAGGCCCTTGGCTGAGCTTCCCACTACCCTGTCAGCCCCTTCCTGGAAGCCTGTTTAAGGATCAAAGGCCCTGGTAATGAAGGAAACCAGGAAAGTCTTGTTCTGAGGAAATCATCTTATGTTCTCCATGACTTCCTACCAGTTCAACCTCTGCCTCTTTGCCTGCAGCTTAATTAGCTTCATTAGCAGTACGGAAGAGAATGCTAATGGCTTTATTTTCTTGTGATTGATAGTTATTTGCCTCCCTGGGTGTTTGCAGGTTGGGATATAGCAGCAGGAGCTGCTTCTGGCCTCGTTCAAATGAGCAGCTCTGCCTAGGAGTGCTCCAAGGGTTTGCCCTGAGCAGCCTGATCTCTGGTCTAGGAGTAAAGGCAGTAGGTCCTGCAATCCAAGGACAAGCCGGGAAGGCAGTGAATGGATCTGCAGCCAGGGAAGGTGGTGAATACCTGCTTGTGGCTATCACCACACCTGGCTTACCCACACCTGGGAGAGAACCATGGAGAATATGGATTGAAAAGCTGCTTCTCATCCTCCACTTTCATACTCTGATAAGAGTCCACAGCAGTCACAATGCTGCAGCGCTGGATAATATGCAACAGAAAAGCTGCAGCAGTGTGACTGCAGGGCACACAACATTAATGTTCCAGTCAGGTCCCTGCGGCTCCACTGGGGTTTTTTTCAGTTAACTGGCAAAATAAGGAAAACACACAAGAGGCTGCCCTGGGAAAACAAGGCTTATTCCAAGCCTAGACCAAGAGACTCACCACTATGTGCAGTCACAGGCCAAAGCACAGGAGACCTTGTGCTTATACATACATACAAACTCCTGCATACAAATGCACAAGACTGAATGCATTCCTCTGATGCTCAGGGGTACAGAATTACACCTCTTGTCCATGGCCACTTGCACATTAGGAATGGCAATAGCATATACTGCACACACAACTGCATGGAGCATCCTGCTTCTTCTAACAGCTAGTGTGCAGAGGAGGGCATAGAACACTAGAAACTTAGAATCATAAAATCATAGGATAGTTTGGGATGGAAGGGACCTTAAAGCCCATCCAGTTCCAACCCCCCTGACGAGGGCAGGGACACGTCCCACTAAATCAGGCTGCCCAAGGCACCATCCAACCTGACCTTGAACACCTCCAGGGACTGGGTATTCACAAAGGCAACCTGTTCCAGTGCCTCGCCACTCTCATAGTGAAGAAATTTTTCTTTATATCTAGTCTAAATCTGCCCCTCTCCAGTTTATACCCATTGCCCCTCGTCCTATCACTACAAGCCTATATAAACAGTCTAAACTGTTCCTTCCCAGCTTTCTTGTGGCCCCCTTCAGGTACTGGAAGGTCACAATAAGGTCTCCTCAGAGCCTTGTCCTCGTATGGGAGGTGCTCCAGCCCTCTGATCATTTTGTAGCCTCCTCTGCACATATTCCAACAGCTCCATCTCCTTCTTATGTTGAGTCTTCCAGAGCTGGACACTCCGTAGTGTGCACTCCATGCATACAGTGTGTTTTCATAGACTCCCTCCAAACATTGGCATGTGTAATTACATCCAATGTGATTTACAGATGTGTGAGTATAGAAATATGTCAAGTTTTATCTCTGTCCAGCTACCTCTGTCCATTGCAGAAAACAAGTATATTACCTGCCTTGCCCAGTGAAACCCAAGTCAGCGCTAGCCACACAGGCCAAGAACGGACCATGTCTGCTTCAGCCTGTCCATGCACAGAAACAGCCTAAAATATGTCCAAAGGTCTTGATTGTACATATGACTCTCCAGGCCTTCACACCCACAGTGGTTTCCCCTCTATCATGGTGAGCTGTGCATCACCTTGGTGGTACAGTGTGAAATCAGCTGCTTCTCTAAGGGGCTATGCTTTCCCTTCACCTCCTGTTGATGCTATCATAGCACATCCTAATCCTCACCTCCTTGTTGTAGGTGTGCATCAGTGCAAAAGAGCCTTTTGCACCTGGTTTCTTTCCAAGTACTCCTCATCTGATCCAGATACGGATGGGGTTCATAACACATATAAAGCAAGTCAGTAAGCATTCATTCCCTGGAAGTTACCATCCAATGCATGTTACCTGGATAGAGATCTCTCCATATCACAGAATCAAGGTAGTTCAGGTTGGAGGCACCTCTGGAGACCATCTAGTCCAACTCCTTTCCTACAGAAGGGTCAACTAGACTAGGTTGACTAGGACATTGTGCAGTCAGGTTTGAATATCTCAAAGTGCAAAAACTCCATAAACACTCTGGGCAACTTATTCCAGCGTTCAACCACCCTTACAGCAAAAAAGTTTTATAGTAAAAAAGCTTTTCTGCAGTTAGCAAGGTCTGGACACAGGGGTCAGATGGGGTGACATCGAGGTGACGATCTAATCAAGAGAAGCCAGACCAAGTGTAAATGCACTGGTAAGTTCCCAAATGAGACGGCACTGACTGAAATCACAATTAAATTCAAACACAGCTACAGCTGGGAAATTATAAATGTTAAAACTACTTATTCCATACAAGCTTGGAGTGAAGGCTGTTAAATGTCTTCCAGCATGACAATACTTGAAAACACCAAGAGCAACAAGGGAAATGGCCCAGCCACACAGAGTGGACAAACCTTGGCAAGAGAGGAGAAATAAGTGCTTTTTGTTTGGATGCTTTCTTTTATTCCACGCAGTTAACATGATGAAACACCTTTTAGCACCTAGTGCAGATGCAGTTTAACACCTCCAAGGTGGTATTAGCAGGTCACAGTACACCCCAGGAGGGAGCAGTCTGTGGGAACATAAGCGTGTGCACATGTGCCTCTCTTCAAAGAAAGTGCCAGAGAGGGCTCTGGTGGCAAATGAAATCTCCATTTAAGAGGAAATTCATGGCATATATTTCACACCATCTTAATACTTCTTTTTTTCCGTGCCATCCTCAGGACTGGCGCTGGGGACCGTAAGATGTATCTCTACACTAGCACCCCTCAGTTGTCCCCATGTGCTGCATATCAGGTCACACTGCAGCACACGTGAGCTGAATCCCTATTAGGCAAAACCTAAATAGAAGATGGGAACACACTGTATAGGCTCCAACCAACAGCAAGCGTTGGTCATCCTTCACTCAGGGCCACTGATCTGCAGCCACAGTAAAATTCCTGTAAAATATAGGGTGGACCTATAGGTAGAGGTGGAGGCAGAAAAGCAGCTGTTGGGGTCTGCATCTTCTCTCCTGCTACCCTGCCCCTTGCCAAGGGGCACGTCTGTCCCTTGATTGTGCATCTGTGCATGCATCTCTCACACAAGTCCTGGTCCCTCCTTACCATGTGGCCTAAGACGTGCATCTCGCACACCTCCTTGCTCCAGACTGGAGAAATCTGCTCCAACGGTCTTTAAAGTTCGATGCGGCGCAGCATTTATTACCATTAAGAGGACCCTCCACAGTGAAAGAAATAAGGACTGGGGCTGTGCTTGTGCCTTGTGGGATTGAGCACTACGTTGCCAGCCCTCCTGCCTCATAAATCCCCACAGGGGGATGTTGCTGGTTTTGGTTTTTGAGGGCAGACACTCTGTGGGATCTGTGCTGCATGGAGGCACAGGAGCACTGCTATGTTGTCAAGCAATAAATCAGACTGGGACCTACAAATCCTAGCTCTAGAGTATAAAAACTAGAGTATAAAACAAGCCACAGACACTTCTATTGTCACTGAATGACATAACATAGCTTCCTCTTATGCTTAACTAAATTCTTGCTACCTAACAAGGGTGACTGTCTCAACTCTGCTTACTGAGGATGGTTCTTGGTAACCCTTGAAGCAGGTCTGGGCTTAATCTTGAGATACCTCAGATTGGCTGGGGCTGAAGCCACAGTGACAAATATATTAGAAATGAAACAACTGGTCACTCCGCAGCCAGAGATGGTATTTAGCATCCTAACACAGAGAAAACCTGCAAGCTGCTTGCAGCAGTACACACCATCCTGGCTCCAGAAGCATTGATAGAGGAAACCCGGCAGCCAGAGGCAATGCCAAGAAACATACTCCAGCCTTCCAGCTCTCTTGCATGGCCGACAGCCCAGAAGATGCTTCAGACCCTCTCTGGAAGCTGGCTGAGGAGTCAGTAAAGCACAGATGAAACTTTGACAGTCTGCCACCTCCCTTCATTTTGCGCAAAATGCTCCTGCGGGCTGCTGACAGGTCTGGTGATACACAGCATGAACTCGGTGTTGAGCGAGCAGCTCGGCCCCTGTGTCAGCAATCTGGCTGAGATCATAGAATCATAGAACAACCAGGTTGGAAGAGACCCACTGGATCATCGAGTCCAACCATTCCTATCAAACACTAAACCATGCCCCTCAGCACCTCATCCACCCGTGCCTTAAACACCTCCAGGGAAGGTGACACAACCACCTCCCTGGGCAGCCTGTTCCAGTGCCCAGTGACCCTTTCTGTGAAAAATTTTTTCCTAATGTCCAGCCTAAGGTGCTCTATAGATCAGCTCTGTGGCTGCAGAAGGGACCCATGGGGCAACCTCCACCAACATCGGGAAATGATAGAAGGCTGCACCCCGGGACTGCTGTGTGCCACAATCCATGGATAAACACATAACGATGCTGGTATCCAGATTGAACCCTGCTCTTGGCAATGTCAATGAACTCAGGGCTGTTCATTGGATCCATCATAATTATTATGCTTCAGGGGAATTTTGCTCACCTTTAAGAGCCTCAAGACAAAACAGGCTGGGTGCTGTCCCAACACCAAACTAGAAGGTAGCACCTCTGCCCAAGAGCCTCCAGCTGAGCCCAGCTGCCCTGCCAGGTAGGGTAGCACTGCCCACTCCTAACTTAGAACAAGGTGAAACCCAGCACATCCATTATTTGCTTTAAGCATCTCTTGATGCTCTTGGCTCGCCCTCCTTTGCAACTGACACAACCACTGAGCATACAAGGTTTTGCAATGAGTTAAGCTTCCCATAGCAGCAGAGGTGGTCTCATGGCACTGTCCACCTACTTTGCCTGGAGGGGCTTTCTCTAAAGCTTTCATGATTTGTTAACTACCCACATGATCCAGCAGACCATGTCTGTCCTCTGCAGTGGTCTCTGCTTAGTAGCTTTGCCGTCTGAGTGCATTCCACACAATTTTAGTTTCCATATGTCAGGCCACTGCTTAAAACGTCTGCAAGCATTTAAGAGAGCGGTGCACAGCACTTGGCTTTCAGATCTGAAAGTGGCACTGATCGTAAATGCAGGGTTGTCAACGTGATGTGGGCAACATCTGCTAATCCAGCCTTTCACCCAGCCATTCTCCAAAGTGCTCTTCCAACTGCATAATAAAGTGTGTTGAAGGACAAACAGGATTTTTTATGTTTTTAGCCTGTCTCGATGTACCAATGCTTTGATCCTGGCTGCTGGGTCATATTAAAATAAAACCAGAAAGCGGACGACATGAAGGTCAGGCTTTACTTCTAACTACTCACAGAACATATTGGCATATGGTAAAGAAGCAGAAAACGTGTATATGCTAGAGTTTTTGTGTTTTCATGCTTGCAAAATTTTAGTAATATTAAAAGCATTAAATGTGGCTTGTTAACTGCTATGTCCTGCAGCCATATAGTGGTATTGCTTGGGTTTTTTTGTTTTAGTTTACCCACAGGCCTTCACAACAAGCTCAGAGAACCAACTGTTGCTGAGCGAACTTTTGAACCTCTGTGAAAGCAAAATGTGTTAAAATGCTAGAAAAGGAGAAAACAAATGGATGATGTTTTGTGACATCCACAGTCTGGGAAGCATCAGTTCTTTGGACTTCCCAAGGAGAAAAAAGGGATAACTGCAGCATTTTCTGTTTTAAACATTACAAGCCCAGTAATAGATCAAGGCATCAAGGCTAACCAAAAGCCTCCAATAATCTGTTGTTTAAGAAAGCAATAAAACTGAGTCAATTTAATGCAACCAACTAAAGAAATGATGCCAGAGCCACTCTTGTACAGAAAAGGACCAGTCACTAACAAGGGTAGGCAGATTAAAATCCCAGCATACAGCTAGAAATGCCCCCAGAACCCCAGCACCACGTTGAAGCTGCGCTTCTTGTCTGCAGCCTGAAGAAGCTTTTGTGCACCACTTTCAATAGACTTGAATAACTCCATCATTTGCCTATTTTCACTCTTAGGCTAAGAAGAAAAGCCCCACGCATCATCCTGGGGGTGGGGGGTGGGGTGAAGATGGGAGGCTGTCTGCTTCCCCACCTCTATGCTCCTCTTTGCAAATAAACCCATCCCCTCTGACTTTCCAACACCTGCTCCCAGTCTGCCTGGCACCCACATGGCACCAGCCCCCCAGCTTTGCGTGCAGCCCCGGCATCCTGCCAGCTCCCACCAGTATCGGCATGCTCGCCGCTCCAGTTTGCCATGTCGCTGATGAGGCTTAGCATGCCTGAAGAGGGCAAGGAGGGGGGATACTTCAGCATTTGACTACTCACAGATTTGTTCTTTGATTGTGATATTCTCCAAGCCAGATTTTGGAAGAAAACTATTTCCTTCCTGCTCCCCCCAAGACTGAGAAGGAGGATGAGCACCTTACCCTTCAAAGTATCTGCATAGCTCCTATCCTGTTCATAAATACATGTTTGATCCTGCAAGGTGCTGCTTGCTTTCATCTCCCACTGAATTCAATGCAGGCTTGCCGGCTTGCAAGAAGGGGGGTCCCAGATGGGAAAACAATTTGACAGATGCTTGCAAAGGATTAAGAGTTTCCAGTCGCTCAGAGTGGTGCCTGCGCTGACGGAGACACGATCAGAGGGAGAAAGTGTATTCAAACTAAACTGAAAAACTACCTCCAGTAAGTGGATTATATGAGCGTTATCATCCAACATGAGCCTCCCTTTGCCTCCTCTCCTGGCAGGGATGGTAGGCAATATTACAATAAGCTGTGCACCTGGTGCAGCAGCAGCTCTGCAATGAGATTAATGAACCTGCTGACTGGCAAGGAAAACTTGGGGGAACAATTTGCCATGCTGCTTCTTTCAATTCCCCCTGCTATGGGCAGGGGGGGTGGAAAATAGGTCTTAATTCAAGAGGAATTTAAGGACATGCATCGGCATTTCCCATGCAAAGCAGGAGAAGCTGGAAAGGCTGGGAACTTGCTCAGAAGCACTTAACTCCAGTGTTTAACTTCTCTCCCTTGATCAAGTGTAGTGAGGAGTGTGTCTGTGCACATGCACATACATAAATGCCGTGGTCGTTCCCAGGCTCAAAAGTCCTGGTTGCAAGCCAAGCAAAATGCCTCTTGTTGCTCTTAATTTCTGTCATGGTTAATCCATGCCATTTGTTTCCTCTACTTTTCTTATGGAATTGAAAGATTTGTGAAGGAAAAAGGGTCATATAAAACAAAACAATTTGTTTAACCTGAAACAAAACATCTTTTTTCTCCCCCTTTGCAATGGTTCCTATTATTATCATCACAACCAATGTCACTATCGTGCCAATATTATTCAGTATTATAACAGTTGGTTGCTTGATTTAGGTAAATTTTGAAGATAAGCTTGGTTTGTAGAGGAATAATTCAATTCAGAAATTGAATTTCAAAACCATAAACACAAAGCATTTTTGAAATTCCAACCCACATCTTGCTTGCAGATTGCTTTCATTGAGAAAAATTGCCCTGAGTTTGGTACAAGTTTTTCAGTTAGGATCACCCTGCATTTTTTTTGTGACTAAAAAATGAGGAAAAAGCAGTTTCAGCAGTGCTTTCATGCTCTGAGAAATGAAAAGGGATCCCCCGAACCACTTTGCAGTGGGTTGTGCAGAGCATCGCCCTTCCCATCAAGTTGGATTTACAGAGCATTGCTGCACAGCTGATCTTTACAGGAACCTGGGAGGTGCCCAGGGTTTCTGGGTGGATGCAGCCAGACCAATATGCCCCACGGTAGTTCTGCTTCTTCACAAAGAAGAATCCCCAGTGGGTTTATATGGAGGAAAAAAAAAAAGGATGAGACCATGCTTGAAAAGCCCAAACCTCAAATGCCACCATGATAACGATAATGTTTTCAGGTACGAAAATGAAAATATATACCCAGAAACCCAGCTGCATCATAGTCCTAACCTGAAGGCATCTCTCTTAATTCATGGCAGCAAATTCACATGTGCAGCAATTGTAACAGCTCGTGCTGTTACCCACCGGCTGACACACAGTGAGAGAAGAGCTGGTGGTTCAGAAGGTGGCACTATTTTCATTGAGCCATCACCATCTGGGCTGTTGGAAACACTTATTTTTGGATCTATTGTGGCTACCCATGTAGTATCTAAGCCCTGACCAGGTAAATCAGTCACACAGAAAGAGCAAGGTCTCTAGTGGATATTCTGCTTCCTGAGGTTTGTTTTGGGCAGTGATGCCTGCTCAAGGTGGGATGAGCTATGAAGGGCAATCCATGTTTAGTTTGGAGAATGAATGACACCGGGACTCTGCTATGTAATTAGAAGCATCTTGAGCAGATGCAAGTGAAGCTAATCAAACACTGCTTTGTAAGTGTTATCATCAGCCTCATAATTATTATTATTTCAATTCCCAGGTGGCAGCCCCAGTGGGGCTTCTCCTTCACACGAGGTGTCATACAAAGGCAAAGGAAAAATCACAGTCCTTATTCAAACCAGCTTATGGCTCTTCTAGTCTGCTTCATGCCTTGTAGTGTCACCACCACCTCCCCCAGGCCACTCTAGACGTGCCCTCCTGAGCCAGCTCATCCCTGTCTAGATAATCGCTCGCAGCGGGAAAGCGCCTGGGAATCCTTTCAAATAGCAAGACGACATTAAGGCAAGGTGTTAATAAAGCATCATTGGCTGCCTCGCCCACAGCCCTGTGTGGTGTGGCAGTGAAGATGGTTGTGATGTCAAAAGCAGATGGCTATGTCGTCAGGGGGGGGCAAGCTGCACAGCAGATGGGCACTTCAGATACAAAGATCCCTTTCATGCAAATTGCCCCCGATGATAATTTAAAAAAAAAATTACAGAGAGAGAGAACTGGAGAAAACATCTGATGTGTGAGCAGTATGGTCTCAAAATAGAATATTTTCCCTTCTTCCCGTGAAGCATCAGGAGGTTCTTAAGCTCCAAAGTATTCATTTAACTCCTTGAGGCTCTAGTCTTACATTTCTTTTTGCACCATGCTGCCCTAATATACAACACGCTCAAAACTCCTGTCCCTCTGAGTTTATTTCTAGAAAGCCAATCATTTTGCACCTGATAACACATAAAACTTAATATAGCATAGATTGTTTTTAAGTAACTTTCATCCCCCATGCCTCCAGTGGATTTACAGCCAACGTACATACAATGCTAGAAGCTAATCGATATGCACCAGTATGCCAGATCTATACTTCAAATGGGTACATCTGACATGGATCTGTTAGAGCGAGTCCAGAGGAGGCCACAGAGATGATCAGAGAGCTGGAGCACCTCCCATACGAGGACAAGCTGAGAAAGTTTTGCTTTTTCAGCCTAGAGAAGAGAAGGCTCTGGGGAGACTTTATAGCACCTTCCAGTGCTTAGAGGGGACTTACTGGAAAGCTGGGGAGGGGTTCTTTATCAGGGAGTGCAGGGATAAGTGGTAACTCTTTTAATCTGAAAGAGGGAAATTTAGATTGGATATGCAGAAGAAAGGTTTTCCTATGAGTGTAGAGAGGCACTGGCACAGGTTGCCCAGAAAAGCTGTGGCTGCCCCGTCCCTGAAGGTGTTCAAGGCCAGGCTGGATGAGGCTTTGAGCAACCTAATCCAGTGGAAAGTGTTCCTGCCCATGGCACAGGAGTTGGAGCTGGATAACCTTTAAAGTAAACTTATAGTAATGTTAAGTGAGGAGACAACTAAGCAGACATCTGAGAACATCAAGGTTGATATAAACTAGGAATTATAGAAAATCACTTAAACCTCTGAAGAAATGCACTCAATTCTGGGGTGAGACATGACAGCAACTGAAAGTTTATTCAGCATCACAAATTCTCACAGATGCTCCCAGGGTGCCTAAATAAGCTGTGAACACAGAGAAAATAAGTATGCAAACAAAGCTATGTCTTCAGAGTGAGTTTACTACCACTACATAAACACCATCAAAGATATGTCCGGGTCAAGAAGAACATGTATATTTAAACATCCATCAAGTAATTAACATGTGTTAAACACACTTTTATATGCCCAGTGAAGGGAAGATCTAAGCAGGCAATGCAAGATCCCTTTCTCCTGAACTACAGCAGGTCCCAAATTCTTGGTCCTTCTCCAGCCCGAGGATGCAAACAGGCAAGGCTTGGAAGAGCAGATTTTTAGGGATGGCAGAGGCACAAGAAGCTGATAAAACAGGGGAGCTGCCCTTTGGTAAGCACTGGCGGGTGGCCCTCCCTATGAGACTTAAACAGCCGTGCTCTCTTACGGTGTGAAAAAAGGAGCAGTTTGCATTCCTAGCCCTATCACCACTGATGCTTTTGGCTCCTTCATCCACATGCGTGCCTGGCCCCTGTCCCTTCACTCTTCCTCTCTGCTGTGTGCGATGTGCAGTTAGGGATGCTGCCATCCACCTCCTGCCCAGGGCATCGTGTCATATGCTGTGCTGAACTGGCTTCCCCTGGGACCTAGAAACTACCATCTGAATGGGATCTGGAGATAATGAACCCTCAGCAATGAGTAAATAAGTAGTGTCCTGCCCATATGCCCAGCTGCACCCAGGACCCTGGTGACAGCTCGCTGACAAGGGCAACAATGTTGTTTGATCCTTTGCCTGCAAGGTATGGTACTGCCCGGCTCAAAACAGTGGGGAGTCAAGGCTAGGAGCACCAGGGAGCAGCCAATATTCAGAGATATTTTTTTATTCCCCTGGATATGGAAAATGCTGCCCGCATGGCAGCCTGCACACCCACTTCTGCCAGCACCAAGCAGGATGAAAAGACAGGAGACTGAGAAGATACAGGAAGCGAAATGGATAAAAACGTTTTCTTTGGGTGATGCTGAGGTTTTGGATGCTTTGCTGGCTGAATCGCTTGAGCTCCTGAATGCAGAGGTAAGATCAGCCCTGGGTAAATCCCCAGTGGCAAAGAGCCTGGATGACACCAAATGTTACTGGCCTGAATCAGCAATCATTTCTTTCCCTGCTGGTTCTTTTGCTGCCTCTTCCCACTGCCATCTCTCTGCCAATGCAGCCAAATCTAAGCACGTGAGGTTATGGCCAGCAGTAGCGCAGGTGCATCCTACCCAGATGTTATCTATGATGGCTGGTCAAAGGGTTAATGTAAGTTCAGTTAAGCTTGTCACCCCGGATAAATTAACACACGGGCATATAAACACACACAGAGGCCCATCGATTGATTTAGAATGTCACACCAGCCTTCTCAAAGGGAGGGATGAAATCCCCTCCCAGCCCGTGCTGAGCAATTGACGTCTGCCACATCCATCCATGCTTTGGGCTGCAGTGGCATGGGTGGACATGTGGGATGAAAATTAAACCATCAGCCCTCTGTGGCTTTCAGTTTATAGTGGGTTATGTGCAGTTGGCCTGGAGCATGAACAGAGTGAGGCCAGCAGTGTCTGCAAACCCAGTGTCTGCACAACAACCCTACGCAGTGCTACAGACTAGGAGAAGTCTGGCTGGAAAGCTGCCTGGAGGAGAGGGACCTGGGGGTGTTGGTTGACAGCGACTGAACATGAGCCAGCAGTGGCCCAGGTGGCCAAGAAGGCCAAGGGCATCTTGGCTTGGATCAGAAACAGCGTGACCAGCAGGTCCAGGGAAGTTCTTCACCCTCTGGACTTGGCACTGGTGAGACCGCTCCTTGAATCCTAGGGTCAGTTCTGGACCCCTCACCACAAGAAGGATGTTGAGGCTCTGGAGCGAGTCCAGAGAAGAGCAACAAAGCTGGTGAGGGGGCTGGAGAACAGGCCTTATGAGGAACAGCTGAGAGAGCTGGGGGTGTTTAGCCTGGAGAAGAGGAGGCTGAGGGGAGACCTCATTGCTCTCTACAACTACCTGAAAGGAGGTGTTAGAGAGGAGGGTGATGGTCTCTTCTCCCAAGTGACAGGGGACAGGACAAGAGGGAATGGCCTCAAGCTCCGCCAGGGGTGGTTTAGGCTGAACATTAGGAAAAAATTTTTCACAGGAAGGGTCACTGGACACTGGCAGAGGCTTCCCAGGGAGGGGGTTGAGTCCCCTTCCCTGGAGGTGTTTAAGGGACAGGTGGACGAGGTGCTGAGGGACATGGTTTAGTGTTTGATAGGAATGGTTGGACTCGATGATCCAGTGGGTCTCTTCCAACCTGGTGAGTCTATGATTCTAAAAGGTACAACCTTCAGCTAGCTGGAGTAGGACAAAGCAATGGGTCAGTCAGCCTGGATGGACGTCCAGGGCACAGACCCTGTAGAGTCTCTGCACAACTATGCCTGACACCAGTCCAGCCAGCTCTCTGCTCCCATTCACTGTAGCTAATAACGTTTAGCAACAACAATCACACCTCAAATGTGAACATGCCTGAAGCCATCTCAAGGGCTGGCTACTCAAAAGAAAGCAATACTAGTAGGGACTAAATCTTGGAAGCTCAGATCACAGACACCAGCCGACTGGTGGCAGTTTGGACGATGGATTTTGGTGCAGGACATCATGTCTGCAGTAGCTAGACTAACAGTCTAGTTCATGGTTGAAAGCTCCTCAAAACTGAAGGATAGGAGATTCTGGGGCTCTGGCTTGACTCCATCATAAGTAATATTATTGTTACTTATGTCATAAGTCCTTTACCTCAAATTCAATCTTGTTCCAATAGGAGATTATGAAAAGCTTTGTGGCATAAATTTTTACTTTTCTACACTATTCCATGGTCCACATTTGTCTCTTTCTGAGATTTGACCATCCCTTTAACTACAAATGATCTTAACATAGAAAAATGAAATCATTCATTTTTCTTGGGAGAGACAACAGAGTTGTTGGTGGCTTGCTTTCACCCCACTGAGTTTTAGACATTTACTACAAGGCTGAGTTGGGAATAAAGTCATCTTAGACTTCCCATTCTGTTGACATCCCAGTCAACAGAAAAAAAAAAGACAGGCACCTTTCCAGAGCAATTCAGATATGAATTACCTTCTGGAGGTTGTAACCACCGAGTAATTGGTGCATTGACATAACTGGTTATTTTAAAAGCATTTCTAGCAGCTAGGCAAAGGTGAATAATTTCACCTTCGTGGGATCCAGCTGTACAGTCTCTTGTTCCTTCTAAAATGAGAAACTGTTTGTGGGCAGCTGTTCAATGCTGGTGTTGAGGGGGTCATGTTGTAAGTGGACTTAGAGAGGTCATCTACGCAGCCTTCCCCAGTATCCAAGTATCACTAATTAAAGAGCAGCAGGGCCATGCTAGCCAGCTTTCAAACTGCTGCCGCAACATTTTACCTAGAATATTAACAACGGCATCACGTTTAAAACAAAAATCCACTGAAATGCCCACTCAGCAGTCTCATGGCAAGGAGTGCAATGAGAGCATGTAAAGGCAGGGAGGGTAGAGCTATTCTTCTCACCATTCAAAGTTCCAGTCTCTCCAAAATTAACCCTAGAAGTGTGGAGCTGAAAATCACCTAAAAATTATGATCTTTTTCCCCTCCTCTTCACAATTATTTAACAACATGAATAGTGTTTAGGTTTTGTCTACTGCCATGCCCATCTCATGTCTGGCGTCACCTACTATATCTTATTAAAAACAATTTATCATCACTTATTTTAAGGATGCACCAGAGATGATTCATATAAAGGAAATTACATCTGCATGTCTACAAAAAGCTGCCCTTATAGAAATTAGATCCTCAGAGTTGCCTTTATCCAGATGCTAATGGATGTTTAGCATGTGAGAATCCGTATCTTCTGACTTTTGAACATAATAAGCTTTTGGTGAGCTTTTCATATAAGGGATATCAACTGGAAGTAATTCAGAGAAGTTATTCAGCAATTGCTTGGAACAACAAAAGAGCTTTAAACAGATTTACTGCCAGTTGACACTCTGCATGCCACATTCCCCTCTTCTCCAGGAGAACTCCTGATGTGTTGGCTGAACTGAGCTTGCCTACACCTCCACGATACATTCAGAGACGTAAAATAACTTTACTTACAACAGAGAAAACTAAACTAGCTGAACCATCAAACCAAAGTATCACCTCTGAAACAAAGAATCTGGTTTATTTATTAATGCATTTGTAGGGCTTTGTATCTCCATAGGCTACAGTTGTCGGAAGGAGAAATGCACACAGTGAAGTCTCCAAATCCAGCCAGGGAACCCAGCAACACTCATACAGGGACAAACACACTTGCAAGGTAATTTATTTCTTTCCCATCACTGTCATTGGGACATACACATATTATCCTCCAGGCTTGCTCCCCGCATCAGTCAGCACTCCAGCTGCCTCAGTGCAAGATTTAGATAGTTTTACACCCTGAGAGGGGTATCTTATTCCAGTGTCTGATTCCCTGGCAGCTTTGAAGTGTCGCACTGTACTGGCTACAGTAGTTTTGAGCAGGTGCAGCTTGACTATTGCTTTACAAGGATGCACTTTTTGCCTCTTTGCTCCGTGACTTGGTGCTTCAAATCTGAAGTGTTTGTGGGCTTCCTGCCAGGGTGTTGCTTTCAGACTGGATCCTGGTTTAACGGCCCTTGCTTTCCTGCCTCCTGCCAGCAAGTGCCATTTTCTCTTTTGAAAGCCTCTACTGCAGCAGGTGAAAGAGGGTATAGACTCAGCAAACTATGCATGAGAAAAAGCAGAGGGAAAAAAATAGTATCGGGGCCGCTTCCAGTCTCAGCACCTACTTTTTGTGTGAGTTAAGAGATCAGAGAAAATAAACCCAACAGAGTGGTTTCATTATCACAGGGGTAGAGGGTAAGGATGGAGAAAGATGAGAGCTTGGAGACCCCCTCCCTCACCTCCTGCAGGGCCTCTCCTCACCGGCCCCTCATCTGATCTGGAAAAACCCTCCTGGTTTAGAGCAGAAGAAAAAGATTTTGTAATGATGGTGTGGCGGAGCAAAGGACCTATATCAAGAGAAGGGAAAGAAGGAAGAAAAGAAAAAAAAAAACAGCATCAAAGAGAGGGGAGAAGAATAAAAGAGCTCCTTTGCTGATCCACAGCTGAGCTGGGCAAAGCTTATACAAGATAAATAACGCTGACATTACAAAGCTATGGTTAATTCATTTTTCTACTTGTCACTGCCTCGGATAATTGGCCTACAACAAATGTGGGGGAAGGAGGTTGGCTTTTTTGTCTTTTTTTTTCCCTTCCTGAGAGGTACAACTAGGATTAGACGGTGTGCTACACCACTGATAAAAATAAAAAGAATGATCCAAAACCCTCAAACTTTAATCCGGAGGGGTTGCTGGTGAATAACGCAAGTGTTGAAGGATGAAGCGAGACCTGGTTGTCTCTATGGTAACTAAACCATCACTAGAATGAGGACTGACCTGGAGCCTTCAAGCAAGTTTGGCTTTGTCCAAGCTACTGCGTGGAATGCACTGTTGCCTGTCCACTTTCCAGATTTAAAGGGAGATTTTCACAGTACTTTGGAGTTTATTCAGAAGTCTCCAGCTGCTGGATCCAAGTGATTAACTTGGAATGCTAATATTAGCTTATTTGTGTAAAAGGAAGCTCTAAGTCCTTGGGTGGGTGAGGGAAAGTCGGAAAATGTGACCTCACATACTTCAAAATGAGGAGGGCCAGTCTTTAAACAGCCACCCATTTTATATATATGCTACCAAACATAGAAAACACTGGCCTGGAGGTTTCAGAATAAAAGAAGAAATCAACATGAGGATGGAAATCAAGCACAAAGACAGAGAAACCATAAATCAAAAAAGAGTTCAGATTTAGAATAGTTTTAAAATCTGCTAATTTTTGTGTCTGATTCATGATGGTGGCAACCATCACTTTGCATATATCGCCAATGGCATCTTGGCTTGGATCAGAAACGGTGTGACCAGCAGGTCCAGGAAGGTTCTTCTCCCTCTGGACTCGGCACTGGTGAGACCGCTCCTCGAATCCTGTGTTCAGTTCTGGGCCCCTCACCACAAGAAGGATGTTGAGGCTCTGGAGCGAGTCCAGAGAAGAGCAACGAAGCTGGGGAAGGGGCTGGAGAACAGGCCTTACGAGGAACGGCTGAGAGAGCTGGGGGTGTTTAGCCTGGAGAAGAGGAGGCTGAGGGGAGACCTCATTGCTCTCTATAACTACCTGAAAGGAGGTTGTAGAGAGGAGACTGATGGCCTCTTCTCCCAAGTGACAGGGGACAGGACAAGAGGGAATGGCCTCAAGCTCCACCAGGGGAGTTTCAGGCTGGACATTAGGAAAAAATTTTTCACAGAAAGGGTCATTGGGCACTGGAACAGGCTGCCCAGGGAGGTGGTTGATTCACCTTCCCTGGAGGTGTTTAAGGCACGGGTGGGCGAGGTGCTGAGGGGCATGGTTTAGTGTTTGATAGGAATGGTTTTATTGGATGATCTGGTGGGTCTCTTCCAACCTGGTTATTCTATGATTCCATGATTCTATGATTCTCTCCTATCAATGAGAAAATTGTTTCCAAGTCACCAAGAAAGAAAAAGGCAACAACTTCTTTTCTCTCTAGTCATGACAAAATCTTATTTTCTTTAAAAGAAATAATCTAACAGTGAGATAACTATACCAGCAAATGTTATTTGCTAAGTACCTAATTTCCCTAATTTTATAAATGCCATGGGTCAGTTAAATACAGTCTGTGGGGAAACTGATTTTTATTAGGCAGAGCATTACACTTAAAATCTTGTTGAGGTTAAAGGGGCACACCATACGTATGAATTTAGGAACTTGTTACTCGCCTAATTAAATCCAAATCCCAATCTGATCCAAAGCCCCCTCAAATGTGTGAGTACTTTTACATTTACATTGCAATTAAATATTCACAGGCCCAAATGGCAAAAACACACAAAAGCAGGTGGTTCAAGCAATGTTTCCAGGCTGCTCAAGGTGATCAGATCACTAGTAAGTGTTAGCCTTAGCCCCGACTCTGCCTTACCAGCAAGGGTCTGTTACAAAATGACCCAGGAGGAGATGATAAAGCAGTGTGTGGTTTTATAGGCAATCTCCAGAGTAACCCCTTAGGTGTCATTGGCCATGGGCTCAGCTTGGGAAGCCTACCTGAAAAAATTGCCTCAGTCTAGAAAAGGCTGCCCTGGCTTCACAGGAAAGCAAACAACAGAAAGATTTTTTTATTATTATTTTCTTTTCCATTTCAAAATCCTCTAAGGGAAGGACTGGCTATAAATAAGAGTGGTGGCATGCAAGGAGAGCTGTAGGAAAAGAGGTATTTTGGGGCGAAGTTATGTGCCACACAGTGGTTGAGACAGGGTTCAGAGTGCAACCTCCCACAGTGGATTCAACTGGAACACCCATTTCTGGAAGGCATTGCTATCCACAGTCAGCAAATGAGATGTTTCCTCCTGAAATTAGTCTCCCCAAATGGGAAGACAATGGCCTTTTGGTGACATTGACTTCAATGTGTTTTTCTGATTCATATCATATTTGACTATGCCAGGTAACGGCCTCATTAATAGCATGATAAATCATAGAATCATAGAATTGTTGAGGTTGGAGAAGACCTCTAAGATCATCCAGTCCAGTCATCAACATGACACTACCATGCCTACTGAACCATGTCCCAAACTGCCCCATCTACACGGTTTTTGAACCCCTCCAGGGATGGTGATTCCACCACTACCCTGTGCACTTCCAATGCTTCATCACTCTTTCAGTAAAAAAAATTTTCCTAAGATCCAATCTAAACCTCTACTGGCACAACTTGAAGCCATTTTCTCTCATCCTATCAAATGGGAGAAGAGACCAACTCCCACCTCACTAAAACCTCCTTTCAGGTAGTCATAGAGAGCAATGAGATCTCTCTACAATCTCCTCATCTCCAGAATAAACAATCCAAGTTCTGTCATAAAACGTGTTCTGTAGACCCTTCACCGGCCTCGTTGTCCTTCTCTGGACACACTTCAGCAGCTCAATGTTTTTCTTGTACTGAGGGGTCCAAAACTGAACACATCATTCAAGGTACAATCTCAGTAGTGCTGAACACAGCAGCACAGGCAAAGGACCCACATGCACATTCATATGTTCATGAGCCGTGGTGCTACACAAAGCTTTAACTAGATGAGGATAAGAGTGCACTTTCCTAACGCGTGAGGCTCTCAGTGCCCTGCTTTGGAAATAAAAATATTATTTCCCCCTTGCTTCTCCCATACCTTTATCTTGCCTCTATAATCCAGAGCCATTTAAGGAACTTTAGAAACCTTTCAGGAAATTTGTAAAGCAATTTATTGGGACTAGTATTCTTGTCCTCTGTGAAACTAGATGACTGAGTCACCCTGGGCTTAAATGTGCCGAGCACAGAAGTATCCATAAAAACCTTTAAAAGAACTCCGAACAGCTTCACTATGCATAAAAAAAATCACAATTTTATATGCAGCATTTAGGTGCTTCCTGGACTAGAAATAAATATGATGTGCTAAAGCAGACCCAGTCCTTTGGATTAGAGAACTTTCATTTCTCCATCTCCTTGTGTCCCTAGATCTAAAGAAATTTTTAGGCCCAAGAAAATTTGGAAACCTGTCTATCCTGAGCTATGGGAAGGATTAGCACAGGAATTGAAACTGCAAACTTGCGGGCAGAGAGAGGAAGCATTATCTTTGGCAGATTAATTTCATTTTCATGTATTTGGCCACTGAGTATACGCAGGAGTCTGGGGTTTCAGAATGAATTCAGGAGGCTGGATGAGTAAGAAAGGGTCAGCTAGGCATTCAGTGGGCATGAACAGCAGTGCAATTAAATACCGTGTACTCCTTGAGACCTAGCTCGGCAATACCATCAACAGGGAAGGGCATTTGGCTTTGGGGTGAAGAAGATGCCCTTCACCAGCTCACAATTGCCTTGCATTAGCCCAGCCTCTTCTTTCCTTGCTGCCTGGCAGCTCTCCCTCCCCCCCCAACCTCAAATGCCCAATCTCAGGCGTCCATCCCCCACCCCTTTGCCTTCTGCCCCCATCCCCGAAGGATGGATGAGCTTTGCCAGAGCAATCTGGCCCTCGCTGGAGAAACTGCTCAAAGCCGGGAGCCAGAGCAAGCACGGCAATCGATTGGACACGGGACATTAGGGATCCGCGAGTGCGGCCAGGGCGAGAAAGTGGCAGCTTTGTGAAGCTGAGCACACGTGAGGATTACGGCATTAACAAAGCTCCCTTAACCGATCACTGCCTCTAGGTAGACAGGGGACTGGGCTGGGCTGGGGAGCAAGGGGGATAAAGAAGTGGCAGCATGAAGTCTCTTTGCCCCCCTTTACAGAAGAGCGGCAGGAATAAGAAGTCCTGGAGACACAAACTGTCACCTGGGACTGTAGAGCCATGGTGTCGCTCGTTAGGGCTCTGGGCCAAATTTCCTACCAATGTAAATCTGTTTGATGCCAAGAGAGTAACCCAGGGACGAATTGAACCCAGTGGGGAGGGTTTCTTGCCTTCGGTTTAGGCAAGAGAGTGGAGCTGTGCCAGCTGGGGAGTCAGACTGCATGATTTAAAAGGACTTAGGCACCCAAATCTATTAAGTACTCAAAAAAAAAAAAGTGCTCTCTCTGATTTTAATGTCAAATAAGACTTTTTTTTTTTTTCCTAAAGGCAGCTTTGAGGACCTCTGTTTACTATTGTTCTTAATCAAAAAATAATAGTAAAAACTTGCAAGCACAAAGGGCCTTTCAGATGTCTGCTGAGGCTTTTATGTCAATGCGTTTTAGTAAGTGCTATATCAAAATCACTCCACCCACTACAAAAATTCAGTCATTTCAGGACTACAGAGCACCAGCTGTTTAACAGTGTGCAATAAAGCTAAGCAGCAGTTCAGGACAGCGAGTAAAGGAGAGCAGCGTATGTGGCTGAGGCTGACAGCTTCCCTTAAGATCAGGACACTGCCTCATAGGAAGTGGGTTGAAAAAATAGTTTACCACAAAGAAGGATGTCCAAGCATTAGGGGCTGAGAGGAGACTTCAGTGCTCTTTACAACTACCTAAAAGGAGGTTGTGGAGAGGAGGGAGCTGGCCTCTTCTCCCAGGTGACAAGCGACAGGATGAGAGGGAATGGCCTCAAGCTCCACCAGGGGAGATTTAGGCTGGACATTAGGAAAAAATTTTTCACAGAAAGGGTCATTGGGCAGTGGAACAGGCTGCCCAGGGAGGGGGTTGATTCACCTTCCCTGGAGGTGTTTAAGGCACAGGTGGACGAGGTGCTGAGGGACATGGTTTAGTGTTTGATAGGAATGGTTGGAATCGATGATCCAGTGGGTCTCTTCCAACCTGGTTTTTCTATGATTCCATGAGTCTATGAAATACGTTCCTGCAACTACAGGATGAACTCATACCCTTCTCTTGGGCTTTGAGGGGATGCCTCTACTCAGCTGGTCCGCAAGACCCCATCTGCTGCCCATCATGAGCCTTGCTCATGGGCACGGGCAGTAGAACATCCTTCCCACATGGTCATGTGCTCTCTGCACAGCTCATGTCTTGAAAAAAATCAGATCCCCATCCAGACAAGCCCCTTCAAAGCATCCCCAGGCTGACCATTGCTTAATCTTTACATCCTGGGAAGACTGTACAAGGAAAGGAAGTCTCACCAAGCCTGTCAGGGTTCAAGGATTGTCTGGACAACCCTCATAGTCATATATGGTTTAGTTTCAGATAGTCCTGCAAGGAGCAGGGAGCTGGACTTGCTGATCTTTATGGTTCCTTCCAAGTTGAAATATTCGATGATTCAGTGAGGTGTTAATGCTGGAGGAGGAGGAGGCTGTGGTCTAACAAGCCTAAAGCACCTAGGGATTTATATAGTTATCCCAAAAATGGAATTGGAGAGAACAATTTCTGGGATAATTATGCAGTTATCTGAAAGACATATTTGGAAACATCCTAAATTTGTGGGAAACCTTGAAGATCTTCCAAGCAATGGGAAAGGGCACCATGGCTGCTCACTGAAATATCAATGCTGGAATAACAGGAGGGCACAGTGAAGTTCAGCAGTGGAAATCCTGAGAGAGAGTGGGGCCAGAGGAAGCACAAAGCTAAAGACATGGATAGAGAGGTGATGGCCACGGGGCAGAAATTTGTGATCAACACAAGGCTGCAGCTTTCAGGAACCATGAAGAGAATGGTGGAATGATCGAGACACAGAGAATGAGAGCAGGAAAATCAAGTTTTTGGTGTGTGGATAAACATGAAAAATGTCTCTGAAACTAAAAAAAAATCTTCAAAAAGGTGGCTTGTCTCTGTGACCATAGGAGAAGATCATATCCTGCACTGCAACTGAGTAAGGAAGGTCAGGAACAGAAAATCTGAAAGAGAAAGCAGGCACTTTGCAGGCTGGTGTTCATTGCTTTGCATTACAGATCCCAACCTGGATGTCTTTAGAGAGACTTCCCACTGCCAACAAATGAAGCAACTGGCAAGGCGGCAACCTGCTGAGGTAAGCCGTGCCCTGTCCATGCTTTGGAGAAAACCATTCCACTCCTAAAAAGGGAGCAAGCATGTGGAGCCCCGTTAAAAAATAAAAAAGGGCCAATTCCCTCGTATTAAGCCTGTTATTAGGCTCAGAATCAAATTAAACCACAGGGTTTTTCACTAGCAAAGTGCTATTTTAAGGCTTATTAGACTATATTAGGATTGGCATAAATTTCCACTGACATAATATAGGCCTTTAATTGGATTTAAGGGCGAGGAGGCTGCATTAAACTAAAATCAGTCCTTGCAGGGGGAAATTGGGTATTCTCCTCACAACTCCTCTGCTTTCCCTTGGCGTGAATCCCAAGCAGCCAAACGGGCTGGGTAACCCGTTCAAATCCAGATGAAATTGCTTATAGCCTCCTATATCAACCTGATAAGCAAGGTGGCTGCCAAAACAACACAGTCACTGCTGCTTGCTAGCCAAAGCCTCTCTGCCATGGCCAGAGCTCTTGTTCGCTCACAGCTTGGGCAAAATTGGCATTTTCTTGGACACAAGCTGCCTGCTAGACTTCATATAAATTATTTGCCCGTGAAAAGTCACAATAACAAAATCTCAAAGCCAAGACCTTGACTTAACCTCCAAAAAGCTGAGAGTACCAAAGCCACAGGCAATAATGAAAACATAACCCCGCTGCTCCTCGTGTGCTGGAAATGTGAGTCAGGAGTCACTCCTATGACCTGGGTTTTTTCACGCGTCGCCTGATTAGACACGGGAGGCTCACAGGAGCTTGGAGGTCAGGGGCTCTCTCAGCTCTCTTTGTGGCACAGCCATGTGGTACCTCTCATTTCTCCGAGAAATTGGGACCAGCTCTGAGACAGGAACAGACAGAGTTTTGCACTCGTGTCTTGAGATGCTGAAAAACATAACGGGGTTTATGCTCATCTGTCCCCAAGTCACAATCAGAGCCATTACAGGAACAGGTAATTTTGCTTTCTTGTATGTGTGTTTCTCCAGTTCTCCTCATGCCATGTGAGATACAGAAGCTGGAGAAGAGAAAATAAAACCCACTTAAATATTGAATGGGATGCACTGCACCTCGGATTTAATAAAGGCAGAGATTGAGTGATCATTCAGCCTGCACTATATGAGATGTCCCTTATCTGGCACCTAATGGACCACGACTGATTTCCAGTAATAAGGCTCTACCAAACGGTATCTAAGATCTTCTGAATCCCCACGGGCACAAAGAAACCTTCCACCATGCAAAAGTCTGCTTTGTGCCTGGTACGCGATGTTATAAGCTTCTGCACATCCTCTATTATATTGAGACAACTTTGTCATACAAATACAACTCTTTTCTTATAACACCAACCACTTTACTACGGCTGCATCAGGGATGGAGGTCTCATAATCTAACTCCTGCAAGCAGGAGGCAGTTTAAGTCTACGTTAAGCCAAGCTCATGGTCTTCCTGGGGCCTATAGGAAAGCTGGAGACTGACTTTTTAGCAAGGCTTGTTTTAACAGGGTAAGGAGAAATGGTTTTAAAGTAGGAGAGGGTAGATTTAGACTGAATGTAAGGAAGAAATTTCTTATAATGAGGATGGTGAGAAACTGGCCCAGGTTGCCCAGGGAGGTAGTGGACACCCCATCCCTGAAAACATTCAAGGTCAGGTCAGGTGGGCCTCTGAGCAACCTGATCTGGTTAAAGCTGTCCCTGTTCCTGCAGGGGAGATGGATTAGGTGACCTGCAAAGGTCCCTTCCAACCCAAAGCATTCTAAGATGCTTCGAGGTCTATTCTTCCAAGGTCATTTTGCTCCTAGATAAGCTTCAGAGTCTTTTCTCTCCGAGCACACAGCTTCCTAAGTTTTGGGGGATGCTGAATAAACCTCTGGACTTGCCCAGTCATGTAGTCATCAGACACATGTGGTCATCATTAGGAGAATGTTAGGAAAAGAAAGGAGTTTTGTGCTACTCTTCAAAGAAATTTCAAAGGATGCTCCCAGGTGGGGATTAACATTTTCAAAAAGCAGATCTTAGCAAGAATTTTGGTACAGCAGTTTCCACATATGGGTGCATGTGTCCATGCATGGTGTGTGTGTGAACGAGTGTGCACGTGTGTGTGAGGCAAGATTTGATGTCACAGCTCTGCAGCTGCATCCCATTAGCGCAAACATTTAGCCGGTGATATTTTTCATCGGATTAAACAAACTTTATTCCTTTCCTGATACTTTTGGGATTACTTCAAGATGTATCTAGGAAACTCAGACAGGCCAAATGAGGTTGATGGATTCAGGGTGGCAACATGCTCTGGTAACGCATTAAGGCTTCCAAGCAGCTGCAAAGCTTTTGATGTTGCTCTGCTGCCACATGCCTTGCAAGTGATCTCAATGGGGCATGGCATGTCCCCATAGTCCTGGCTCTCTGACACTCACTCATCTCCACTGAAGAGCTGCCATGCAGTGGTGACTCTGTGGCCGCTGAAAGCTACAGGATAGTGGCTTGAACAGGAGAAATAATTCCAGCTTTACTGAGATCTTAATCTTCGTGCAAGACTTTAACCATATCCATTAGAAAAGCTCAGATGATTTTATTGTGGAGCCCCTGAGGGAACATAGCCAAGTGAAAGAAAAACAACGTTGGGAACCCCAAATTGATGCTGAGTGTCAGGAGTAAAGCTGGCTTTGCTGGCTGGGAGTCTCAATTGTGAACAGAAACCTAAAAAACCTAAAGGTCTCTCTGGACATGTTGGAGAGGGTCCAGAGGACAATCACAAAAATGATCAAAGGTCTGGAACACCCGCCCTTATGAAGAGGGCCTTAAAGAGTTGGAGTTGTTCAGCTTGGAGAAGAGAAGACTCCGAGGAGACCTTATTGTGGCCTTTCAGCACTTAAAGGGGGCTTATAAGAAAGATGGGGAAGAACATTTTAGCAGGGCTTGTAGCAATAGGACAAGGGGTAATGGTTTTAAACTAAAAAAGGGGAAGTTTAAACTCGATGTTAGGAAGAAATCTTTTATGCTGTGAGTGGTTGCCCAGGTTGCCCAGGTTGGTAGTTGTTGCCAAACCCCTGGAAACATTCAAGATCAGATCGATGGGGCTGTGAGCAGCCTGATCTAGTTGAAAATGTCCCTGCTTACTGCAGGGAGGTCAGACTAGAGATGACCTTCATGATCCCTCCAATCTAAACCATTCCATGATCCTATGACTTACCTTGCCTGCAATAAACAAAGCCATCTTTGTAATATAGATATCACAGAAATTGTGAACTTGCTTTGGGGAGTTATTTCTCAGTGGCTGTCGGAATCTCTTTTTCCTTCAATTCAGACTGAGAAAAGCCTAGCTGGGAGGTCTAGGAGTTTTTGGTGACAAGTGCAGCTCTGCAGATGAGCCACAGATGGGCCATGGAGTGGACTAGGGAGGCTTTAAAGTAATTTCTGCAATGAACGTACCCCGACAGGGCTCCTTTCAGAAACACTCCATGATGAAAGAGGCTGCTCTGCCTCCAGCCTCAGGCCCAGATGGTCCAACTTCCATTCAACCCAGTGAAAAACAGGTAATCAAAATAGGAAAAGCGAGCACAAAGTTGAAGCAAGCAGGAGCTTGCTCCTTGGGGCATTCCTATTTTAAATGCTCCACATGATTCTGCAATTTCTGGCTCCAGATGGGACCCAAATACCAACGCATCAGGGAAAATGCTGCCCTCATGGTATTTCTGAAGTAGCCGAAGTCAAGGAAATTCTAGACAGAAGATGGATTTTCCAGCTGTAGAGAAATTAGGTCAAATATTTGAACTTCTGGATGCTCAGCTGCACTAAACTTCCTCCAGTGCTCTGCTGCTGCACACGGTGAGTTATTGCCAGCTGTGCCAAGACTAGTCCAGTTATGCCAGAAAACCAAAGCAAGAGGAGGGAGATGATTTTAAAGTCCTGCTGCATTAACTTGCAGCTTTAGAGATGACTTAAAAATGCATTTCTTTCCTCCTCTGCCCTTGGATATCATCCTAACACTTTGATAAAGACTACTTTGCAGCAGCTCATTTCTGTCTTAGCACGTAAATATAGGCTGAATAGCAAGGCTGTGGGCAGTCTCAGTCTGTGGGCTGATCTCTCTGGGGATGTAGGAGAGGTCCTGTTGCTTGAGGCATTAAGAGTTAGACTGGCCAAAGCTCCTGGGAGTCTCTGTGGGGAGACAATCTCGCCTCCCATCCCTGGAGAACGGAACAGACCTAATAAGCCTTCTCTGTGTCTGATTTCTCTGATCCTCTGATTAAAGTATGTTCATATCATTTGCATTTGAATTTTCTTTTATCCACCCCCTGATGCCAAAATATGTAGGCAGGCAATTCAGGACATGATGTGGTTTTGTAACTGTAAACTAGGTTTATAGCAGTTTAATTAGTAATATTAATAATTGTCACCTAAGCTTAATGATACCAATTATAACACAGTAAATATTTCTTACTGGATTACAAGTAGCAACATTGAAAGATGAACTTTCATGCTCGGTCAAACTTTCTAAACATATTCTTTAAAAAGAGAGATAAGACAGTTTGCTTTTCACACGTGGACAGCTCTTTTAATCTCAAAAATGGATAATTATTGTATGTAAATATTTGCAGATGGGAAACATTGTCCCATTTGACATATCAGCACCTCTCCTTTCCCCGCTTTTGCTTCTACACATAGAGAGGGTAGAGTGGGTTGCCCAATTGCACCAAGTGAGAAAACACCATTTTGATATCCCAGACAGGTGATTATGAGCTGCTGTAGTGAATAGAGGTAGAGAAAGTGTCAGAGACCTGCAAGAGAGGAAGATCAAGGTTACAGTAATCTGCTTATGATGTTCTGTATACTTTGAGGAACTGTAGACGCAGAGGAGACCGAGTTAGGAAGGACCCTTTGCGTCATCTGGAATGGTCTTTCATTATGTTTCCACTTTGGCCCCAAGGCATGTTTTGAAGGTGGCAGATGGAAACACTTAAGACAACTGAGAACTGTTTAAAATCCTATCACTATCACAGCCCCATCTTGCCCCCCTCCCAAGTAGGATTATCCTTGACAGCCTCTTGCCTTTCAGGACTGCACTGGTCCTGCTCAGTGTTTTGTGAGCCTAGTGAATTTGCCACACTTCTCATTCC
Source organism: Phaenicophaeus curvirostris (assembly GCF_032191515.1). NCBI lineage: Eukaryota > Metazoa > Chordata > Aves > Cuculiformes > Cuculidae > Phaenicophaeus > Phaenicophaeus curvirostris. The sequence continues at coordinate 2,543,556 of NC_091392.1, read as the reverse complement.
TATGCCTAGCTGATCAATACATTCAGGGTTTCCTTTGGGTACCAACAATAATCAAAATTAAAATTTCTGGGTTAAGAGTTCGATTTAACATTTTAATATCTTTATCAATGATCTGGATGAGGAGATCAAGCAACAAGTGATAGGACTAGAGGAAGAGCCTCAAGTTGCACTGGGGCAGAGGTTAAACTAGATTTTAGGAAAAATTTCTTCATGGAAAGGGTTGTCAAGCATTGGAACAGGCTGTCCAGTGAAGTGGTACAGTCACCATCCCTGGAGGTATTTAAAAGACATGCAGATGTGGTGTTTAGGGACATGGTATAGTGGTGGACTTGACAGTGTTAGGTTTACAGTTGTACTCAATGGTCTTAAAGTTCTTTTCCAACTTAATTGATTCTATGATTCTATGATAAGATCCTTATTCTACAGGACAACATAATAGAAGCAGTGCCAGGGAAAGTCATGGAACAGGTGATCTTGAGTGCTATCATGAAGCACATGCAAGAGAACCGGGTGATCAGGCCCAGTCAACATGGGTTCACAAAAGGCAGGTCTTGCCAGACTAACCTGATCGCCTTCTATGACAAAGTGACCCGGCTACTGGATGAGGGAAAGGCTGTGGATGTGGTCTTCCTGGACTTCAGCAAAGCCTTTGACACAGTTTCTCACAGCGTTCTGCTTGAAAAACTGTCAGCCTCTGGGCTGGACAGGCGCACACTCTCCTGGGTGGAAAACTGGTTGGATGGCCGGGCCCAGAGAGTGGTGGTAAATGGTGTGAAATCCAGCTGGAGGCCAGTGACAAGTGGGGTTCCCCAGGGCTCAGTGCTGGGTCCAGCCCTGTTCAATGTCTTCATCAATGACCTGGATGAAGGCATCGAGTGCACCCTTAGCAAGTTTGCGGATGACACTAAGCTGGGTGGAAGTGTCGATCTGCTGGAGGGTCGGGAGGCTCTGCAAAGGGATCTGAACAGGCTGGACCGCTGGGCAGAGTCCAATGGCATGAGGTTTAACAAGGCCAAATGCCGGGTCCTGCACTTGGGGCACAACAACCCTGTGCAGCTACAGACTGGGAGAAGTCTGTCTAGAAAGCTGCCTGGAGGAGAGGGACCTGGGGGTGTTGGTTGACAGCCGACTGAACATGAGCCAGCAGTGTGCCCAGGTGGCCAAGAAGGCCAATGGCATCTTGGCTTGTATCAGAAACGGCGTGACCAGCAGGTCCAGGGAGGTTATCCTCCCTCTGTACTCGGCACTGGTGAGACCGCTCCTCGAATCCTGTGTTCAGTTCTGGGCCCCTCACCACAAGAAGGATGTTGAGGCTCTGGAGAGAGTACAGAGAAGAGCAACAAAGCTGGTGAAAGGGCTGGAGAACAGGCCTTATGAGGAGCGGCTGAGAGAGCTGGGGTTGTTTAGCCTGGAGAAGAGGAGGCTGAGGGGTGACCTCATTGCTCTCTACAACTACCTGAAAGGACGTTGTAGAGAGGAGGGTGCTGGCCTCTTCTCCCAAGTGACAGGGGACAGGACAAGAGGGAATGGCCTCAAGCTCCGCCAGGGGAGATTTAGGCTGGACATTAGGAAAAAATTCTTTACAGAAAGGGTCATTGGGCACTGGAACAGGCTGCCCAGGGAGGTGGTTGAGTCACCTTCCCTGGAGGTGTTTAAGGCACGGGTGGACGAGGTGCTGAGGGATATGGTTTAGTGTTTGGTAGGAACGGTTGGACTCGGTGATCCGGTGGGTCTCTTCCAACCTGGTTATTCTGTGATTCTGTGATTCTGTGAAGCAGCTTTCCTGCAGCCTAAGAATACTTCCTCAATCCTCTCTCCCCAAATTTGGTTTTAATATGACTGCCTATAAAAACAAAAGTCAACTTCAGTTTCCAGCATGGAGGTACTCTTCAAACTTGTTCCAGAAACAGCCCAGAGTATCACCTTCCCCTTGTCACTTTGATCCTTTTCTCATCACTTCTCTTCCCCAGGAGCTTTCATACCCACTTTTCTTGATGCAATCAACACTTCACATGGTACCCAGTTAAGTAACAAGAGAAGACCTCACTTTCACTTACGTTTTGGAAACTGGCAGTATTTCAACAGTAGTTCAATAAAACTGTCCCCCAGTAGGAATGAAGAGGGAAGGGGAGTCCTACATGTTTCCAATATAGTTATTAAAGCACTGGGGAACCAACAGCTTATGGGCCTAGCTGGAAACCATGTCTTCAGGTCACTGTTTAAGATGAAGTATTGTACATCACCCTCAGGAAGTGCCATTGATCACAGAGAAAACTCAGATTACTGCTGTGCAAAAGATGACAGTTTTTAGAGGTCTTAAATACAGGGATGGGAATCCCAGCCGTAATACCACCGCTACGGAAGCCAGCAGGACCTGCAGAGAAACCAAGGGATGAGCAGACCTCCCAGATCTGACTTCTCATGTAATGCCTCCAGCATATACCCAACATTTTTCTCTCTCTGATTACTGGATTTTTGACCTTGCCTGCACAAAGGTATGTAATGAGAGAAGACCAAGAGGAGCAAAAGGGTCTGTGGAGGAGTGGGAAGGGGTAATGTAGCAGAGGGAGGGAGTATGTCTTTATTCACAGTCTCACCACATAATTTACAAAAGGGGCAACTCATCATAAATAACCCAAAGCTCCTGGGAACAGTGACCTAATCAAGATGTATAATTGCATGCCTTATCTAAATGAAAGCATCATTTCAGAAATGATAATGTGCATCACCGTGGATTCAATTGCTATAGAGTTCAGTATTGAAGGGTAATTATAATGTTTAACAAATATATTCCCTTTGGGGCCCTGCAGTTACAGATACCATGTCCCTGTTTCCCCTTATGATGCACATTTACTACCAAATTATGAGGGTTTCCTCTCCCTTACGCAACTTTTCCTTGTCCTATCTGAGCTGGCTTTTAGGAAAGCAAGAGGCAGAGATTACAGAAAAAAAAAAAGAAGTTACCTAAGAGATGAATCAGGGAAGAAAACAGGTCCTAAGAGAGAAGAAGAAATCAACCCACCTCACTGCTTGCTTGGCATCAATCTGCACAGCGAGCACCACAGAGATCTGACAAACAGGGGTTAAAGACTGTGATCAAACTCCTACCACCTGCCTGGATATTTGATAGGATTCTTCAAAATCCTTTTTGTTAATTTTCTCCCCTTCCTTCTCCTCACATCCAACTGGATAATGCCTGTCCCTTACTGGAGAAAGCAGGAGTCAGATAGCTCCAGGTTGTTACCATGCATAATTGATGTGCTACACCCAGCATGAGGGAAGGTCGAACACAAACAGGTATGTATCCTATATTTATGCAGAAGGGGGGCATAAAATAAGCAGAAGTACAAAACAACTTCAGAAAAGGAGATACTAAATGGACTAGCAGCTTTTAGCCTGGAGAAGAGACAACCGATGAGAAGTCTGCAAAAGCACAGATCAGAGAAGGGAGAGAGTAAATGGCTATTCCCTTCCCAGCATGTAGCAGTGAGCAACCAGGCAGTGAAATTCGCAGGCAACAGGTTGAAGACAAAAGAAATTAAGTACTTTTTCATGCAGTGTATAATTAAATTAAAGAATTGGTCGGGGCAAGATGTCAGGCAAGCCAAAAAATATGAATGAAGTTAAAAAAAAATGAAAAATTGGATGACTTGAAGGAGAATGAGTCCATTACAGGCTATTAAACACTATTCAGGATAAAACCTTCACCTCGGGAAGTCCCTACGCTGCTATCTGCTGGAAACACAGATAATATTCAGGACAAGGATTACTCAGCACATGCTGTTTTCCATGTGCATCTTCCAGCTCCAGCCAGAACACTTCTCCAGGGGCCACAGTATGTGGTGTAGCTCACGGACATCAGCTGCTCAACAGCAATGTAGTTTGGCCTCCTCAGAACAAGGCTCAGTTGCTAAGAAATGTCCTTGAGCTGTGCCAGAGGAGGTCCAGATTGGACATTAGGAAAAATTTCTTCACTGAAAGGGTTCTTGGGCACTGGAAGAAGCTGCCCGGGGAGATGGTTGAGGCCCCATCCCTGGAGGCATTTAAAAGATGGGTAGATGAAGTGCTTAGGGATATGGTTTAGTAGTGGGCAGGTACTGCTGGAGTTGATGATCTCAGAGGTCTTTTTCAACCTAGTGATTCTATGATTCTATGAAAGGTACAGAGCAATCCCACAAGGCACTCAAGGAGAACACACTGAGATTTCTGCCCAAGTTTGCTTCAGTTCTCACTTGGAGGCATAAGCAAGACTGGTTGTTCTAAGAAGATGTCTTAAAAAAACATCTTGCAAACGGACTGCTCCGTTGAAGCCTCTCTCTGTGCCATTCCACTAGTGTCTTCTTTATGCCACGCTGGGAGTGGAATTCTCATGGCACGGATGAGATCAAGCAAACACTACTGCAAGGAGTGATGAGCCCATGGAAAAGAAATATATTTTTTATTTTTAGTTTTCTTATTTTTTTGCCATGCATGATGGATGAATTCAGCAAGAAAGTCAATCTAGTTTCGAGACAGATCTGTCAGTGGCAAAATAGCTGATCCTGCTTTGGGTTATTAGATGGAAAAACAAAATTGAGCCAGCAATGTATTTTGAGAATCTTTTTTAAACCCACATTAATAAAAAAAGAGAGACAGGAAAACAGAGAGAAAGAGAGTGAAAGGGGGACTTGGTTAGATGAATAATTTTTTGTGTCGTCTCCAACACCCTGATTAAAGCTGTGGTGCCTAAATCAAAGATACCAGCAGCAACTTTAGAAGAAGACTGAAAACAATTTTGTGTGCTGCCATTTTTCCCTCTGCCTGTGTTTCATTATATATAAAGTTTTATTTTGTCCTCTTTTGATCTTTGAAAGTAAAGAAGCGAAAGGGAGGTAGGGGGAAAAAAAAAAGCCACAAAAAAAATGACAACGATCTTGTTTGCTTCCTTCTCCTTGCCTGCATCGATAACTCAATTGGATCAGAAGTGAAGTGCCAGCAGAAATGAGCTGAGCGCCGCCACCAAATGAAAACCAAATGCTGGATTGCAAAAGCAATATTTCCAATAACATGAAATAACTGGGCTGACTTCCCTCCCTTCCCCCAGCACATAGCAGCCAGGCTGTTGTGGCAACTAGTGCAAACTTTATCTGCTTACAGAGGGTACAGGGATACTCTGCCTCGCAGCATCCCTGAAGCTGCCTTTATTGGCAAGAGAACAGCATCTGCTGTGAGTGACCGAAGCAATTTATGCAGAATATAAAGCTTTGATCACTGGCTGCCTGGTGTGTATGGAAGAAATATGGGTGCATGAGCCCCCTTGCATTCCCAGGTCTGCTACCATGTGTGTTGGACAAGTCAGAGAGCATTTCACAGAATCATAGAATCAGATTCATAGAATCATAGAATCACCAGATTGGAAGAGACCCACAGGATCACCGAGTCCAACCATTCCTATCAAACACTAAACCATGTCCCTCAGCACCTCGTCCACCCGTCCCTTAAACCCCTCCAGGGAAGGTGAATCAACCACCTCCCTGGGCAGCCTCTGCCAGGGACCAATCACCCTTTCTGTGATGTGAGTCCAGAGAAGAGCGACAAAGCTGGTGAGTGAGCTGGAGAACAGGCCTTATGAGGAGCAGCTGAGAGAGCTGGGGTTGTTTAGCCTGGAGAAGAGGAGGCTGAGAGGTGACCTCATTGCTCTCTACAACTACCTGAAAGAAGGTTGTGGAGAGGAGGGTGCTGGCCTCTTCTCCCAGGTGGCAGGGGACAGGATGAGAGGGAATGGCCTCAGGCTCCGCCAGGGGAGGTTTAGGCTGGACATCAGGAAAAATTTTTTCACGGAAAGGGTCATTGGACACTGGTAAAGGCTGCTCAGGGAGGGGGTTGAGTCACCATCCTGGAGGTTTTTAAAAGACGGATGGATGAGGTGCTGAGGGACGTGGGTTAGTGATTGATGGGAATGTTTGGACTCGATGATCCTGTGGATCTTTTCCAACCTAGTGATTCTGTGATTCTTTGTGGTGAGACACATAGGAGGATGAGAGTGATCCTTCACTTCAACCTCATCCCACTGTGGCTGCTGACATGTGTCCTCTCTCCTGCTTCCACAGTTTCCATCCCAAGATATGTTGTAGCGGTCTTGTGTCTCCCAGCCACCCAGTAATCCTCATTCTAGAGGTACATGACCCATAAGTATATCCACCTCTTGCCTAAGCTTTGAATGAAAAATTGAATGCTACAATCCAAAGGAGAGGACTTTCTTACACACGAAAGTTCCTGTCTATCTAGGCGACTGTGTGAGCATGCACTGCAGACTAATCCGTGGCTAAGCCTGGGTTTCCTATTCCAAGAAGATGAGCAACCTTAAATGTAATGCTAAACACCATGGTAGCAGAAAGAGAGTCTATATTTCCCCAGATATGCACATTTTCCATCAATAACCACTGCAATTGCAGGCCACAGCATGAACAAAGAGCGGTCCAGTGCAGAAGACTATTTACAACTCATCATACCACATGCCCTTGGATATTTACTTCTGTCAGTGATCCAGCACGTGGAGCATCTTACCCAAAATGTAACCCCTAGCTCTCCCAGCAGTGAGCTAAACGGCGCTGGGTTCACGTAATGCCTGGGCAATACGTCTGCGTGTGGGTTGTGAATTGTTTGTATGTGCGTATGTGGAAGGAGGGATATCAGTGGGAGGAATTCATTAGCATTTTGGTTGTTACATATTTATGTTCTGAAATGAGCACGTGGAACAAAGAGAAGACACATCAGGGAGCCCTGCTTTGCAAAAAGCCCTCTGACATTTGCAGCTGTTGAGTATGCTGGTGGCCAAAACCAGTCAGACTCCTATTCCTCAGGACATATCAAGTCAAATCACGAAAAACTCTTCTCTTGCCTTTCCATGAGCCTTTCTGCAGCTCATCATCTATACACTGCTGCCACCTCAGGTGTTTTTCCCACAAGGAAACACACCAGAACACAACATCTATCTTTAAAATCAAGAGTTCACCATCCATTTGTATATTCTTAGGGTCCATAGAATAACAGCCTAGGAGAGTGACACAGGACCAGAGCAAGGGAAGCTTGTTCAGAATACCATAGACTCCCTAAAAGCAACATATTGTCCCCACCTTTTCACCTCTGCTCTGTTAGGTTTGTTACAAGAGGAAAAGAAACGACCTTACAACCAAACAAGGTCTTATGGACCATGCAAGGTAGGACTGATGTCTCTACAGGAGCTCCAGCATAGGAAGAGGCAACTGTCTCATTAGTTTCAGTTGTGTGTTTGTTTTTCTGACCACTGCTGCTCCTTTCAACTCTCATCTTCCCCTCAGGCAAAAATCAGTTGCACAGGCTGTATTATGCTTTCCACTAAGCCTCCTCTTTGATTACAATTCCCAGCAAACCACCAGGGTGCAAGAAACATAATTAAATACCTTGCTTACTCTGTAAACAGGCAATCCCCAGAGAAGGCAACCCATGACTCCCCAGATTGGCGACTGAGGAAAAGTCCCCCTGACTTCAAGGTGAGACTAGCAGAGCCCTAGCAGTTGCATTTCTTTCCCTGAGACATTATGTCAACAGGCTGTGTAAAATGCCAGTACTGGAGTAACGCAGACAAGGATATAAAAGAAACAGTTTAAGGGATAAGAGACTCGGACTGATAAAAAGTAATAACTATGCAAACTGTATAGCCAATGCACATTCCCTGCCCTGAATGCATTGCTTTGAACATAAAGCTCATCAAAGGCATTTAGTTTTCATATAATTTCTTCAGAATGACAAATCTAATATCTAATCTGTCCATGGCAAGGCCCTGGGAATGGTCTAAGAAGCGCAGATGTAGACCAGTAATGCTATGAAATTCTTCATCGCTAGAAGCAACGGAGAACGAAATTTATTAGCAAATCCTTTTGCAGCCTTCACCTGACTCGAATACTATCTGGGAATGCCAGGGGTTTCCCTGTCTCTGTCTCCAGAGAGCTCCTTGCTAACACACGGCTCTCAGGAATATAATTAATGCAACAGACTTGGGGCAGAGTGACGCATGGATCAGAGCGCCTATGGAAAGTGCTGGAGGGATGTTCTCTGAGAAAGGGTGAGGAGGGTCTCCAAAGACTGGGGTGATCAAGTACATGGTTTCCAGTGAATTTTGGTGACTTCTGTAATTATACAAGTGAGGGAGATAAAAGTAGGGGAAGAAAAAATAAAAGAACGAAAAACCCTCAGGCTTCAGGAAGGAAGTTCACTAGGGAGGTTTGTATTATGCTGCTGGGAAGATGCATTACAGAGATTTTTCACTTCCATCTGCAACTTTCAACAGGGTCAGTGCCAGACTGGATTTGTCCCCCTTTCTGGTATGTACCACCACACTGATCTAAAGAAAATCTGCTGGAGTCCAATGAGAACAACTTTTTGAGTAGAGCCAAGGCTGTCAGAAGCACTGGAACAGGCTGCCCAGGGTTGTGGTTGAATCACCTTCCCTTGGAGGTGTTTAAAAGACTGGTGGATAAGGTGCTGAGGGGCATGGTCTAGTGATTGATGGGAATGGTTGGACTCCATGATCCAGTGGGTCCTTTCCAACCTAGTGATTCTAAGCCCACTGACCTCCCAGCAGCTGCAAGAAATTCTGTCTCAAGATGTGCACAGGTGGTTTGGCCAGTGCAGAACAGGACACTCAGCTTCAAACATGAATGTCTGACTGTATGGAGATAGGGAAGAGTGGAAACCTAAAGATCTCAGCATGAAGCATATGACCCCTTCAGCTCCAACAGACTGCATGACGAGGCTTGTTCAGCCTCGTAGCAAGGTACCTGTTGCTCTTTCAGAGCAAACCAGCCAAGGGTTGCAGTGAGCCTGGTTCACCCTGAAGCCCAGGCATCCACTGGCTCCTTCAAAACTTGCAAAAGCTTTATTGAGCAACATCTTTGATAAAATCATTTTTGATAAAAAAAACATGAAAGCAGAAGGAATTCAGGCATAACACACAAGACCATCCATTCTTCTTGACATATAAACCCACTTTTTTCTCCGACATGGCATCTTCTTCCCACTTGGGAGGTGAATTACATGACTCACCAGGCACCTCAGTGGGAATATTTTATGCCATTGCTCTAAGTTAAAAAGTCTATGGGACCCTAATTAAACACTAAAACATTTTGGATGATTTTTTAATTAATTGTGCTGCCTTTTTAGCCATTGTATTAAATAGCTAGACACCTATACAGAATTGAAGGAGAGGAATGTCATAGTAGCATGAAGGAAACCAGGGAAATGTGAAACTTTCATGTGAGATAAGAACCTCAAACCACTGTTATTATATCCCTCTGCAGTCAGGCGGTCTCCTGGTTTTAATAAAATCTCATTTTCCTTAAATTTTCCCATGTGGCCAACGTATTATGTGTGGAGTTTAATGTAGCAGGATATGATCTAAACTTAGACTCAGGTGGTCTGAGCCCTTTGGAAGAGATGGAGTGGATTGTCCATTCCCCTGGATGAGGGAATATAAACAACAATAGAAAATACTTCCTTTTTTCCCCCCACCTTTTCCAAGACCTGAAAAGACCTCACTGTATTCAATTAATGATCCAATCAGCCAGTCCAAATCAGAGACACATGCATGCAGTTGTGAAGGGGCGAGGGAAAGAATATAATAAACACTTTTCTTTGTTGAAAGTAGCAAATAAATTAAAATAAAAAGGTATTTCAAGATTTTGCATGTGATTTATTTGTGTATTTTTGTTGGGGGTTTAAATTATTTTTCATTTTGCAAGTGTATCTGTTTTTGTAAATCACTCCATCTCTATTCCCTGCAGAACTCCTTAAGGTTTTCATTAGGATAGGGATATAACGTTCATCAGGATCACTGGTCCTGATAAATTCGTTTTTGTTGTCACATATGATTCCATAAGTGGACTTCGCTTATAATTTCAAGGGTGATCCTCTGTCACACAACACCAATCACCAGCTCTTTAAGAAAGAAATATTACTGAAATGGGATGCATTGCAATATTGAGAAATATTCTTCACAACAACTCTATTCAAGAGCACTGGGTTTTTTGGGGTTTTGGTTTAATTGGGTTTTTAAATAAAGAGGTACACTATTAAATTATATGTTCTTAGAGCAGCTCATCAAGAGGCATTTCTGAAGCTGATGCAGCACAGAAGAAAGTTCTTGTTCTGGCTGTAAAACTCAGTTCAACCAACTTCTTATTTCGTTTGCACCGTGTCCTGCCCTGTGCTATCTCTCCATGCGTTTCCAGGAGGCAAAGTCAGGTTGTTGCTGCAGAAGGGAGAACATAGGGGGCAGTTAAATGAGACATAATGGATCTGTGGTGCCCTGCTGAGCATCAATTTAGCAATTTCTGTCCACAGCTGCAGGCTTCCGAATATAGGATCTCACAGTCAGAGATGACCAGGATTAACTGGCAGGACTTCCTGGATCTTCCTGGACCAGTCATCCCAGTCAATGTCAAAGTAGTCCACTGCTTACAGACCAGGAGAGATTGTTACACGGAAAAGAAGCCCACCCAAAGCCCAGGCAGTGTGCTGGGGGAAGTCACTGTACAACCATTCGGAACAGGTGGATGAAAATAAGCTCAAAGCAAATACCCAAGTAGGTTAGTTTAGGCTGCAAAGGAAGGTGATAAATCCTGAGCACTAGGCTGTGCCCCTTCTGCACTGACCACATAGAATAACCTGAGCTGGAAGGGACCACAAGGCTCATTTAATCCACAAAGCATTTGACAAACCCTAGAGAACTTCTACCTCCCCTAGAAAACCAGCAAGACCCTGTCCTGCCTATGAAGGTGGGTAAGTTGAGGCAGAGAAGGGTTAAGAGTCCTCTTTGGCAGAGGACACAGAAGGTCTTGTTTTCCTGCTTTCAGTGTTACTATGCGATAAGGTATGGAGGCTTGTGGAGGGAGCAGGTCTCCACGGGAAGTACAAATTGTATTTTCCACAGTTTTTTCTCGGCAGCAAGGGCAACTTGAAAGCTCCCTAACTACAGTTGCTTGCTTTTGAGTTACCCTCTTGTACCGGAGAACACCATCACCTCCATCAGTGTGCCACTCCACACAACTTCAAGAAGGGAAACTCAGATAGCGCAGAAAACAACAGCTTTAAACACTCTTCCTCTGTAATACCCAAAATCAGCACCACAGCCTTGATAAGCAATTACATCTGTCATATATCTCTCATATACTTTGAAGATACCAAGTGCAGAGAGGGAATGACTACCTCCCATCACAGATAGGTCAATTGAGTCAAGACTGAAAGCCCAATGCACTCATCCTGCTCCTTGCAGAACTCCAATAATTATTGCAAAACAGGAACTCCTTGGTTTGTGCTGGTTTGCACCCACGTTGTGCTTCTGTAAAAAGTCCTACTCAGCAACAGACAGGACCTTTGAGGACACATGATGGGTATTTTATATCAGAATTGGGAATTGCACCTTGATCTCCTAAATTGCAGCCCAAAGCATTAACCACGGCCTCATCCTCTTAAATTAGAACAGTGGAAACTGCCTCCCAAGAGACTTGTCTTCTGTAAAAACTCGCTCCCTTTACATTTATACTGTTGTATTCTGGAAGAATTTTTATGTGTCAACAACTAAGCAGAAGATTAAAGATAACTCTTTTCTATTCCCCTGATTAAAAAAAAAATACAACCAATAACTTATCAGAAAATGGCAATCTTAACATATCTTTTCCCATTTTCTACATCAATAGGCACAATAGGGTATCCCAAGCCCACAGCATCACCCATCAAGCTGCTGAAACAACTTATTCAGACTTTGCCCTGGTTTCAAAATACATCTGGAAGGAAGAAAGCCTTTTTGAATGAGTACTTTTAAAGCCGTGTCAAGTGAACACAGGCTTTGTAACCAAAGGGGCGTTGAGCAAGATGCAACTCATCAAGACTCAGAATTGCACTGGTTAGATCCGAGGTCCGGGAGGCAGTCGCCTCCCAGATACAATGCTCCAAGAGTTTTGATCAATCTCAGATAACACTGAAACCCAAGAGAGAAAATTAGTAAAAACTGGTCAACTGATCTCCTAGTCTAGCAACAGCATAAGAGCTAATCTCCTTTAATCTAATTCAATGGACTTTACTTAACATCCCCTGCCCTTTCATTCTTCATACGGGAATAGCAAAGGATGAAATCAACTCCTTTCCACTCGCTGATTCTGCAGCAGGTCGGGCAGACCTTACATTATCCGCCTCCTCTCCCACCCACAAAGCAAAGTGCTGCCCCAAGATCCTATTCTTCCACTGCCATCTAAGATTTCTCCCCAAAGCTGAATGCTGCCCACCTGGTAAATAGGAATCTCAACTCTCGTACCCCTGCTATTGCACCCCATGCTTTGAAGCTTTCAGGAGCTAATTATATCACTTGATTTGAGCAGGAAGAGTGGAATACAGCCTACAGCAGTGTTTGCTTACGGAGTAACTCATCCTGCCTGCACGCTTGCTCTTCATCAAACATGAATGTCAACAAAACCTCACTTTCCTCTTTCATGAATTTTGAAAGAGCTCTTTCTGGTTTCTACTTTTTTTTCCTATTTTTTTTTCTTTCTTCATTTCTTCCTCATCTTCCCCTGGGATTCTCAGAAGGAGAAGACAGAGTTTTATTACTGAGGTCAGTACATAAGGCCTATGAGTTTGATGGTCCACAGCCTCCCTGGTTGCCATTTGACCCCATATAAAATTATTATAAAATCCTTCCATATGAAAACAATCATACAGAAAACGCCCATGGGAGAATGTGGGCAAAATCTGCACACAGAGCTAAAGTGTAGCAAAGAAAAGGAGATTTACCAGTCCCTGGGAAGAGGAAAATGGCACATCTTGCTCCCAGAGACTAGGAATATTTAGCTGATGCTAAACCTGTGGATGGGGACATCACCTCGACAAGGCACTCCCCGAATCATACCCTAGTGAGCGATAAGACTTTGAGCAACATAATCCAGTGGAAGGGATCCATGGCAGAGGGGTTGAAACTAGGTGGTCTGTAGGGTCCTTCCCAACCTGAACCACTCTACAATTCTATGACTCTATAAATGCTAAGAAAGTTGCAAGCAATCACACTGTGAAATTGTAACTTCTGCATCCAAATTGACCCAGTCTGGGGTGCTGGAATTGAGTTGCTTTAGGTACTTTGTTCTGCAGGGATGGTAGACAAGGCTGGCCCATTTCAGCTAATTGCAGGATCTTATTCTGATAAATCTGAGTTGTACTATTATGAGAGCTTTCCAGCTCTGCAGAGAAATATATTAAGTCCAAATAAGAAAAAAAGAAAAAGGCAAGAAAGACTTCAGAGACCTGATAAAATCATGACTTTTCTTTAAATCGTGCCAAACTTAGTAGGTTTTTACCTTAAAACTATCTGACAGCACTGAGATAATATTTTCACTCCACACAAAGCCTTCATTAGGAGAACTTTAAGCTTAAGAATTAGATTTTTGCCTATTATTACTTCTTAATATGTCTTAACTAAAAATGGCTGCTTTGTTCTTCATTTAAAACCCTCTTCCATGATAAATATCTTGGAGTGGCTCCCCCTACACACACACTTCTCCAATTACCTCTATGTTTCTATTTCCCTTTCTCTGTTTATTGATTACGGCAAAAGCCAATCTATTTTTTTTCTTTTTGCTTTTTTTATCTATTTTTTTTAATGGATTTATATCACCAAGCCTTACAGCCACATAGAAGAGGCATTTTGAAAGTGACTTGAGCTTCACATGCTGAGTGGGCCAACAAGAATTTAATTCGAAGGCTCCTACAATCAATACTAGCCTTTGACTTGTCCTTATTTTATCCTTGTTGATGGTTGATGTGTGTTGTCAAAACTCCTGGAAGGTGCCTGCTGTGATTTGCTATACTGGCTATGGAGACTTTAATGAGCAGAGTCGCTCTTATAGTTGAGATCACCTTCAAAATCCATTATCTGCTTTCACTAGAGATACCTTGAAAATCTTCCAAATGGAGTCGCAGCCAAACATCTCCTGTTGCACTGTTTGTTCTCTAACCACTGGACTCACCCTTCCTTAAATTGGCCACTTTTCAGCTCACAGCTCTCATGACCTCTCTTACCAACCTAGGTAAACAGCTCTGCACAGGATTCATGGACAACAAGCCTTCTGCATCCCTCAGGTTCCCAAAAATAACTTGTTTGCCACAGATGCCATTATGTTTCCCATTTGTCTAGTAGTTTTCAGAGGAATATTTCAAAGAGCATCCCAAACAGACAAGGAGCCATTATGTTCATTACTCTACCCAGGAATGGCTCAAAGGAGAAGATTTGCCCCAAGAAATATCCATGTGTGAGTCATACAAGCCACAAAACCCCATTCCAGCTCTGGATCTAGGAGCCACATCATGCTCCATATGAGCTCATGTGATTTACAGGCTCCCTTTAAAGAGCTCACTAAAACCATCCTCAGTTCTTCCTTTATTTGGACTGAATAGCTCGACCTCTGATAAAAGCCTAAGATAAGACTTGATCTTTATCACTCTATTTTGGCCTGAGAGACCACAACCTTTCTGACAGTACTTGCTGTGTTTCAACTGAGCCATAAAAACTATCATAGCAGCCCTGTCCATAAGCTGAACTGTTTTCTTGAATGGGTGAATTTTATGTAATTTACCTTCTGCTTAATCATTCTCATGCACACGTTAATTGTTCTCCTACATGAGCAGGATACTAATCGGAGCTCAGATAACCTCTCTATCCTACTTTACATGCTGGTTCACGCTTTCCCTTATTTTAACTGGAGCCGTTTTTAATTCCAGTTAGGAAATTGATTATTCACACTTTTATTTGCCTTCTTTAAGAAGAAAGCACAAGGAGCGCGAGAGGAATTATAAATGCCTAGGTTAAGACCAGAAAGGGAAATCTTGCATGTCAATGTGTGCCCGTGTACGTGTTGTGCGCATGGATGGACAGGCAGAGAAAGCATCCTCATCATGTTCCTGATCAATACGCGGGATGCCTTTCGCAGCAAAGGTGCTGAGGCCAGGTCACCAGGGCACAGAGGATATAAGTCTTTCTAGGCTGGCAGAAGGGCTGAAAGCGGACCACAGGCAATCAGAGAAAAAACTCACAACCAATAATCTCAACACCAAAGCCATGACAATGCCTTGTTTCTACATGTAAAGACTGCATGTGCCTCAAGAAGGATGTTGAGGCTCTGGGGCGAGTCCAGAGAAGAGCAACAAAGCTGGTGAAGGGGCTGGAGAACAGGCCTTATGAGGAGCGGCTGAGAGAGCTGGGGGTGTTTAGCCTGGAGAAGAGGAGGCTGAGGGGAGACCTCATTGCTCTCTCCAACTGCCTGAAAGGAGGTTGTGGAGAGGAGGGAGCTGGGCTCTTCTCCCAAGTGACAGGGGACAGGACAAGAGGGAATGGCCTCAAGCTCCGCCAGGGGAGGTTTAGGCTGAACATTAGGAAAAAATTTTTCACAGAAAGGGTCATTGGGCACTGGCAGAGGCTGCCCAGGGAGGTGTTTAAGGGACGGGTTGGCGAGGCACTGAGGGACGTGGTTTAGTGTTTGATAGAAATGGTTGGACTCGATGGTCCGGTGGGTCTTTTCCAACCTGGTGATTCTATGATTCTATGAAGTGCTCTACAACCTGGGATAGCAGCCCAGTTTGAGACCATAGAGCCAGAAGGGGGAATGGAAGTGGAGCTGTGCACCAAGTGCGTCAATGGAAACAGTCCTTGGCCTTGGGTCACCTTTAGGAAAGCGTGAGGCTGGTTCATTCTCAAATCTTCCCTGTGGTTTGTTTATGACCAAGCACGCATGCTGCCTCCAAAGCCCTCAGTGACCCCACCAAACTTCTTAGCTATGTCTAGTAACACAGACTCCACTGTGCATTTCTTCATCTGAGCTGCTCAGTCTCAGATCCCTCAGTAAGCAGCAAAGAAACGGGTAATCTCTGGGCGCCATCCAGCCTGAGCTGTTTTAGATGCTGACATTGGAATGAAATGGTTTGCTATTTAGAAATTCCCATTCCTCTCCACGGATTGCAGAGGTATAGGATGACTGCACCCTGTGGAGATATCACAATGCTTTTAGAGACAATCTAGACTTCATACGACCTCTCCTAGGGCATTGCAGTTTTGTACAAGGGGGTTACTGAAAGCACAGAGAGGTAAAGGAGTTTGCTAGAAAACACACAGCAAAAATAGATTATAGCTACAGCTGAAAGTTGCTAAGCATGTAGTGGGGAGGCAAATGTCCAACTACATAGATGTCCAGAGAAAGTCCCCAAACAAAACGTTTCCCTGTTACCTAGGAGTGTTACTAAGATGGCTCATTTAAAGCTACAATTTTAGATAGCCCTGTGCAATCTGAGGTCTCCGGATTCGCACTGTCCCTCCCGATACATCACAGTGAATGGCAGGAAATACTGCATCGTGGCAAATGAGAAAGAATTTATTGAGGGGTTGTTGTTCCTAGAGTAAAGCAGGATGAAAGACCACCAAACCACAGCAACCACCATTCTCAGCTGGTATCTTTTCTTTTTCAGTATTCTTCTCTTTTTTACTTTCCTTTATTTTTTTACTTTTGACAGAAATACCAGAAATCTATGCCTAGTCCACATTCTTTCGAAAATAAAAAAGGCTCAATTAAAAAAAGCTGGCTTTGTCCTAAAACCGATAATAATAACAAACAAAGCTATTTTGGACAGGTAATGTCTGGTTGGCTCTCATCAAAACCTCAAGGGAAGACCCAGAGTGTGATTCACTGTTCACAAACATGGACAGTCTTGGCTTTCTCTCACACACTTTATTCCACTGAGGTAAAATTCAGTAGTCAAGCTGGTTAATGATGTGGCCAAAATTCCTAACTTTAGATTAAGAACACACTCAAAAAATTAAGTTTTCTATCCTTTTGACCTGCTCAAGACTCAGAAACAGACAGGCAGCTGCAGGACTTAAAAGCCAGCACAATGCATCAGCCCAGTATCCAGATATGTAATCTCTGGCCAGACATGCTCTGGTGAAGTCCCAACAGCTGTAGAGGCCAGATTCATTCAAGATAGGTTGTGAGCCCCGGCGCATAACACAGCAAACCAACTCACCAAGCCTGGCAGAGGCAGGTAGCATCTTTATTTCAATCTGGTTTCTACTTTTCCAGTCGAATGCATCCAGAAGCTCCATTATCAGTCATAAAAGGTTTGGTGCTGCTGAACTGGAACTGTGTTTCTAATATGATTGACCATTAGGAACCAGGCTTTGCTTATGATTTCTCAGGCACCTTCAGGTCTCTATTAAGAAAGAGAAGACTATAACTAGCAATACTCCTGGAAGCTAGGGTACTGAAGGAGCTGGCGGATGTGCTGGCCAAACCCCTTTCCATCATCTTCCAACAGTCCTGGAAGACTGGGGAAGTCCCACTGGACTGGAGGCTGGCTGATGTTGTGCCCATCTACAAAAAGGGCCGCAGGGAGGACCCAGGAAACTACAGGCCTGTCAGTCTGACCTCAGTGCCAGGGAAAGTCATGGAACAGGTGATCTTGAGTGCTATCATGAAGCACATGCAAGAGAACCGGGTGATCAGGCCCAGTCAACATGGGTTCACTAAAGGCAGGTCTTGCCAGACTAACCTGATCGCCTTCTATGACAAAGTGACCCGGCTACTGGATGAGGGAAAGGCTGTGGATGTGGTCTTCCTGGACTTCAGCAAAGCCTTTGACACAGTTTCTCACAGCGTTCTGCTTGAGAAACTGTCAGCCTCTGGGCTGGACAGGCGCACACTCTCCTGGGTGGAAAACTGGTTGGATGGCCGGGCCCAGAGAGTGGTGGTAAATGGTGTGAAATCCAGCTGGAGGCCAGTGACAAGTGGGGTTCCCCAGGGCTCAGTGCTGGGTCCAGCCCTGTTCAATGTCTTCATCAATGACCTGGATGAAGGCATCGAATGCACCCTTAGCAAGTTTGCGGATGACACTAAGCTGGGTGGAAGTGTCGATCTGCTGGAGGGTCGGGAGGCTCTGCAAAGGGATCTGAACAGGCTGGACCGCTGGGCAGAGTCCAATGGCATGAGGTTTAACAAGGCCAAATGCCGGGTCCTGCACTTGGGGCACAACAACCCTATGCAGTGCTACAGACTGGGAGAAGTCTGTCTAGAAAGCTGCCTGGAGGAGAGGGACCTGGGGGGGTTGGTTGACAGCCGACTGAATATGAGCCAGCAGTGTGCCCAGGTGGCCAAGAAGGCCAATGGCATCTTGGCTTGTATCAGAAACGGCGTGACCAGCAGGTCCAGGGAGGTTATCCTCCCTCTGTACTCGGCACTGGTGAGACCGCTCCTCGAATACTGTGTTCAGTTCTGGGCCCCTCACCACAAGAAGGATGTTGAGGCTCTGGAGCGAGTCCAGAGAAGAGCAACAAAGCTGGTGAAAGGGCTGGAGAACAGGCCTTATGAGGAGCGGCTGAGAGAGCTGGGGTTGTTTAGCCTGGAGAAGAGGAGGCTGAGGGGTGACCTCATTGCTCTCTACAACTACCTGAAAGGACGTTGTAGAGAGGAGGGTGCTGGCCTCTTCTCCCAAGTGACAGGGGACAGGACAAGAGGGAATGGCCTCAAGCTCCGCCAGGGGAGGTTTAGGCTAGACGTTAGGAAAAAATTCTTTACAGAAAGGGTCATTGGGCACTGGAACAGGCTGCCCAGGGAGGTGGTTGAGTCACCTTCCCTGGAGGTGTTTAAGGCACGGGTGGACGAGGTGCTGAGGGATATGGTTTAGTGTTTGGTAGGAACGGTTGGACTCGGTGATCCGGTGGGTCTCTTCCAACCTGGTTATTCTGTGATTCTGTGATTCTGTGATTCTGTGGGAGTTTGACCGCTGGTTACAGAGGGCCTGCAGTGCTGGCACAGCCAGACAAGAGCAGTTCTTCCCTGAATATTTACAGTACGCTTTAAGCTCCAAATCTGGCAGCTTGATTTTTCAAGCAAACTAGATGGGAACCTGACTAAACGTTCTTCCCTCAAAGCTCCTGGTAAGCAGCAGTGTCAGAGCCAACATCTACCTCTCCTGTTCTTCCACTCCCATCTCCCTGGGCTGTGCATTGCCAAACCCCAGTGAGATACAGCAGCTCAGATGTGGGCTAAAACCCCAGTATCTCTAGGAATCAAATCTATTTTTTCCAAATGGCTATGGTTTGGAAACACCAAAGTCCTACTGTGTTTTCCTCCCCAGACTGCAAGCCTACTGGCAGGCTTAGAGCTACACCGATAATAGTGAAGACAGCAGGATTGGGTTCATAAAAAGCAACATCTGCCCTAAAATCTCGCTCAGAGTAACAGATATTTTAGACGCTGCCTGCATATAACAGCCCTCTCTAAAGAACATCTGCTCTGGTGAACATCAGTTATAAGTTTGCCTCCTGGAAGCCTCTATAAATAATAATGCACCAAGGGTTGAATGAAATCTCATTAAATTTGGCAAGCCTGAGGACTGCTTTATGCTTTGGACCCAGCCAGGGGAGGAAAAGAGAAGAAGCAATAGAAGGCAATGCCCTAAACTAAGTCCATGTGCAGAGTCAATCAGGAACAGGAGCCCCAGGGCCACAGCCCTGTTGCAAGGCACGTGGATTCAAACACTGGGGATTTGTTGAAACACCAGAAACAAACATGAAGAAATCATCCTGGGGTCTTCATAGGCAGCTGGAAGGGTGGAGGGAAAGTGCTAACTAGGAAAAGGAACCACAAACAAGTTTACTCCTGTTGTTTGATGATCAGATATATTCAGGGAACAGAACTTTATGCATCCTTTCTATGAGAGGTAGATTTCATCAAAGGGATCATAACTGCATCATCAATTTCTTCTTCAAAATGAAACCCAAACATTGTCTGGATGCAGAACAGCAGTAGCAATAACATTGCTGGAAAGAACTCTGTAATTGCAATGCCATAAACCATAATCTTTGTTTTAGAAATAACACCTGCTCTGCAAGTGACTTACTCTCTGTGGTAACACCTCTAGAAACTCCCTGCAAACAACGTCAGTTGGATTAGGATCTCATATCAAACGCACAAGCACACTCACTTCGTGAAAACATATTAACCGAATAGAGCTGCAGGCTTCATTCCCCTTTGCTAGAAGATGATTCCTGCCTCCAGCTCCACTTCTCATCATTTATTTTCCCTTTGTAAGTGCTGATTCTCTTACCAAACAATAAATGCTTTTCTGATTACACTGGAAGAGAGAAGACTGTAGAACTTCTTGCTGCTCTGCAAGGGGAACTTTAGTTCACTTTACTCCAATGCAGATTTTTTTTATCACTTTTGGGTGTTTTCTTGTTTGGTTGGGTTGTGTTTGTGTTGGGTTGGAGTTTTTTTGAAAGTGCCGACATACTTATTATCCTTTCCATCAAGAAAAGTCACAGCTATAAGAGTGAGGGAAAAGTAGTTACCCCAAAAGCTACAGGAGACCATTTAAAGCAAGGAGGCAATAGGGTTTGTGCAGGTCACTGGGCAGAGGACAGGGGAAGGAGCAAGCGATCCATCTGAAGGAGCCAGGTGGATTTCATGCCACTCCATGGATCAGGATGAAGTGAACTGGGGGGTTGTGGAAGGTAGCGGCTTGATGGTCTGACCTGAAAAGGGAAAGCTTCTTTATCTGCTCCTCATTCATCTACCGGAGTCCATCATGGAAATGTAATTGCATTTTTAATCAGGAACATGATAAATCATGCGATTCTGTGTGAATTTGCACTGTGAAAGGGTGCAACCACAGTTTAACCGCCCAGAGACTTTTCTCTCTCCTTCTTGCAGAACTGTCTGTGGAAACCACCACCCTCTTTTCATTCAGGAGCAGAATGCTTTACTGAGAAGACTTGTGTGTAGGTGCTCAATTTCTTTTCTTCCTCTGTGGGGTCTATTGACAAATCTCTTATGAACCACAAGGCATAAAATTTTGTGTTTGGCAACCCCCCCATGAATACCACTAGGGGAAATCTGATACTTCCATAGAACTCAATGGCAAATATGAAAAAGAGAGAACAGAAGTGACCATGGGGAAAGGAAAAAGTAATAGGTGGACATTGACCTTCGCAGGAGGAGGGGGTGCTTTCCAGAATCAAAATAAAACCCACCCAACGCTGATGTAAGAAAATTACTCTATATTGCCTGCAGTCTCCCAAAGTAGCAGGAGTTTCCCACTGTCTTCAAAGGGCTATAGACAAAGCCCTCAAAGAGTTTTTCACTCCCCTGTGTTAACAGACAACTGAAAATTGCTGGAATTGAAGCAAATCTTTTCTCCTCTTTTTTGTGATATGCAGGGATTCCCCAGATGGGCTGTTTCTACATGATATATTTTAGTCCTTAGGAGAGGCACGAGAATAATGGGTGCAAAAGGAAACTTGCAGTTTATCCACAAAATAACATGTGAAGTAAACTAGAGGTGAGCCTGGAGCCACTAAGAGGATCCAGGTTTAATATCTGGGGTAAATCTGGACCCCTCCCCTCCTCTGTCTTATTTTATTCTTGCCTTTGGGTAGCATCAGCAATTCAGGAGAACAGAATCAAAATCAATAGCCAAAATTGAGAAGTAAACAGGTACAAGAAGCTGTTTGCCTCCTGAGGATGGAAGAACAGCTTTGACAAACCCTATATTCATGTCCATCCCTGCACCATTCACCAATGCTAGATACTGACCTGTGCTGTGCTGGCAACCATGAATCACAGAACAGAATAGAATCATAGAACCATTTAGGTTGGAAAAGACCCTTCAGATCATTGAGTCTGTTAACCTAACACCATCAAGCCTACTACTAAACAATGTCCTATGAAACAAAAGCATCCAACTCTCTGATCCAAGGGCAGAAGGTTTCCTGCCCTGATGTAAAGGACCAAGTCCAACAGTGCAAGCTGGTACTCTCAGTACTCATGAGGTTACACCACAAATCCCAAAGTCTTAGCTTCAACTTTCTCCTCCTCCTCCCACAGAGCTGGTAAAACTGATGTGGCCTTTATTTGCCTCCAAATCCAGTGCTCTTTTCCCAGCTCTGTCTGCAGGACTTTTGTTCCGACCAATAAAGAGGGATGCTCTGTTCCACAGCCAGGGAGCTCCCTTACCATCTGAGTCCTGATAGAAGGAACGACACTTGAAACCAACCCGGATGGCTCGTACCCTGTTTCTAATTAGCACATCATCTGCTTGCTTCTAAAAACAGCCGCCTGCATGTGTGCCTGGAAGGAAAGTCGCTTGCAGCAGCACCTCACTTTCCAAGCAGCCTGGAGTCAGGCCGGCAGGGCCACCTGGCCACGCACCAGGGGCTGTGTCATGGTTTTATAGTGAGTGGGGAGGTTGGTACCCAAATCCAACCCAAGCAGAGGAATTCAGACCACAGGGTGTTAAATGAAGCAAAGAGGGTGTTTTCCCTAAGGGAAAACTGGAGGGGAAGCAGTTGAGCTGGTAGTCTCCTTGTCCCCTCCACGCTGGAAGCTCTTCAGAATATCAAGTCTCTTTGAGTTTCTCTCCATGCTTCAAGTCTCATGCTGGGATGCCCAGACTGTGTCCAGACTGCTCATTACACAGGGCCCCAACACACAAATAAGCAAACTGAAATGTGGTTTTATGGTGGGATTTTGAGCTAGAGGTAACAGTCTAGGTGCAATTTCTCTCCCCATTTCGCTTCATTACTTGTCTGTACAGCGATGCTCTAAACCTCTCTCTCTCTCTTTCATTTCTAGTGTTTTCCATTTTTTTTGGGGGGGGGGGTTTCTTTTTTTTTTTTCCTTTTTTCCCCCCTCTCATTTTTTCCTTTCCTTTTTTCTGTTTTATTCTTCCATATTTTTTTTAGTTCATTAGGCAGCACAGCAGGAGTTTAGTCAGTGCTGAAACTTTCTGCAATGCAAAAATCATGTGCAGGCTGAGGGAACAGATACATGTGGAAGAGAGGTAATTATGCTTCCCCGTATCTGTCTTTTGCTCTGAAATTAATCCATTGAGAGCACTGAATTAACTTAAGAGCAGAGAGATCTGAGGATTGTTTCTGGCAGTTTGTCCAAATGATGCTGGACTTGGTGTGAGTCTTTGGACAAAAGCCAATGCTTACTGCAAGCCAAAGACAGGACTGCAGACATGGCACAATGATGTTGCATCTTAAAGATCTGTCCTTAAATCTCTTCTAGGAAGAGAGATAAGGGCAATGAGAAAAACACCAAGAGGGAGGGAAGAGTCAGGCAGTATTCCCTCTAGCCTGGCTCCTATTTCAGATGTGAGCCCAGTTTAAACCAGCTTCTCCTGAGCTTCAGTCCCACAACAGCAGCGAAGTGAGATTTATATATATATATATATATATATATTTTTTTTTTTTTTACTGTGAAACAACCACTGTGCCCAGCAAAATCTCTGTGGCTCTGTCTGGAGGGGAGCAGGAAGGGGAATCCAGACTGAAAAAGAAACAAAGACTCAAAAAAAGACAGAGGCTGGATGATGAAATTCAGAGCCCAGGTCTTTCCTGTGTAAAGGATTTAGAGATGGGAAGTATAAACATGTATCTTCATTACAACTTTAGGTATTGTCTTAACGATCGAGTCAACTCTAGACTTCAGGGCTGTCAGATAAATACTAAACCTGTTCCAGTGTGGCTGCAGCTTCCTACAGACAGAAAGGGCAGGCTTGGACCTTAGGCAAGGCTCTATATTTTTCTTATCACTTGTTCAAAGTTCATGCAATTCTAAATCAGAGTTCATCTCAACAGAAAACATATAATCCCGATCTGTTCTTGGTCTGGGCTTCATACCTGCCACTCAGCAGCGTTCAGATCTGTTTGGTCTATCCCTTATTTAAATGTCCCTCCTCTTTTGTCAATGTGGGATGCTCCACATACCCACACAGGCTGGCTAGGTCGATTCAAGACACACTAGTCAACTCTGCCAGCTTGCCCACATGACACCACTATGACACTCTCAAAAGATATTGGGGTTCTGCAAGTGCTGGGATTTCCTTTCTGAGCGCAGCTCATCAAAGACGAAGATGTGATTTCTCTGAAGCTTTGCCCAACCAATGTCTAGCTTCCTGCAGACCCCTGGAGATACTCATCTAAACGTGGGCCAGATGGCACTGGAAGACACAAGACATCAACAAGTCACGTCCAGGCTAAGACAGTGATGTCTTTACAGAGGCTGCCCAAGCGATGACAAGTAAAATCAGAGCTGACCTGAAAAGCAAACTGAGTTTTCCCACCCCACAACATTGCTTCTGCTTTGCAAGACAGTTTCTAAACTGATCCATTACCTTGCTTTTCCTTTCACAGTTTCTTCACAGCTCCATCTCAGCCAGAAGTTGAGCCATCTGAGCACATGAGAAAGTGTTTTCAGATGTGAAATCTGGCTTAGTGGCACACCTAAATATCTCAGAGGCAAACTGGGTACGTTTGGTTCACCGGCAAGTATCCCACAGGCTTGTGTGTTGCCAGAGAAGAGCTGAGTCTCCAACAGTTAATGAATCCTCTGAGATTTGCCCATCATGGCTTAAAACCACAGCATAATGCCTCTCCTTAAATCTGTGTTAAAAATCTCTCCCTTATAAACTACGTTTTCCGTTCTCTGTTTACAATTCATCTGGCAGTGCCAGCCTGGGAGGATTCAGTCCATATAAAAGGATTTCGTGGCACTTTTAAAACATTCGTGATCATCCTTGAGAAAAAAGGATATAATTAACAGACTCCTTTATATCTCCAGAGAATTAATGCAGAGTAAACTACACTAACTGACCTTCCCCACATACAGAGAGACCACGGCAGCGTCTAGCACACAAGCTTCACCTCCCAGTGCCTGATATAGATGCTAAACAGCTCTGTCTCCATGTGACAGTACAGTAGGCACTGATTGAAACCCCCCTGGCATGAAATGCCCTCACATCACCTTCCAGCCCTGCTGACATCCCTCGGTCTGCTTCATGCTGGAAAGAATCCGCTGTATCAGTTTGCAGCTATTAGTCATCAGGAGATCTGGGAGTCACCTTCGAAATGCTTCCCTCCAAGCATCCCTGTTCCCTGCCCTGAATATAAACACAGTCCATAGCCAGAACATGGTTTCCACAACTGTATCTGCTGGGCTATTTATATCCCTGGTCCTCTCTGCACTAACAAAATCAGTAACTTAGACCTTGCAGCAGCAGCTGTGCCTACAATTATTGATCAGAAAGCCCTCAGTGTGAGTTCTCAGCAGTAAAACCAGGGAAATACCATCAAGTGTTCACATCTGGCTCCCTGCAAGATCTGCACCTCCGTTCTTCCTTCTCTAACAAGGGTGATCGCTCACCACCCAGGGATTATAAACCAAAGGATTTGAAAAGGCTTGGAAGGGAGATTAACGTAGACTTGAGCCGTCTGAATGGAAAATGTGGGAGACATGGTGGAGATACTCACAGCAACAAACAGTCCAGGCAGGGCAGCCGCTGCCATTCTTCCTACCTTCTACATGGAGAGCTAAGCAATTACTTTTGCATGCACTTTCCTTAGATATAGCTCTTTAGGGTCTTTTTAAAAATTTTATTTTATTCTGAACTGCATTACAAATGGATGGAGGAGGCGACACTGCTGGGAGTTGGATCCTTATGGTCCCTCCCCAGCTGCGGGGAGAAGTGACTGGAGGGATTACCTGTTCCCAAAGCCAGGTGAACAAAACATGCTGTATGGTTGAAGTCCCACAGATTTAGGTTAGCAGCCCCCTTGTGATAGGTTCTCTGTGTAACCTTGAACATCTTGCTTAGAGGTTCATCTTAGAGCCGATTAAGGGATTTAAAATAATTTCCCTTCAAACTAGCAGGAGGGGTTTACTTGGGTTTTGTTTTTTTTTTCCTTTCTCTTAAATCTCTTAGGTGGCTTGGAATATCTCAGCCATAATCTCCCTGGGTTGCCAATGCAACAATCCAGCAGATGCAACTACTATACACGCAGCAATAATTAATGAACTCAAAGCTCTTTTAAATGAGTGAATGATCCTCATCTTAAAATGTCTGTCTGACGAGATTAACTGACCTCTCAGAGGCCAGTTTCATGGCAAAAATGAACATGAACTGTGGTATCTGCAAAGAGGCCTCTGTGGGAATGCTGTGTCCTACAGAAAAAAAAAAATCTTTTGCTGTAGTATCCAAACAGGGCAAATAGAAATGCATTCACACCAATCATCCTGCTTTCCAGAACCCAGAGAGCTCAGGTGACGTGGAAATGGACAAGCCTTACCAGTTCTCCTGGGTCATCCCATGGGGCCAGAGCTAAACAAGCAATTAGATCTCTTCTGGGCTCCTCCAAAGAGAACAGTATGAGTTCAGGGAATAGGAAAATAGAAGTCATACAATCAGATGGCCAAGAGCTATATTTAATTCTTGCCTCTTAATATTCATGTCTCTTCTGTCCCCAAATTAAACCACAGGATTTTGTGATACTTGGGTGTGAAGTTTTATCTGGCACAGAGACAAAGTGAAACAGAGCTGTATGAGATCTCATAAGATAAAATTCTGTCTTACTCCTGATCACTCCATCTGTGACATTTTTGCCCTCTAGCTACAAGGACTGGGTGATCATGGACTTCATTTCAGCACTGCAAGAACTGAGTTTAGATCTCCTGTTGCATTGTGGATGCTTGTTTTGCTCTCATGTTAGAGGAATACTCCAGACAGAAGAATCATCAATGATCTTGAAGGAAAAGGATACCACCTTACATGAACCTTGCTGTGTGACCTCCCTAGAGACGACTGTGTTCTTAAGTTCAGGTATTGCTAATATCCTCCATCAGCAGAGGCAAACACGGCAGCTGATCTTTGTGAGACTGACTACAGAAAGAAAAGCTCTCAGCTATGGCTTCAGTGTCAAGGAAACAGGGAGAGGGAAATGGCCTTAGTCCAAACCTCCTCAAGGTTTTGGTGGAGGTGGATGAATTTCATCCTGTTTCTCCCAAGTTGTGCAAATTCAGGAATATAAAAGCACCGTGACTGAGAGGAGTGAAGTATGCTCTCAGAGTCGGTATTTAACACCCGGATGCCTCTGATGCAAGTGTTTTGGGTTTTGAGGTGGTTTGAAAGCTGTAGTTTGTTTTCTGAGAACACTAGAACTACAGGAAGAAGAACAGAAATGATGACATACACCTGCACTGTGAGGTTAAGCAGGTTTCATAGAATAGAATAACCAGGTTGGAAGAGACCCACCGGGTCATCGAGTCCAACCATTCCTTTCAAACATTAAACCATGCCCCTTAGCACATCGTCCACCCGTGCCTTAAACACCTCCAGCACCTTCATGCTGTTCTCAAACAGCATGAAGCAAGACAAGCTACACAGCCTGCATGCTGTCATGCTGCCCTGTGTTTTTAGCTCAAGGGTGCTCTATTTATGCAAAGATACACTAGGAACTACACAACCCCTTGTGACACCCCTTCTAGGAGTGGTCACAAGCCACCTGCACTGTGGCACGCTGAGAACATATGGAGGCACATGCATCCTCCAGCCACTGGAGGGACAGAGACTGGATCCATGTGGAAGAATTAAGTGCGCACTGCTCTGGAAAACTTTTTCTAGACTGATACCCCCACAGCATTTTCAATGGACATGGTGGGCAACGCTGGGATCAAGAATGGGTTGATAATATAGACAGCCCCCCTAGAGAGAGAATAAGAGGAAACAGACACCTTGAAAAAATAGAAGAACCAGCCACCAATGCCTTTGACAGCACCCAGGATTTACTTTATTCTGAATCCAGCACACCATCCCCATCATCTTCTATAAGACTTCACTAGTGCTCCTAAATTTGGCAGCTGTCATCTACAGGAGTTACGTGATCTGGAGCTAATGCAATTAGCTGTGACTTTGAAGGCACACAGCAGCTTCTCATCATTCTCAGAAGAGCCTTAGACAACTTGGGGACAGCAGCCAAGCTCAAAACGACTGCCAGGAATGTCATGTGCTGTTCCAGAGCTGAGATAGTGTCTGCAACAGGAACAGCGCCTTGAACAGATTGGGGGAAGGACATGAGAAGGAGGGTGTACAAGAATGAATGAAGACAAAGAGAGATCAATGTTAGAGAAGGGATGGCCACACGTTAACAGGGTCAGAGCACAAAGGGAAGTGAAGGAGAGGAGAAGAATGGTGGGGACAGGAGAAGATGGTATGCAACGTATAGGGGAAGAAGGTCAAGCAAACAGCAATCAAGTAGATTAAACAAGAGGAGCTGATAGAAAACATACACATTGAGCCTGAGAAGCTGGGTTTAGTCTGTAGTAATTGTTAAGGCCATTGCTTGGGGCTTCATCAGTCTGATCTATACAGCATCAGCACTGGTATCTCAAAGGAGACATTTCAGACCAGGTGCTCAGTTCTAGCTACACAACATGCCCTTGATGGTCTGTTAATGTCCTCACATCAGCATAATTCAACCCTTGCCCAGTGGATACCACGCAGAACCCCTTTCACCCAGTACATTTGAAAACTGCTGCCAGTATCCACAATGCTCGGCACTGAATCACTTATTGAGGACAAACTTTTAAAATGTTGTCACTGGTGGGTTATGATTAAACATGGCCTGGCAAAAAAAAAACAACAGAGGTTTAAATAGTCATCAGAAGCAGAAAAGAGAGGCTGTCTTCCAGGAGATCAAGCAAATAAGTCAAGAAATAGTCTCTGCTGGCCCATAAAGCTGCCCCTGTTCATGTGGTTGTGTCTTTTATTTGTCTAGATGTACTGTGAAAAGTTACAATAACTACTTCCAAAGATCAGATTTTCTGCTAGACGCTCTTAAAAGACACAGCCCATTCTCTTCTTTCATCTTATTGCCAAAGAGACGCCTTTACGAAGGAGACCCCACTCTTCATGGTCCCAGGAGCATGTTCCCAGACAGATTGTGGTGGCGAGTTTATGGACTTCATAGAATCAGAGAATGGTTTGAGTTGGAAGGGAGCTTAAAGATCACCTAGTTCCAACACTCCTGTCATGGGCAGGGACACCTTCCACTGGATCAGGTTGCTCATAGACTCATCCAACCTGGCCTTGAACATCTCCAGGGATGGGGCATTCATGACTTCTCTGGGCAACCTGTGCCTGTGTCTCACTATCCTCACAGGAAAATATTTCTTCCTAATATCCCATCGAATTTTTCCCTCTTTCAGCTTAAAAAACATGCCCCCTTATCCTATCCCTGCACTCCCTGACAAGGAGTCCCTCCCCAGCTTTCCTGGAGCCCCTTTCAGTACTGGAAGGCTGCTATAGGGTCTCTGCAGAGCTGAACAATCCCAACTCTGTCAGCCTGTCCTCATATGGGAGGTGCTCCAGCCCTCAGATCAGCTTCATGGCCTCCGTTGAACATATTCTAACACATCCACATTGTTCCTGTGCTGAGGATTCCAGAACGGGAGTGTACCTGGGAACTAGTGAGAGAGGGAGTATTGAGGCATAACTACACAGACAGGAGCTCTTCTGGACAAATAGCTCAAAAAGGGCTGTGATATTATAGCAAACCACAGTGGCATTTCTTAGGATTCCCAGCTCTCCCCTATCTGTCAAGACAACAGGACTTTGACATTCCCATTTTGACCCCCAAGGTGCATACTCTCTTTCTAGACTGATCTGCATCACTCCTTAGTTTTCCACATGCTTGGTGTGGCTACAAGTTACATATGCAACCTGTGCGCACATACAGATCTAACTGACTGTGCCTGCCATGCGCAGCCACCGTGCGCATACGCTGTGGACATCTGGGTTTCTTGGCCATACAACAGCCCTTGATGGGAAGTCTGTGCTTGTAGACAGTTACTGTATGGCACCTGCAAAGTAGACACAGTCGGAGTCTTTCAGCATGGAGAAGCCTGCCAGAATCCAGGAGCCACGGATAAATGCAGGACTATCTCCAGCTCTGTGGAGGGAAGAACATGCCTTCGTATGCTCCCTGTATATGGAAGTTATACGCAGATGTCTTAACGCATTTCTGCTCTGAGAAAGAGCTGGTTGATAGAGGCTGCAGCTCAGCAGCCTGTTGAACTCTGCGTAGAAAAGGTTTCTTGTGTTACTTAGGGCTCCGCAGTAAGGCACACGTGAATTCCCATGTGTTTGTTTTCAAGAATATAATGTTCATACAATGCATGCAGGACAAATGCAGCCTGAAAACAGATGAAAACTTAACAAGCACAGCCTGTTTTCTGCAGTTTAGAGAGGAGACAACGCCTGAGCAGTGAGCTATCCTGGGGCAGTGTCACGGCCTCACTCTCTGGACCATTTTTCACCTTGAAGTGTCCCTGATTTTACAAAGCAAAAGAAAACCCCAGCCTGGAGGTTCATACCTTCCAGGAAAATGAATGCATTGATATGAGTACTTCCTTCAAGGCTAGAGGGCCTGTGAAAGGAGACTGGTGTAATTATAATTCAACCCAGTATCACACTTATACCTTATAAGCCTAAACTCCTCCAACGTCCCAGCTTCTACACCCCTGCCAGTCCACACAGCTCAGTGCATGCCATGGTAACCAAGAGCAGATGCTGAGAAGCCATCGCAAACAGATGCCGATCTAATAAATGTGTCAAGGTTGGGGCAGCCGGGCATAGAAAGATAAGGAGGTGTCAACATCATATCACCTATGACACCATCCATCAAGGTGTCAGGCTGAAGCAGGCTGCCTCCAGATGGCATCTAATCCAGCAGTGTGGGACACTTGGCCAACAAAAGGGGTTGTGTTAATGTGCAGCATGGTAATGCCAGCCATGTGGATCTGAAAAGGACTGATAGGGGTGGGAGAGAAAGGCATCTTTCCGTGGTCTGCAGGAGGAGTCTGTCTCTCTTCCTGCAGCAGCTCACAGAGGCAGCCTGCATGAGCACAAAAAGACAGACAGGCAGTCGCTTGACTTCTAGAGAGACGTGTGGTTCACCAGTGGTCCAGAACTTCCTCTCCCAGAACAGCTCAGGTAATAAAAGCTGCACAAACACTGTCTGCAGTGCAAGGGGACTGGGAAGATAAACATTTGGTGGTGGGAAGCTTATAAAGAAGAAAGCTTGGGAGTAAATATATTTTTTCCCCAGAGTAGCATCCTGTATCTCGCTGCAAGAAGATAACAGCACTGAGCCCAGTCCTGTGCTGCACCAGCAAGAGATTGCAGCTGGGGCACCTCGATGAGTAGTACCCATGCTGGTATAAATCAGATGGGAAGGGACAGAAAAAATTGAAGCTAACATTCCCAAAGACTTGAGGATAGTTAACCCCTGTTTTATCAATAAATTCTAGCTTAGGCAAACACTTTTCACTCATCTAATGTAACCCAGAAAGATATGTCATTTCTTACCATCCATAGCTAGATGTTACCTTGTTGCAGGGAAAGCAGCTTTTCACTCCTAGTTGTAGCAATGTAGAATAGACCAGAACCCTTCCCTGTGTCCTTTCCCTGCTTTGGTTGCTTGCCCCTGTCTCCATGCCACCTTTCCTTTGTGTTAGCACAAATCTGTGCCATGAAGCAAACTTGATCCAGCTGGAAAATTATTAGGAAAAAAAAAGAATTGTACTATTTCAGTCCTTGCATTTTTCCACAGCTATCACTGACCTGGCTGTACAAACATCACAAGGGGGATGCAGTGATGTGAGAGCAAGTGGCTGGGGAGTTTGGGTCAGTTTTGGTTGTAATGGGTCATACTGTTTGAAGCACACGCAGACTCAGAGCAGGGCAGCACAGAGATGCCGCAGTTATAGACTCAGTAGAGCCAGAGACCATCCCAAGAGCATCATGAACAAAATCTCCTGTTTTAATCCTAAAACATCAGAAAAAAAGTCACATTGGTCATGTCCAGCTCCATGTCACCACAGATACCTTTAATGCAGGGGGTCTGCAGAGCATCTACTACACACACCATGACATATGGCCACTGCGAAGCGTTTCCCAAGATCTAGAGCATGAGGCTAAAAGATGCAAAATTCAATAAGCTACAAGAGGAGGGAAAGAAGGGCATTGCCAACACTGGCTCTTTGCAACAGCTGATTAATTCATCAGGTAGTAATTCATTAGCTCTTAATACACTGGGTGGTTTTAGAGCAATAGGAATTTAGTAGCTCTCAATGTACACATTCTACGACATGTCAGCAATGTGGTACTCTCTAGACAGCTACAGATCTGTTATGCAAATACCTTCATCTCCTTCTGAGACTATCAAAAGGCAGGTGCTGTCACACAGCAAAAAAATTACAGTTGGGGGTGGATGGATGGACGTGACTAGTGCTTATTGCTCGTGCACTACTGGGAAGGCACTCAAAAGAAGACTGAAAAATTAAGAAAAAAAAAGGTTTTTACCATTTTCCTTCTGATCCATTTATGAAATCTCTCCCAGTCAGGACTCTCTGGACCAGATTCTTCCTCCAAGAATACACTGGAGCAATGTCATGGATTTCAACATAGTGCCTCTAGCCCAGGCTGGAGCAATGATGGGAATCTGACTCTTTAACTGTAGGCTGCCCTCAAAAGCTGCAAGCCCAGGGAGCAGGGCAGTGTGGAAGGCTTCCGAGCCTGCAGGCAGAGCCTAAGGTCCTATACAGGGATATAGGAAGAGCTGCTTTAGTTTTCAAGCTCCTAATTGAACTAATTGAGCTTCTGCAATTTGCTGGAGTTAACCCTCCCCTGGCCCCCCACAGGAGGCCAAAACCTTGCTGCTGATTTGGTTTTGCAGGGCATCCCTGCCTGCTTTTTCCACAACAAAGGGGAGATGGAAACTGTTGTTGCTCCCAGACCTTTCAGGGTCTCCCTTTGATTGTTGTGTTTCCTACCAGTGTCAGCACTTGTGGTATTAATGATCTAGACAACGGGTCATTAAAAACCATTCGGGAGGGGGGCTGCAGCCACATAAGGAAGGATTAGAGCCCCATCGCTATTAAAGAGTGAATATTCACCCCATCCAATTAAAAGGATCTTTGCCTAATAGCAGGAACACGGCTCCTCCAACTCCCCTCTGGCAGGAAGGCAGTGGAATAATTTTATCACCTACCCGAATAAAGCCAAGGATATAGCTGACAAAGAAGCTGTTTTTCTGCATCTGAGGTGCCCACTCCAAAACACGATGCTGCTCAGGAAATCATGGGCTACCGCCTGATGAGGTTCATAGAGCTATTTCAGCCAAGGGGGAATGGAAGCTATGCAAGGGAGACCTCCAATTTCAGTGTCCTTTCATTTTCTTTTAATGTTAATTGGATTAAAATTTCAATTGATTGGAGGTGTAGTTATGCGTGTGTGTGATAAAGATGCATAAATGAGTGCCATTGATGGGAAAGTAAATGGAAAAAGAGGAGGATGAAGACTTCAGTGCCTGAAAGAGCAGTTACATCCATGGCTTCTTCCCTGGGCTTGGGGAAAGACTGATCTCTTTATACAGAAGTATGAACCTGATCTTATCCCAGGGTCTGGAGCGGAGGAAATCCCTTTTCTTTGTCAAGAAGCATCATTAATACAAAGACAAAATAACAATGAGCTCTGAAGCAGACAAAGATGAGTTTAGAAAATGAGTCCTGTGAAACAGCTCCTCATACCAATGCTACCTATTGGGAAGCTTGGAACTGAAGGAAAAAGGGCTACAATAACCACAGTCCCAACTGCCCCCTCAGTACAGCCTCCACCAGAGCTTCTGCCAATTTATAACATTTTCCAGTATTGCCAGTCCAAGAGGTCAAGAACAACAGAATCAATGGTTTGCTTTGGAAGGGATCTTAAAGATCATCCAGTTCCAGCCCTTCTGCCGCAGGCAGGGACACCTCCTACTGGACCAGGTTGCTCCAAGCCCCAACCAACCTGGCCTTGAACACCTCCAGCGATGGGGCTTCCACGACTTCTCTGGGCAACCTGTGCCAGTGCCTCACCACCCTCACAGGGAAAATATTTCTTCCCAATATCTCATCTAAATTTCCCCTCTTTCAGCTAAAAACAGTTACCACTCATCCTATCCCTACACTCTCTGATAAAGAGCCCCTCCCCAGCTTTCCTGTAGCCCTCTTTAAGTACTGGAAGACTGCTATAACGTCATCCTGCAGCCTTCCCTTCTCCAGGCTGAACAATCACAACTCTCTCAGCCTTTCATCATAGCAGAGGTGCTCCAGCCCTCTGAACATCTTTGTGGCCTCCTGGGGACTCATTCCAACAAATCCAGCTCCTTCTTGTGCTGAGGACTCCAGAATTAAACACAGCATCATCAGTCTCCCCATGGCGGGTGGTGCACAAAGAAAATAGTTTCCAGTTCATTCTCTCTTCACAGCCTTCGCTCTCCTGGCCCCCAGAATTACTCTGCTTCACTTAATTGGACCCCCATCCAATCTCAAAACCCACTTTCACCCACGGAGATTAGAGTAACCTGTGTTCTCCAAATGAATTCCCTGGCAATGGGCGTCCGAAAATCTGTGCCCGGCTCACAATTTGCTCCAACAATCCCCGAGCTCTGGAACCACCTTGTCCAACCATTGAAAGAGAACACCTCTCCCTACCCTCTGCATCTTATTGGCTGTAATCTCCTCGAATGAAAAGTACAACAAAACAACACAAGATTATGGCTACTTTCCCCACCTGAGGTGAATTTAAGGAAGGTAAACAATTGACTTAAAAGAGGCTTTTGAAAAGCAGCCCTCTGTACCCATTTGCTTGCGGACTTCTAGGCTCTCTACAGTGAACTACATCACCACCACATGGAGAGAAACATTAAAAAAAAAGGCTTCCATTTATTATAAAACTTTAATTGGCTTTAAAGAGTGACTGTCGTGCTGTCTGACACTTTAAAGTGTTCTGTACAGTAGGAGACATAAAACATGAATCATTGCACTTGTTTTTCTTCGTCTTTCCTGCCACATTTGCTAATTATTTAATCTTCCATGTCAGAAGTGGGACTTTTGCTCCTTTTTCTGCCTGTTTTTTTTTCTTCCAATTTTCTCCTGCATTAGAATATGGCACAGGAATTTCCCTAGTGTGCCTTGGGTGTCAACAGCATTTATCCAGAATGGCCAAAGAAAGAGAGAGGGATTCAGAAGAGGGTTAAATACATGTGTGGGTGAGAGATCATCCACAGCAATTCAACATGACCATCCCCACACAACTTCTTGCATGTGTCCTTCATTTTCCACTTGATGGAAACTAAGGGTCTAGT
The DNA here is from genome assembly GCF_032191515.1 of Phaenicophaeus curvirostris. Taxonomy (NCBI): domain Eukaryota; kingdom Metazoa; phylum Chordata; class Aves; order Cuculiformes; family Cuculidae; genus Phaenicophaeus; species Phaenicophaeus curvirostris. The sequence continues at coordinate 2,508,482 of NC_091392.1, read as the reverse complement.
TACCAGGTTCACTCCCTACTCTTGCTCTGTTCTCACAGGCATCTCCAACTGACCATGTAGGACACGGGATACTTACTCCAAGCTGGGAGAGGCTCTCTTTATTCTGTTTGCCTGCTACAGTCTAGCCAGCTTTAGGCTCATAAACCATGATAATGAGTGACCAGGAGAACCAAGAAGTATTCATGGAGCAACTCCCTGAAGCACCAGAACAGTGCTGCTTTTGTGGAACAGAGCAGCTGCCCATCTTCATTTAGAAGGAACAGGATTCTCCCTGCAGAACAGGGACAGAAACATCATCACACAGCACTTTCTACTGCATCCATCCCCATCTGAAGACACATACACACTTCTCTTCCTGTCGAGAGGAAACAGCTGAAAATCCTGCATTGACTAGAAATAGTTAGGAGATTTCAGAGAGAAAAAATATTTCTTTTCTAGTCTGCTGCACTAAAACAGACGTTCTAAAATAATGCAAGATATCCTGGGGGTAAGCTGCAGAGGAAAGCCCAAACAGGCGGATGGACAGAAGTCACAGTCATGTTTTTATACACTGTAAACATTGCTAACAAAATCCTCCCGAAGCCAAAAACCCCAGATTCTCATTTAGCAGCTAGGGATGCCTATGTGGGTACTGCCTTTTGGTTAAAGAACTTACACCAGCCTTGAGCAGGAAAGTGCAGCTCAGCAGTGCCCCTGATGCACCACACCAGGCTCTGCGGTACAATGCCCACTTCCAGCAGGTAAAGTGTTCTCTTTGGCAAACCCAGTCCTTAAAGACCATAAATAAGTGAGTAAAGAACCACAGGAAGCCAGCAAATCCTCATTCCCCTTCCCACATTTTATGGCAGGACCTGCAGGGGAGGGACCACTTTCCACTTGGCCAGAAAAACTGGACTTTCTCTGTTCCCAGTGATGAGCTCCCAAGGGCTGGCATCCCAGGGAGATGCTGCCCTTTGTCAGCCTTCATGTCCATGCTGTGATTTATCTCTTGGCAGCAGAACTATGTGGCACAGCAGCTTCAGATGCATACATCGCCCTCCTGGAGAGATGTATCTTGGAAGTGGACAAGTATGCATCCCCTGGGATGTTCACCTGCAGTCTGGGGCTGCTGAATTGTGCCTCTGATTGCAGATTCCTGAAAGCTGCCACCGTTTTTAAGCATGGGAGTTGGAACGAGGTTGAGGGATAAAGAAGAGTCTCAGATGTTTGCAGAGAACAAACAATAATACCACTAATAAAGCTGCATAATTTTATGGCACTTGCTTCCCCATCTTCAAAGGGCATCCCACAGCTTTTGGCAAGCCCCTGTGAAGCAGAAGCTACTCACCAGCCCGATGCCAGCTCAGGGTTTAGCATTAGCAGGGTTTAAGGTGACTGTTGATATCATTAATATGAACGGTAGAACACAAACGCCGGCTGCCAGGCAGCAGGGAGAGCGTGAGCCTGTGAACTGTTTACCACGGGGAAGAAACCTGTGCAAGGAGCAGTCCTAATTCTGGGTACCTTGGAGGCAGAGAAAGGGATTTGTTTCCCAGGCTGGGACCACTTCTTGTAATAACTGAGGACCTTGCAATGAGAGTGACCCAAGTAAAATGCTTGGCTTCAAGTCAGATGATGGCAGAGATTTTTCACCCATTCCCTGCTCCCTAGTATGTGACAGCAGCTTTGTTGCACCCTCTTCCCCTCCACTGACCCCCTCGTGCCCACCTTTCACCCTGGTAAATGCTTCATATTTTATAAGAAGAAAGCCCCAGGGTCATCTCTTCCCACTAAGTGAATTCTGAGCTGAGGTTCCCTAGTCTCTCCACAACCTCCTTCGTGGACTTCAGCTAGAAGGGTGGGAGATGCTGCTTTGCTGTGGGGACAAGAAACCATCCACACATGGGACCTTTGCAAGGTGGTCTCTTGCAATCACAGCCCTAAGGTATGTTCAACTGACACTCAAATGCATCTGAAGAAGGGACTTCTGTAGCCATGAAGACTCATCAGCTATTGCAGCCCTCCCCAGGCATTTCACAAACTACAGTACTATGAAAAGAATATGCAAAGCATTATTGGAGGGGGTTGCTGGGACAACTTACTGACCCATACAGGCAATCAGCTTATGATATGAGGGATAGGATCATGTTGGCTGAGCAGGCACAGCTGCTAATGTTATTCTTGTTCATCAGAATACTTAATCCGACTTTTTTTTTTTTTTTAATAAAAATAAATCCTCAATGACTATTTGCCTGAGGCTTTAGTTAGAGCAGCTAATGGGGTGGTCACGTGAACTGAACCCTCTGTATGGAGTAGTGAACAGTATCAAGATAGCAGAACTCAAGTACAGAGGGCAGGAGGAGCCCAAATGTGGGAGAAAAAAAGCGAGCAAAATGCTCTTCTGTGAATGCACAGGGGTGTGAAGACTCTGGATGAATAGATGTGAGAAGGTCTGATAGGTCCATGTGCAAGCCTGTGCTGGGAGAGGTCAGAAATTGCAACAACCCTTGGAAGAATCTCAAACAAACATCAGGGTCACAAGCCCCGGGGATGGGAAATGTGGCAGATTGCAGTTAGATTGGAGCAGAATCCAAATGAACAAGATTCTGGGCAGGAGCGGAGGCACAGCTTTCTGCTCCTGCCCCCGTGAGCGAGGGCTCATGGCTGTGGGTCACCCCCACAGAGCCAGGTACCTCCACCAGCCCCAAACTCTGCAAGCGTTCTGGGACATGTTGCAGAGATGATGTGCAACTGCTTCCTCCTCTCAATGCAAACATGCCAAGCCTGGCACGCAGCATCAAACCTCATTCAGAAGGCAGCAAAGAGCACGTGCAGCCCCACGCTGGTGCCAGGAAAGTGAGTGCTGGCACCGTCCCTCTCTGCAAAGACGCATCCTGGCACCCACCAGGCTCTGTACACCCTGATGGCTTTGCAGGGAGCCCCACTCTGAGGAATCACCTGCAGTCCTGACGCACAGCACATGTCAAAGGAATCACAGAGACCCCTGAAAAGCATTTAAAAAGTTTGAAACCTCGGACCTTGGGAAAGAGGAATACCAGAAGGGTATAACCAACCCTGAGCAGGAGGCATTATCATACCCCCCAAAGCGGGGGGTTGTATCCTTTTTTTTTTATTTTTGTTTACAGTCCTAAATCATCCCCTTCTCTAAGCAGCCAGAGCTCTCCACACCCACTTTGCTCTGGGCTCAGCATCCCCCTGAGCCAAGTCCTGAGCCAGTCTGTCAGTGCCACACAAGTCCTGCAGCCAACAAGTTTCCACGGCACGCAAGGCATACAAAGGAAAGAAAAGAAATGCCGGAAGATTAGACCCTGAGCTGAAACTAATTGTTCAATAAGCCATGAACAATACAGCATTCGTGCGGTTTGATTCTCTGCCTTTCATCTGAGGGAAGGAAAAATAAACAGTACGGGAAAAAGGGCAAGAGGTGCCAAGGGGCAGGATGAGGTTAGAGGCAGGGGTCCAGGCAGCAGAGCCAGCATCTGAATGAGCAAGGGGCTACAATGCTCTCTCCTAGTCCTGTAACAACATTGCCTGCTCTCAGAAGTGAGCTACCTCAACAAGGCTCTCAGTGCTTTGGTCAAAGAGGGCTTGATTCAGCTCGGAGTAAATCAACAGCATCATTTCCAGACCAACAACACTGACATCTAGTCCACAAAGCAGATGAGGAATAAGACCTTACATTCAAGGCTATTATTCCAACAACAGTAGCGTCTCATTGAGATTAGATTAATTGACAAGAATAAAAAAAAAATGTTGATAACTCTGGACATACCATACAGAACATTTTTATTCATGCTGGAAAGAAGCCCAGATGTAATAGACTTGCACAGACACTCCCCGCTTCTCCCCCCTCCTCAGTGCAATAGGCACCATCAGCAATTTCTTTCCTGATCCTTAATAAACTAAGGGCAGGATGGGATCTGGGGCACCCAGTGAGACGGCATCCTAGCAGCCTCAGCACAAGGCAGATTGCTGGTCTTTGCCCAACTGCAAAAATTAACCATCTATTCGACATATGGGTCCCAGAGAGTCTCCTGCAGAGCCCACTCCTCCCTCCACCTCCCACCCCCAGAAATAGGCTAATCCCCTTTTTGTTATTTAGAGACATAGGGATGGGTCTGATCCACAACCCCAAAATCCCTATGTCTGGGAAGGGCTGAGGAAGAGAGGACACTAGAGATTCATCTCCCTTGAAGGGGAAGAACTGAAGAGTCAGATCCAAACCGCCCTGAAATCTGTGAGCATCTGAAATTTGGATCCAGACACAAATTTCCCAGATACAACCCAGCTACATCAGCACGTTGTGTGTCTGTACCACAGGCTTGCTGCAGCCTAGCAACTAACAGCTGACTGCCTCAAAGAGCTTGAAGCTTAAGGAAGAAAAAAGATCAACTTCAAAACAAGGACAGACACTGAACAAACACCAAAGCATTCAAGCCCGTGAAATCTAGATATAAGGAAGAAATGTTTTACAATGAAGGTAGTGTAACCCTGGAACAGGTTGCCCAGAGAGGTGGTAGATGCTCTGTCCCTGGAAATATTGGAGGTCAGGCTGGATGGGGCTCTGAAGCCGACCCTGCACACAGCAGAGGATTGTACGAGATGACCTTTAAAGGTCCCTTCCAGCCCAAACCATTCTATGATTCTATGACATGTAGCGGTGCAAAATCTGCCTGGTCAGGGGAGCAGCACCTGGAAAACTCCAGTAGTTTTCCCTTCACCAGCTTTGAATTATCAGCCCTGAGGTTCCTGCATGGGTTGGTAGCTTGAGGGTAAAGGTAAAGCTTCTTGCTCAGGACCTGTATTTTCTCTGTGAGTAAACAGCACAATCCAGAGCAAGCGAAATCATTGCAAGCAGTCAGAAATCAGAGAAGCTTCCCAGTGAACAGCAGGGAGCACGAGGACTTGGCCTACTCTGGATCCCACAGTAGCACTGAACACGATGCTGCCCGAGAGTACTGAGTTCAATCAAGGAAAACTGGAAGGACCTTCCTGATTAGCATCTTTAAGTCAAGATGGCCAGTCAGTTTTCTCTCCAAACACAATACCAACTCCACTGCCTGCTTGTGTTCCATGGAGAACAAGGAACCCTTGAGTACAGGACCCAAAGATGGGCTACACCAGCCCAATGCAATGCTGCTGTCTCGCCTGCTCCATGTCTCCGTGTGCCAGACACATTCAGGAGGCAAATCCCAGCTCAGACTGATGACCTGGGACCTGGAATGGAAGATCTACAGTGCCACAGTATGTACCTGTACAACATACTTCATCACCTGAAAAGAAGCTCGCAGGCAATTTGATCAGCTCTAAGCAGGACTGAGATGCCCATGATGTGCTGAGTCTGGATGGGGCACCAGCTCACCTTCCAAAGGGTCCCAAAACATCATTTGGGATGTTTTACTGCAGAACAGAGAACTGCCTCTCAGATTCTGTCTCCCACAAAGTGAATCTCTCTTCCTTTCACACATCGTCTCAGTTCCACCACACAAGGGCCAGGCAAAGATGAACACCTTTTATTCAGTGCCTGTTATTCCTGAAAAACAAGCAATCCTAGATCTTCATATTCCAAAATCAGTGCAAGATTGTATCCAGAGGGAACAGAAATCCAGTGAAATCTTTCTTTCTGTCTTCCAACTCAGACACAATAAGAAAATGCCCAGAAGCAGCCAGGAATAGCTGGAAAGGGGAGGAGAAGCTGAGGCTGCAGGGACTTCGGGTAACGTCTTGCAACAGTTTGAGAGTGGGATGCCAATGCCCTGACATGTGCTGTCTCTGATTCAGCAAGAAAATCTGTTCTAAAGAAGACACACTCCTTGCTGGAGATATATTTCCACTTATTTCCAACACTCCTGGGATTGCAAAGCTGAGGCAAACGCAGCTCTGTTGTCTTCCCAGATGCAACGCTGTATCCCCAAATCCTTCCGTGAATCAGCAGGGAACCTTATCGACATGCTTGTTGTGGCAGCAGAATTAACTGCTGGGGTGATTTTACCAGAGCAACACGTCAATCCCATTTTCTATTATTAGGCATCTGTGTGTTATGTTCATTGATCCTGGGCACTAAATTTCCTCAGGGGTTAACAATAGTTTCAACAGACGGACAAAAATCCATGGAAGCTTAAAGAATACTCAAGCGCAGATTCCCAGAGGTCCCCGGGGCACGTGTTTTCTTCAGTTTACATAGGCACATCAATATATCTCCTTAATTTCATTTCATTATTCCTTCTGTATCACATGTATGTTCCCCCTAGGTTGACTTGAGGGAGCTTTTTTATGACAAACAGGAAGATACGCTGCCCCATTTATTAGGTATACCTCATGTTTTGTGAGCTCGGTGGTCAGTCTTCAAGACCAGAGTGAAAACATGTCTAATTCCTTTGGTTTCCACAGGAATAAAATGTGGGATATTAAGCATCTTGTGGATGCAATGTGTGATTCCAAAGGGATCCTATTATAAAAGTCTAATTAATGTTCTATTACAAAATGACATCCAACGAATATCCCCATTAGCTAAGTAAAGATGGGCAGAGATTTTAATATGCAAAATCAACAGTGAATAGGTAAATGGACTCTAAATTAACAGTCTGGGGTAGATGTGAAAGGGAGGCAGATAACAGGTAGAGGGATGGGAGATCATCTGGAGAATCAGTAGTAGAAAGAGGCATACAGCAGGTCAGCACAAGAGGTGGATGATTGATGGATGGGTCACCAGATGCAAAATTGTCATTGACCGAAACTACACTGTGTGCAACATAGACTTGTTCTGCCTCTTAATTCTTTGGCATTCCCCTACAAATGGCACTTGAACACCAGATCATGCTTGCAAAAGGAGGTTGAAGAAATAGGAAAGAAGCAGCTAGAGGAGTGACGGTGCTTCACCAGAAACGGACATCGCCCCAGACAGGATCCTAATGTCTTAAAACCTAGCCTGGGGACCTCACTCATCTACCAACACCCTGTAGAGAAGGTTTAAAGAGGTAGTGAGCAGTATACCAGTGGTGACGGCTCAATTTTGCTGCCCATGGTGCTACTCCAAACCCAGAAGTGTTTCTCCTACTTCCACAAAGTTACACCAGAACACACGAAACCAAAATCTGGCTCATTCGAGCTTGCATTTGCCTTCTACGCAGAATGCAATTTTCTTACATCTGTTCTAGCTAACAAGCAGGCAGAAAGGGTGAGACACCGAAGGCAGAAAAGACGGAAACAGTAGTTAAATGATGGCTAATGGGCAGCTGATCGAGAAGAAGGACAGATGCGGGGAGAGATGAATAGAATAGATAAACAGGCATCAGACCCCAATCTCCCAGCAATTACAGTCTGCTCTGGAAATCCTAATCTTCTACAGTCTCGCTCACCAATAATTCCAGTTAAATTAGTTATTATCCCTCATTTGTGTTTGTCCCTGGAATTATTTTGGTGGTGTGGATCAAAGAAACATCACCGGCTTTAATGCAGCGTGTGCTTTTAAAAAGTCAAAGCATTAGAAAATGCTCCGCACTCTAATGCATTCTCATCTCGTGCCGGGAAGTGGATCTTTAACTTCTAATTAGCGCATCTCAGGATCTGTCGAAACAACTCTGGCTATGTCTCTCCTTGCAAACACAAACAGATGAGGTTCTCCAGGGATTCTGAGCCAGCTCGACACCTATGAGGCGTAGCACTGCTATTACAATTAATAAAGCATGAGCAGGCACTAAGCAATGCTGAATCTATCTCTGTAACTGCAACGCAGTTGTTTGTACTTTATTTTTCCTTTCCTACCTGATTCACTAAAAAAAATGGAAAAAAAAGAAAATAAAACAAGAAGGAAAAAAAGATCTCATGACATGTTAATTCAAAACTCTACCAGTGATTAGGGTATTTATGGACTGATCACCTGCCAGATGTTATAGCTTAAATCAAAGCTGCTCCAGAGTTCTGCATGAGCCATAAAGGAGATACAGGGTTTGGGGTTCTTTTCCTCTGCTTTGGAAACAGTCACTGTCTCAGACGTTATGCTGCAATTGGCTAGGAAAGCAGTAGACAAGGAAGCAACAGCAAGATGGATAAATGAGAGGGAGTCTGTGGAATGACGGCCTTAAATCTGTGGCTGGAGGAATTTATCCCCAGCAGACTTGGAGTTCCATGGTCACCAGTAGATGTGAAGGCATCGGTACTTATTTGTACATACCAATGACATCAAGCAAACCGAAATGTGCAGGGACATTCACCAGCATGAACTTCTGGCTGTGAATGTGTAAATGGATTGAGTTCTGTTGTTGCAGTGTGCGCAACAGCTGGGACAACAACTGAAATGCAAAATGCCTGAGCCAGGATGTCTCCCTTATCAGCCGAACTACAGGATTGCAGGGCTTAAGAGAGGTACCTGTGGGAAAGGGATCCCCATAAAAGGGAGAGGAGGAACAGCAGCAGCCTTGAGGTCCTAAGGAAGAACATTTTACACCCAGGAATGGCAACCTCCTCTTCCACCCATGTTTCC